>NC_073246.2:41962813-42587813 GCF_029281585.2 Gorilla gorilla gorilla
GCAGAAATTCCTTGATGTAATTTTAACCTGAAGTCATTTGCCAGCTGTTCAGATATTTCCATGTAGCTGCATTTCCCTTGCTTGGCCTCAGCTTTCTCTTTTCTGGGTTACATTCTCTAATTTTCTCAGCCACTCCTCATACGGAATGATTTCTAGGTAATTCCCTACTTGGGACTCTCTTCTTTGAAAGGCTTGTGATTTTTTTATTTCTTTATAAAATGAGGCTGAGAAAGACGCTGGTAATTCTTGATCTTCTAGCACACTAGGGAGAGCACAATGCTCATTATACGTGTTGCAAATGAATTTTCTTTTTTACAACTTCTATAGAAGACTACACAATTATTCCTATAAACTGTATCTTCTTGCTTCCAGCCTTTCAAAATCTCTTAAAATGTGGATTTGTCCCTCTAATACATTAGCTTCCCCACCAGGATGTATGTGGCCTCCAAGATTGGATTAGCCTGCCCATGCTTTCAGCTACATCCTGGTGTACCCTTATTAATCAGCCCTGTCAAAATGCAAATGGAGTTTGTCTGGGCCCCTGGTGGTCCCTTCCCTTCCCTGATTGCTCACAAAACATCCTTTCTATAACCTCAACTAACTTATTTCAGTCTATAATGTCCAGAATTAATCTATTGTTGTTGAAAATGGGTCCAGGGTATAGATGCTCTTTGACTTATGATTACCTCCTGATGAACCCATCATCAATTGAAAATATAATTAAGTCAAAAATGCATTTAATATGCCTGACCTACCAAACATCAGGGCTTAGCCTAGCCTATCTTCAACGTGCTCAGAACATTTACCCTAGCCTACAGTTGGGCAAAACTATCTAACACAGAGCTTATTTTATAATAAGGTGTTGAGTATCTCATGTAAAAATGATGGATCACATATCACTAACCCAGACAAAGATCAAAATTCAAAATACAGTTTCTACTGAATGCATATCATTTTTGCACCATTGCAAAGTCAAAAACTCCTAAGTTGAACCATAGTAAGTCAGGGACCATCTGCGTAATCATTTTCTAACACCTCTAATTTGCATTTGATTGTTCAAAGGTTATCCAGAAAGATCTTGGGGTTATGTCTGGAAAAATTTTGTTCAGAACCCTAAAATGTTATCCTTCAGAATCGTGGGACTGGAACCCCATGACAGCTTCCCTAATTTTTTAAGTGGTGGAGATCTTTCCCTTCAGTGAAACAGCACAGCATTTATTCTGTCTGCATTAGGCTGCTTACGCTTTGGAACTTGTGTAATAGTTCTTTGTAAACGTTGTCTGCAAAAAGCAACATCTCCACCTCCACATAATGGCTAATACAGAGTATGTTTTGAAAAAAAATAAATCATTTTAAACTATCAGGGTGCTGATTATTTTCATAAGCATCCTGAGTTTCTCCCTTCCCCTCCCCTCCCCTCATTTCCTCCCTCCCTCCCTCCCTCCCTCCCTCCCTCCCTCCCTTCCTTCCTTCTTTTTATAATCCCTGGTCCACATTTTCTGATTCAAATAGCGTTTCTCCTGGTACACATCAAGCAAAGCAGATGCTGAGCAGCTCTCCTGTCTACCTGCCATCTGTTAATATGAGAACATTGTTCACAGCCTTGTTCTTCTTGCCCAAACACAGCTAAACAGCCCTTGCATTGCCTGTCACATTTTTTTCCACACATTTCAGATCAGTCTGAGATTCAGACTTTGCGACATCTTTTCTAAAGCCCCTTGCTACTCTCACACTTCCATCCTTGGCTCTGGGCTCCACAGATAAGGGCTGTTGGGCTGGGAAATGATGGAGAAATGATACCAGGATAATCTAGTGATATTAAAATGTGGAAGGAAGGAATTTCAAAAGACAACATTTGCTAACACTCTGAATGCTGCAAAGAGGGCTAAAAAATGATGGCTGAAAGGATAATTTGGAGATCAGAGAATAACTGGTCATCTGTCTTCAGGAGAACAGTTACATTTGGGTGGCGAGTGGAAGGGGACTGTGAGAATTTGGGAGTAATTGAGAGGTAGTGTAGCTGAGGACAGAATACTCTCAAGTATTCAGCGGAGAAAAGAATCAGAGAGACAGTAGGATGAAGATATGCAAGCTAGAAGGAATATGTATATGTGCCTCTCTCTATATATAATGTATACATATTTAAAATATAATTAGGGGAAGGCTGAAGGGTAGTGAATATCGAAATACAAAATCAATAGACCAAGTATTTTTGATGGGCAAACATAAAATTATATAGTAGCTATTGATACTGTGTTAATACATCTTCTAATTCCAGATATAATTGATAAACCTTTAGAGCTTACTTAATATTGATGAGACAACCTGTTTCTTACTTGAATATTCAAAATCCTGCAGAAGTTTCATGGCAAGAGGAGTGGGGTAGGGAGATTGATCTGAACTCTCTTCTAGCTCTGCCTGGACTCATATGTGATTCTGGATAATTCTATAGCTGGCCTTCAGTTTTCATGTCAGAAAATGGGGTATGATGGCTGGACGCGGTGGCTCATGCCTATAATCCCAGCACTTTGGGAGGCTGAGGCAGGCGGATCACCTGAGGTTGCGAGTTCGAGACCAGCCTGACCAACTTGGAGAAACCCCGTCTCTACTAAAAATACAAAATTAGCCGGGAATGGTGGTGCATGCCCACAATCCCAGCTACTTGGGAGGCTGAGGCAGGAGAGTCGCTTGAACCCAGGAGGTGGAGGTTGTGGTGAGCTGAGATCATATCATTGCACTCCAGCCTGGGCAAAAAGAGCAAAACTCTGTCTCAGAAAAAAAAAAAAAAAAGAAAAAGAAAAGAAAGAAAATTGGGGCATCATAATGGGCAGTTCATACTCAACCATTTTGCATGGCTATTGAGAGACTAAGGCAGGATGGTGTATAGTGAAGTACTATGGAGAAGAAAGAGGAGTGAAACAATGGGAAGCATTAGTAGCCTGTGGATTAGTACATGGTTAGATCGAGTTTTGGGAAATGGCACCTCTGGTTGGATGAGGAGGCTCCCAGCTTGGTCTTGCCCAGTTCCTGTGTTCTGTTTGTAGACCACGGCTTGCATCCTGGGGTTGTGCCTGGCATGAAGGTACACATCAGCAAGGCTGAGCATGACACAGCATGGCGTGGGAGAGTGCCCACCATGGCCCCAGGCACTGCAGCTGTGCAAAGCTTGAGAGGCTGAACTGCCTCACATTTTGCACACCCAAATGTTTCTTTAAAAAAGAGAAATCTTGTTTATAGCCACATGGCTACGTTTTCATATCTGAAGTTCTAGTTACGTAAAATGGAAGACGCTTAGGTTAATACTTCTACTGGACAGTCACTTGCAGATATCCACAAAAAAACTTTTTGAGGGTGGCAGATTTTGACCTTATATTACCATCCATCAAAAGGTTTTATTTGCAGCCTCTCCCTCAACAGTCCCTGCCTTTCTGTGGAATTGAAATAGTCTCATAAAGTAGCTATTTTTGCAAGGGCTATAAACCTGCATTTATGTTTTTATAAGATCCCAAATAGGACTTCCAATCATCGCAATGCTCAGATGAAAGCTAATTTGAAAACTGTGGCAGATATATATTAAAAAAAGAAGGCCATATATACTGGTAATCTGAAAAAACTGCATGCACAGACACAGACAAAATAGGACACCCAGGCAAGGCAGAGCTCCAGGGCCCGGCTAAGACCCACAATCCCTCCTGACTACCCACTCCCTGGCTCCCTCCACTGGTAGCCCTCCACTCCCCCTCACCCCCATGCTCTTTTGCTTCCCGCTGTCAGATGCAGAGAGCCTTTTCTATTCAGTTTGCCATAACAAGTTTGATGTTTTAAGAGAATAATTTCATTAAGAAACCAAGACAGAAAGAAAGAGAGAGGAAGAGAAAGAGAGAGGGAGAGAGAGAAAAAAGGAGAGAGAAGGGGAAAGGAAGGAAGGAAGGAAGGTAGGGAAGGAGGGAGGGAGGGAGGGAGGGAGGGAGTGAAGGAGGGAGGGAGGGATGGAAGGAGGGAGGGAAGGAGAGAGAAGGAAGGAAGGATAGAAGGAAAGAAGGAAGGCAGGGAAGGAGGGAGGGAGGGAGGGAGGGAGGGAAGGAGAGAAAAGCAAGGAAGGAAGGAAAAGAAAAGAAAAGAAAAAGAAAGAGAAAGAAAGAAAAAGAGAAAGAAAGAAGGAAAGAAGGAAAGAAAGAAAACACAAAGCACAGAACTAAAGAGTTTGAGGGTACAGGCTTCTAATGCCACCTTAGCCACACTTGGTAATGAAAGCTCTAGGGTGCATGTGCGCTACTCATGCATTAACAATGTGGGCTTCCCACATTCAGGGTGGCTTTATGCATTAGTGCTGGGGCATCTATTAAAACTTTGAGTCTATCTCAAGTCTGAGTGTCACTGGGTTCCTGGATGCACATTCCTGCTTTAGATTAGTAAAGTTCAAGTTACCTTTTGGTTTTCCAAATGAGGGGAGCTTTGGGCTCATTTGCAGAGCAGATAAATGTCCTGTTAGTACTCAGAAAATAACAATGATTTCTCATAACCTACCCCTTAATCTGCCTGCATAGCACCGTGAACCCAGATCCTCTCTGGGAACAGTCTCTTCCGGAATTGATCAGTTTTGTAACAATCCATTTCAAAGCATGTTTAAAATAATAAACACATTTCCATTCAAGAGAAGCAAGACACTTTGCCACAAAAGCATGGTCAAATGTGACATTACTCACTGATTTTTATCTTTAGCTTATTTGAAGTCCCGCAGGTTGACCCACACTAACTGGTGCCGACAGAAGCTTGTGCCTTCTTGCGTAAATGCATACCAAAGGAGGAGGCTTTTAGAAATATTGGAGTTGATTACTTGACACGGGATCACATTTTATAAGGTTGGGGCTGCTGGGATCTCAGGCCCAACCAGTGACTCACTCTATAACCTTGCACTTCAAAGGATCTAGAAGTTCAAGAAAAACCAGGGCATCATTAAAAGCAAAATGTGGCTCCTGAACTCCTGGATAAGGTTATAGATTTTAAAAAAAATGTGGGCACTTGCAGGCAATTTAGAGTTTAGGAGGTCGCCATGCTCTAAAATTAGTAAAGTACTCAGGAAGAGAGAATATAGGTTGACTACACTGCTAGAGTCCCATTTTCTTTCTTTCTTTCTAAAATTTTACATAAAATAACATTATATTATATTCATCTAACTAGGTTACTTGTGTATACAGTAAAACATACTCAGCTTATAAACATTTTTGCTGTTTCTAGCAATTGAAAAATGTGATCAGTTTCAACCATATAAAATTGATCCCACCTACTCACTCTAAAAACATCCACTGGGGATCCCTATAATATTTTTCTATAATTCAAATCTCCTTATTTCCATTTTTGATCCTGATAGATGGTTGCTCATGCAACACTGACGTGTTACTAGAAATGTTGTCCTTAATTTTGACAATCAAAATATTCTGTCTGTAGAGTCTGTAAATATATTTGAACTTATTCTCCCAGAGGCACAGAGTCTGTACCTTATGTGGGTTTGCTTGTTATTGGGTGATTCGACTAATGCACTCCGGATATTTAATAGACAGGCACCTATTCCTTTAAACTCTGCAGCTGCAATTTCCCTCCATGAGTGAGCTGAAAATACTTTGTATCATTAATGAACATTTCAGGGCCCTGCAGGGCTAAGAAACAAAGGTCTTTCTGGGGCAAGGCCTGACCTTTCATCGATTCCCCTTTACCACCCTCACCTCTGGCGCTGTCCTTTTATGGCAGTGCTTTGCACAGTTACGGAGATGAGTCTGCCCCTTGCAAGCCTTGACCCACTGCCACTACAATGTCACCTTTATAGTTCTGAGTCTTAGAAATCTCTTCTCTCTTTAGGACCTGGCTAAACTATTGTGATCAAATAGAAATGGTCAACCAGCAAATGTTACCACTAGTTTAAAAAAAGGTTCCATCTTGCACCTGGTAGATAATCTACAGTGGTTTGTTAAACTGAATTTATTGCAGTGTGTCTACATTAAAACTTGCCATTCAAAAGTGGTGTGAAATTGGGTACCCAATCCTTGGCATCCTGACTGCCCTCCTGTCAGATTCTTTTTTTTTTTTTTTTTTTTTTTGAGACGGAGTCTCGCTCTGTCACCCAGGCTGGAGTGCAATGGCGCGATCTCGGCTCACTGCAAACTCCGCCTCCCAGGTTCAAGCGATTCTCCTGCCTCAGCCTCCCGAGTAGTTGGGACTACAGGCGCCCGCCACCACCCCCGGCTAATTTTTTTTGTATTTTTAGTAGAGATGGGGTTTCACTGTGTTAGCCAGGATGGTCTCGATCTCCTGACCTCGTGATCCGCCCACCTTGGCCTCCCAAAGTGCTGGGATTACAGGTGTGAGCCACCGCGCCCGGCCTCTCCTGTCAGATTCTTGATTTGAGAGAACCCTTTATTAGCCATGTACAAAATGCCGAACTGCAGATACCTTTGTGCCACGGCAAGCTACTTTTCTGAAATCCTTTGCTCCTTAACATCTCTTAGGAATACTCCCTCTTTCCCCCAGCACTTACTTTCTTCCTACTGAAACATTTGTGCTGGATTTACCTTTTCCCCAGAACACAGAAATCAAAACTATTTCCGGAGAATGAAAGGCCATGTTCTCTGAGGTGATAGACTGCTGTCTTTACCAAACCCAACTGCAAAACACTAGTGTCTGGAAGCAGAGAGGCCAACAATAAAAATGCCAGCCCCAGGATGTTTTCTGGAGATAGCCCTTGTACAGCAATAATTAAATTACAAGGAACTACTAAGAATACAAATACAGGGTGCATGGGTCATCATTTCAACCCAAAGGCCTCACTCAGTAAGAGCCCACAGCACCTTTAACTGGAGGTGCTCTCAGCGAGAGGAAATGCACAGCTGGGGTGCTCAAGTTCGAAGGTGAGTAGGAAAAATAAAATAATAGCTGAGAAGGATGGAGAGCAATAGGAGTCAGGGAAAAGAAGAAAAAGTGAATTTGGCGAGGGTGTAGACCGATGAGAAGCATTACCTAGATGCTTAACTCTTGTGATTAAATCAAAATCATTAATAAGAAATATTTACTATTGGTTTTTAGAAATGTCATACAGACAATGTGCAGCCTTCTAAATGCAAGTAGTTAGACATAGTTGTCTAATGGTAACAAGGACAGACACCCTTGGTATCTCATAATAATTCTCCTAAAGTCCAGGCCACTGTGAACAAGTCCAGGCCACTGTGAACAAGGGTTATGAAAACATCCTTTTTGTGTTTTAGTGATGAACACTCATGAACTGAATGGAATTCAACATGGTCCACATTATATGGAACTTCTCACCATAATGGGCTGTATTATACGCTTGTAGTTCTATTTTACTTAGCACTGAAGTAGCCTCCCTTTTCTTCTCCACTTGGGATTAATCCGTCCTTCTTTTTCACTGATGCGGTCTTTCTTCGAAGCCCTATTTCTGTATTCATGACATGTTTCATCTTTCACTGGTAGCTGCTTATGGGCCTACCTCCTACCTTAAACCTAGAGTTCAGAAAGCTCTTTCTTCTCATCTTTGTGTATTAAGCACCTAGCATTCACTCAAGTAATGTCTGCAAAATTAAAAGATAATTGGTTCGCACGATTGCAAAAGAACATTTCAAGGAGACTGATGGTTGACCTGAATTATTGGGCTGCAGGAGATTTACATGGACAGATTCTTAATTGTACAGATGAAGTACAATGTACTTCAGAATTGTAATTTGTTGGCAGAGCAAAAGCAAGTTGATAGTGAAATGTACCAGAATTCCATAAAAAGCGGTGCTTTGGATAAGTGAAGACAGGTGAAAATATTACCATGTTCTCTGCTCTAAGTGGATTATGGTCAAGTTAAGTATTTACAGAAGAGGTCAATGTTTTCTAAATGTATCAGTAAAGTTTGGGATACATTTTGAGGAGAGAGTGCTTCCAGATTTGTACTTTGAACATAACTTTGAAACACACATAGGATGCTGCATAGCAGTATCCCACACTGCACTGATATTAAAATGAAAATACCTTGTAATACACCTTACCGAAAAAGTGGCTTAGTTAAACACCCTCACTGGTAAAGGGCAAAGGACCTGGGAACACGTCTGCACAGTTTCATATCTGAAATAACTCCTTGTCCTCACATTGCAGAGCAAGGGCAAATAAGGGCTCTTGGCCAGAAGCTGAGAACAGCCTCATCACAGAACGACACGGGGCTGGACATTACAATCATGGTGTCTGTTCACAATGGAGCTCATCTGGCCTGGCTTCTCCAGCCTTCATTATTTTTTTGCTACATTAGAGTGAAACTCTTACACTGGGCTTCAGCTCCCGTTTCTAATTTGGGATGGCATGTGTCCTCTGCCTCACAATGCTTCACCAGTATCCTAAGCCCTCAATTTCCACTTCCAGTCCATCAAGTCATTCTCATTCCCGGAGCAAATCTGATAGATCTTTTCATAGAAAGCCACAATTGGTGGCTTTGCTGGACCCACTGAAAATTTAAGAGACTAGAGTTAAAAAATTAATTTTCCTTGCCTACCAACAGCTAGGACTTAGGGGACAGGTTGGCTTTCACCTGATTTCTGACCGAGATAGGAACATTCTTATTGCTCTTCCCTGAGGGTCTGCAGTCTCGCTGAAGGAAGGTCAGAGAACCAGGCAGTGGAGAGACCTGGGTTAAACAGGGAAGAGTCACTCCCTTTTGAGGTTTGTTCTCCAGCTGGCATCTCTCCCAGTGGCTGCAGAGCAGCAGGGGACACGCGTAGGTGGACAGCTGGGCCTGGACCTACCTCGCAGCCTCTTTAGCCTCTGCTCCCGTCGCCTTCTCCGCACAACCAGCAGGAGCACGAACAGCAGCAAGACCCCCACCAGGATACAGGAGATGGTCACCAGCATCTTGAGCCCCTCGTTGGTCGTCAGCCCTTCTTCGTTTTGGACAACTGACTTAATGAGTGGAGGAATTGTACCTGAAAGCAGGGCCACGGTGTTAGATGGCTATTAATGAAGACGGCATGGCGGAGCTTTTAGGGATGACAGGTTATAAAAATCGCGCTGTGTGATCCAAGGGTGTCGGAGGTGATGAGAAATGAAAAGAACTCTGTCTCTAGGCCCTGGCTAACTTTTTTTCTTATTTATTTCCCTCCCTCTGCCTGAACTTCCAACTTATTCTATAGTGCACGTTTGAAAAGGACTTCATTTTGCAATGCACTACAGTGTGCAGGCACTTGAAAGCATGAGGCCCAGGCTTGGTGCTGACAAAAGCCACATGCATCTACCCAGAATTAAGTGTTCCCTTGACTGTCACCCACAGTACAATTGATAGAGACTATTCGAAAAAATTGCACATCAAAGAATGAACAAAAGGTTGGGCAAATGGACAGAAGCGCGTGTGCAGGGAGAGGGTCCTAGATACACTGGCATAAAGAAACTCAAATCCCTTGTGATTAGGTAATTTGCTGGCTTTTATCGCAGGTGTAAGACCAAATCTACTTCAACAGCTGCCGTTTGAGGGTACAAGAGCTATAGACAACTTTTCAAAGGGGACCCAGCTAGGTTTCTAAAGGAGCCTACTTTTGATCAGGCATGGTTAAATAGTGCTACAAAATCTAGATTATTTCAAGTAATAAGGAAACACTGAAGGAAAATGAACTCTGAGCTATCTTAAGCTGCCTTCTATCCAGATGCTCAGTACCATGGGTGCAGAGATCTAAACACAGGCATCCACTTTTTATGAGGTATATATTTTGCTACCCTCCATTATATAAGATGCTCCACGCCACTGCACTTTCCATGTACAACAAGGGCTAGAAAATCAGCACTTCAGGAAAAGAGAATGCAAAAATAATATAATTTCTCCCTGAGCAAAACAGTCTTTATCCCGCATTTAGTAAGCAGAGCAGGGTTAATGGAATCCTCGTTCCTCTGTGATCTCTGCTAAAGCCAAGAAGAGTGTTCTTCCAACTTTAAAGTGTTTTTGTGGAAACCCAAGTCTCCAAATGCTTAGAAATTCAGGAAAGAGGCACTTATAGGATGCCCATGAAGATGGGTCTGCAAAACCAAGACAACACTAGGTCAAGCAGAAACATTTGGCTAAGGAAATGGCAGAAGAAAGAGTGAGATCATTAAATGGAGGACTCTGAAACCTGAGTGGTATGAATGTAGGCTGTCAATCTTGGCTTTCTCAAGATAAAAAAGTTCTTCAAGCAGATGTGACAATAGAGATATTAAAGCTATCCATTCATGAGATTGGTCCAAAGAAATCTGTAATCTCTCTCAAGGAAAATATAAATATGCAGCCATATTTCTTAGTGTAATAAAGTCATTTCATATTTCCAAAACGTAAAGGTAGCTTGCAGCATTTTTCAAAATTTGGGATCTTGGATAAAGTGAGAAAATTATATCTTTTCTTAGAAGACAAACATTTAAAATCCGCAGAACACTTTGTGAATTAGAATCACAGTTTCAAATTCTACACATGAGTAGTTTCTAATTAAATCATTAGCTGTGAGCATATCATCAGTGTGCACATTTAAGCTGGGTGCCCAGGCATCTGCACATATTATAGAGAAGCTGGGAACCAGAGTGTGAATATTCCAAGACAATGATCTAAAGTAAAAAAGATACTTACTACTCAAATGTGTGCTGGTTAACAGAGGATTTTGGTGCACCCTTAAATGCTAAGTAAAGTGTCTGGTAAGTGTCAAAGTTCTTTACTTTGTAAGATCAAATAATGCAACCATATTACGGGGAGAGGCCAGCTTGGAAGTGCTCCTCTGCCTCTGGGTGATGCTTTGTGATGGGGACACCTTTGAATGAAGTCACTGAAGAGTGAGGGCTATAAAATTAGAAAGAGGCAGCCCATGAAAAGCATCAGCCCTTGAAGAGAAAAGTTGTTGTCTGGGAGGGCATAGGCTATTCTGGGGCCATAGGACAGAGCCCGTGCAGAGGCCAGGGACCCCGGCTAGCATAACCAACACTAGAAGAGCTTTCTACAAGCTCAAGGTCTTCCTACAGCCCTGAGACCCAGGCCAGAAGTGCCAGGAAGACCCTGGACTCTGGCAGAGAAGGATGTTGTGGAAAAATGACCTTGGACAGGAGATTTGGGGTAGGTCTGCTCTGTGTGCCAAAGCAAGAAGAGCCAGCTCTGGGCCATCCGGACATTATAGGAGAAATTGGTCAGATGAAAATCCCAGGCAATGTCACCTCATTAGCTCCTTGTGGTCATTTCTGTGGGTCCTTAGGTTCACAGCCACTCTTCTTAGGATGGCATAAACTGTGCTCCAAGGAGCTACCTGCTGGAGCTTTAATAAAGCGGCCTCCCAAATGCACAAAGTAGAGTAAGAATCACGCTCCCAGAGAGCAATGCTGATGCTTTTCATGGGCTGCCTCTGTCTAATTTTACAGCCCTCAGTTATGAGTGACTTCATTGAAAGGCATCCCCTCACAAAGCATCACCCACAGGTAGAGGAGCACTTCCAACGTGGTCTTGGCTTGGCTGTCAATAAAGGGTTTGGGTGTTTCTTGGTTAACTCATTCAACACTGTGGTCTAGCCTGACCAACAGGCAGTGAATAGAAGGCTCTGAGGAGAGTTGCACTGGAGTTCCAATTCATCCTGATGCATTGCTGCCGTTTTTACCTTGCAATTAGAGCACCTAACTCAATCCTTGCTGTTCCCCTAGTGAGAAATCAGCATCAACCCACTGCTACTGGGACTTTCTAAAGTTCCCCTACTAAGTTGCAGTCGAGGACTCGCTCCTTTCAGCTTCATTGGGCTTAGCATTTGTTCAGTTAGCAATAAATGGCTCTTGATACCAGAAAAAATGAGTGAGATTTTAAACCATTTATTTCTGGTTAACTAATGTCAAGAGACACCTCACCTAGTTTTTGGAAAGTAAATGCAAGCAGCAAGTGTGTGTGAGTTTGTGTGTGTGCACGTGTTCATGGATTCCTATTATTATCCTATTTCCATCAGTGGCCCTGCTCCCGCCCAGAGACTAACATAAGCTCCTTTACCATGGAAAATTGTTTTTGCACATGCAGTTTAGGGTGTAATGAGTGCAAAAAAGAAAGTTGTTATGTGGATTGGGATGAGGTGGGGAAAGGGGTGGGAGACAACAAAAGCAATGTTAGCTCATAGACATCAACACAAGCACAGAACCACAGGGTCAAGAGTCCTTCCGCCCTAAGAGAAATCACTCCTGCCCCATGACTCCCCAGTGAGACTCCCTATGGCCCTGAGTCTCTTATTTCTGGACACACAGTGATGGTCATCTGGATATAATGAACTAGGGAGCCCCAGACAGAGTCCATTGAATCCCGAAAGCCTAATGGGCTCCGTGGGCACTGGTCAAACTATGGCAAAGATGATGTTCGATGGGAAAGGGGCAGGGCCCACGTGCACATCCCCCAAGACACAAGCAGGAGAGCCACGAAGCCAGCCAGCTTACTGCCATCGTAGTTCAGCGTAGCGAAGTTGGCCTGCTTCTCCGCGCAGCCCGCGCTGTTGCACACCCGCATCTGCAGCTCATACCAGGTGGCTTCCTGCAGGTCATACAGGATGTAGGACTTGGAGAGAGAGGTCCTCTGAGCTGTGGTCCAAACCGTGGTCCCAAAGGGCCTGTACTCTAGCGTGAAGGAGGTGATGGGGCAGCCGCCATCATTCCAGCCAATGAGGTTCAGCCTCACGCGTGTGGTGTTGATGCTGGCAAACAGCTCCTGCTCCTTTGAGAACTGGGGCTCTGGGGGAGAAGGCACATGGAGGTCAGCTCACAGGACACATGGGGAGGCCATCAGCATCTTCACGCATTTCCCTCGGACTGCTTCCTCCAGCGAGGCCAGGAGCTCAGTCCAAGTCTGGCTCACAGGCCACTGGCAACTTGTCCCCTGTTAATGGAGACTTTATGGACCAACAGGCTTTCTCCAACTGTAATGACCTGGGTGTGTGACAGAAAATTGCATGGGTGGAGGTTATTTTGGGGTATCTTAGAGTTCCCTAAAGAACAATAGGATGTTCACATATGGGTTTCCTTCTGTGGTTTGTGGGGCAGTGTGCTGGGCACTTTTTCCATCCTTATGTGATGAACCTGAGTCAAGAGAAGACAGAGTTGGATTCGAGAAGCACCAACAGATTTTCCTCCACAACTAAACACTTGGTCTTGGTGCCCAGGGACCTAATGGATATATTTCTGCATAAATCAATCCCAGATCATTTGACCTCTTACCACTTGTTACCCAAAACTGTGGCACCGGGCACAAATAATACCCTTGCTATCTCATTACTCGCTCTCCTGCCATCTGACCCCACCCCACCTGATAGGACTCCTATGGGAGGGAAGCCTGCAAAGACATCTCCTCACCTTCTTCCTATGCCCACATAGAGCTGCATCATCCCTCCTTCCTTCTGGAGTTCCTGGGACAAAACCTCTTTCTCTGAATATCATTTCTTTGGGATTCATCTCCTTGAAAGTCCACATTTTAGATTAAAAAAAAATGCAATTTACCCCATCATTTTCCCTCTGAAAAGCGGCGGCTATGTGGCAACGTGGAAATGATAGGAAGGTGGGGGTAAGGGCTGGCTAAGGGAGAAGGGTGCCTCAAAACGGCTGAGAGGGCAAGTGTCACGCTTCCTGGCTGCCCAGCCTTGGCACCTCACATTCACACCAACGCCCTTGATTTTCAAATGACATTCTTCTTTTTAACTGCAAATGAAACAATAAAAGAGAGGACCAGAACACTCTGGAAGGTCCAGCTGTCCCTCTCATTATGCTGTGGCACTGCTGAAGCCATTTGAGGAATGACAAAGTTCAAACACATAAACATAAAACATGATGGATCTTTTATGATTCCAATCTCCTCTTCTGGCTGGGAAAAGAAAGGATATTTAGAAGCGATGAGAAGGCACACCTACCTTTTCCTAAGGTCTTTGCTTCTATGATTTCACTTATGCGCCCTGGACCCACTCCATTTTGGGCTGTCAGTGTGAACTTATACCAAGTCCCACATTTGAGATTTTCCAAGCGATAGGAACGTTCGCTGGGGCTGATTGGGAAACTCCCCCACTGCTCACTATTGTCCTCGGAGTACTGCAGTATGTATCCTGCAGAGAATGAGAAAGATTGACATGAGCACTGTTTGCTTTCTATGGGAAGTGGACTGATGCTTGCATTTTGTGTGGGTAATAGAACGAGCATTCTCAGAACTGAAGAATCTTCAGAAGGAACATTTTCGCTCTTTCTGATTCCAGGAAATTTAACCCAGCCTGGGAGAAGCACCATGATGTATTGATTAGTGAGTCATTTGGGCCACACCAGACATTATCACTGTGAAGTATTGCTGTTTTCTGCTCATTCTCTTCTAAAAGCCATATTGAGCAGCAGGGAATACTTCAGTTGCTAAATATCTGCCCCTCAGATCATACGTGCCTGAATCCTTGAGTGAAGACATAGGCTGAAGCTGTTATTTTTGCAAGACCCGAATCTCTGGGAAAGAACAAAATTATCAATGGGAGTAGAGATTTCTTCAACTGCCTCACTCCTCATGCACTCCTGGTCTCACAGTCCACAGACACTAGGAGAAACAGCTCCAAGTCTTGCAGCCATCCCAATATTCTGACAGTAACCTGGCTTCTCTTTGGTTTGAAAAATTCTTCCAACAATTCATTCCCCCACATGAGCACTACCTCTACTTTTACAACTAGTAGGGATGACTGTCCACTCTAGAGCACTCACTCCATGCCAAGCCCTGTCCTAAGCCCTTTGCTTACAGTATTTCTGCAACCCTATGGAACAGTGACGACTCTCCCACAGAACACATGGGACACTGAAGTCCAGAGCGGTTAAGCGGTGAGTCCCAAGTGCTGAAAGGAGGACGCAGACCCTGCAGTCAGCCTGAAGCCCATGTTCTTCACCACTGTGAATGCTGAAATATTCTTCCTGTTAACTCCTTCAGCCCTGTTATCTGCAGCCATGTTCCTTCTCCACCCTGGCTAGCTGGCCTGGAACATGGTGTGTTTGCAACAACGGGTTGGTAACTTCTATTCCTGTCCTGTGGAGCTCCATTTTAATAAAAATAAAGCATTTTTTTTCCCCTGCACACTACAGTGTCTCCTAAACCCAAATGGGCAGGTTTGCTGATTTCCACACCCCTTACATGGCGATCACTCATCTCTGATGCCTCCTTCTGAGGTCATTGTCAGTATCTCCCCTACTCCTTTCAGCCTTCCCTCACCACTGGCCTTCTGTGGCCATAGGGTCCCTCCTCCTTCCTGAGCCTTTGTGTTCCTCATCTGACCTCCACAAAGCTCCTTCAGTACCTGACAGGTGATACCTGTGCACCTGCTCCCAGCCACATCCCAGCCTGTACTCCAGCCGCCCTACACATTGTAGGGACTCTGCTTTCCTCCCACTTTCCACCCTCGAAGCCACCTCAAAAAACTCCTCTAATCCTTGGTGATAGGCCTGTATAGTTCCCTGTCCCCTGCTATCATCCTCAGTGCCATCAGTGTCCATCAGTTTGGGCACACAACTTACGACACCTCCTGATGATGGCAATGGCTTTGGCCACTACTGTGTTTCAGGAATGCTGGGTTATCTTTGTCTTGGAAACTCTCCCTCACTAAAACTGGCTTCATCTGGAAGACCTTGTGCTCTGACACACCCTTCTTGTTCTACCTCTCCCATGCTCTCACACTTATAGAATCCAAGCCTCATTTCATTTGAGCCTAAAGCCTAGGGTCCCTCGAGCCCATCCCTAGGTACCCCCCCCATTTTTTTCCTATAAGAAGGTTCTCTAGTCAGCCTGGAACCTTTGATAGGCCATTTCAACAAGGAGCCTAGTTTCTCCCACTCTTCAGACTTCTGGCAATGCTTATGTTACTGGTAATCTGTGATCCACTTTTCTTCCCAGCTGTCCAGAACCATTTAGAAAAGTCATTAGGCCAGGTGTGGTGGCTCAGGACTGTAATCCCAGCACGTTGGGAAGCCAAGGCGGATAGATCACTAAGTCAGGAGATTGAGACCATCCTGGCTAACATGGTGAAACCCCATCTCTACTAAAAGTACAAAAAATCAGTCGGACGTGGCGACACGTGCCTGTAGTCCCAGCTACATGGGAGGCTGAGGCAGGAGAATCACTTGAACCCGGGAGGCGGAGGTTGCAGTGAGCCGAGATCGTGCCGCTGCACTCCGGCCTGGGCGACAGAGTGAGACTCCGTCTCAACAAAACAAAACAAAAAAGAAAGTCATTAGACAGTGATAATTGTGACTCGTACAATTTGTGCTGTGCATCTGCAGCTGGGTCCTTGCAGCTTCTTGGCAATGACTCGGTTCATCTATTAATGACTCTCTGTGCATTCCACAAGGCAGCTATTACAAACCTATCCCATGCTCCTCAAATCCACAGACACATCCTCACCACGATTTTAAAAAAAAATCACCTCACTTTTTCTTTCCTAAAAGGAAAAAAAAAAAAAAGATCTTCCCTTCACCCATTGGAGTGCTGATAAATGTTTAACAACTGGTTCTTGGAGAGGAGAAAAAAGGCTCTGATTTGTAGCATTTCCGATTTCCATGGTGAGGGAATGTTCTTAGGGTGGCTGTGGCCACTGAGCGTGAAGCTGGGAAGGGATGTGGCACCTCACTCTTGGAGCTGGAAGGAGTTGCTCCAGCACACTACTGATGTCACTCTGAAATGCTCCTGACTTCCTGTTTACTTCCCAGCCTTCCTTCTCTCTCAGAAGAAAGGATGTTCTCTGCCTTAGGAAGTCTAAGCCCCTAGTCTCTCTCCCCGGCCCTGGGACCTCCTTTATGGCACAGGCCCTCTTTCCTGTGTATCTTCTGTCTCTAGCTTAACTCCACCCACACTAGAACGACCATGCTCATTCCTTCCATATAAACCTCATTTAGGCCGGGCGTGGTGGCTCACGCCTGTAATCCCAGTACTTTGAGAGGCCGAGGTGAGCGGATCACCTGAGGTCAGAAGTTCGAGACCAGCCTGGCCAACATGGCAAAACCCCGTCTCTAGTAAAAATACAAAAACTAACTGGGCGCAGTGGTGTGTGTCTCTAATCCCAGCTACTTGGGAGGTTGAGGCAGAAGAATCACTTCAACTCGACAGGCGGAGGTTGCAGTGAGCTGAGATAGTGCCATTGCACTCCAGCCTGGGTGACAGAGTGAGACTCCATCTCAAAAAAACAAAACAAAACAAAACCTTGTTTATACACCTCAACTATGAACTAATTGCAAAGGTTTTGTGCAAATAGATTGTTTTACATCTACACTTTAGGTCCTCTGTCTTTTATTACTTTCTAAGTCAGGACAGTACCCATGGTTACATAAATGAATGACTTTGTGTTGACAAAATAAAAAAGAAACAGTATTTAGAATCTCAAAAAAGAGATATCCAAATTTCTTTTTTCTTTCTTTCTTGCAACTGTTGATATTTCACTCTTAAATGAGCATCCTTGGATGAATGATTTGAATTTCAACAAATATCCTAAAAATAAATGTATGGTTTGTTTCTTAGGTAATGGAGGGATTGTTTATATGACGTATTTTTGGGGGAGAATAAAGTAACACATACCAGTCATTTGCTGAAGATGTGTCACTTATTGGCACGTGGATCACGCAACTAATCAACTATTGTGGACAATCTATATCTTATTACCTCTGATAGAGCTGCCCCCATTGTCTCCAGGGAGCCAAGAAAGGGTGATGGAGGAAGATGTGGTCTTGGAGACTGTAAGCCGAGGCTGATCTGGTGGAACTGGAGAGGAAACAGTTTTTAGAAAACAAGAATTAGTTTTTCACATCTTTAACTTTCCTGAACAGTCATTTACCAACTCATTTTTAACAGCCATTTATTAAATAAGTGTTTTAGTTTGCCAAAATATACAATTCACTTCTGTCAAAATGTCTATTTAGTTGATATCCTGGGCTAAAGAGATAGAACGGAGTGAATCTATTATTTAAAAAAAAATTCAGCCACATTTCTACTTGGATTCATATCTAACTCATTTCCTCACCAGTTCCTTGACTGTCTGAGTTATTTATCACTAATTGAAATCTTCTTTAAACTTACTAAGGATACATGCCTCATTTTACTATGAATTTCAGCCATGAAATTTAAGTGAAAAAGATAAATGGCATCCACTTAGCAGTTCCGTTCTTCTCAGGATGGAAAAGGGGAAGAAGGAAAAATAGCTAGTGGGAAAAAGAATTGCAAAAATCTTCACTTTCTAAGCTATTCCTCCAAGATGCAACACACACACACACACACACACACACACAGAAAATCAAAAGCAGGCCTTTGAACTGCAGAATATGAACTGGTCTCTCTTACGAGGCTTGTAGAATACATACTGGTAAGTAAGTCTGGATGGGTTCTGAGGACAGAAACACTAAAGAAATTCAGAATCAGATTATCCAAATCATATAGAAAGCTTCGTATAAAATTTCCTTCTTTTTTCCTCTGAGAGAAGCCTAATATATTGACCTATCTCTTCAGAGTCATAATATAGTGCCTCTCTTCCAAAATTCCCTGGAATTCTCCTGACTTCAATTAATTTGAAATTCAAGATCAATTTTGCAGCATTTTTAGAAATATAGTTCTTTTCCTTTCCTTCCATCCCACTGAGAACAGTATTGATTTTATTTTTACTTGCTGTAATCTATTAATGTGACAACACCTAAATCCAAAGAAGCACACACTTTGATTTTTCTACTAATAAAATATTGCTGTGCATACAAATCTGAACTCAATCACTTATTGATTGGGATTTACACAAAATTTTAACATGACAATGTTTTGAGGTTGTGCACATTTTATGTATGATATCAAGAAAAATACTTAGTATTAAATACATAGCTAAATACTACAGCGATCTACTTAGAGCTCCAGTTACTGTCATTTTTTAAAACACATTGCATATAAAAAATTGAGTTAATTAGCATACAAAAAAGACCACAATTCAGACTTGTTTTTTGTTTGTGTTTTCTGGGATACACTTACATATATGTAGAGTAAACAGTGCAATTAATGGAAATTATTAAGAAGGACCTTTTTATTCATGCACACATAAAGAAAAAAGAGACTAGGCATTCTGTATGCAAAGATGTTTTGTATCTCAGTATTCCGAGGTTGTGAATGCTTTGTATTTTCTTTGATTTGTTTAATTATATTTTGCAAAATGAACATGTGTTTTCTTTTTCTGTAATATGAAAACAGAAGTTAGCTCTTTATAAGGGCTGATTTTAAAATTTGTTCAATGCTATTTTTTGCATAGAAAGCGTACATGTAAAAGATATCATTAAAAAGAGTCCTCAAATGTTGTACCTTGTACTTGTAAGTTTAAAACAATTTCATCAGATCCCCAGTTGTTATTGGCAATGCAGCTGTAATAGCCGGAGTCTTCTGCTTTCACCGTGCGAATAATGAAGCTTCCGTTGCTAAAGATGCTCCTCCGCCCATCAATCGTTACTAGACTGGGTGTCCCGTTACTGCCTCACAGGAAGAAAAATGCACAGATTAAAGAAATTACAATCCAAATTAGCTGAGGTTGGGGAAAAACAGAAAGACTCTGTGAAGCAAACAACACATTTGGAAGCTTCATATTTCTTGCATTATGAAAGAACTAAACATGATTACATAATGAAAACAATCAATAGCTGTGTAGCTGAAGTTTTCCTTTGTAAAAAACGTTACGTTGAAGATGAGATCTGTGTCAAGGGCCCAGATTCTGGCTCAAGTCAGTGGACTCCTCATCCATGCCAGAGACTGATGGGTCCCTCTTTACTCCACTCTGTGGGCACTGGAGATATCCTCATTTTGGCAATTCTTGGAATTTCTTCTGTAGGCAGAAGTGCCAGTTTGAACAAATCATACAGGGGAAACTAAACCTTGGGATCATTTTTAGATTCACTTAAAGTCACAATTATTCATGATTTTGACATGAAAAATGACGTGATATCTCAAGAGGGTGATGAGTTTACCCTAGCATAAAAAGAACTGCGTGGCCATCATAACCACTGCTCCGGTGGCAGATTGTCCAGTCCTTTGGGGTCATTCCCACAACAGGCAGAATGCCAACTTGACCTTGGGAGCTACATATTTCATTTGGATGAACCAACTTTAAATGCATGAGAAAAGTGGTCACTAAACCAAGCCATTATTTCTACAGTTTGGTCACTACACCAAGCCATTATTTCTATAGTTTATGCATTCTAAGTGCTTTTGCTTGAAAATAGGCATTCTTCTGAATCCATCAGATCACACTTCTATGCTCATAAATGAATTTTCAACCCTTAACTTATATCCTATTTTCTTCTCCTGAATAGAGATACAGCACTTTAAAAAGTTATATGGACAGACCATATCTCACTCACTCTCTCCCTCTATCTTGAATCCTATTATTTTAATAATTACTATTGAGTATGGAGAACCATATTTTAAATTAGCAAAGTCCTAATGTACTCCATTTCTTAAAGTTCTTTCTCAGGGTATTTGAGTTATGGTTAGTTCACTGTCTTTAAAGAAGAAGAGATAGGTGTTAAATCTCACAATAACCTTGGCTACATTCATCTCAGTTACATGGACAATTTACCTGAGAGGGTGCAGGAAACTTCCACAATAATTGAGTTGGTTCAACTATTTTCCTTGCAAGCATTCTCTCATGAACTAGAAGGCTCTGAATTAACAGAGGGTTGATACAATAGATCAGACCCTTTCAGTGCTAAAGCTGAGATTCCTTCTCTGCCCTCATCTCAGAAGAACTGGTAGGTTTCCTTGAGTTTTCACCAATATAAATAAACACAAAATTAGGAGACCACTAGACACAACCTGAGTATGTCAGATGTAATCTCTTAGAGTCTCACTGAAGGCATACATTGGGTTACTGGTTACCTGTCTTTCATCCATTTGACTGCAGGAGAAGGGTCCCCAACAGCCTTACAAGGCAAGACAATGTCTTTCATCCATGGAGTAGTCACTGTCCCACTGAAGGTCAGGATTCGTGCAGGAGCTGAGGAACCAAACAAAGTGGAAGCCGGATTACTCCACAGACGTGTCTACACAGAGGCCAACATGACCTACTCAATAAGGGCAATACCTAAAAATGGATGTGAAGCCAATTCACATTACAACTGTCAACACTACTCTCTGGTACCCGGGTTATGAGGAATTGTCATTGTAAGAACACACAACTAGCAGAAAATTCCCATTGTAGCATTCTTTTCTTCTATTGACTAAACATGAGGAGTCCAAATTAAATATCTAGGGCTTCATAAGCCAAGCAGCTCCAAGCTGTGTTTTCTATGAGCCCAATTATTTCTGAAAGCACTTTAGGAAGCAATTTACCTCAACACAAAAACTGCTCATTAAAATATACTTTAATATCAGAGAAAGTAGACAATACAAAACACAAAGGCCCCAAAGACGGGAAGGAGTAAAACTGGAACAAGTTCTACTTAACAATTTCCCGACTGTATTACAGCAACTTGATCTTTAGGACACACATTAAGGAGAATGAACATTTTCAGAGTGGCCTCTCTTGAAGAACAACCATTTGCTTGGAACAGTGATTCAGATGCCCAAACAGGAGAATCTGCCAGGGGCATCTGGTGCTGGTGCAGCCCCAAGGTAGCAGAAGTCCCAGAAGACAGTCAGAAAAAGCCCAGGGTGAACTTGCCTTGAAGTCCAGTGTGGCCAGCAATGAGAGGTTCTAGTGCTACCTCCATCAGTGAGTCACAAAAGCTGACAGGGACACCACACACAAGTCTTCCAGAGGAAAACAATCTGCTCAGTCTTTGCCATACATTGGGACATTACTTTCTGGGGTGTAAACAGGAGCCAGGGGCTTCTCCTGTCCTCTGTTTTAGCCAGTGTGCTTCAGACACTGTCATGGAGCTGGGGACATAGAGGAAACAGGTGCCCCTACAGGAGCTCACCCTCGATGGATGCACAGACCGAAAACCATAGGTGGAAGGCAGCCTTGATCTGATTCAGAGCCCATAAAAATGGGACAAATGTGAGACCCCTGCACCATTTCTGGGCTGAGGGTTTGCATTGGCAAAGGAAGGTGAGGAGAAGGCTCCCCCAGGGAAGCTCTAGAATCCCTGGAAGGGCAGAGTACCCAGAGCCAAGTCATTATGCAGCCATCCTAGTATAGAATACCCACATTAGTCACTAGGATCTACCAGACCAAATCATACATTTTTGCTTCTGGGCACTGTGGGCAAGAGTAGAGAGAAAAAGAAAATGCCAGAGGGCTTAGAAGCTGGACCTTGTTTTTTGTTGCAGCAAAACCCATGTTTCAAGCAATTTCCCTGGACTGAGATGAAGTATTCTAAGGCAGGGCCCATTTCATCCGTCATTGACATTTCTGATTTTGCATCGTGATAACAAAAAGGTCCTGATTAGGCAGCATCAGATTTCCTGCATTGGTAGCTTTTGGCATTTTCTTTTTCACGCTCTTCAGACAGTTCTTTAGAGAGTGGAGAATGTCCTCAGCAGTAAAAGGCGGGTGGCTAGAGAAATTCAGCTAGAGTTAGGGGCTTTCCAGCTTTATAACAGTCACCCACTTTAAGAAGTATGTCTTACATCAAACTCCAGAAGCTACACATGCATTGGGATGTTGTGTATGTGCAAACAAAGTTGCATGAATAAAGACTTCACTGTATGTGATGCATTCTGATGTTTTCTGTCTTTTTTAAACCCTAGTTTAGTCTAGTCTAGTTGATTTGACTCTGTTCCATTCTATTCCATTGTTTTTCTTTAACATTCTGGGCATAACCCCTCAAATTAACTCCAGGACTTATGAATGCTTTTCCATTAGCAATTTAAAAAATACAAGCTAGAGCTACTTCATCTTCAAGCCCAACAACCCCCATGCTATCGCTCAATGCCCATTTTGCCCATTTTAGACGGCTGAAATTTAAAGGGTCTCTAACCAGAAATGTATGACTGGGCAACTCAACACACTAGACCTGGGGCAGCCAAGAGAATCCCCTAGAATCTTTGTTTAAAATGCAGGTTCCCACCACAGCCTTGTGGGTTCAGCAGCTCTTTCGTGTACTTGGGGCATCTGCCTTTTGACAAGCATCCCAGGTGATTCTGATGAGAAACTGAACCCCTCTGCAACCTGGTGTCCCCTCTGATTCGGGTCCCGTTTGTTCTCAGCCATGGGGCCAGGCTTTCTGTGCCTTCGTGTCCTGGACCCCTTCCTAGGAGGGGCTTCCCCCAGGACCAGTGCCATGGCCCCATTCTGCCACTCCCTCCATAAAAGCAGTGGTCCTCCTCTTCTTAGCAATCTGTATCTGAATTTTGGACCCTGCTACCTGTCACTAGACTGCTGCTGGTCTGCCTTGACTTCCCAACAACTACAGAATAACCTGTCTCAATCTCCTCTGCTGTGGACATCCCCATCCCTCTAGGATGGGCCTTTCAGCCTTAATGGTTTGCCAGTGTCTGGGCTTCTGTGTGGGGGCTGCCCAATTGACTGTCTGCTCCATCCTGAGGCACTCCCTAGCTTATCCCCTTTCCAGAAAACCTACTACAGCAACCCTAACCCTGAGTCAACCTCCCTTAAGCATGAAAAGTTGAACATTTCTGGAAAAAAAAATCCATGCAATAGAGCATTTGGAGATTGACCACCATTTAGGATCATCAACCTCAATTGAACTGTCAGCACTCCCTGCTGGTCTTACTGTTTCTTTAGTAAATGTCCTCCCCATTCCCTGCAACGATGGCTTCCTACTGTCCCTCCTCTTCTCACACTTCTGGGCTTCCCTCCACTATCCCCAAATTGCCTAATGCTTCAGAGACACCATCCAGGAACCCTGCATTTCCAGCCACCAAATCTGTGAACCTACTGGCATTTCCTCCTCTAAACCTCAGTGCTGCGGTCGTGGGCTCTTTCTTATGTATTGTTGATTTCTCCTTTCTCCCTCTCTACTGGGATCTTCCCGTTACCACACAAACATGCTCTGATGGCAGGCCTCATGAAAAATAATGAACCCAGAGCCTTTCCTCGAATGAGAGCCTCCCTCCCCCTCCCAGCTTCTTCTCTTAGTTGTCACTTCTTCCAGGTGATGTGTGTTGAAGGAATGTTCTGCCCAGTCAGCCTGCCCCTCACCTCCTACCCACTTTCTCACCTGACTCAGGCTCATTTCTGCATGCCCCTCCACACCCACTGATGCTGCTCACAGAAAGGTCACCACGATCTTCCGTGTGGCCACTGAGGGGCATTTTCGCCTGGTTTCGCCTGACTTTCCAGCAGCAGCAGCCTCACCTGACTACTCCCTCCTTTTGCAAGCATCTGTTTTGAATCCACAGCCTAACACCCTCCTGGCTCTGCTGCCTCTCTGGCTTTTCCCCTTTTCCTTTGCCTGCTCCCACTCCCTTTGAGAGTCCATCCTGCACCTTCATCTCTCCTCCATCTCTCAGCCAATCTCATTCCCATCCCAGGTGTAAGCGATACCCAGACGCTGACCCCCCCTGAATTTCTGCCTCCTGCCAGATGTCTCTTGAGACCCAGGACATGCCTCAGTGCACAGATGCCTCTGAGTGAATGGCTCTTCGTCACCTTGGATTGAACCCCTCCAAATGCCTGTACCTCCTCTCACTGGCTTCAAAATCCACTTCTTCCATGGTCTTCTTCATCAAGAAATCATGCCTCCACTTATGGTAACTCATGTGAGAATTTGGGTGTTCATTCTTGCTATCTCCTTCTCCACCCTCCTCCATTTCTGCCACTGAGTCCCCTCCGCTCTGTGTCCACAACACAGCCCAGGCCCCTCGGCTTCTCCTCTCAATCCTCTTTGCTAATCTGCTAGTCCAAGCCTCACTGGGTGACCCATCGGCTTCCTGGCTGGGCACCTGCTTTTATCACACTTCCCTCTTTGCAGTCCATTCAGGACAGAGAGACCAGGGTGGTCTTAAAAAGCACACCCGCCATTAGTTGTAAGAAAGGCATTTAATTAGGATGTCTATAAAAAGGGAAACTAGGTGTGAGGTAAATGGCAACTCTCTGTACAATCATCACAATTTTTCTGTAAATCTAAAACTGTTCTAAAAAATAAGGTTTATCACACACACACACATGCACACAGAGAGAAAGAGAGATCATGTGCCTCCCTTGCTTAAAACCCTACACCATCTCCTTATTTCTCTTGCGGGAAAATCTGAAATCCCTAACACAGTGTTGAAAACCCAGCATGATCAGGTCCCTGTCTTCCTTCCCAGCGTCTCTGGGACCACTGTTCCTTCCCCGGTCCCAGCAGGGTCCAGTGTCCTGGACCTCCCACCTGCTAAATCTTTCTCTGCAGGAGCTTCTGACTGCTCACTTCTTCCCTCTTCACATAACCGCCTTTGCTTGTGCTCAGGGACCAAGTGTGTCCTCCATCTGACACTCAGGGTGAGGTCCTCTCACACTATTTCTTTATAGCACTTACTACAGTTTGTCTTTATGCATATACTTTTGTGATGCTTTGTTTACTGACTGTATTAGTCTGTTCTCATGCTGCTAATAAAGGCATGCCTGAGACTGGGTAATTTATAAAGGAAAGAGGTTTAATGGACTCACAGTGCCACATGGCTGGGGAGGCCTCACAATTATGGCAGAAGGTGAATGAGGAGCATAGGGCATGTATTACATGGCGGCAGGCAAGAGAGCATGTGTGGTGGAACTCCCCTTTACAAAACCACCAGATCTCGTGAGACTTACTCACTGTCATGAGAACAGCACATGAAAGACCTGCTCACATGACTCAATTACCTCCCACTGGGTCTGTCCCATGACACGTGGAAATTATGGGAGCTACAATCCAAGATGAGATTTGGGTGGGGACACAGACAAACCATATCACTGACTGGCTCCCCACCAAACTGTAAGCTTCAGGGGGTCAGGGAGTGAACACATCTCTTAAACCATCTTAAAAGACTCCTCTGGGCTCTCCAAACCCTGCTTTCTTTTCCCTAGTGGGTCCATGCCTTTATTCTAGACAATAGGATATTAGTAAAAATAATGTATACGCTTCCATATCTGGCTCATGAAAACCTCTCATCAAACCCTCCATACTCCCTTCTTCTCCCATCTATGTAGCTGTAAATGAGGAGAAATCCAGGGTTGTAAATCATAAGGTGGAAGGGGCCTGGATGCCTGAATCACCATGTGGAACAGGCCACCCAAGAGAGCCCTGACCAAAAATACCTCTGTTGGACTATATTATTATGTGAAGCCACTGAGATTTAGGGAACATTTATTTCAGCAGTCAGCCTCCCTTGACCAAATCCCCTGTGTCCCCAGCATAGACCCTGACATACAACAGGTACTCAAAATGACTTATTAAATGACTGGAGGACATTGAATTTCCCCAGGCAAGACCTGCTTCTATGAGAGTTGTCAATTGTTCCCCCACTGAGTAAGTCATACCCCACTGCACTAGCCAGGCCTTTGTGGCTGTGTCTAGGGATAGAACTTTGAAAGCACAAAGGAAAGGAAGAAATATTATTGCCAATCCTATGTGTTTTGTTGCAGTGTTTTTTGTTTGTTTGTTTTTGTTGTTTTTTTGGTAAATCCCACAGCTCAGTCCTTATGTCCAACATTTTCCTTGGTAATCATCATTTTTTCATTCTCAGGGAGTGGCTGGATATCATGACCAAAGAGTGTAATACATAAAATAAGTCCCCCAGTTTATTTCCCTTACCAACTTACTTATTTTCTATCTGTATTTGAGCTCAAAATGTGACACCCCTCTTTTTTCCCCTCACTGCTTTATTCTGCCTATTTCTTAACTATCTCATTAAAAAGCACATTTTTCAGAGAATTCTTGGAGGTAAATTGGAATCTTGGAATGTTTATTCTTCTCTTTCAGGTTCTCAGTGAACATGTTAGTAATAAGTTGCCACTGTTCTATAACCCAAAGTTAGGGGCAACTCCTGCTGGCCCGGAATTGTGTTGTAAGGAAATTGACTTATTACGAATGCTAATTTAGGGGGTTCCTGGAAACACCGGATGGCCATGATTACCAGAAGAGCAAGAATACCCTGTGCCTGCGTGTGCTTTTTAAGGACCAGTTTAACGTACAAATGTGAAGATATTATATTCACTTTAAGGAACTTTTTATTCTTTGGTGACTCCTACTTCCTGCTGTTACTTAAAGTCTTTGCTTATAGCATTCTATCAACAGATAGTGAATGATTTTCAAATATTTTTAAGCTTGCAAATTCCATAGACTATAAAATAGACATTTCTCATTAAGAAGTGTGATACCTGACTTTGGTGAAAGTAGAACATCCTTGGGAAAATGCCATGTAATGATTTTCAGCTACTCCAAGGGATGAATGAGGGCTCCTTTCCTAATTTTCATAGACACTTCCATTGAAAGGCCACTCATTCTCAGCTTTGTGTTTACCTCCAGGGAATTACTTTTCCATGGGACAGAAGCTCAGAGCTTGTTAGCCACAACCCTGTTTCTTGAGCTAAAATGTGATATTCTGGTTTATTTGATTTTTAGGGCAGTGTAAGTTTTATTTCAGGTAAAATAGAGACTTAAAAACAGTCAAGTTACAACAGGAAATGAGGTCCTTATAGCCACTGCCTACCTTTTGCTAGTGGCTCGACTGTGATGATTTCACTGCTGTTGCCTCTTCCAGCTGAAGTCACAGCCACCACCCAGACGCTGTACTGACGATTCCTACTCAGGTTGGGAATTCTGTAGGAAAATGAGTCGGGAGAGGCCTCAAACTCGCTGATCACCTGTAAAAAGAGACATAAGTGTTCCCACATTCAAAGAAGCATGTGGCAAAAATGGACTTCCCGAAGGAATGGTCATGAACATATTAAATATCATAACAAAAAAACTCAACTCACTCTCCTCTAAAAGGCTGGCTTTGCAATATAAAATGTAACTGGTAAGTTTAAGTGACCCACCATCTACATTTTTCTCCGCAGCAGCTTTGATGGCCACCAATAAATAATTTACCCCTTTACATTACAGGTCACAGCACTTCTGTATTTGGCTGAGATGGAGTAACAAGAACCAGATTTACCCTCCCACCTGAAACAACTAAGGAACACACACCATCTATAAAACAATGGTTCTAAAAGCATTGCACATCAGGTAATAAATGACAGTGATCTCTGAAAGATGGGAAATGAATGAAGAAAACCCCACAATTGCAGTTTTTGCAATTTTTAGGGCAGTGTAAATTTTATTTCTGATAAAATAGAGAGCTCCACCTCCTCAGCTCGGGAGGTTGGCAGCCTTTCCAAGCTAAGGAGGCAGAGCTGAGAGCCTGAAGGAAGCTAGAGTTCGCAAGGAAGAGCACTGGAAAGAGAGCTACACACAAAGGACAAGCTCTGGAGATTGAAGAGGGTCCTACTTGGGTATTCAGCTGAGCAGATCCATGGATGCATGTGAGGAAACTACCCAAGGCCAGGGAAAGACACCTGAAAGAACTGGAGGTCACGGAGCCTAACGCTCACACAGGGATGGGAGTAGTGGCTGTTCCCACAAGTTGGGTTGGAAAACATCAAGATTCCTTGAGCATTGGGTATAGTGCATAAGGGTCTTACCACAAAGGGGAAATAATTAGCCCCAGACTGAATACCACTCCAGTCTTTCCTAATTATTCTTAAAGGCAAGACTTAGAGAGAACAAATTATTCCTAAATAACTACATCCAAGAATAAAGGTCAAGAATATTTATAGAATTTATAGAAATTGAAGCATGTAGTACTCCAAAAGGTGAAGTTCACAAAGTTTAACACCTAATAAAATATTTCCACAAACAAATAGCCCAAATATGTGTCACCTGATGACTGGATAAACAGAATATGTCATAGCGATACCATGGAGTCTGTATTAGTCCGTTTTCATGCTGCTGATAAAGACATACCCGAGACTAGGTAATTTATAAAGAAAAAGAGGTTTAATGGATTCACAGTTCCACATGGCTGGGGAGGCCTCACAATCACGGCAGAAGGTGAAAGGCATGTCTTACATGGTGGCAGGCAAGAAAGAATGAGGCCAAGCAAAAGGGGTTCCCCCTTGTAAAACCATTATATCTCATGAGACTTATTCACTACGACAAGAACAGTATAGAGGAAACTGCCCTCATGATTCAATTATCTCCCACCAGGTCTCTCCCACAACACATGGGAATTATGGGAACTATAATTAAAGATGAGATTTGGCTGGGGACACGGAGCCAAGCCATATCAGAGTGTTATGAGATAATAGAAAGGAATGAAGTACTGATAAATGCTATAACTTGGATAAATCTTGAAAACATTATGCTAAGTGAAAGGAGCCAATTATAAGAAACCACACATTTGTGATTCTCTTCATTTAAAATGTTCAGAATAGGCAGATCGATGGCAACATAGATTAGTGGTTGTCAGGGGCAGGGTAGGGGAAGGGGAAAATTGGGAATGACTGCTAATGGGTGTGCAGTTTCTTTTCAGGGTGATGAAAATGTTCTAAAATTAGATAGTGGTAAGGGTTGCGTAACTCTGTGAATATACTAAGAGCCACTGAATTGTTGAATTTAAAAGTGAATGACATCTCAATAAAGCTGTCATAAAAATTTCCAGGAAAACATAATTCATAAGAAGAAATCAATCAATCAAAATTCACCCATAATTTGCACAGACATTAGATTTATGCAAACAAGGGCAATAAAGTGGTTATAATTGTATTATAGCTGTATTATAACTGTATATGTTCCAAAATTTAAGTAGATATGATACAAAAAGACCTAAGCTAAACTCGAAATGAAACTATAATGCATGAAATAAAAAATACATTGAACTTGATTAGCAGCGGCGTAGATATTGCAGAAAAACTGATTAGTGAACTTAAAAGTGTGGAAGGAAAATAAATATTGGCGCCCCCAAATCACTAAGCTAAAGGGAAAAGTCAAGCTGGGAACTGCTTAGGGCAAACCTGCCTCCCATTCTATTCAAAGTCATCCCTCTGCTCACTGAGATAGATGCATATCTGATGGCCTCCTTTAGAAGGCTAATCAGAAACTCAAAAGAATGTAACCATTTGTCTCTTATCTACCTAGGACCTAGAAGCCTCCTCCTCACCAGCCCCCTCCCCACTTTGAGTTGTCCCACCTTTGCTTCAAGTTGTCCTGCCTTTTCAGATGGAACCAATGTTAAAAAATTGATTGATGTCTCGTGTCTCGCTAAAATGCATAAAACCAAGCTGTGCTCGTACCACCTTGAGCACATACTGTCAGGACCTCCTCAGGCTGTGTCATGGGCACGCATCCTCACTTTGGCAAAATAAACTGCCTAAATTGACTGAGACCTGTCTCAGATATTTGAGGTTCACGAAACATATTAATAAATGATACATAGAAAAGAGAATAAAAAAGTTAACAGGGCATTAGTGAGCTATGGAAAAATATCAGGCTGCCTAACATACACGTGGTGGAGTCACTAAAGGAGGGGAGAGAGACAGGACCAAAAAAAGGTTGTAAAAATAGTGGTCGAAAAATTTCCAAATTTGATGAAAACTGTAGCCCGCAGAACCAAGATACTCAGTGAATTCTAGCCACAAGAATATTAAAAAAAAACGATACCAAGGAGCATCATAATCAAACTGCTCAAGAGTTTTAGTTTCAGTGCTAGAGAGAAAATCTTAAAAGTAGCCAGAGAAAGTAAATGTTATATAAAGGGGAACAAAGATAAGCATGGCAGCCAATTTCATTTGAAAAACCATCAAGGTAAGAAGACAGTGGAATGATTTCTTTCAAGTACTAAAAGAAAAAAATCAACCTAGAATTCTATATTCTACAAATATAATTCAAAATGAAATTGAATAAAGACTTTTTTCAGATACATGAGAAGCTGAAAGAATTAATCACCAGTAGACCCACATTACAAGAAATGTTAAAGAAAGTCCTTCCAGCAGAAGGAAAATAATACCAGATAGACAGAGACATAAATGTACACAAATAAGTAGAAAAAGGAGGTAATTATACAGATAAATATATGTGGTCTTTCTTATTTAAATATTATTAAAATATGGTTGATAGTTAAAAACAATACCAATGTAATGTGGGTATATAATATAAATAAAAGTAAAATGTTTAACAATAGCACAAACGTTGGGAGGAAAAAATGGAAGTATAGGATTGTAAGTTTCTTATACTATATGCAAAGTGTGTAATACCACTTGAAAGTACACTATGATGTTAAAAGTACATGCTGTGAATTGTAAGGAAACTGCTGAAATTACAAAATATAGCATAAAATAAAGCTAACGGACTAATAAGATAAATACAATGGAATTACAAAAAAAACCCCAAAGAAGTCAGAGAAAGAGTGACACGGGCAACAAGTAGCACAACAGCAGCAGAACTCAAATAGCAAATAGCACTACAGAGTTAAACATAAACATAGTAATAATAATTTTAAGTATAAATGATCTAAATATATTAAAGGCAAAGATTGTCAGACCTGATATAAAAGCAATATCCGAATATATGCTGCTTACAAGAAATGTACTTGAAATAGGCCAGGTGCGGTGGCTCACGCCTGTAATCCCAGCACTGTGGGAGGCCGAGGCAGGTGGATCACGAGGTCAGGAGATTAAGACCATCCTAGCCAACGTGGTGAAACCCTGTCTCTACTAAAAATACAAAAAATTAGCCTGGCGTGGTGGTGGGTGCCTGTAGTCCCAGCTACTCTGGAGGCTGAGGCAGGAGAATGGCATGAACCCAGGAGGCAGAGCTTGCAGTGAGCCGAGATTGTGCCACTGCACTCCAGCCTGGGTGACAGAGTGAGACTCTGTCTCAAAAAAAAAAAAAAAAAAAAAAAAAGAAAGAAAGAAAGAAATGTACTTGAAATATAAAAACACAAATAGGTTAAAAATAAAGGAACTTAAGTGATATCCTAGGATAACACTAATCACAAAAATATGGAATGGCTATAGTAATGTCAGACAAAATAGATTTAAAAGCAAAGGATATTACCAGTAATAAAGATAGAAATTTCATAATGATAATGGGGTCAGTTCATCAAGAGAACATAACAATTCTAAACATTTATTCACCTAATATTCACCTATTATTCAAAGATATGAAGCTTGGTTATTAGGCGAATAAACGTTTAGGATTTATTATTACATGAAACAAAACCAATGGAACTTCAAGGAGACATAGACCTAGGTAGGTCAGAATTGTTCCTTAAAAAGCCATGTGAAGTAGGTGGAGCTGGATCCATTTTATAGATCAGGAAACTGAGGTTCAGAGAAAGTAAGTGATTCACTGATGTCACAAGGCCAGACAACTGCAGAACAATGGCTCCAGCTCAGGGCCTCTGGTCCCAAGTCTGGTGCTATTTCCTCACACTTTATGCTGTCAATTAGAAGTGACCAAAACAAGAAGGACTTACTTTTACTCTTGTTAGCTTTTCAATAAACCTTACATGCCTCAGCAGGCTGCATAAGTTACAATACCAGTCATGCAAATAACAGGGGATTTAAATCTTCACTGTATCTCTTAATTGTCATACAACCTCATGCTTCCTCAAGAAAACATAATGTCAGATAATTACTTATTGTCAAAACTTTAATTTGTGGGTGCACAGTGTCAGATGATTTGGAGAGACTCTTGCATGGATTCCTTAGATACCTCACTATAATCTAGCATGCACGTGCATGTGTATGCACTCATTTACACCTCACCTCCACCCCCCTCCCACTACAACACTCCAGTCACGTCTTAGAGTACTATGGGAAAATTAGTCCCTCTAGGAGTTCAGAGGGAATTTGGCCTGTTTTCTGATAAACCAAAGAGACAATCCTGAGACTGTATGTACTTGCATTGTGCGATTCTCCAAGGCTATGTCATTGCCAAATTAATTTTACAAAGCTTAATGATGTGCAAATTCTAACAATTACTCTTACTGAACATTAAGCATCAGGAAAGCATTAAGATATATTTATAAAATAAAGATCTTTTTCTGTGTAGACAACATAGCTTTTAGTTAAAACTCCATACTTATCCTGTTGACAAGGTAAAATTCGTTCTTGATTACCTCCAAAACACACATTTTAATTTTTGCCTGTAACATAATGCATGGCTAAAATCAACAATAAAATATGACTTTTTATGCAACAAGATTTGTTTCATCATTTATATAGAAGACTAATCAAGAATTGAAGTAAAAAAGGTATATTCATAGAAACTTCCTTAATTTCTCCGTAGGTTAGGATGAAAAATAATAACGTCAAGCTGTTAGTGGCTCCTACTGGTTATTTGGGTAAGTTAGTTACACTGATGTCACCACCCTTTGATGCCACTGTGTATTCCTCTGAGGACTGCCATAATTAGGCACAATTTTCCTGGTCTTAGTAGAAGGGCAAGCAGAAAGTTGATAACTGAACAATTTAAACCATCAGAGTTGATTTATTTTCTTTGGAATATATGTAACTGGATATTAAAGTTGACTCTTCCTGTTCTCTGGAAGTTTTAGCGATGATCTTAAAGTGTGAGAATGCTCCTAAAGATGCCAGTGCCTTCTTTCCTAACAAGAGCTGTGAGGCCACCTGGGCAGGACTTGCTGGTTCTGATGTTTTGCCAGTCATCCATTTCCAGGCTCCAAAAGAGGCTGGGGCAGGAATAAGGATTTTCTGTTGAGAGAGGTCTGTGAGCATTCCCTCTTATGGGTGGAAGAGGGCTTTGAGCTCTAGGGAATCTCTCGGAGAACTTGGAGTCTGAAGGACACAGAGCTTGGTAAGTGAGCCACACCTGAGAAGGCTAATGGCGAACCACAGTGGCAGAGGTTAGCCCTGCTCACAACAGGAGAGGAGGCTGGGCTGGACTGGCCACACCTCCTAGAGTGAAGCAGGGTAAGGATGCCTACTGGTTGACCCTAGAGGACAGAGCAAGCCTGGATATCTCGAGAGAGAGAACCATAGGCATGAAATGCCTCCAACAGAGGGATGCAGTGTAAATTATATAGTATTTATTGTAAACAGAATCCTTAGCTATGGATGGTGCATAACTCAATCATTATTAACCATTTTAACAGTAGGTAGGAGAAAAAAGAAAAAAAGAGCAAAATGGGAAGAAAATAACCAGAAGTTCTCTCAGTGTAGTGGAGCTAATCTAATTGATTAAATCCTTTTTAATGCTCAGCCAAAAATGCTTGTTCTGAAAAGAAGGGATGATAAATATCATCTCCTTTTGAAATATTTCCCTCCATATTTTATTAAGTTAGGATAGCATGGACTATAATTATATTTCATTAATTTTCTTTTTATTGGATACCAGATTTTCCAACACAACAATCCAATAGTGTGTAAACTGACTTGCTAATTTCTACATGCATATTTTATTACGTAGCACTCTCTTCCAAATATAGAGAATGTTCAATGAGAAGGGATCACTTTGATTTCCAGATTTCGCCTGATATATCAGCTGGGTTGCTATTTCAGAGACTCTGAATCTTTTTTTTTTTTTTTTAAAGAAACAAAGCAAAGCTTCGCTATCAAGGACAACAGATAAACACTGCGGTATAAAGAAGGGCAAACTCACGATGGAGTTTCTTAGGGATTAATGAACCAAATGTGGCAAAAGGAGAAATCTGTGGGGAAGCAACAGAGACACTTTTCTTAATATTTAAATATTTCATTTTCTTCAGGTAGACTTTGAACTCTCCAGTCTCATCTTCTTCAGAGTTAAGACAGACGTGTCAGTCATCCTAGATTTTATTATGCCTAAAGTGTGAATTAATTTTGAGTGGACTACAGTAATTGTGCTAACCATTTGTTTGAAGAGAAGACATAAGAGTTCCTTTGTGACCTGTGGAAATACAGAAACAGCCAACATTACGAAGTTGCGGCCAGGCATGGACTTGAGGGATCCCATCCCCCATGTCCCTGAACCAGAATGCCAGGGATTCTGTTCCACGGCTTATTTTTAATCCTGCTCTGTCTATGCCCAGCTTGAGGAAGTGGATGGGACATTTGTGGACTGGGGTTGCCAATTATTTTGCATCTGTCATATATTCCTCTTGGCTAGCTGAGGAAAAAGCCTGTTATTTCTCATCTAAAATGTGTTTAAACATGTAGGCTCTATCCAAGTTGAGAAGCAAGCCAACATTTATTATTAATTAATCACTTCTCAATTGAAAGGCTCTAAGTGGCTGCCAAGTTACTGATTTCTTGGTCCACCAGATAACATGGTGGCATGAGAAGAACAGGGCTCTCTCTGGCTCAGCGGTCCCCAGCCTTTTTGGCATCAGGGACAGGTTTCGTGGAAGACAGTTTTTTTTTCACAGATGGATGGACGTGGTAGGATGGGATGGTCTTGGGATGAAATTGTTTCACCTCAGATCATCAGGCATTAGTTGGATTCCCATAAGAAGCATGCAATATAGGTCCCTAGTATTAGTCCGTAGCCTGGGGGTTGGGGAATCCTGCTCTACCGATGTCATGTAACAGGGGCAATCCACAGTGTTCTTAGGGGAAGATTTGGGTATTTGGTCTGAGGACACACACATAAAATGTAAAACATGCATGTTGCTTATGTAAGGAACCATCTCAAGTACTATTCTTACAGTGGGCTGGTCATGGTTTTTACTGTGGGAGGTGGTGGGGGGGTCCAGGCAGACACCGCTGCCTTGAAAGTATGGAGGTCTGTGGATAAGGGAGGTTGGCGAGAGTTATAGGACCCCATGGGCCAGACATAGAAGCTTGTTGGACTATAGTTCTCTCCTTTGGGCTGTGGGAAGAAAATCTAGGCAAAAGTTCTTAGCTTCATGCCTTGTAATAGGAAGGGCTTGTAAATAATTACTGAGTTTCAATTAATGGTCATTTACTGAGTTCAGTTGCAGTGTGTAGATTATAAGGTAAGTTCCTACCCCCGGGGAGCAAGAAGTGACCACAGCTTGGCAAACAGAAGATTAATTTAAAATGAGGCACCATAGAAGTCTGACCAATTCCTACTAAAATTTAGATATAAACTCGTTTGAATCTTTCTCTAAAACCAACTCTGTCATAGTTGAAGACATGGATGAATATTTATAAGATGCCTAAAAAATAAATGGAAACTTCATACATTTGTTTTAAAAAATATTTATAGCAAGGTTTTACAAGACTTCTGACATGTTTGCCTCCCCAAAGCCGTATCCAGAGTGGAAAATACAGTAAATGGGATAAATCTTGTGACACACAAGCCAGAGTGTTCACATTTTAAGTGTTTTGTCTTTGTATGTTACTGCTTTAGGTCTGCTGGGTAGAGTCGTGGGTTCCCAAGGAACTGAATGTGCACACTTTACCCTTCCAGTCAAAAGAGTGTAAGGGTTGTGAGGAAGTTAGTTTTCTCCTAGTGCTTCAGGGTCAACTCATGGAAAGCCTGGGAACAGCGTCTTCTAGACTTGCCTTCATTCCACAATTATTTTTGCCTTGTGGTGTTGATATAATATTTTTCTTTTCATGTGTAAGATGCTTTTGACCAGTAAATAAGATACAATTAGCCACAGTGAGGCACTTTAAACACTCTTTGGTCATGTCTATAAAACTAGACGTTTACCCAATAATTGCCAAATACATTTCCGAACCCCTCACATTATTTAGCTTGTAGCTGTACTTGTAAGACCTTGCAGAGCCTTCTCTAGTCCTCTCAATCAGGGGCTAAGTCTGCCCTTTGTCTTTCATAGCCTTTGCCTTTATTCCACTGTGGGTTATGGTCTTGCATGTGCTTACTGCATCTCCCCAGGGGTCAGGCTCCCTGACCCATCCCTCTACTCCCTCTATTCACCCATCCCTCTACACACTCTGCAGGGAACCGGGTTCAGAGCATTGCTTAGAGCTGGGACTCAATGACCAGTAACTGGAATACACTGAAGAAATTCTTGTTGTACTAGGTGAGTTTAGTAATGACCTAGAAATGATTTGAGTACGATAGGAAATAATGAGGATAAAATGATTACAAAGCCATAGGCTGTTCATGTCAAATTATTCAGCCTGTCTGATATAAAAGGAATTCTACTTTTAAAAATTTCAATTAACTTTTTAATGAAAAACTAATTCTATAAGGAAATGTGATGTTTTAAAAAGCTCTGATAGCTAATTGTTAACATGCAATTAAAAAAACTTGAAGGCTGTGATTTCATAGATAGAATGTCCACAGCAGTGAAAAAAAAACTCCCCCAAGCAATAAACAAAATTGATAGCTCTTTTAATTGTAGGGTAAGGGAACTTTTAGAATGCTTAACATCTTTCTGTTTAGTGGCAGAGAAATGGCCTGGATTCCATTAAGAATTAGCAGTTCACTGCATTAATTTAAGATTTTTAAAATTCTTATGTACAATATATTTTGATCTAATTTCCATTTTATTTCACAGTTCCCATCTATAAAAGAAGATGTCATGGCAGAAAGATCTTCCTAAAGGCATAGGTTGAGAGGCCAACGTTGGTAGAAATGGGATAACAGCCAGGCAATTCTGGTAGTTTCCTCTGCCTTTCACTGAGATTACTGTAGATACCATTATATATATGACTATATATATGACTATATATAGACTATATATATAACGATATACATAGACTATTGGCTACTTTTAAAAAGCCTTTCAAATATAAAATATTTTATATATGACCATATATATATATGACTATAGATACCATTATATATATGTCTATATATATGACTATATGTAGACTATATATATAATTATATACATAGACTATTGGCTACTTTTAAAAAGCCTTTCAAATATAAAATATTTTATATATGACCATATATATATATGACTATAGATACCATTATATATATGACTATATGTAGACTATACATATAACTATATACATAGACTATTGGCTACTTTTAAAAAGCCTTTCAAATATAAAATATTTTATATATGACCATACATATATATGACTATAGATACCATTATATATATGTCTATATATATGACTATATGTAGACTATATATATAACTATATACATAGACTATTGGCTACTTTTAAAAAGCCTTTCAAATATAAAATATTTTATATATGACCATATATATATATATGACTATAGATACCATTATATATATAGTCTATATATATGACTATATATAGACTATATATATAACTATATACATAGACTATTGGCTACTTTTAAAAAGCCTTTCAAATATAAAATACTTTATTTTTGGCCTTCCAAATATAAAAGTTATTGCTATAATGTTTTGCAACTATATTAAAGTTGATATCCAGAGAAGGCATGAGAAAAACTAGTTTCTTGATGTAATTGTTTAGAATTAGAAGCACCATCCAATTAGCCCAGCTGGCATTACAGATACTTATGTTAACAGGCTCTTTCCAACCCATATAATCTCCCTTTGCTAGAATTTTTCCTCATCCCCTTTTCATTGTCATACCACCTGCCATGAAAATTATCTATCTGTCAAAGTTACATTATTAATTTAACTTGATTGCTGTCACCTATTCAACAAATTCTGTACAAAAAACTAATCTGTTATCATATAGTTTCTCACATACAAGAAATTAATGAGAAACACAATTCTTAGTAATAAAAATAATATATGCAGAATTTACAAAATTGAAAAAAATAGCTCTTTCCACTAGTGTTAATTGAAAAATGATTTAAAGCCAATTTATTTCCTTAAATAGTACAATATGTCTGTGTCAGGCCAAGTCAAAAAGATAAGATGTTTTCAAAGCTGCAATCTTCCAAAAGCTCCAAAAGCTAATTGATAAAAAGCGCATTTTAGCAAAACTTTGGAGACAGTAAAAAGATCAGAGGTTAAGAGGGTGGGAGGAATAGGAGGAGCACAGAGGGTTTTCAGGGCAGTGAAACTTCTGCATGATGCTATAATGGTGGATCCATGTCATCAAACATTTGTCCAAACCTATAATACAACCCCAAGAGTAAGTCTTACATAAACTATGAACACTGGCTAACAATGATGTGTCAATGTAGGTTCCACCATTGTTACAAATGCACCACTTTGTTGGGGGATGTCGATAGTGGGGGAGGCTGTGCAGTAGGGGCAGGGGCATTTGGAAAATCTCTGTACCTTCTTCTCAATTTTTCTGTGAACCTAAAACTGCTTAAAAAAATTAAGTCAAGTTTTTTAAAGAGCATTTTAGCCTGTGGATAATCAGAAAGCTCTACGCAGCAATGGGGAAGTACATTCAGGGTGGCATACACTAAGCTACCTAGTCTGAATGAATGCTACCTCAAAGCCAGAATGCTTAGTGACAGGTTATCTGACAAATCAGGCAGGCAGTCTTATGAGACTGAGCTTCAAAGAGATTTCCAGGGCCAATTTCTGTATGAAAATTTTAGGGGAGTATATGCTTATGTTTTCCTTTGCTCTATAAATTACATGATTGGGCTCAGAATTTTAAAGGCCAAGATTTCTACCTTGAGTATAGGCCATCTGCATTTTACCAGTTATAGCAATTGAATGATTTCACATAATGCCTAGTGGACTAACAACCACTGAGAACAATATGAGAAGAAAACTGAAATATAGCTTCAACAGAAAGATTGAGTAGTTATTGGCTTGTTCACTGTGTGATATGGGTTGGCTGTGTCCCCACCCAAATCTCATCTTGAATTGTAGTTCCCACAATCCCCATGTGCTGTGGGAGGGACCCCGTGGGAGGTAACTGAATCATGGGTGTGGTTACCCTCATGCTGTTCTTGTGATAGCGAGTGAGTTCTCATGAGACCTGGCTTTATAAGGGGCATTTCCCACCTTGGTTCTGCACTTCCTCTTGCTGCCGCCACGTGAAGAAGGACATGTTTGTGTCCCCTTCCACCATGATTGTAAATTTCCTAAGGCCTCCCCAGCCATGCTGAACTGTAAGTCAATTAAACCTCTTTCCTTTGTAAGTCACTCAATCTTGAGTATGTCTTTATTAGCGGTGTGAGAACAGACACTGTGAATAGGATAACAGGGAAAAAAGACCACTATTAAATGATAAACTTATAAAAAACAACATAGACTTCCCTTCCACTTTCTTAAAGAATAGAAGTCAAATAAATAGGCAAAAATTGCACACAAAAAACTGAGAAGATTTAGAACCACATTCCATATCTATTGAGATAATCATGTAGTTTTTGTCTTTACTTCTGTTTATGTGATGAATCACATTTATTGATTGAGTATGTTGAACCAACCTTGCATCCTGGGAATAAAGCCTACTTGATCATGGTGGATAAGTGTATTAGCCCATTTTTATACTGCTATGAAGAAATACCAGAGACTGTGTAATTTATAAAGAAAAAGAAGTTTAATGGACTCACAGTTCCACATGGCTGGGGAGGCTTTAAAATCATGGCAGAAGGCGAAGGAGGAGCAAAGGCATGTCTCACATGGTGGCAGACAAGAGAGCATGTGCAGGGGAACTGCTTTTTATAAAACCATCAGAACTCATGAGACTTATTCACTATCATGAGAACAGCATAGGAAAATCCGCCCCCATGATTCAATTACCTTCCACCAGGTCTTTCCCATGACACATGGAGAAAATGTGAGGTACAATTCAAGAAGAGATTTGAGTGGAGACACAGCCAAACTATATCAATAAGCTTTTTGATGTATTGCTGGATTCAGTTTTTCAGTATTTTGTTGAGATTTCTGCATTGATGTTCATCAAGGATATTCTCCTGAAGTTTTCTTTTTTGTCATATCTCTGCCAGATTTGGGTATCAGGATGATGCTGGCCTCATAGAACGAGTTAGGGAGGAATCCCCCCTCCTCGATTTTTTGGAATAGTTTCAGTAGGAATGGTACCAGCTCTTCTTTTTATATCTTGTAGAATTCAGCCATGAATCCATCTAATCTTGGGCTTTTTTCATTTGGTAGGCTACTTATTCCTGCCTCAACTTCAGAACTCATTATTGGTATGTTCGGGAATTCAATTTCTTCCTATTTCAGTCTTGGGAGAGTGTATGTGTCCAGGAATTTATCCATTTCTTCTAGATTTTCTAGTTTATGTGCATAGAGGTGTTCATAATATTCTCTGATGGTTGTTTGTATTTCTGTGGGGCCAATGGTAACATCTCACTTATTTATTCTGATTGTACTTGTTTGAATCTTGTCACTTTTTTTTCTTTATTATCCTAGCTAGTGGTCTATTTTATTTTATTTTTCAAGAAACAAGCTCCTGGATTTGTTGATCCATTGAATGGTTTTTCATGTCTCTATCTCCTTCTGTTCAGCTCTGATTTTGATTATTTCTTGTCTTTTGCTAGCTTTGGGATTTGTTTGTTCTTGATTCTCTAGTTCTTCTAGCTGTGATGTTAGGTTGTTAACTTGAGACCTTTCTAAGTTTTTGATGTGGGCATTTAGTACTATAAATTTCTCTCTTAACACTGCCTTAGCAGTGTCTCAGAGATTCTGGTACATTGTATCTTTGTTCTTATTAGTTTCAAAGAACTTCTTGATTTCTGTCTTAATTTCATTATTTACCCCCAAAGTCATTCAGGAGCAGGTCATTCAATTTCCATGTAATTTGTATAGTTTTAAGTGAATTTCTTAGTATTGATTTTGAATTTGATTGTGCTGTGGTCTGAGAGACTGTTACGACTTCAGTTCTTCTGCATTTGCTGAGGAGTGTTTTACTTCTGATTAATATGATCAATTTTACAGTAAGTGCCATGTAGCAATGAGAAGAATGTATATTCTGTTGTTTGGGGGTGGAGAGTTCTGTAAATATCTTTCAGATCCATTTGAGTTCTGTAGATATTTATCAGATCCATCTAATTCAGGACCTGAGCTCAGGTCCTGAATATCTTTGTTAATTTTTTGTCTCAATGATCTGTCTAATATTGTCAGTGGGGTGTTAAAGTCTCCCACTGTTATTGGGTGGGAGTCTAAGTCTCTTTGATGGTCTCTAAGAACTTGCTTTATGAACCTGGGTGCTCCCGTGTTGGATGTATATATATTTAGGATAGTTAGATCTTCTTGAATTGAACCCTTTACCATTATGTAAAATATAGGATGATGTAAATTTAGGACAGTTAGATCTTTGTCTTTTTTGTTCTTTGTTGGTTTAAAGTCTGTTTTGTCAGAAACTAGGATTGCAACCCCTGATTTTTTCTGTTTTTGATTTGCTTACTGGATTTTCCTCCATCCCTTTATTTTGAGCCAATGTGATTATCTCAAATAGATGCAGAAAAGGCTTTTGATAAAATCCAACATCCATTCATGTTAAAAACTCTCAATAAACTAGTTATTGAAGGAACACACCTCAAAGTATTATGACCCATATATGACAAACCCACAGCCAACATCATACTGAATGGGCAAAAGCTGGAAGTATTCCCCTTGAAAACTGGCACAAGACAAGGATGCCCTCTCTCACCACTCCTACTCAACATAGTATTGGAAGTTCTGGCCAGGGAAATCAGGCAAGAGAAAGAAATAAAAGGCATTCAAACAGGAAGAGAGGAAGTCAAACTATCCCTATTTGTAGATGGCATGATTCCATATCTAGAAAATTCCATCATCTCAGCCCAAAAGCTTCTTAAGCTGATAAACAACTTCAGTAAAGTCTCAGGATAGTGCAAAAATCACTAGCATTCCTATCCTCTAACAACAGTCAAGCTGAGAGCCAAATCAGGAATAAACTCCCATTCACAACTGCCACAAAAAGAATAGAGTACCTTGGAATGAAGCTAACTAGGATGGTGAGAGATCCCTACAAGGAGAACTACAAACTACTGCTCAAAGAAATCAGAGGTGACACAAACAAATGGAAAAACATTTCATGCTCATGAATAGGAAGAATCAATATCTTAAAATGGCTATACTACCCATGCAACTTATAGATTCATGCTATTCTCATTAAACTACCATTAACATTCTTCACAGAACTAGAAAAAATTCTAAAATTTTTAAATTTTAAATTTAAAATTTTTGAATTTAAAATTCAGTTGGAACCAAAAAGAGCCCAAACAGCCAAGGCAATCCTAAGCAAAAAGAACAAAGCTAGAAGCATCATGCTACTGGACTTCAAACTATACTACAGGGCTACAGTAACCAAAACAGCATGGTTCTGGTACAAGAACAGACACATAGACCAATGGAACAGAATAAAGAACCCAGAAATAAGACCGCACATCTACAACTATCTAATCTTCAACAAACCTGACAAAAACAAGCAATGGGGAAAGGACTCCCTGTTCAATAAATGGTGCTGGGATAACTAGCTAGCCATATGCAGAAGATTGAAGCTGGCTCCCTTCCTTACACGATATACAAAAATCAACTCAAGATGGATTAAAAAATGTAAGTGTAAAACCTAAAGCTAAAAACACTCTGGAAGACAGCCTAGGCAATACTATTCAGGACATAGGCATGGGCAAAGATTTCATCATGAAGACACCAAAAGCAATTTGCAACAACGAAAATGGAAAAATGGGATCAAGTAAATGAAAGAGCTTCTGTGCAGCAAAAGAAATTATCAACAGAGTTAACAGCCGACAGAATGGGAGAAAATTTTTGCAAACTATGCATCTGACAAAGGTCTAATATTCAGCCTTTATAAGAAACGTAAACAAATTTACAAGAAAAAAATAATCTGATAAGACGTGGGCAGAGGACATGAATAGACACTTTTCAAAAGAGAACCTACATGCAGCCAACAAGCATAGGAAAAGCTCATCATCACTGATCATTAGAGAAATGCAAATCAGGGGTGTGGAGCCAAGATGGCTGAATAGGAACAGCTCCAGTCTACAGCTCCCAGTGTGAGCGACGCAGAAGACGGGTGATTTCTGCATTTCCAACTGAGGTACCGGGTTCATCTCACTGGGGAGTGTCAGACAGTGGGCGCAGGACAGCGGGTGCAGCACACCGAGCATGAGCCGAAGCACGGTGAGGCATCGCCTCACCCGGGAAGCACAAGGGTTCAGGGGATTCCCTTTTCTAGTTAAAGAAAGGGGTGACAGACGGCACCTGGAAAATCGGGTCACTCCCACCCTAATACTGCACTTTCCCGATGGTCTTAGCAAACGGCACACCAGGAGATTATATCCCGTGCCTTGCTTGTAGGGTCTTATGCCCACAGAGCCTCACTCATTGCTAGCACAGCAGTCTGAGATCAAACCGCAAGGTGGCAGTGAAGCTGGGGGAGGGGCGCCCAACATTGCGGAGGCTTGAGTAGGTAAACAAAGTGGCCGGGAAGCTCAAACTGGGTGGAGCCCACCACAGCTCAAGGAGGCCTGCCTGCCTCTGTAGACTCCACCTCTGGGGGCAGGGCATAGCCAAACAAAAGGCAGCAGAAACCTCTGCAGACTAAAATGTCCCTGTCTGACAGCTTTGAAGAGAGTAGTGGTTCCCCTAGCATGCAGCTGGAGATCTGAGAACAGACAGACTGCCTCCTCAAGTGGGTCCCTGACCCCCGAGTAGCCTAACTAGGAGGCACCCACCAGTAGGGGCAGACTGACACCTCACACGGCTGGGTACTCCTCAGAGACAAAATTTCCAGAGGAAAGATCAGGCAGCAACATTTGCTGTTCACCAATATCCACTGTTCTGCAGCCTCCGCTGCTGATACCCAGGCAAACAGGGTCTGGAGTGGACCTCCAGCAAACTCCAACAGACCTTCACCTGACGGTCCTGACTGTTAGAAGGAAAACTAACAAACAGAAAGGACATCCACACCAAAACCCCCTCTGTACGTCACCATCATCAAAGACCAAAGGTAGATAAAACCACAAAGATGGGGAAAAAACAGAGTAGAAAAACTGGAAACTCTAAAAATCAGAGCGCCTCTCCTCCTCCAAAGGAACGTAGCTCCTCACGAGCAACAGAACAAAGCTGGATGGAAAATGATTTTGATGAGTTGAGAGAAGAAGGCTTCAGATGATCAAACGACTCAGAGCTAAAGGAGGAAGTTCGAACCCATGGCAAAGAAGTTAAAAACCTTGAAAAAAATTAGATGAATGGCTAACTAGAATAACCAGTGCAGAGAAGTCCTTAAAGGACCTGATGGAGCTGAAAACCACAGCATGAGAACTACGTGACGAATGCACAAGCCTCAGTAGCTGATTCAATCAACTGGAAGAAAGGGTATCAGTGATGGAAGATCAAATGAATGAAATGAAGTGAGAAGAGAAGTTTAGAGAAAAAAGAATAAAAAGAAATGAACAAAGCCTCCAAGGAATATGGGACTATGTGAAAAGACCAAATCTACATCTGATTGGTGTGCCTGAAAGTGACAGGGAGAATGGAACCAAGTTGGAAAACACTCTGCAGGATATTATCCAGGAGAACTTCCCCAATCTAGCAAGGCAGGCCAAAGTTCAGATTCAGGAAATACAGAGAATGCCACAAAGATACTCCTTGAGAAGAGCAACTCCAAGACACATAATTGTCAGATTCACCAAAGTTGAAATGAAGGAAAAAATGTTAAGGGCAGCCAGAGAGAAAGGTCGGGTTACCCACAAAGGAAAGCCTTTCAGACTAACAGCTGATCTCTCAGCAGAAACTCTACAAGCCAGAAGAGAGTGGGGGCCAATATTCAACATTCTTAAAGAAAAGAATTTTCAACCCAGAATTTCATATCCAGCCAAACTAAGCTTCATAAGTGAAGGAGAAATAAAATACTTTACAGACAAGCAAATGCTGAGAGATTTTGTCACCACCAGGCCTGCCCTAAAAGAGCTCCTGAAGGAAGCACTAAACATGGAAAGGAACAACCGGTACCAGCCACTGCAAAAACATGCCAAATTGTAAAGACTGTCAAGGCTAGGAAGAAACTGCATCAACTAACAAGCAAAATAACCAGCTAACGTCATGATGACATGATCAAAGTCACACATATCAATATTAACCTTAAATGCAAATGGGCTAAATGCTCCAATTAAAAGACACTGACTGGCAAATTGGATAAAGAGTCAAGACCCATCAGTGTGCTGTATTCAGGAAACCCATCTCACGTGCAGAGACACACATAGGCTCAAAATAAAGGGTTGGAGGAAGAGCTACCAAGCAAATAGAAAACAAAAAAAGGCAGGGGTTGCAATCCTAGTCTCTGATAAAACAGACTTTAAACCAACAAAGATCAAAAGAGACAAAGAAGGCCATTACATAATGGTAAAGGGATCAATTCAACAAGAAGAGCTAACTATCCTAAATACACATGCACTCAATACAGGAGCACTCAGATTCATAAAGCAAGTCCTTAGAGACCTACAAAGAGACTTAGACTCCCACACAATAATAACGGGAGACTTTAACACCCCACGGTCAACATTAGACAGATCAACAAGACAGAAGGTTAATAAGGATATCCAGGAAGTGAACTCAACTCTGCACTGAGCGGACTTAATAGACATCTACAGAACTCTCCATCCCAAATCAACAGAATATACATTCTTTTCAGCACCACACCACACCTATTCCAAAATTGACCACATAGTTGGAAGTAAAGCACTCCTCAACAAATGTAAAAGAACAGAAATTATAACAAACTGTCTCTCAGACCACAGTGCAATCAAACTAGAACTCAGGATTAAGAAACTCACTCAAAACCACTCAACTACATGGAAACAGAACAACCTGCTCCTGAATGACTACTGGGTACATAACGAAATGAAGGCAGAAATAAAGATGTTCTTTGAAACCAATGAGAACAAAGACAGAACATACCAGAATCTCTGGGACACATTTAAGACAGTATGTAGAAGGAAATTTATAGCACTAAATGCTCACAAGAGAAAGCAGGAAAGATCTAAAATTGACACCCTAACATCACAATTAAAAGAACTAGAGAAGCAAGAGCAAACACATTCGAAAGCTAGCAGAAGGCAAGAAATAGCTAAGATCAGAGCAGAACTGAATGAAATAGAGAAACAAAAAACCCTTGAAAAAAATCAATGAATCCAGGAGGTGGTTTTTTGAAAAGATCAACAAAATTGATAGACCGCTAGCAAGACTAATAAAGAAGAAAAGAGAGAAGAATCAAATACACCCAATAAAAATGATAAAGGGGATATCACCACCAATCCCACAGAAATACAAACTACCATCAAAGAATACTATACACACCTCTATGCAAATAAACTAGAAAATCTAGAAGAAATGGTAAAATTCCTTGACAAATACACCCTCCCAAGACTAAACCAGGAAGAAGTTGAATCTCTGAATAGACCAATAACAGGATCTGAAATTGAGGTAATAATTAATAGCTTACCAACCAAAAAAGTCCAGGACCAGATGGATTCACAGCCAAATTCTACCAGCAGTACAAGGAGCAGCTGGCACCATTCCTTCTGAAACTATTCCAATCAATAGAAAAAGAGGAAATCCTCCCTAACTCATTTTATGAGGCCAGCATCATCCTGATACCAAAGCCTGGCAGAGACACAACAAAAAAAGGGAATTTTAGACCAATATCCCTGATGAACATCCATGCAAAAATCCTCAGTAAAATACTGGCAAACTGAATAAGCACATCAAAAAGCTTATCCACCATGATCAAGTGGGCTTCATCCCTGGGATGCAAGGCTGGTTCAACATATGCAAATCAATAAACGTAATCCAGCATATAAACAGAACCAACAACAAAAACCACATGATTATCTCAATAGATGCAGAAAAGGCCTTTGACAAAATTCAACAACCCTTCATGCTAAAAACTCTCAATAAATTAGGTATCAATGGGACGTATCTCAAAATAATAAGAACTATCTATGACAAACCCACAACCAATATCATACTGAATGGGCAAAAAGTGGAAGCATTCCCTTGAAAACTGGCACAAGACAGGGATGCCCTCTCTCACCACTCCTATTCAACATAGTGTTGGAAGTTCTGGCCAGGGCAATTAGGCAGGAGAAGGAAATAAAGGGTATTCAAGTAGGAAAAGAGGAAGTCCAATTGTCCCTGTTTGCAGATGACATGATTGTATATCTAGAAAACCCCATTGTCTCAGCCCAAAATCTCCTTAAGCTGATAAGCAATTTCAGCAAAGTCTCAGGATACAAAATCAATGTGCAAAAATCACAAGCATTCTTATACACCAATAACAGATAAACAGAGAGCCAAATCATGGGTGAACTCCCATTCACAATTGCTTCAAAGAGAATAAAATACCTAGGGATCCAACTTAAAAGGGATGTGAAGGACCTCTTCAAGGAGAACTACAAACCACTGCTCAACGAAATAAAAGAGGATACAAACAAATGGAAGAACATTCCATGCTCATGGGTAGGAAGAATCAATATTGTGAAAATGGCCATACTGCCCAAGGTAATTTATAGATTCAATGCCATCCCCATCAAGCTACCAATGACTTTCTTCATAGAACTGGAAAAAACTACTTTAAAGTTCATATGGAACCAAAAAAGAGCCCGCATTGCCAAGTCAATCCTAAGCCAAAAGAACAAAGCTGGAGGCATCATGCTACCTGACTTCAAACTATACTACAAGGCTACAGTAACCAAAATAGCATGGTACGGGTACCAAAACAGAGATTAGACCAATGGAACAGAACAGAGCCCTCAGAAATAATGCTGCATATCTACAAGTATCTGATCTTTGACAAACCTGAGAAAAACAAGCAATGGGGATAGGATTCCCTATTTAATAAATGGTGCTGGGAAAACTGGCTAGCCATATGTAGAAAGCTGAAACTGGATCCCTTCCGTACACCTTATACAAAAATTAATTCAAGATGGATTAAAGACTTAAATGTTAGACCTAAAACCATAAAAACCCTAGAAGAAAACCTAGGCAATACCATTCAGGACATAGGCATGGGCAAGGACTTCATGTCTAAAACACCAAAAGCAATGGCAACAAAAGCCAAAATTGACAAATGGGATCTAATTAAACTAAAGAGCTTCTGCACAGCAAAAGAAACTGCCATCAGAGTGAACAGACAACCTACAGAATGGGAGAAAATTTTTGCAATCTAATCATCTGACAAAGGGCTAATATCCAGAATCTACAATGAACTCAAACAAATTTACAAGAAAAAAGCAAGCAACCCCATCAACAAGTGGGCGAAGGATATGAACAGACACTTCTCAAAAGAAGACATTTGTGCAGCCAAAAGACACATGACAAAATGCTCATCATCACTGGCCGTTAGAGAAATGCAAATCAAAACCACAACGAGATACCATCTCACACCAGTTAGAATGGCGATCATTAAAAAGTCAGGAAACAACAGGTGCTGGAGAGGATGTGGAGAAATAGGAACACTTTTACACTGTTGGTGGGACTGTAAACTAGTTCAACCATTGTGGAAGTCGGTGTGGCGATTCCTCAGGGATCTAGAACTAGAAATACCATTTGACCCAGCCATCCTATTACTGGGTATATACCCAAAGGATTATAAATCATGCTGCTCTAAAGACACATGCACACGTATGTTTATTGTGGCACTATTCACAATAGCAAAGACTTGGAACCAACCTAAATGTCCAGCAATGATAGACTGGATTAAGAAAATGTGGCACATATACACCAGGGAATACTATGCAGCCATAGAAAATGTTGAGTTCATGTCCTTCGTAGGGACATGGAAGAAGCTGGAAACCATCATTCTCAGCAAACTATCGCAAGGACAAAAAACCAAACACTGCATGTTCTCACTCATAGGTGGGAATTGAACAATGAGAACACATGGACACAGGAAGGGGAACATCACACACCGAGGCCTGTTGTGGGGTGGGGGGACGGGGGAGGAATAGCATTAGGAGATATACCTAATGTTAAATAACTAGTTAATGGGTGCAGCACACCAACATGGCACATGTATACATATGTAACAAACCTGCACGTTGTGCACATGTACCCTAAAACTTAAAGTATAATAATAAAAAAAGAAATGCAAATCAAAACCATGATGAGATATCATCTCACACCAGGCAGAATGACTATTATTAAAAAGCCAAAAAATAACAGATGCTGGTGAGGTTGTGGAGAAAAAGGGATGCTTACACACTGTTGATGGGAGTATAAATTAGTTCAGGCATTGTGGAAGACAGTGTGGCAACTCCTCAAAGACCTAATGACAGAAATACCATTTGACCTGGCAATCCCATTACTGGGTATATACCCAAAGGAATAGAAATCATTATGTTATAAAGACACATGCACACATATACTCATTGCAGCACTATTCACAGTAGCAAAGATGTGAAATCAATCCAAATGCCCATCAATGATAGACTAGATAAAGAAAATGTGATAAATATACACCATAGAATACTATGCAGCCATGAAAAAGAACAAGATCATGTCCTTTGCAGAGATGGATGGAGCTGGATGCCATTATTCTTAGCAAACTAACACAGAAATAGAAAAACAAATACCACATGTTCTCACTTGTGTGTGGTAGCTAAATTATGAGAACATACAGACACATAGAGGGGAACAACACACAACACAACAACAACATACACCTTTCGGAGGGTGGAGGGTGGAGGGAGGGGGAGGATCAGGAAAAACTACTAATGGGTATTAGGATTAATACTTGGGTGATGAAATAATCTGTAAAACAAACTTTTGTGACACAAGTTTACCTATATAACAAACCTGTACATGTTACCCCTGAACTTAAAAGTTAAAAAATAACGAATTGCATTCCATTAGAACTAGCCATGAAGTAAAAAGATATTTCCAAGAAAGCTTCAGGAATAGACTTCCCAAGAAATTTTATAAAACCAGAATTGATTTTCTTATGTCCGGGATATTTAGATGTAGCCTTGCCTCAAAGAAACCCTTCTAGGTTTTTTCCAGCCATATGATTCCATGACAGGATGCTGGGGCTACAATAATGCTTGGTTGATCCAAGAACATACAGAGCCTAGCATCTGCCTGCCACGTAGAAGCACTCCACAAAGGTCTCATGTACATGATTCATTATATGTGCGTAAATGGAATACGATTGTCTATTTTTAGGCCAACTTATGGTATCTCCATAATTTTCAGATTTTCCATTATTAAAAAAAAAAAGAGAGAGATTTGACCAGGCGCGGTGGCTCACGCCTGTAATCCCAGCACTTTGGGAGGCCGAGACGGGCAGATCATGAGGTCAGGAGATCGAGACCATCCTGGCTAACACAGTGAAACCTCATCTCTACTAAAAATACAAAATATTAGCCAGGCATGGTGGCGGGGCGCCTATAGTCCCAGCTACTTGGGAGGCCGAGGCAGGAGAACAGCGTGAACCTGGGAGGCAGAGCTTGCAGCGAGCCGAGATCGCACCATTGCACTCCAGCCTGGGTGACAGAGTGAGACTCTGTCTCAGAAAAAAAAAAAAAAAAAAAAAAAAAAGATTCATCCTTAAGTCATTTAAATGAAATGACGGAAGAATGATTTCTATGTAAGTGATTTAAAAGCACAGGCACTTGATCCAAATCCTTCTGGGATACAGAGCATCCCAAAGTACATAACACAATTTCTTGCCTTATTAAGCTACAGCTTCATTACACAATTTAACCTCTTTTAGATGACTCACAGTCATCATCTATAAAATTTAATTCAACACACGTTTGAGGAACATCCACTATTTCAGCACAATACCAGGTTTGCCAGTCTATGCCCATGTCTAACAATAACGCAAGAGATTGTGGTTATGTCAAAGTGAGGTTGAAAGTCAGTGCTGGGAATACTGGGGCAGGATGGAGCTGGGATCCCAGGGAAGGCAGGTAAGCATCAGGACAAAGAGCTCAGCCCCCTGTGGGTTGCAGATCCCATCTTCCTTTGCTAACCTGCGTGACCCTGGCCAGATTGTAGAGTCTTCATTTCGGTATCACTAAATGAAGATAACAATCATAACACCTCCTGCGTAAGGTAGTCACCAGAACTAACTGATGCAAAACAGTATTTTTAAAAATGTGAGTCATAGGAGGAATTTAATGGAACATGACAATCACTTTAAAAACAAAATGAAACAGAATAAAAAAAAGTCAAATGGAACAGAAAATATCAGAGGGCATCACGTGTAGTAAATGTAAGTTTGTGGTGTGCGAGTACTTTCGTGGTGTGATTATAACTTATATTTTCTATTGTGGGTCACCATAGGGCAAGTTCAAAAACCACAGGTATAAAGCTTTTGGCACTCAGGGCCTAACATGTAGCCAGTGCTAAAAAATGGTGAAATAAAAATACAGCATTTAAGTTGAGCTTTAAACAATAAACATTTTTACCAAAGAGAATGAAATGGAAAAGGCAAGGAAAACCCAATACACATACACATAAACACACACACACATACACACACGTGCACAAATGCAGACACATATGAGACATGGTATTACTTAGATATTGGATGGAAGAAGGTTTTTAGAATATGAAACTAGACAGGAGTTGCAGCTGGATTGTGGAAATCTATCTAGGTCATATTGAGAATTTTGAATGTCTTTAGGTAAAAACTGCGAAGTCATCCAAGAAATTTGCACTAGGAAATAACACGCTCAGATTCAGAGTTGGAAAAAGGAATTGTGACAGGGATGTGGACAACAGACTGGGAGTTGAGCCTGGCAGTGGGAAGGCTTCTGACTTGGTTTTGGTTCTCCAGGGGAGGACCTGAAGCAAGGCAATGGCATTGGGTGTGAAAGGAAGGAGATTAAGAAGACATTGCATTGGGAGGCCGAGGCAGGCCAATCACCCGAGGTCAGAAGTTTGAGAGCAGCCCGGTCAACATGTTGAAACCCCATCTCCACTAAAACCACAGAAATTAGCCCGGTGGGGTGGCGGGTGCCTGTAATCCCAGCTACTCAGGAGGCTGAGGCAGGAGAATCGTTTGAACCTGGGAGGTGGAGGTTGCAGTGAGCCGAGATTGCGCCACTGCACTACGGCCTGGCAACAGAGTGAAACTCTGTCTCAAAACAAACAAAAAAACAACAAAAAAGACATTGCAGAGAGCTCTTGTGACATGATGTCACTTTGCTCATTTATTTCCTCTGATCATATTACCCTTTCCTGCCTCTGATTCATCAGGTAAAATTCTTCTCTTCCTGCAAGCCAGGGCTAGCTATGTGTTCCAAGCAAGCATCTCTGGCCGTATGTTTGAGTGACACCCAGTCCGCGCTCCTGCACTGTGCTGTGCACATCACTGCTGTGTACTCTATCACATCACACAGAAGGGTGACATTGTCTAGTGTTTCCTGCCTTCCCTGGAACTTCTGGGTATGGGTTTGGAGCGTACGTCATGGTCCCTTTGTGGTTAAGACATGGACCAGAATCTTATGACAGATTCTGGCTCGTGATTTGTGCTTGGAGCGTTTACCTGCCTATGTCAGAGCCTCAGAGATTTCTTTCTCTTTGTCATGAAACCTACCTGGGTCCTTCCTGGAGTGAAGATAGCATGGCATGGACTACCACATACTCACAATGAGCATGATCGTGAAAGAAAAATAAAACCATTGGTTGTTGTATGGTTGTTGTAAATCACTGAGGTTTCAGGCCTGTTTGTGATGCCCCCTAACTCAGCATCTCTTGATTGATGTGATTCAGAACCTGGCTCAGAGCTTGGTGTAAGAGTAGTGCTCGATGTTTATTTGTGGTAAAAATGAATAAATGATTAGGAGAGGAACTATAGGTAGCTTGAAGGCTTCTGGTCAGAAGGCAGCAGATTTTGTTAGATCATAAGCTAAACCAGAACGTAGGAAAAGAGGGAGAGACAAGTATAAATGTGTCTGTGGGCACACTGAATGTGAAGTACTGGAGAGGTCTTCCTGAGTACGCAGATGGTGGTAAGCTGGAAATATAGGACTGACGGTTCTCTAAGATTGTCAGGACAGAGATAAAAAATGCAAACTCTTTAATTTCAGATGATAGTTACATTGTAAGAACAGATTCAATGATCCACAGAGATAGTGAAGAATATTAAGAGATAAAGGAAGAATATTGGAAAATATGTACATTTAAGGGTGGGAAGCAGAGGGACAAGAAGCAACAAAGAATAAAAAACATGATAATGGAAGCTAAGAGAAGGAGGATTTTAAAAGCAAATTGCTATCTAGTAGCATCACTATATGCTACAGTGATATGAAATAGGGAGGGTACTGGGAGGGAGGAACGACGTTTTAATACAGCCAGGAGGTCCATGTTCCGTGTGAGAGAGGAAGAATGAACACAGTGATGAGTATCATTGTAGATACAGATGAGCATGTTAGATGCTGCTTTCCAGATTCCACGTTATACCACTTTTCCACTCCTTGAGATTCCTGCACATTTCTGGTTCTCGGAAGTCCCCTTTCGCTCTCAGCCTGACTATGGCTTTATTTGATGCAGTCTGTGGCTGATTGGGAGGCAAACACACACCTGTTTCCTGGGGTGGGAAGCTGTCTGGACCTGGTGAGTTACTTTGCCTCCCAGAAGACTTGTTTAATTCTAAGTTATGGGCTACAATGTGGAGAGCTTAATTGCCCAAGTCTTCTGGGTAAGAAGAGTAGTGGTGTATTCTCACTGATTAACTCAGCGACATTTATTGAGCACCTACTATGTACAGGAACTGAATAACATTATCATCTGAAGCTGGAATAACCAATGTGAATCACAGCTCAGAGATATTTTATGCCTTCTGATTCTTAGTTTTCATTAATGAGAAGTCTGTGCTTCCTAATTTTACATTTCTAAGCTCCGCAAATGAGACTAGCATTGTGAAACAGACAATGTCTATATCATAATGCTTATTTAATGTGTATATAGTAAAAGCAGTCTGTATGTAAAAGTTTTCAGACTGCTTTTATGTAGATGGGAGCATTGGGGAGGAAATGAAGCTTGGCTGTTTTCTTCCTGGGACCTTAAAAGGGTTATCTCACGTCTTTGGATTTTCATTGCTTATAATAGATTGTTTGATCGTTCAAACCATTATATATTAAAATTAATAGCCAATCCACAAATTATGTGGATGAGGGTCTGAATCAAATGACTTTTGAGATTTTGTGGTTTGAATCTCTGATTGGGGAGTTTAATATCTCATTGCACTGTTGGACCCCCGAGGGAAAGTTCATGTTCAGTCCACATCGTCTTTAGACAACCTGTTTGTAGATTCATTCTCAGTTACCCTAACTTGTCATCTGGCCACATGCAAAGTTTCAAATTCTAATGTCTTTTTCTAAGCTAAACTGAGAGAGCACCATGAAATAAATGCCTATCAGCGACATTATATGTCACATATTAGAGAAAAAAGCTTGTCTATTTTAACAAGGTTCTTTCCCAAGAAGGGGAGATGAATTTAGGATCTTGAGAGAAATTGACATCAGCGAGGAGGTTAGCTGAGGGACTCTTATAAAAGGGACCAAATTACAAGGCATATTGTGTCCTGATTTATCCCCCTATGTTCTACATTTAACTATGAAATCATTTCAAAGAAAAAAATTCAGATTTATGAGCAAGGAAAATATCTAGAGCTCATACTGTCCTCTGGTGGTCATTCGCACACATAGCCAGAAATGCAAACGCCTTGGAAAACCTGACAGCATCTAGTTTACCGACTGAAAGTCAAATTGCAGAAACTGATGAAAACAAAACAAAACAAAACAAAACAAAAAAACACCCTCTTTCCTGTACTTTAAAGTTTCTTGATCATTTCATATTTAAAACAGAATAATGGATACTATTCACAAGTATTCACCTCTGAAGAGAAATAATTGTCTCTGAGCTTGACTCTCACTGATACTATTTGATGTAAAAAATAGGTCTCGTGGTCTTAAATGATGGTTGAGATAGATAGATAGGAAGGTGGATATGGAGAGGGAACTGTCTTTAGTTCACTTCACTTCAATGAGGATGCTCTGGGGTTCTGGGACCTCCTTGTAACACTTTCTAAGTATTATCTCCTGGAAGAACACAGGCACCTGCCCATCATATTTCTATGTCTCTAGTCTTTTTAATATGGTCAAAAGGCAACACAGAGATACCCTGATAAAAATCTCAGCTGTTATTTCCCACCTTTTTCTGGTGGGTTTGCTCTCATTACTGTCTTTTTTTTTTTTTTTTTTTTTGAGACAGAGTCTTGCTCTGTTGCCCAGGCTGGAGTGCAGTGGTGACATTTTAGCTCACTGCAACCTCCACCTCCCAGGTTCAAGAGTTTCTCCTGCCTCAGCCTCCTCCCAAGTACCTGAGATTAGAGGCGTGTGCCACCACACCTGACTAATTTTTGTATTTTTTGTAGAGGCGGAGTTTCATATGTTGGCCAGGCTGGTCTCAAACTCCTGGCCTCAAGTGATCCTCCTGCCTTGGCTTCCCAAAGTGCTGGGATTACAGGCGTGAGCCACCGTGCCTTGCTGGCCCTCATTACTGTCCCTTTCGAGAGTGTGTTGTTAAGATCCTGGGCAGGTCAAATCCCATTGTTCTGTGGGTGAAGAGACAGGAGAAATCCTGGGGAAATGCGTTTCTACCCCATCTAACAACACCTGTGTGACTTTGTTTTCAGGATAGGATGTTTTTTCTTCCTTTTTTATTGTATGTAATTCTTAGGCCGGGAGGACAGAGCCAAATACAGCCTGTATCATCCACAAATAGGGGCTTTCTCAGTAAGCATCAGTTACTAAGGACTCATTTCAAATAATCCAGGTAGGGATTTTTAGTGCAGAGATAAAGATAAGATGATTGAGAAGACAAAACGAGAGGAAGCTGCTGGTGTTTCTATACCCTGCTAGGTGCTTTCTAGCCTGTTAGAGTCAAAAGAGCAAACGTGAATCCCATAGCAAAGAGATCAATGAATGAATGAGTGAATACTAATACAGATGCAATTCAAGTTCTAGTGGAAAATGAGTATACTTTATTTCAGCAATAATTTTTGTCTCTCTTTGGTGAATACGGGACATGTCAGTGCTAAGCAGAAAAGCAGAAGCCACCCTGGGCATTGAGGGCACAATGGCTCAGCTTTTTTTCAGTGTCTACGCTGCTCTCCATCTCTGGGCTTTGATACTAGGATTCAGTATGTGAGGATTAACAGCATATTGAAAACCACATAATAAGCCCAGAAAAATGTTGTGGAGCCTAACTCTGACTATTTACATTTACATATTGACTTCAAGGGCAGAGTACTGCCATGAATGCATAAGCAGTAGAGAACACACCTTGCTTTTTCAGCAACAGACGGAACTTCATGGGCCAAGCAAGCCCACACACTCTCTCACACTCACTGTTGGGGTACACCAGGCCTCAGGGGCCCCTGTGGACTCTCAGCTTGGGCAAACATATCACCTTGATTAAAAGATTAATCCATAAATTTGTTTGGGAATATTTTTCAGCCCTAACAAGGAAGGAGATTCCATCGCATGCTACAACATGGATGAACCTTGAGGATATCACGTCAAGTGAAACGAGCTGGTCACTAAACGACAAATGCTGTATCATTCCACATGCATGAGGTCCCTAGAGGAGTCAAATCCAGAGACAGAAAGTAGAATGGTGGGTGCCACGGGCTGGTGGGAGGGAGGATAGGGAATTCGTGTTTAATGGGGACAGAGTTTCAGTTTTGCAGAGTTCTGGAGATGGATGGTGGTGATGGCTTCACAACAACGTGAAGGTATTTAATACTGATGAACTCAGTAATCAAAGCGGTCAAGAGGGTAAGTTTTACGTTACGTGTATTTTACCAGAAAGGAAACAAAACCAGTGTGTATATTCACTCAACAAACGCTTAGTGAATGACTACATGTGTCAAGTTCTATGCTGGGAGCTGGAGATACAAAGATGGAAGAGACATGGCACCTGCTGCAGAAAATGTCATAATGTTTCCATGAAGACATCGTCAATTTTGGTGGGTCATTTTAATGTTTCCTTTTCTTTAAAATTTCCCTTTTTGATATGTTTTGGTGTGGTGTCAGAAGCAGTCTAACTTTATAATGATTATTCACCAGGAATAATATGAACGATAACAAAAACCACACTTTGAAATAGTAAATAACTTTTAGTTCCTTCACAATGAACCAGGCTGACTGCTGTAACTGTAAGGGTAATAGATCTTCATTAAAGTCCCTCATTTCTAGCACAATAGGGTTTTGCCTGCTATTCTTTTCCCCGTGAGAGATGGAGGAGGGAAAGAAGGGAGGGATAGGGTGGGAGGGAAGGAAGGAGGGAGGGAGGGAAGGAAGGAGGGAGGGAGGGAGGGAGAAGGGAGGGAGGGAAGGCATGAAGTGCCTATCATGATGAGTCCAACAGTAAAATCAATAGATGTTGTCCACTGACTATCAATTAAGGCACAATCAAGGCCTCTGGGTTTTGATTTTGATCAGGCTGCTGGCAGTTTAGTGGGAACTCACCAAATAAACAATAATTCCAGACAATTGTCCCCCTTGTCATGATTCAGGAGCGTATTTTCAAATGAAGTGTAAATGAGGACTTTGTTTTGTATGTGGAGACAGCAGGGGCAAAACAAAACCACTGGAAAGACCCAGGTAGGTGGGAAACAAAGGAACGAAACTGTCCAGTGCGAGCACCTGCAGCTCGTCCCTGGCAGACGCTTGAAAGGCACTTGGTTATTTACCAACTTACTGTGGGATAGGGGTGGGAGCAGAATACAGTGTACTTTCGGATGATGCCGTTCAGCTTGAGAGGGGGAAGCCAGGACACAAAGACCATGGAGGCTGAGGCCGCCGCTGCCTTCACACCCGCGGGAGGACCTGGAACTGGAAGAGCCGTGCGTTTAGTCACAAGGTGGGGCCTCAACTTGGGCTTGCGGACCCACGCTTCCCAACATGACCCCACTCCGCACTTACTGTTCAGCTCTTTCAGGATGAGCGTTATGGGTTCCGCTGTGCCCCCCCAAATGCATACGTTGAAGTCCTAACCCCCAGGACCACAGAATGACACTGTAATTGGAGGTAGGGTCTTTACAGAGGTAATCGAGTTAAAATGAGTTTGTTAGGGTGGTCCCTAATCCAGTACTTCTGGTGTCCTTATAAAAAGGGCCAGTTTGGACACAGAGACAGACATGTATAGAGGGAAGATGATGTGAAGACACAGGGAGAAGAGGGCATCTATAAGCCAAGGAGAAAAGCCCAGGACAGATGCTTGTCTCAAAGCTCTTAGAGAGAACCAGCCCTGCAGACACTTTGATTTTGGACTTCCGGCCTCCAGAACTCAGAGACAGCAAATAAATTCCTAATGTTGGAGTCTGTGGTCCTTTGTAGCTCTAGGACCTAATACAGTCAGTTCTAGTCCCTCTTGTCCTGGGGAGTCTTCCCAACCCATTTCAGCCCCTGGCGACTTCCTGCCTCTGGATAACTGGAGAATTAACTTCTGGATCAGTCTCATTTCTACTGCAGTTTTTGACTTTGAATGTACTGGGGATGAACCTTTTGGATCCTGAATTTGAGAAGCATGAGGGTGAACTACCTCAGCCATCAGAGACCCCACCCTCCCTCACCCTAGTCATTTTGTAATGACACCACTTTGGGCTCAGGAGAGGTATGGAAATATTGTTGATGAATAGGGATTATTGGGTCAAAGATTCACAGTATCCATGTAAGACAAACTCTCCTCTGTAAACCAGCTAAGAAGGCAGAACACGGTGGCAGCAATACTAAGCATGATTTGGGAGTGAGATTGAAGGCATGTCCCACTCCTTTTGTTCTTTTATTTTCCAGGTTGAAGAGGTGAGGGGGGGTGAGATGGCCAAGACAAGAAGATGCCAAAATGTCAAAGGTGCCAGTGAGGAAGGCATCAGAGCTCTTGCTTTGTTCCTCATTAACCTCACTGTCCACATGGAGGGCAACCACATTGATGGAGACATTGAAATTCAAACCAATAGAAGTCCCTTGCAAGCCCCTGGAGAAATCTGTGAGTCTTTTACTGCTTTGATGGCAATGCAACTGCTCAGTAAATTGTTTTGGAGTTGAATGTGCATCTCATAATTGTCACCTTGACTCTTCTAAGTCTGCATAACAAAACCAAGAGCTCTGGTGAGAACTAACTTGGGTTGGACATAGTCACCATTTGAAAATATAAAATCTTGGTAATCCATTTTTGGCAAGTCTTGCTAACAGTGGAAGGTCTAGAAAAGGTAACACACATAAATGATAGATCCTGGGTTAAAAAATCCCTTGAGAACAAACATCTATCAGGTGAGGGTAATGTCTAAGACATCCACAACCTAGTTCAGAGCTGCCAGGGCTCCTCCTGAACAACAAGGGCAGAGTGAACGTTTCCTGGGGATTTTAATCGTAGTAGACACCCCAGCTTAGCCAACACTCTCAGTCCTTTCCATAAAGCCCCTGGTTGGTGTTCACCACAGTGAACACTCTTGCTGGACAGATTCTCTTTAGGAGGCCAAGTAGTTTAGCACCAACCAGTTGAATGGCTGCTGAAGAGGAGCCAGTTGTATTTGTTTCCAACCTGTTTGTGACAATTGTACCTGTCATGGGTAGTACTGTAAGTTAATTAATTACGTAAACCAATGAAATTCAAGTGCAAGAGAAAGCTGTTTCTATGACAGTTAATGGGACTACTTTGGAAAGGCTTCCTTAGAGGTAAGTTAGAAAAGAAGTTAAAAAGAGAAAGAAATGAAGGAGGGAAGAACAAAAGGAATGAAGGAGGGAAGGAAGGAAGAAAGGAAAGAGGGAAGAAAAAAGGAAGGAAGGAAGGAGGGAAGGAAGAAGGGAAGACAAAAGGAAAGAAGGATAAAAAAGAAAAGAAAGAAGAAAAGAAGGAAAGAAGAAAGGAAGGAAAGAAGAAGGCTGATCTATGTTTGGTCAGGACCACTGAGAAGAATGGGACATGTGGATTTGTCCCAATTTGCAAACAGATCGTTGGTAAATGGTCACACGCTCTTACTTGAGACACCAGTTGAAAAATGCAGATGCTACACATTAAATACAGTTCATGGAGTAAAAGATGGCACAGGACTCCAATCTTTTCACCCAAAACTTCAAGAGGTGATCCTAAGTCATGTGATTAGAGAATGATTAGGGAATAAATACATATTTATATGTTTTAAGTTAAAATGCAACATTTCAGGTACTTCCTGGCCACTGCAAAGTTTGGTGATTCCTTGTTTTAAGTGATGATTTCCGTGAGCATGCCTGTGTCACAGCCGATCGAGGGACTTTTACTGCACCATCTAAACTCGCAGTTGGCTCCTCCTACATGGATTTATGATCTATCTTACACAATCTTTCCTTGTATGGTTACTAGAACTTTGTACAATAAAATAACAACATAGATAAGTTGAAGAACACAGCATTTTGGAAAGGTTTTCTGGATGACTGAGCTAATCTTTTCAGAGCTAGAAATTAACATTTTAGTTCTGGTTTGGACAGTATCATAAAACTTAAAGGTGTGGGCCCTGGAGCCTCACTGCTGGTTTCATGCGGCTCTAGCACTTAGTTCCATGTCCTGGACAAGCTGATTAACTTCTCTAATAATCTTTAGTTCCCTCATTTATAAATCTACAATAATAATTGTGCTGGCTTATGTTTTTACTGTTAGAATTATAAGAGATAATTCATGTAAATGATTTATTTATTGTTCTCTGTACAGTAAGCACCAAATAAGTTCTAGCTATCATCTCTAATAACCATCCTTATGTCCTTGGATTATATGTCACTAAATGATACTAGCCTTTACTTTGTGACTCAGTGATGAATGACAAACACCAGACACTGAGAGTTGCAGAAGACAGAGATGGCATAGGATGGAGTAAAAAACGGTATATGTCTGTCTGGGACATATTTTCTTGAAACATTCTTAGTGACCACATTCCACTTTGGTAATCTGAGTTTTTCTTATGAAGGTCAAAACAAACTTGGGAAGTTTTCATGAATTCCTGGGCATCATAGAGAGAAGTTCTGCATTTAAGTTTAATTGATTGCAGTAGAGAATGTGGCCTTCAGAGAATCCTCTCTTCTACATTCCTCCAATGCACCTGGACATCCCTTCTGAGCTGCAGATGCTTCTGTGTCTCATGCGTCCAATTGGCTGAGATGTTTCACATGGGCACCTTAGACCGACATAGTCACAACAGGGCTCACCATCTTCTATCCAAACCTGCGCTTCTCTTGCCCCATCTCAGGAAATGGCCCCATCATCCTCTCAGCTGCAAGAACCAGGACGTGGAATTCTCTTCCTGCTGTCACTTGATGAGCCCTTTGGAGGTCCACATGGACATGACAGGTCAGCAGTTGGGCTCTCCCCCTGATCTGATGGTGCTCCCCAACACTGAGCTCTGTTTCAGTTCCCTGAACGTGGTTTGCTTCTCCCACCCCGGGCCCTTGGGATGCCATGATCCAGGGCCTTGGGATGCCTCTGTCTGGACTTTTTCCCACCCTCTGCCTTCTTCCTGGCAACTCTTACTCATCTCTCAGGTTCTAGTACACGTCATTTCCTCCAGGAAGTCTTCCCTGATCACCAGCTTAGGTCAGGTCAGGGCTCCCATGTCTCTGTTGAGACTCTTCATCATCATTGCACTTGATACAATCCACTCAGGGGTGATCTATCAACTTCTGTCTCCCCCACTAGCTTGCAAACCCCACCATGCCCATCCTGTTTCTCTGCATCTTTAGTTCCTGGGCCAGTATCTGGAACATACTAGATCCTCAATACAGATTTTCCAAGAGTGGAAAAATGATTTCATTCGTGTCTGTGTGGTAGGCAGAATTCTACAATGGGTCCCCAAGATCCTTACCTTCTAGTATATGTGCCTGGGTGATTCCTTCCCCTTGAATGGGTGTGGCACCTGTTACTATGATGGACAGATTCCTCCCATGGGCAGGTTGGGCCATGCGGCAAAGGTGAAGGGCTTGTTCAAGTATCATTGAGGTTCTAATCACTTGACTTTCAGTTAATGAAAAGGAAAGTTTCCTGGGTGGGCTGGGTTTAATCAGATGCGCCCCTTAGAAGAGGAGATGGAGGTCAGAGACAAAAGAGGTCAGAGGGATTGGAAGCCATGTGAGACTTTCCTATTGGTCCTGAAGAAGGAAGCTACCATGCTGCAGGGGGTGTGACAGGAAGTAACAGGCAGCCTCTGGAAGCTGGTGACTCCAGCCTCATAACCAAAAAAAAAAAAAAAAAAAAAAGATCCCATATCCTGTAAGCCTGGGAGACCTTGACCTCACATGAGGGCACAGGCCCAGCTCACACCGTGATTCATCTGTCGGACCCTCAGCAGGGGACTCAGCTCAACCAGACCTGGATGCCTGACCCTTGGAAACGATGAGATAAGACATTTGTATTGTTTTAACGTGTTAAGGTTGTAGCAGTCTGTTCCACAGCATAGAAAATAAATACAAGTGGGTAAGCCCTCCTGTAACATACCTTAATGTAAAAATACCACAATCATTTTTCTGAAATAGTATTGCCTTGTTTTGAAGTATGAATATCAGACAAAAGTCTGACTAAACACCCACACAGACACTGCAGTCAGCTTCATTTTTTTTCACCATCATTTTTCTGGTCTTAGTAAACAGCCACAGCAGGTGTGTGTGTGACATGTGCATGCACAAACATGCATGTACATATGTGGTACACCATGGTAGCCAGATCCTTCTGAACCCACAACTTTTCAGTGGCTTTTCCTGAGCCATGCCGTGCTGTGCAGATGCTACGATCCTGGAGGGACATGTCACGTTCACAGCTGTCATCCCACCAAGCATGCACATATGTCCCTTTTCTCTTCCCATGTCCATAAGACTCTAGTATTTTTGGCCTTTCCTCTCACTGGAGCAAGAGTGTTCATTCTTTAAATGTTTGACTGATCCTTTAACCAAACCATCATGTGGAAACCCAGCACATAACACAAGTGGAAGTGGGGTGGCTCTTGAAGCTGGGGTCAGGGAGAGAATGGAGTCTCCCACTGGGCCTCTTGCTTACCACTGGGCACTGCTGAGGCCCACCTAGTTTGAGGTAAGAACCTAGTTTGGGATCCACTGCAGTGGAGGGAGTGTGGAAAGCCACATGGTAGAATCTCTTCTAGGACATCCTGTCCGTCGTGTTGCTGGTATACCTGCCACTGCACATGGCACACTACCATAGGCTGTAGAGCACTGGAATCTTGAGCAGTGTTGATTGGCAGTACTTCCCAGTGTCTACTGAGGGGCAGCACCACTGGTGGCTATGCAAACATAGCATGCAATCTACCCCCTTTCAGGTCTACTGAGGTGTGGTCACACAGTCACCCCAGCTCACATCACAGGCACACACTATCCACACCTTCACAAGTATGTATGGCTCAAAGTATGGGTGGTCAGAAGATTCAGAGGTATCCGGATGTCAGCTTATTTTTTTGCTTCCTCTTAGCTCTACTTTCAGATCTCCTCCCAATGAGATTGCTAATTGACGGTGGGGAGGGAGTAGAGATCACATATTACACCTGCTGCTGGCCCTCTCACATGCACCTTCAGAGTTAGGTGCATTAGTGATGTGTTCAGTAAATATTTGAACTTAACTATCTCTATTGATACATATGCAAAGTTTACTCTTGTGTAAAGGGATCAAGGCTGAAACTAGCTTTTGCCTTCAGAGTGAAAACAGCAATTGGAAGATTAATAGATTGCATTTTGTTTGTGTTCTCTTTCCTTACGGCTTGACTCATATTATAGTATTGGCAAATAAAATGGCATCAGGATTTCACAACTGTTTTTAGAAGTAAGGTTTAGTTGTTGTTGTGCTCAAAAACAGAAAAGCCAGATCACCAAGTCATCCTTCATGTTTCTGCAGCAATAATGGGGTACAAGTTCTCATTGATTGAGCAGTCCTGGAAAGAGAACGTGAACTGTGAGCAGTAGTCACAGACCCCAAAAAATATGTCCATGCACCTGAGTCTATATTTACGGATAAAAGATGATATCCATGGCCCTGAGACTCTGACTACAGGCATGAGAATATGTCCATGTACCTGAGACTATATTTACGGATGAGAGATGATATCCATGGCCCTGAGGCTCTGACCACAGACATGAGAATATGTCCATGCACCGGAGACTATAGTTATGGATAAGAGACTATGTCCATGGCCCTGAGATTATGACCACAGACATGAGAATGTGTCCGTGGGACTGTGAATATGTCTATGAGCCCAAGAATCTTTAGATAGAGGTAGAGAAACTACCTGTAGAGAACAAGCACAGACTTGTCCTCTAAACAAATATTTCTACTGCAAATAATCCCTTGCAAAAGTAAATTTTTGCCTTTATTAGGGTTAAGTTTCTCTTTTTAGTATGACCAGTGACCTAATAACACAGTTTAAGCCTCCAGGCTCCCTAGATTAGGAAGACTGGTACAGGACGTGTGTCTGGCACAGACAACTGAATCGGATGCTCGCTGTTAATGTAGCCATCTTTCTTCGCTTGCAAGAACATTGATAAATGCTGAAACTTCAACCTGAGCCTAAAATAGTATCTTATTGAGAAAGAACTGAGCAAATGTTGGTAATTATTATTTTACTGGAAATCTATCTGTATTTTTACACAATTTAATTGAAATTGTAAGTGTAATCCAAACTTCAAAATTACAAAGCTTTCTCATTGAAGTATAAATAGGATCTGTAATCAATTTGACTGGGCATTTGTTCTCTGAATTGTCCTTTGTCCCTTCTTCCAATCAGATAAATAAAATTGCATTTAATTCTGTAAACTGCTGAAATGTCTAATTATATTACGTATTGAGTCTACAAAAGTGGTTGACACAATTCTTCACCGTTTCTAAATTATTGAATTTTTCATGTGAACCTGGGAGATGAAGTGATATTATTCTAGTTCTTCTCTTCTTCCACCCAATCTTCACTCCACCTCTTTTTTCTTTCTGAGACAGAGTCTCGCTCCGTCACCCAGGCTGGAGTGCAGTTGCACGATCTCAGCTCACTGCAGCCTCTGCCACCTGGGTTCAAGTGATTCTCCTGCCTCAGCCTCCCAAGTAGCTGGGATTAGAGGTGCCCACCACCACACCTGGCTAATTTTGCATTTGTAGTAGAGACAGGGTTTCACCATGTCGGCCAGGCTGGTCTCGAACTCCTGGCCTCAAGTGATCCACCACTCCACTTCTTTTTGAAAATGCAGACTTATCCTAAAGAAATATTGACACTCAGTTCTGCATAGTCCTTGTCCCATACCACCAGCAAAAGTGGGATTCATGGCATCTTCCTTGGGGTAACTGGGGTACCCAAGGCAGGGTTTTCTATAGTCAATCCCAGCTCCATACACTATCAGCACTGGAGACAAAAGCAAAGCATAATTGACTGACAAATTAGACCTTGGGCCTTGGGGTCAAGTTTTGAGACAGAACTCTATGATTCTTAAAACTCAAATATTAATTAAAAATTGATCTAAAATTGTGAGTTAATAAGGATCTGTGAAGAGCCTTCCCTTCTTATTGGATTTCTGTACATTCTTCTAAAAATGCAGATGCAAAACATTTTGTGGATGATCAATTTGCTCTTTAAATAATAATTCCAGTGACATTTGCATTACTGCTTAGCAATGTGAAAAGGAGTATTTCACCCCTATTCTGAAGGAGTGGAGAGCAAATAATCAAATATTGAGTGTCAGGACGCATCCCACTCTGTGGCAAGCAGGTGTTTTCAGACACCACTTCAGCTCTCATACGTTGGTTCTGTGCAGTCTGATGGCTACAGCAGATTGTCCCTGAGGACAATCCAGTTCCGAGACGCTTAGGTAAGGTGCCCAAAGACCCACGGGCAGCAGGTGACAGAGCCAGCATTTGCACGGCTGTTTGTCTATTACATTTTTAAAAAATTAAATTATGGCTGTCTTCACTCAGGACTTAGCTTTCTAGATATCTCTATTGATGTGTGACTTCCTAATGGCATTACATTTGAACCTTAGATTTCCCTAAATAATCCAATTTCTTAGAGCAGAAATGGCTGACACCTGCACATTCCCTGGAAGAACTACCTGTGCATTTTAGAAAAAAACTAAAGCAAATGAGGATTAGTTTGGGTGTAGACATTACAGTGTGAGAAGGGATACAGAGGCAGCAAAAACACCAGGTGAGAGTGGATGCCTGGGGCTGCTCGGAGGAGCAAGGCCTGGCTTGCCAAGGTGAGAGCAGAGAGTGAGGTGGAAGATGGCAGGCTCAGAATAACAGGGAGTCATTGTCAGGGGCAGAAAGGCTGAAGAGAAGAGCATATCATGGCCCCTGAGCAGGTGTTCTTTGCTTCCGTCAGAGCAGATATGGGATGGAATAACAGCATTTTTGATACTCTGGTAGTGGGGGAGATAGCATAGACATCAAACCTGCCCATACACAGGAGGTGACCAGCAATGGCCAACAGCTTTCCCGCCCCTGTACTGCTTGGGGAACAGAGTCCCAGCAAGAAGACAAAAGCTGCAGAGACAATCCAGCACAGCATTTAGATCTGCTAATGTCTCATCTCAATGTATACTTCTGTGCTGGAATATTTTGGGAAGGTTCTACGTGGGCATCAATTTGACATCAGTTGCTCCTTCCTTTTTTAAGGTGGAGGCTACTTTTCTCACTACCACGGCAGTATTTATCAGAACTTATCTGTTCCTTAAACAGGCTTGGCTAACGCCCCTCAGAGTTTCCCTTAAAATAATACAGAACCTTTGTTGTATGGTTTTTGTACGTTTGGGTAATAGTCACACAACCCAGTCCAAATTGTAAGGAACAGCAAGAATTATTGTTGTAGAACAAAATGAGCAGCAATTTAAATTTTTACTAAATCACCATGAATTCTTGCAAGAATTAAAAAAAATTAACATGAAGTTCTCAAATTAAGGACTTATTCTAAAGTGATTCAGCTGGCAAAGAATAATAGAACTTCAGTCTGTACATAATTTTCAAGAAGTGGAAGGATGGATTTAATCAGAGCTTACACTAATAGCTGAATAGCTACTAAAATTATTCTAACAAGATACAAAACATGTATGACAAGTATTACAGCTCTAGGATAAAATGAGTTTCTATTTACAATAATACTTGGCCAAAAAAAAAAAAAAAAGAAAAGAAAGAAGAAAAAATATAGAGGAAGAAGAAGCAATGGATTAGACACATCAAGCAAAGGCAAGAGAGGAAGTTAATGGTCTGAATTGCACTGGGATATTTTGGGAGGGCAGCAAAGGTTTGCACTGAGAATAGCCTGATGAACTGCAGGGTAAAGGCAAGTGAGCTCTCTGTGACCCAGCCCTTCCAGCAACTGCTGGGACCCACCGCCCACCCGTCTCTCACCATCCTCTTTGGTCCGGGTGAAGATCTGCTCACTCCTGACCCCGTCTCCTGCGCGGGTGAAGGCCAGCACCTGGATGCTGTAGTTGGTGTACTTTTCCAGCCCGTCCAGCTCCAGTGAAGGCTGTGTGGTGGTGATGTTTTTAATCTCACCCAGCTCTGGAGGACAAGAACAAGAAAACAAAATCCCACTTCTGAGCCCATTTCTGCTCATTTTTCCGCTCTGTCCCCACTGACTGTCCCTGTGCCATGCCATCACCCATCCAGCCATCATCTGGACACGAGAATTCTCAAAGGGACTGTGCACAGTCATCCTGTGAGCTCATGGTGTCATATGGCCCTTTGGAAAAGAACATTCACACCAAACTGCTCCAGAACACAAGGCAGAACGTTGGTCTGGAAAACGAAGTAATTCGCTCCAAGTTAAGTGTTATCAACCCAAGGCCAGCACCAGGGCTGCCACTCACCCTTCAGCAGGTGCTAATGAGCAATGTCCCCTGCACCCCTAGCAGCACACTTAGGGCGACACACACACGCTGCACACTCGGCAGCCCCACTGCTAACTATTCATTAGGAAGTTTCTGCAAGCTGAGGGGTTTTATTGTTATTTTAAACAAGTTCTACTTTAACATACATGTATTTTTAAGTACCTAACTTCATCTCAAATATCTGATCTACCCTCTTCAGCAAGTTTCAAGTCTATAAGACAGTGTCTTTAACTGTAGTCACCACTTTGTACATTAGATCTCCAGAACTTATTCATCTTGCATAACTGAAACTTTGTATCATTTGGGGGTGGAGGAAGAAAATGGCAACTATGTGAGATGGTGGACCTGCTGTTAATTAGCTTGATTGTGGCGAGCATTTCACATTGGATACATACATCAAAACAAGCTGCATGCCTGAAATATATGCAATTTTTATTTGTCAATTATACCTTAATAAAGCTGAAAAGATAACATTTAAATAAGAAAAAAATACACCTGAGCTAAACTGAGTGGCTCAGCCAACTCCCCTTTTTACCTGGAGTGAACTCCTCTCAGCTTCAATCCTGAAGTGACATGCCCGTGTGTCAGAAACTTGGTGTCAGCTAAAAATGCTTCACTTTCAGGAGTGGGATCAACTAATAATATTCACAGATGGAACACTATGCACTCTCATCTCCAGCATATGATACACGGCAATTTGAGAAAACTTACAAATGGTGTGCTAAGTACTTCCTTGGTGTTTGGCTGATGGGTTTTGAAATGAGTCGCCTTCAGAGCATGAGAAGGGCCTGAGAACTGTTCCCCTAGGGGAAGGGGCTGTCAGCGACACATTGGTATCCAGAGCAGGCCGGTTACCCCAAGAGACCAGCAGGTCCGGGGAGTTCCTTGTTGAACAGGTCTGCTTTGGCTACATTTAGAGAACAATCCAGCTGCTTGTCAATCCCTCTCACTCTCCCTGGCCTCCGTATAGGGAGTGGATGTGATATGCATGCCTGCCTAGGTGCCAGCGCTATGCTATTCTAAGTACAGATAGTAACTTATACAACCAGCAGAGTTAATCAATTACTTTTGCAACCCATTCATTTTACAGACAAGGAAGTCGAGGGACAGAGAGGATCAAGGAGCCCAGCACAGTGGCTGAGGGCACAGGCCGCGGATCTCAGCTGCTCTCCTCAGTCGCTTTGGGAAAAAGCAGAAAATGGGCTGAAAATGGAGGCACCCACGAGCTGTCGTGTCGGCCAGATTAAACGGGCTTTTGCTTTTTGCCTGTCTTGGTTTTCCTTCCTGCTCATTGTTTTTCTTTTCTCTTGTGTGTCCAGGATATTGCACAGAAGTTCACAAATGAATAGCCATGTATTTTGTGTGTCCAGGATATTGCACGGAGGTTCACAAATGAATAGCCATGTATTTTGTGATTACGATGACTGTGGAACATCTTTTGTTCGTCTTTTTTTGTCACCAAAAAGATCAATGTGGAACGGATACAGCATTAAAGGAGAATGGCAAATACTGCATGGGACGGCTGAGGCCTGTCCCTCACATGCCAGAGAGCCCCTGTGCCTTCTAGGAGCTGCAAGAAGAGGGGTAAAGGGGCTCCCACAGTCCAGGCCCCAGTGGGAGCCAAAGGCCTGGGACCACCAGAATCAGACAGTTCTGTAGGCTGGGGCTTTGCTGGGGAGGGAGCAGGGCGAGGATGGCCCAAAGACAGGCCTTTGGACTCCTGTCTTATAGGGAGGCCAGCAGGGTGCCAGCTGTTAAAGGTCACAATTTGGAAATCTCAACGGAGGGCTTACGAAAATGAGGAGACTGTGTGAGCATGTGTGGTCACCAGGCAGTCAAAATATCAATACTTGGTTGTCCCAGATGGATTGGAAATTCTCATCTCTGAAGGACGGGTCTTTCCATATTCAATTATATTCCTTTTCCTGAATATATTTAACATAAGTCTTTTGGATTAGGATAAAATCCCAAATGTAACCAGACATGATGGCTCATGCCTGTGGTCCCAGCCTTCCAAGTAGCTCAAGGTGGGAGGATCGGTGGAGCCCAGGAACTGGAGGCTGCAGTGAGCTGTGATTGTGCCACCGCACTCCAGCCTGAAGGACAGAGCCAGACCCTGTCTTTAAACAAACTAATTAAAAACTCATATGCTAATGGACAAACTTTAAATATAGATCTCATTAAGATCTTTTCAGATTTAGAAACTTCACTGTCAAAGTTCACACACGTACATCCCTACAGATATATACACACGCAATCAATAAAAATACAGCTGAGGGGAGGGGCTGATCAGGGCAGGGTGCTGGGAGCTGGTTATGAGACTTTGATGAAGGTCTTTTTTTCCCAAGAGTGCAGGGTGTCCACCTCACAGAAAAAGTAGGATCATTTCACAACATAGGAGAAAGCTGTGACCCTCCGGCAAATACTTGAATCAGAATGCAACTCTTGAATCAGACAGAATGAGGAAGAGGAGCCTGGTGGGGAGGGAGAAGGACAACCTGGCCTCTCTGATCTTCTTAAAGAGAGCAAACACTTGGCCCGGTGCAGTGGCTCATGCCTGTAATCCCAGCACTTCGGGAAGCCGAGGCGGGTGGATCACGAGGTCAAGAGATCGAGACCATCCTGGCTAACACGGTGAAACCCCATCTCTACTAAAAATACAAAAAATTAGCCTGGCGTGGTGGCAGGCACCTGTAGTCCCAGGTACTCGGGAGGCTGAGGCAGGAGAACGGCGTGAACCTGGGAGGTGGAGCTTGCAGTGAGTCGAGATCGCACCACTGCACTCCAGCCTGGGCGACAGAGCGAGACTCTGTCTCAAGGAAAAAAAAAAAAAAAAGCAAACACTTAAAACAAAATGATTAAAAATGCTAATGGTTAATATACTAATTAGAATTAACATTTGGACGTTTACTCATTAGGGGGTTCAAGTTATTTTGATTAACTAATTTATCATGAACCATGAAGACGAAGGCAGTCAAAATCCCAATTTTAAGATTTCTAAAACTACCTGAGCCACAGTTGTCTCTATCTGCTAGAACGCCTCATAGACTGTGAAGGAAGGCTATTTTCCTGATGACAGATACTACGTGACTAGCAGATATGGAAGAAATAAAAAGCAAAGAACGAGAAAAAGAAAGCCAGATACAAAACTGAGTGTTTAGTTTGCCATTCTTTTTAACGCTTTTTCTTTTTAAACATGAATTTCTACAGCCTAGCTTTCATGCCCCTGTAGGGCTGTTTAATACACACACACACACACACACACACACACACACACACACACACACACACACACATTAACTGAAGTGTATTGTTCAGTTGAGGTCATGAGTGAAACAAAATTAAAAAAAATATAAAATAAATTTAGAAATCAGATTTTTTCTATTAAAAATTTTGTTTTAAACAAAATAGTTTTGTGTATTTATATCTTGCCTCATTCTCAGCGGGTTTTAAGGCAGAAAACAATAGGTGCAGGAATAGCTTCTGAAGCAAGCCCCAGCTGCCCACACACTCCAGTTGGCACCTAATTGTTGCTTCCTTTCAGAAAGTACTATTTTTTCCATGAAGAAAGATGGATGAGATGGAAGTTAGCAAAAATTCAGAGGAAAATGGTAACTTTTCAAAGGATACAATTTTCCTAGCAATCTCAAATAAACTGTTTGTCAGGCCTTAACCATGATTTAACTTTCTGACCATGAAAAAAATAATCAGAAAATTCATCAAAATATTGTTTATTTAACCTTCCCTATCTAATATACTAACCAGTTTTATTTCATCTGATCACATCAACAACAGAATTCTTTCTTAGACATATTTTGGAAAGTATTCGGGCTATTGCTAACTACAGTGGTAGTAACAATATTTGCCCCTCTCAGCCTGTGTGAATGTGTGGGGTGTGTGTGTGGTGTTTGTGGTATGCGATGTGCATGGTGTGTGTGCGCCTGTGTGTGTGGTGTGTGTGTATGGTGTATGTGTGTGGTGTGTGTATGAGGTATATGTTGTGAGTAGCATGGGGTGTGTTATGTGTGTTGTGTGATGTGTGGTGTGGTGTATGGTGTATGTGGGGTGTATGTGTGGTGTGTGTGCATGTATATGTGGGGTGTGTGTGGTGTGTATGTGTGGTGTGTGTGGTGTGTATGTGTGGTGTGGTACGTGGTGTATATGGGGTGTGTGAGGTGTGGTGTGTGGTGTATGTGAGATGTGCCTGGGGCTGTGGTATGTGGTGTGTGTGTGGTGTGTGTGTAGTGTGTGTTGTGTGTGTATGTATGTATGTGTGTTGTGTGTATGCATGTGTATGTGGGATGTGTGGTGTGGTGTGTGGTGTGTGTATGTGTGGTGTGTACATGTGGTGTGGTACATGGTGTATGTGGGGTGTGTGTGGTGTGGTATGTGGACCCTGAAAATCTGAGGCAGGTCTCAGTTAATTTAGAAAGTTTATTTTGCGAAGGTTGAGGACGTACCCACAACACAGCTTCAGGAGGTCCTGACAACACGTGCCCAAGGTGGTTGGGGGACAGTTTGGTTTTATACATTTTAGGGAGACATGAGACATCAATCAATATAGGTAAGAAGTATATTGGTTCGGTCTGGAAGGCAGGACAACTTGAAGCAAAGGCAGGAAGACTGGAAGTGAGGAGGGGACTTACAGGTCACAGGTAGATGAGAGGGGAAGGGTTGCATTCTTTTGAGTTTCTGATCAGCCTTTCCAAAGGAGGCCATCAAATATGCATCTATCTCAGTGAGCGGAGGGGTGACTTTGAATAGAATGGGAGGCAGGTTGGCCCTGAGCAGTTTCCAGCTTGACTTTTCCTTAGTGATTTTGGGGGCCAAAAAGATATTTTCCTTTCATAGGTGTATGTGGTGTTTGTGTACGTGTGGTGTGGTATGTGGCGTATATGGAGTGTGTGTCGTGTGGTGGGTGATGTACATGGGGTTTGTGTATGTGTATGAGGGGTGTGTGTCATGTGGTGTGTGGTATATGAGGGATGTGTGTGTGGTGTGATATGTGGTGTATGTGGGGGGTGTGTGTTGTGTGTATGTGTGGTGTGTGTGTGGTGTGTGTGTGTAGTATGTGTGGTGTATGTGGGGTGTGTGTGGTGTGTATGTGGGGTGTGTGAGGTGTGGTGTGTGGTGAGTATGTGTGGGATATGTGTGGGTGTGGTATGGTATGTGATGTATGTGAGGTGTGTGTGTGGTGTGTATGTGTGGTGTGTGGTGTATGTGGGGTACATGTATGTGTGGTGTGTGCGCATGTGTATGTGGTGTCGGTCAGCAGTCACTTCCTGCTCAGTGTCTGTGGGAATCCAGCCAGCCCCAGAGGCTGCAGTCTGAGGAGTTTGTGCGAAAGTGTCCAGTAGCCCCGTGAACTGACCTGCTTCATAAACGAAATCTCTCAGGTAGCAGGAAGAGTGACCATTCGCAGGCAGGTTCATGTTTCTGAAGGTTTCTTGCTTATCTTTCGGAAATGAAGTGCAGACTTCTACATTGCACATTTATCTCATCACTTTGATTTTAATCCCATGAGTGAAAGTATCTTTAAAAAGCTGCATGCACACTCCCAAGCATTTCTTTATTTAAAGAACTATGTTTTTGAATATTCAAGTTTTCAAAGCTTTAAAGGTATGAAGCCACATCTTTCATTTTAGAATGAAGATGCCAGCAGGCAATGCTAGCAAATGTGAGTGAGCTTAGAAAATATGGGTGATGTGGATGAAGTCACCACTGGATTCTGGAAATATTTCCAACAAGAACAGAAGAGACATCTTAGCATAACACTGCCTTTCAAAGAACATTAAGTGTATTTAATTTCATCCACTCAATATAAGGAGTAGAAATCAGAAGAAACATATGTAATGATATCCTATGGTATTTTGTCCATAAAATAGAAGACTTTTGCAAATTTTCATTGCTCTCTACTCTGGGGTGTTTTAAAACTTGTGTTTAGGTGGGAGGGGTGAAGATGTTACAGAATCATCTACTTAAATCTGCCCTTCTGTGGGGCTGTCCCTTCTTGGGTCTGTGGTTCTGTATTCATTAGCATCTCCCACGGTCACTGGTCTGGAACCTCCACAGGGACAGACACAGCAACCTTGGTGTTTCCCATGAGCTCAGTGTCGAATGGGTATTTGGCAAATGTGTCTACTGCAGGACCAAGCGGGGGTGGGGGGGTCCTTCTAGATTGCCTCCCATGGCTGGTACTGCTCCAGGTACTACATGTGGCAACAAAGGCATGAGGTCTGGTCTCAGTCCTGAGAAACACATCCAGTTACGGACATGCAGAGCTAAGGCTCAAAGGCCTGTGCTCGCTGAGCCAGTAATGCTTGTGCTGCTCATGTGTCTTCTTGCCTTTACTGTTGCACCAACCGTGGAGGCTGCTGCCACCTGTGGGGCCCTATGTTTACCTGCATGAGGACAGGGGTCTGCCTGGTAGAACAGATCCAGGTGGTCCTGAGCAGGGAAGGGATAGGTCCTTGACCGCATTTGCCCAAAATTAGTGGTGAGCACTCATCAGGGATCACACCCAGTCAGAGGGGTTGAAAGAAGCCCCAGGCTGGGTGTGGTGGGTCACGCCTGTAATCCCAGCACTTTGGGAGGCCAAGGTGGGCAGATCACTTGAGGCCAGGAGTTCAAGACCAGCCTGGCCAAGCTGGCAAAACCCCATCTCTACTAAAAATATTGAAAATTAGCCAGGTGTGGTGGTGCATGCCCGTAATCCTAGCTACTTGGGAGGCTGAGGCAGGAGACTTGCTTGAGCCCGGGGAGGTGGAGGTTGCAGTGAGCTGAGATCGTGCCACTGCACTCCAGCCTGGGTGACAGAGGGAGACCCTGTCTCAAAAAAAGAAAAGAAATCCCAAACAAGAGGGAAGGTACTGTCCAGTGACGGGGGGTGCAGGAGGGGGCTGGAAATGGAGGGCAGGGGAGGAGGCAGGTGTGGGCCCCCCAGGCTTGGGACAGAGACAATGAGCAGACTTCCAGAGGCCTTTCCTGCTGGGGGCTGCAGCCTCGCTCTGCCCCAGCACACTCACGCAGCCCGGCCCAGCCTGGTGGGCACCACTCGCAGCCTGAGGGTGAAGATACTGAGGTGTCGCTGCAAGAAACTTGTGGCCCCAATCTTATGGCCACTTGAGAAAGTCATTTATTCAAAGTCTTGCCCTAAACAAACAGGAAAATTTTGCCCTACCACTTGAAATACACACACACACATACATACACACACACACACACACACACGATAAAGAACAAGGAAAAGAGAGAGGAGGAGAAGGGGAAGGAAGAGGAGAAAGAGAAACAGGAGACAAAATGGGAGGGCCCTGAACTTCCTGCCCCCCCCCCCCGAGTGCCCCCCTCCATGTGCCTGGGCACTCTTCCCACACCCACTTACAGCACAACTACAGGAAATTAAACGTTTCCCCGCGGAGTTCTATTTGGGAAGTAGGAAGAGGCCAACATTTTAGAATACATATCACACAGAATGTTCTAGATAGAGATGGAGGTTTTGGTGCTGCCTGCAGAGCCTTGACATAGACACTCATAATTAGGAAAATACATCCATGTTGAAATTTCCCAAGTGCTGCCCCCGCCTAGGCTTCAACTTGGGTTTCGAAGGTGTGTGATGTTTTAAACAGAGAGACCTGTTCAAACGTCGGATGAGGGATGACAGAAAAGGGGAAAGTGTCTATTGATAAAGAGGTGCCCGCCATATCCTGAGCCCCTTGTTAGGAACTAGGAGGGGTCTGCAAATTCCATCACGCATTCTCTGGAGGCAAACCCAAAGTCCTAGTTTAGTCCTCTTACCTCCGTCCATGAGGTTGGCCCAGTAAATGACTCTGAACCCCTGGAGAATTCCATTCAAGGCTTCCTTGGAAAGTGTGGACCAGGATATTGATATGCTTTCTGGTGATGTTGCTATGGCTTGGACATTTTCGGGGGGGTAACTGGGCACTGAAATCAAATAATTAGAATCTGTAATAACTGTGGGTGGTTTATGAGCAAAGCAATACTGAAAAAGCAACGTATTTTAATATTTCAATATGCAAGCAAAAAATTGCACTCAACCCCAAAATGAAAGAAAAAATAACAAAGATCACTTCTCTGGATAAATCTTATGATAACTCAGTGCTCAGTAAAATATCATGAGTCAATGCATATATTCTAATGGATTCCATAGTCTCTCTTTCCAACTTAGTTTCTTTACTTTTAGGACAGTTGTTGGGACTTGAGTTGTGTACCCTTCTTAATTTTATTGCCTGAGTAGAAAATCATTGTTTGGCCGGGCGCGGTGGCTCACGCCTGTAATCCCAGCACTTTGGGAGGCCGAGGCGGGTGGATCACGAGGTCAGGAGATCGAGACCATCCTGGCTAACACGGTGAAACCCCGTCTCTACTAAAAATACTAAAAATTAGCCGGGCGTGGTGGCGGGCGCCTGTAGTCCCAGCTACTCGGGAGGCTGAGGCAGGAGAATGGCGGGAACCCGGGAGGTGGAGCTTGCAGTGAGCCGAGATCGCGCCACTGCACTCCAGCCTGGGCGACAGAGCGAGACTCCGTCTCAAAAAAAAAAAAAAAAAAAAAAAAAAAAAGAAAATCATTGTTTGTCTGATTTATTTTCCCCTTACTCTTGGAAGTTACTTATTTAAGTTGCATTTATAGAGTACAGTACCTCTGTATTTAGTAATATCTGGCATATAAATTGGAAGCTGAACCATTGTAAAGTGCTAAAAAGTAGAAATATAATCATAGATTTCTCCTGTCTCATCCTCATCCCTTTCCCTAGAGTGAAGAGAGACCATAGACGAGGAGACAGGTCAGAAGAATATTGAAAATACTTTTAGTACTGAGCTTTTGTAAACCTTAAATGTTGGCGCTAGGAGGGGGGGGGTGCAAAATACTGGCTGAGATACGCATCTTAATGAAAAATGAGCATTGAAGCAAAAACAAAGGCATATTTAACGACTATTGCAATTATGAAGATAGACAATTCCAGTGTTCAGGCTGCAAGTCATTGAAGACTCCTCTCCTCGCAAAAATTGTCAGATATTACAGGTGCAAGTCCTATCTGCCTCCTCAAATCTGTGATCAAGGGCCGGGCGCGGGGGCTCACGCCTCTAATCCCAGCACTTTGGGAGGCCGAGGCAGGCAGATCACGAGGTCAGGAGATCGAGACAACCCTGGCTAACACGGTGAAACCCCGTCTCTACTAATAATACAAAAAATTAGCTGGGCGTGGTGGCGGGTGCCTGTAGTCCCAGCTACTCGGGAGGCTGAGGCAGGAGAATGGCGTGAACCCGGGAGGCGGAGCTTGCAGTGAGCTGAGATCGCGCCACTGGACTCCAGCCTGGGAGAGAGAGCTGGACTCCGTCTCAAAAAAAAAAATCTACCATCAAATGGCTAACTGCACAAGAGGTAAATGTAGTGCCAGCTTCCTGCCTTCAAAGCTACCACTTATTGCTACAAATAACCCCATATCTTAACTTCCTGCCTAAAACACTGTGCCTCTGGATACTAGGGTTCTCTATTTTCAAGCACTACTGGAAATTTGAGCTTCTGGGTTATTCTGTGTCATGGTGGAAGGGCTAATTAATGTATCTCGGCCGCTAGGGGGCGATCGATCACTGTGCGATCTGAAAATTCCTTTCCTCTGTGCTCAGAATGCCTGAAAATAGGAAGCAATAAAAAAAAAATAAATTAAAAAAAACCTTCTTAACATTTGGGAGAAAGTTTTTTTAGCAAATAGCATTTCTGCATTCTCGTGAGACTTCTGCAGTAATAGAGAGAGCCTTGTTTTCACTCCAGAAAAGCCCAATTCTTGTACCTGAAATGAACGAGGAAGAGTCTGAAAAGGGAAGGGACTTGCTGGCTTTGCAGTCCAGCCCTGCCCCAGGGGGGCGAATCAGCAGGGTGGGCGAGGTCACGAGGGAAGGCTTTTCCACCCGAGACCCCAGGCCCTGCAGGTCACTGCAAAGTCGGGGGGCGGGGGAGTGCGAGGCTGGGGGAGCCCCGGGGCAGACCCGAGGGGAACCTTTGCGGAGGGAAAAGCCACGACCAGGCCCCGGCCGAACCTACCATCCTCGAGAGTGGTGGTGATGATTTCCTGAGAAGAAGGCCCCGTGCCGGCCCGGTTACAGGCCTGCACCACCAGGCCGTACTGAGTGAACTTATTCAGGTTGTCCAGGGTGTAAACCTCACTGTCCCCGCTGGTGTCGACACTGATAATGTTGAATTGGAAGTTACCCCCAGTGCTGTACTCTCGGTAACCTATTTGGTAGCCACGGATAATCCCATTTTGCAAATGTTTCTTGGGAGCCTAAACAGGAGAGAAAAGAACACACTAAAGAAGTCTTGAGGTAGGACAAGAGCGAAATCAACGCCCACACCCACGTAGGAAAGCAGAAATAAAGTGGAGTCATCACCACGATCCTGGGGCGATGGTCCGGTAGCAGCCGCAAACCCACGTACAGTGCAACTTGGTCTGTGCCAGGCACCCTTCCTTTACCTGTGAATGCATCCGGCCCTCCCAGCCCCTCTGAGCCATTGGACCGTCAATGGACACAGGAGGTCACCTGAGTATGCATGGTAGGAGCGGCATCTGAACACGGGTGTTGGGCCCCAGAGCCTGCGCTCTCATTCTGTCCTTCCTGATGTCCTGGTTGACTTGTCTAACTGGCGAGAAAGTGTCAAAATACAGATCATGTTTGTGGCGTCTCCAGGTACGCTTACGACCGGGTGAGACTGACCCTCAGGCCTGCACCCAGCAAGAACTCTCGGGCTCGCTGCTGTGTGCCAGGCCTTGTTCCAGGCACCGGGGAATAGAATTGAGTTTGGAAGTGTAAGAAGACAAAAGACCTCTGTCCTCATGGAGTTTACATTCTAAGGAAATATCCCAGAATCACGGTGTTTCCAGGTTGAAAACTGGCATGGGAAGGTGAGTGCACACCCAATAGGAAGGTAATCTCTTTCATGAAGCCCCGAATCATTCTGGAATGATTTGGGGGTGATTAAATGTGGGGCGAGAGAGAGGCTGGTGCTAACTCCACCCTGCTGATGTGAACATAGTCCACCAGGTCAAAGTAGGATTTAGGCTGATGTGTAGGACTCATTTAGAAACCAGAGCCTTTTCAAGGATGGTATAAGGCCGGGCGCGGTGGCTCACTCCTGTAATCCCACCACTTTGGGAGGCTGAGGCGGGCGGATCACTTGAGGTCAGGAGTTCAAGACCAGCCTGGCCAACACGGTGAAACCCCGTCTCTGCTAAAAATACAAAAATTAGCCAGGTATGGTGGTGGGTGTCTGTAGTCCCAGCTACCTGGGAGGCTAAAATGGGAGTATCACTTGAACCCGGGAGGCGGAGGTTGCAGTGAGCCGAGATTGCCCCACGGCACTCCAGCCTGGGTGACAGAACAAGACTCAGTCTCAAAAAAAAAAAAAAAGATATGCGAATGCCACCAAGATGAGGCTCTAGGGAATAAGGTTTTGTAGACTTTCAGGCAGTCAACAGATATGTGTGTTTATGTGTGTGCGTGTATGTATACATACACACATACATGTGTATGTATATATGTATACATGTACATATGTATGTATATACATATACACATACACACATACATTTAAGTACAAACTATGGATGTAGATCTCTCAAGGCTCTGAAAGCTTTCTCCATCCTGAAAGTGTTTATAATCGACCTGCAGAGAGGAAATAAGCACTTAAGAACCTGTAGAGAACTATGAAGTGTGGAAATGCATGGTAAGAAAGTGAAGGCCAGCAGGCATCTAGAAAGTGTGAGTATGGGTGGTCTGAAGTGGTGGGAAGACTCAGAGCCCAGGTGGGCTTGACGGGGGGGGGGGGGGGGGGGGGAGGGGAGGGGGCGGGGCACGGCTCAGAGAAGTGGAAGGAGGATGGGGTGAGTGGAGCCTGCAAAGGGTGCGCACCTGCCCAGCGGTGAGTCAGGAGGGAACGGACAGAGTGGAGCAAGACCTTGAAAACCTGCCAAATGTGACCGGGGGAGGGCAGACAATGAGAAGTCAGAAGAAGGTTTCGAGCTGATGAACAGCATTGATGGATTCAGCAAACACTTATGGATTGCCTAATAATAACTTCCCAGGGGATTCCATGCCTCAGCCTGTCATTTGTAGTAAGTCTGACTTATCCAAGAGCAGTAAAATCATTTTTGTTTTTCACAGCAAGTTTCTCCATTTATGGTTTTCTTGGACTCCACTTGCTTTTCCCAACAGCCAATCTAATTTAGTATATTCATGGTGCCAGCAGGTGTCAGTGAAACAGTCGCGTAAACCATTTATTTATTTGTATCTGTTGGCTCGGAGTTAGACCCTGGTGGAAGAGCTCATACCTTTTTTATTATAAACAAATGTCTATGCTCCTCTGAATCCACAGATGTGCTGGCTTTTGCATTGATGAGCTATGGCTTTTCTCACTGTTTAGAAATAGATTTCAAGATTCTATGTTTTGAAAATTCAATTACTGTACGTGAAAATTGTTTTGCTGCAACCACTGAATTGCATTTATGTGACCTAATTAATTAATCAAATGAATTTCCCTGTAAACATCACCTATAAGTCAAATTTACCAACAAAGAGATTTCCCCTATTTTACATAGTGTTTTAATGTTAGATATAGTGACCCAAATAAAATAATATTTTTTAAATGAGATTTACATCCATTAAATATTCTAATTGTTCAACTGGCTCCCAGTGAGGCTTTAAGCCTCCCCAAGACAGCAAGTTGGATTCACAGTATGGGGGCTGTGTAGTCAGGTCAAGAAGAGTAGAGAGTGAAGTCAAATGCCTGTGAGAAAGTGTTTTCATAGAGCCACCAATTTAGCTAAATCCTCCACAAGAATGAAGGGACCTGCTTGCTGACATGTAGTTCCTCCAGTTTGGGGGGATTAATCCTGCCTGTGATCTGTTTGTACAGGTAGAAAGGAGAAATCTTCCCTCATTTCCTCTCCATGGGTGAAAACCCATCCTAACTAGCTTAAATATAATAGACAATGCAGGTGTTTTTGTTCTGTTCCATTTCAATATTTTGTTAAAAAGAAAAATAAAATTCTTTACATTTTTCTTAGAAGAACTACATTTCAGTCCTGTGGTTCTAAAATAAAGCTTATTTTTTCTTAGCTGATACTTTTGCAAAATATTGCGTGGAATAATTATCTCATTTTGTTTTATAATAAAAGTAAACAACCACCATTTCTATCCAATGCAATTCTATTCACATTTTGATGCATTTCAGTCTATTTATCTAAAGTAAAGTGTTTTGCCCCAATAGCTGTGTTTGTAGCCTGTACAATTTAGTGTCTGAGTTTTTCTTCTTCATTTAATATGCTATTATGATTATATTCCCATCTTTACTTCATAGTCTTTAAATATCATATTCCATCATATTGATGTTTTATTTTATTTAACCTTTTTTTAATTGTTGGGGATATTGTTGTTTCCAGGTTTATTTACTACCACAAATGCTATGTTAGACACCTTCACAATATAGTTTCTCTGTTTCTAAGTTTATTTATTGAACTCAAGTCCCAGAAGTAGATGACCATCTTATTTTTTAAGTCCATGTTTCAATTGGCTGTTAATGAGATAGGGCTTTTTTGATTATTATTCTTCCAGATGTGCAATATCATATGGTAAGTTAAGGGATTATATCACAAGGAACAAATAAGAGAGCTCCCCTCTATTTTTCTTAATATTCCAATTTTGAAATGAAATATATTGAGTAGAGTTATGAGTTATTTGATGGTAGTAGTGTTTTTACATCTTTTTTTTTTCAGGGTGCTAATATGATCTACAGTTTTCATGCAGAATAAATTGTTGCACCTGAGGAAGAAGTGAGATATGTTTCTTATAAAGGGAACGTATACTTTCAGTTTCATAGCTTGCAGGTCCCCAAACTATAAGGTTTAAAAACAGACTTAAAAGGTAGTGGGAGAGGATGGGAGCAGCTGCCAGTGGTTGCAAGCTTTCTCTGTGGGGTGATGAAAATGTTTACAATTATGGCTACGGCTGCACATCTCTGTAAACATATGAAATACCACTGAATCATACACTTAAAATAGGGAATGCTATGGCATGCTAACTGTATCTCAATAAAGCTGTTTTTTACAAAGGTAGTGTGCTAACTCATCTCTAGGTTATCTTTCTATTTCAATTACAACACTAACTGGCACCTCCACCATGATGACCACCACCACCAATCAATGCTTACCACCTCTGCAGGTCACTGTCACCACTGCCAACATCAATGCCACTCCCTCAGGTCTCCCACACAGCCAAGCCACCACCATCACTACTACCATCTCTACCACCATCATCACCACCAGCTTCATCTCTGCCAAAAATACCATGAACACCACCACCACCAGCAATAGCATCTCTACCACTGACATCACCAACATTACAACCACCAGTATCAACATCACTGCCATAAAAATAACCTAATGGTAGAAGCACCTCTATGACTTCTTCCAACTTTACCACCACATTTATCACAAACTTCACCAAAAAACCACACTTTAACCTCCACTACTTCCATCATCATCCTTCATGCTACCACCATCACTGTCACTAAAAAGATGCTTCACTTTATCACTATCCCAAAACCAACAACACTATCACCACCACCATCCATCACTCAACCACTATCCCAACACCAACACAACTATCACCACAACCATCCATCACTCCATCACTATTCCAACACCAACATTGCTATCACCACAACCATCCATCATTTCGTCACTATCCCAACACAAATATCACTATCACCACAACCATCCATCACTCCATCACTATCCCAACACCAATATCACTATCACCACCACCATCCATCACTCCATCACTATCCCAACACCAATATCACTATCACCACCACCATCCATCACTCAGTCACTATCCCAACACCAACACAACTATCACCACAACCATCCATCACTCCATCACTATCCCAACACCAATATCACTATCACCACCACCATCCATCACTCAGTCACTATCCCAACACCAACACAACTGTCACTACAACCATCCATCACTCCATTACTATTCCAATATTAACATCACTACCACCGCAACTATCCATCACTCCATCACTATTCCAACACCAACATTGCTATCACCACAACCATCCATCATTCCATCACTATCCCAACACCAATATCACTATCACCACCACCATCCATCACTTCTTCACTATCCCAGCACCAACACCACTGTCACCACAACATCCATCACTCCATCACTATCCCAACACCAACACCACTGTCACCACCACCGTCCATAGCTCCATCACTATCCCAACACCAACATCACTATCACCACAACCATCCATCACTCCATCACTATCCCAACACCAACACCACTATCACCACCACCATCCATCACTCCATCACTATCCCAACACCAACACCACTATCACCACCACCATCCATCACTCCATCACTATCCCAACACCAATATCACTATCACCACAACCATCCATCACTCCATCACTATCCCAACACCAACATCACTATCACCACAACCATCCATCACTCCATCACTATCCCAACACCAACACCACTGTCACCACCACCGTCCATCACTCCATCACTATCCCAACACCAACACCACTGTCACCACCACCATCCATCACTCCATCACTATCCCAACACCAACACCACTGTCACCACCACCATCCATCACTCCATCACTATCCCAACACCAACACCACTGTCACCACCACCATCCATCACTCCATCACTATCCCAACACCAACATCACTATCACCACAACCATCCATCACTCCATCACTATCCCAACACCAATATCACTATCACCACCACCATCCATCACTCCATCACTATCCCAACACCAACACCACTATCACCACCACCATCCATCACTCCATCACTATCCCAACACCAACATCACTATCACCACAACCATCCATCACTCCATCACTATCCCAACACCAATATCACTATCACCACCACCATCCATCACTCCATCACTATCCCAACACCAACACCACTGTCACCACAACATCCATCACTCCATCACTATCCCAACACCAACACCACTGTCACCACAACATCCATCACTCCATCACAATCCCAACACCAACATTGCTATCACCACAACCATCCATCATTCCATCACTATCCCAACACCAATATCACTATCACCACCACCATCCATTACTTCTTCACTATCCCAACACCAACACCACCATCACCACAACATCCATCGCTCCATCGCTATCCCAACACCAACACCACTGTCACAACATCCATTGCTCCATCACAATCCCAACACAAATACCACTGTCACCACAACATCCATCACTCCATCACGATCCCAACACCAACATCACTATCACCACAACCATCCATCACTCCATCACAATCCCAACACCAACACCACTGTCACCACAACATCCATCACTCCATCACTATCCCAACACCAACACCACTGTCACAACATCCATCGCTCCATCACTATCCCAACACCAACACCACTGTCACAACATCCATTGCTCCATCACAATCCCAACACAAATACCACTGTCACCACAACATCCATCACTCCATCACTATCCCAACACCAACACCACTGTCACAACATCCATCACTCCATCACTATCCCAACACCAACACCACTGTCACAACATCCATCACTCCATCACAATCCCAACACCAACACCACCATCACCACAACATCCATCACTCCATCACAATCCCAACACCAACATCACTATCACCACAACCATCCATCACTCCATCACTATCCCAACACCAACACCACTGTCACAACATCCATCGCTCCATCACTATCCCAACACCAACACCACTGTCACAACATCCATCGCTCCATCACTATCCCAACACCAACATCACTATCACCACAACCATCCATCACTCCATCACTATCCCAACACCAACACCACTGTCACCACCACCATCCATCACTCCATCACAATCCCAACACCAACACCACTGTCACCACAACATCCATCACTCCATCACAATCCCAGTGCCAACATCACTATCACCACAACCATCCATCATTCCATCACTATCCCACACCAACATGAATGCCACCACAATGACCACTACAACTACTACTACCTCTACCACCTCCACTTCCACTTACTGAACACTGTTTTTTTCCCATTGTAATTGGTGCTTTATGTATATTATTTCATTTTCTTTCCCAAAAAACCCCCACACAGTATAAGTATGCTTCTTTACAGATGAAGAAACAAAAGGTCAAATATGTTAAAACAACTATCTCAAGGCAAGTACAGGATAGGAATTCTCCAAAGTTGTATTTGGTATTAACCACTCATAGAGCCTCAGAGAACTTTTCACCCTTTTGCAAAGTTTGTTAGTTTTGTAAAGTAATAGTATACATGGCATTTCTAATCAGAGAAAAATTTAATAGATCACATGAAGAGGAAATTGTATATTTGTATGCATAAAAGCAAGCAAAAATTCTTTATCAGGGAAAGTTTAAGTTACTTTATTAATTTGTAGATAGACTAGTCAGATTGAAATTTAGAAATGTATTTAAATTAAAGAAATCCTTGTGGATGTATTTTAAAACAACCTCTGGAAAAAATCCATAAATGTAGGGATTTTGTATATTAAGTGTAAGAAATGTTAGGGCCTGTGGTTCAGGTTTTCGAAAATGACACTAGAGGCTCACTCTGAGTTATGGACGAGTCAGTAGAAGTGGAAGGTGTGCTTAGTGGAGACACTTGATTCCATTTGTCTGGCAGTGGGCTTCATATTCCCAAGGCAAATTAGTGCATAAGATCCTTAACTGGAAAATTGTTTTGAATGATGCTTTAGACATCTTTGCTTGGAGCATGTGTCTACTTGGAACAAAAGGAGATGGTTTTCTGGGGTATAGAGAATACATCCTTACAGGGAAATGATCTTTAGAGCACTGTATTAAGGTTGTTAATTAGCACTGTAGAACGATTGATACATGGGTGGAAATAATGCTTCACTTTCATGAAACTCAGTGAATGAGGTTAATGGTGGGGTGAGAAGAAAAGGAAAACAAGAAATCAGATAGGGATCTGGAAACATATTTTGAATCTGAGTTGAATATTGGAGAAGACAAATTTCCTAGGAAACCACTTTGACCATGCCTCTTTGATCTCTGTCTCCCAATCTCAGTAGTACCTGTTGTGAGATCTGATCGCTGCCTCATCTCTCAAGACTAATGCCTCCTGGGTGTTGCTTGCTCACCTGCATTCCTCTCTGACTGCCTGAAAGAGGGTGGGGATCCCAACTGTATTACATATTCCCACCTTATAAAAGCTGTTGTCAAAAAATGTTCTTCCCTCTTCTTTCAATGAATACCCCCTCTACTCCTTCTCTGCAGGCCAGCTCAGCTTCCAGCTCACCAGGGCTCTTCCCTAGACCACTCCCACCAAGAAGCCTTCTCCCTCCCTGGTCTCCATTGGCATTCACTGATCACTTCTACCTCCTCTAGTGGCCACCATTCTCAATGAAACGTGGTTTCAAAGAATGTCATTGCAAGCTCTAGAATGCAAAGAACCCTACAGAATGAAATCTCACTTGTTATTTCCCCCTGTCTAAATCGGGGCTTCAACACTGTGGATGTTCTCAGAAGATATTCTTGCAGATGGAGAAAAGAATGGTTTTGAACACACATGAGGTGCAAAAAAGAGAGGTGGGTAAGAATGATCACAGGTACAGGTTTATAATCTAACTGGGTAAAGGACTGATAGCAAGGGTATGAAGTCAGAAGAAATTCCTTGACTGCAGACACATGGTTTAGCTGTTGAAGAGAGGCCTGGCTTAGCCACTACAGAAGTGGAGAACTCAGCAGTCCAGTGTGACAGCCGGGAAGTGTGGATTCAAGCTGAGAGTTGGCTTCCGCACTGGGACTTAGCCTGCTGGCCTTCACAGAAGGATGACAGGTTGAGGCAGGATTTGGAGGGGTTGAGCTTCATTGCCCAGGCCCCACCAGGGATGAAAATAGCTTCTGATGAGCCAATTTATTTGGACACTGTCATTCATTTTTTTCCTTCTTAAAAGAAGGATTCCAGAAAGAGAATTTGCTCACTTAGCCAGCCGGTGGGTTACATGTTTTTATGATGATGGACCTGCAGATTTACAGCAAATCTCACCTGGTAACCAGTCATCTTAAGACAAATTAAAGGAGTCCTTTGAAAAGTAAGCATATGGAAAAAAAAACAAAAACAAAAAACAAAAAACTAAGGGCTCCCTTCTACTCCTATTTAAGAACTCAATAAAACAAGGCCCTTTCCACAGGGAAAATGTTGAAATTTAGAAATGTGTTTAAATTAAAGAAATCCTTGAGGACGTATTTATAAACAACTGACTTCTTTCCTAAGTGAGTGCTTTCTGTTTGCCTCTTCTCAAATCCCTTTGAACGCAGTGCAAATCTAAGAGAAGGTCGTGCCTGCTCCTTGTTAGGTTTCTCACACAAAGATTGTTTTTCCCATGTTGAACTTTACTCCCCCATTCATTTGCCTTTGGATTCAGTAATGATCCTGATTTCTTCTCATTTCTTTCGTTTATCTGCCATCTGTGGAATGCTCTCTCCCCTTTCCTAGCCTGGCAGGTTTTTTTCTCCTGTAGTCCTCCTAAACAGCCTCCTTTCATCCTCCCAGATGCCCTTTCTCCAGCTTCCAAATCCCTCCCAACCTCCACTTCCTTTAAGAAACCTTCTCTTTTGATCTCCATGACAACAGTCGCACCATGTCAATGTATTTGCACGGTGTGCAAGTGACTTATTTTATATGTCCTTCCCAATCAGTCGGCTGCAAGCCGCCTGTGGCAGATGCATCTTCCTTTAAAGGGACAGTAAAACAGTAGACGTGCAAATGCTCACCGCACCTGCCTGGATGTGAATGATTAGAACAGGCATCTCTTGTGCTGAAGACCACCAGCCATGTTCTGTTTCCCTCATGCCTCCTGCCCCCTTCCCATTGAAAGGAAATGGCCTCTGCTGGATGTGCAGAATTCACCTGTTGGCTGGAGTCTGCTAAAAGCCTCGCTGCAGAATTTCACGTTTGAAGAATGCTGCCTTTCTCAGGCATGCTGAATAATTTAGTTGGGAAATGAATTGAACATTTTCTTTATAGATTCCTCCAAATCCACTTAAAATGTAATCTATCCTCATTTCCCTTATGTGACAAGTTGGGTGGACAGTCTTTTTCATCTTTGTGCGTTTTCTGCAGCCTCCCCTTACCTGCTTTCCAACATAAACAGTAGCCATTCCATAAGCTTGCTCAGTGAATGGGTACATCACATTGAGCAAACCTTAACTGGGCATCTGTTCTACACAAGGCATGGCACACCCAGGGACACCTATGAGTGAATCCGTGTTCAGAATACTGCCTGATACTTGCAGTGCTGAAGGTTTGCCCAGAGTACTATGGAGGGGCAAATCGGGGTCAGAAGGATTGCCAGAGAAGAGCATACTTCACCTGAGCTAAAGGGTGACTGGACATTGCCTTGGAGGGTACAATGCTGTCGCCAAAGCAATTGGCATACACAGCTGCACCCAGGTGCAAGGACAGAAGACACCCAGGAATGGAGAGAGGCTCCAGTGACTCTGGGGTGAGGTATCCATGGTGATCACAGGGGTGGGGGACGGTACAAGCACAGATGAAGCTAGGGACATATCTACGGGACAGAACCTATGGAGCCTGTATGTAGTGGTATGGTGCGCTACCAGCAACATCCACATCACCTGGAAAACTGTTAGAGCTGCAAGAACTGGGGACCCACTCAGAGTTCCTGAATCAGGAATAAACTCTGGGGGTGGGGCCTGGTGAGGTGTGTTTTAAAAAGCCCTCCAGGGGATACCAGTGCTCCCTGAGTCTGAGAATCACTGTTGTTATCACTGGGAGTCACTCAGTGATTTAGATTTGGCTTTGCTGGGAGAGACTATTTAGTTAAAAAGCAGCAACTATGCATTCCCCCACTTCTCAGGTTAGCCAGTAGCCCATTTTCCTGGTTCTTGGCCAAACAAAAGGGAATAAATGCACATAAAACTGTTAGACCTTCCTGGTCTTGGGAGTAATTTAAAGATCTACCTTACTCAGCACTAAAGGGATTCTGCTTTACAATAGGTGTAGGGGTGGTGTGAGAACCAGCTGGCCATCTTGGTCCATGGACAATGGATTTTGAGTGGGCTACGTCAGGTCGAGGAGACCTCTTACATTATTGCCTCAAATAATTCCTTTCCTCTCCTCTCCTCTCTCCTTTCTTCTTCCTTCCTTCCTTTCTTCTTCCTTCCTTCCTTTCTTCCTTCCTTCCTCCTCCCTTCCCTCTTTTTCTTTTCTTTTTCTTTCTTTTTCAGGGTCTCACTCTGTCACCCATGCTGGAGTGCAGTGGTGGGATCATGGCTCACTGCAGCCTCAACCACCCCAGGCTCAAATAATCCTTCCACTTCAGCCTCCTGAGTACCCGGGATCACAGGCATGACACCATACCCGGCAAATTTTTGAACTTTTTTGTAGAGATGGGTTTTTGCCATGTTGCCCAGGCTGGTCTCCAACTCCTGAGCTTAAATAATCTGCCCAACTCAGCCTCCCAAAGTGCTGGGATTACCAGCAGTGAACCACTGCTTCTGGTCTCAAATGATATTTTTGTTCATATATCTCTCCTTAGAGTTGCACTGTATTAAATACAGTATCTGTGTCCTAGGTCTCATAATGGGTAGATGTATGGCCACGTGACTGGCTCCCCCAAAGTCATTATCTTTTGAGGAGCTAGGAAAGGATGAGATGTCCACATTTCATGAAATACAAAAGGGCCACATGACCTGATAATGAGACAGTGCTTAGAACAAAGGGGCTATGCAATTTCGGTTTGAGAAATAAATGATAAATGACAGATTATTTGAAATAGGCACTGTCTTGAGAGCCAAGAATGTTACTTGCAGGCTGCAGCTGCCATATTCTAGTCAGACTTGGCAGCTGAGGAGGAAAGAGTGGCCAAGGTATATGTGGGCTTTGCCTTGAGACACAAATGCAGAATGCTAGAAATAGACTGATAATTTTATGACATGGAATTGAGGTTAACTACTGCAAAGCAAAACTCCATTTATTCCATTTCTAAAGTGTAGGACAGCTTCCGCTTTATTCATCCAGCCAACAAACACCTGTGACATAGCTCCTCTTGCTGGGACACTCCCTTTTTGAATTCTGTTGTTCCTCATACATCACACCACCTGCTAACCACAGTTAACATTTCCTACCAGCCACAGAGGCCTATCAGTGCTGTCTGCCAAGGACTACACAAGGGCATTCGGGCTTTGCTTCCTATGAATCAACTCTGAGGTCTGGCCTCTGGGAATGCCCCCACCTAGCTCCCGCGCCCAACAGTGGGGACCTAGAGGGTGTACTCTGATGCAAAAGAGGGGTATGCTAGTCTGTGAGCCTAAGGCTGGGCCCCAACTATTTAGCGGTGGCTGAGTGAACCCAAAGGGCTTTGGCCCACCACACACGCCCGGAAGGCCCAACCCAGAGTAGCCCCTCTGCAGGTAATGGAGGCCCTGTAATGGCAGTGTGGCCAAGGAGGGCAGGGCAGGGGCCCGAGAAAGGCCACAGAGATAAGGGAAGGAGGGGCACCCCGACTCCAATCTGATAAACCGGCACAAGAGGCAGGATTTCAAAGGCATGGTCATGGGGCCATGAAAAATGCTCGGAAGTAGTTTTGCGGGATGGGAGAAGACAGTGTCTGATTCTGGAAGCTTTGTAAGACAGCACCAGGGGAGGGCCAATCATGATCCAACACCGCTGGTAAAGAGGTCAGTCGGGCAGGGGTGGAGCTGAGTGAGATGAAGGCACATCCACATCCACCTCTCACCCCAACAAACCACTGGGTCTGCATGCTCTGGAGGCATCCTGGATGTCTTGATGAGAAAAGACAGGAAAGGAGGGTGAAGAAGAATCTTCCTTGGGATGAAACAGGCCCTTTCTACTGGGGAGGGCAGGGCGTGGGAAGCTGGAGGCCAAGGCAGGGAGCCAAGCCAGGAGTCGCCCCAGCCAGTGCTCTGACATGCACACAGGGCAGCCTCTGTCTACCTTGTAGGTCCTTAAACTGGAACTGCCTCCATTTCCCTCCCACCCTATATATAATATAATTTATATTATATTTAATAATATAAATTAAAGAATAACTAAGAGAACCCTTAAGTGATGTAGGAGGAGAGGGTAAGTGTGGAGACAAACTGAGTCCTGGAATCCACAGGGATAAGGCTGACAGCCAGTAGCGGGTGAGAGTGACCCTGGGCTGGAAGGGACACACAGATGGGAACGGCACTGCCAGGAGGCAGGTGGAAGCTGTGACAGTCAAACTAAGACAGACAGACAGAGAGAGAGAGAGAGAGAGAGAGAGAGAGAGAGAGAAAGGGGCTTGTAAAGGAGTAAGCGGCATCAGTCACATGCAGGGTTGTTGCGGCCTTTGTCATTTTTGCTAAGTATCTGTTCAGAAGAACCAGAGAAGATCCAGGTCTCAGAAGGAGCCTGCCCACTGAAAGGTGAGCTTTAATTTTATAACTGGAAGGAATTCCTGAGTGCTTTACATCTGTGCCAAAAGAACCAATGAACCAGAAGCCATTTTTGAGTGGGGCACTGCTATAAAGCTACCTGAAAATATGGAAGCAACTTTGGAACTGGGTAATGGGCTGAGGTTGGAAGAGTGTTGAGGGCTCAGAAGAAGACAGGAAGATGAGGGAAAGTTTGGAACTTCCCAGAGACTTGTTAAATTGTTATGATCACAATGGTGGTAGTGATATAGGCAAAGAAGTCCAGGCTGAGGAGTTCTAAGACGAGATGAGGAACTTATTGGGAACTGGAGCAAAGGTCACTTTTGTTATGCATTAGCAAAGAGGTTGGAGGGATTGTGCCCCTGCCCCAAAGATCTGTGGATCTTTGAACTGGAGAGTGATGATTTAGCATATATCATATATGGCGGGAGGGGCTAGCCTTGTCTCAGATGAGACTCTTTCAGTTGGATGTGGCTCCCTCTTGAGAGATCATCTCAATCCAGGAAATAAGGGTTGACAAACTGGTCCCTCCTCCAGATCTGTTTGGCTACTTGTTTTTATGTGGCTTTTAGCTAACAATGGTTTCTTGTTGTGGCTTACATTTTTAAATCAAAAGAGGAAGAATATTTTGTCATGTGAAAATTATGTGAACTTCAAATTTCACCTTTCCTAGGTGAAGTTTTACTGGAGCCCAGCTGTCTTCACTCATCCATGCATGGACTGCAGCTGTGCCTATGCAGCAGAATTGAGCAGTTAAGACCGAGACTGCAGGGCCTACAAAGCTGAAAATATCTGCTCTCTGGCCCATTAGAGAAACAGTTTGCAGACTCGTACCAGACAGTGCTGTGGACAGAACCAGCATGTGACGTAGAACTCACTGGGTGCGCTGCAGGTCCAAGGCAGGGTGGGAAAGAGAGAGGGGAGAAAGGTTGACAGGAGAGGCACTACCAAGAAAGGAGCATTGGAGAAAGGCCTGGGCTCTGCCCAGTGTTGGTTAGAGTTCGTTACTCTCCTTTTATCCATGCTCCAATGGATAGTTCTAACTTGTGTTCTATCAGAAGACAAGGAATAGTAATGTCTGCAGTAACAATGGAGCTCCGGTCCTGGATTCAATATCTGCCCTCTATAGCTCAGTGGGGATTAAGGGGAGGATGGCATTCTTTCTCTAGAGCTAGGCTTTGTCTCTCTTTCCTTTTCTTTTTTCTTTTTTTTTTTTCCTGAGACAGAGTCTCGCCTTGTCACCCAGGCTGGAGTGCATTGATGCCATCTCAGCTGACTGCAGCCTCGACCTCCCAGGCTCAAGTGATTCTTCCACTTCAGCCTCCTGAGTAGCTGGGACCACAGGCACACACCACCACACCCAGCTATTTTTTTTCTTTTGATAGAGATGAGGTCTCACTATGTTGCCCAGGCTGGTCTTAAACCCGTGGGCTCAAGCAATCCTCCCAATTCAGCCTTTCAAAGTGCTAGGATTATAGGTGTGAGCCACCATGCCTAGCCTCTTATCTATTTTTGGGTAATGAAAAGCTTTAGCCTTGACTAAAGGGAATTTTAGACATCAACATGCATGAATAGGTATTTGCGAGGAGAATATTGAAAAAGTTGTCTAGGCTAGGCACAGTGGCTCATGCCTGTAATCACAGCACATTAGGAGGCTGAGGCAGGAGGACCGCTGCAGGTCAGGAATTTGAGACCAGCCTGGGCAACATAGTAAGACCTTGTCTCTACAAAAATCAAAAAGCTAACTGGGCATGGTGATGGTGGTATGCACTTGTAGTCCCAGCTACTCAGGAGGCTGAGGTAGGAGGATCACATAAGCCTGGAAGGTCAAGGCTGCAGTGAGCCAGGATGGTGCCACTACACTGCATTCAGCCTGGGTGGTAGAGTGAGACCCTGTCTCAAAACAAAAACAAAAACAAAAAAACAAAAGAAAAGAAAAAAAGAAAAGAAACAGTTGTCCAATAGGCTACTGTATGTTCCCTGTTAGGAATGTGCTAGAAGCATTCAGACCAAGGGCCCCTGTGAACACTCTGGCTTATGTTGAGGGGAAATACTCCACAAGTCCAGATGCAACATGTTCCACAGATTCCACAGGGGCCCACGGGAGCAACACAGGCACTCCCTGAATCACACTCTCCTTTGGTGGGAAGTCTTGTTTCCTAAATTCACTAAGGATCTGCCACCTAAATTCTTCTGTTATTTACAGAAAAACAAACCTTGTTTCCAACTTCAAATTGTTACTGTCAGGGAAAACAAGAAGGTAAAATGGTTTTATTTCTTATACATCTATAATTACTCAAAGCACAAAGTACTTTTATTTTTGGTTTCAACTTAAATTTTTCAAAAGAACAGGAAGAGTTTATTATAGGAATTGAAAGAATTTGAAGTAGCTTTCAGCGTTTTTAATACAATGAAGAGTTTGGCTTTAAAAATGTTATGGGCTATCTTGAAATAGTTTGTTACATCTTAGTGCTTTAACTTAAATGTATTTGAACTAGTGAAATACGTTTGAAGGCACACATTGTGTTTTTCTGTCTTGCTTCATGCTACCTTGAAAGTAGTCTGGAAAATAGCTGTGCTAGGGCAGCTAATTCATGCCCTCCTGGCTGGGGTTCTTCCTGTGATGGACCCTAACCAACTTCGTCCAGCCGAGTTCTCATAATAATAACAATAAAACTAATGTCATGTTTCTTCCCTTGCCTTAGGATAGGGGTCCATGATATAGCAGATGCCATTTGATGATGTCTGTGTAATTCTTGATTGGATATATGTTTTCCTTTTTCATTCTAACATCTGTGCCCTGTTTACTAACTTATGTATCTCACTTGATTTCTCTGAAAAGATGGGAAATGTCATCAGCGAGATGGCTTAAGGACTGCTGTCTGAGGAAATACAGCACATTAAACAGTGTATATCCACCTATGCACTCCCTGTATGGATGGCATCCATGCATTCATAATGCTCAATGCGATATTAACTTTAGCTTGATTTTCCAATTTGTTCTCTGTGAAAAGCAGAGTTAGGATTATATGAGAACTGATAAAACTGTCTAAGATGGTCTTCTGAATACTTTTATTAAATTACTACCTACCCATCTATTTTTAAAAATTAATTAAATTTTTGAGACGAGTCTTGCTCTGCCACTCAGGCTAGAGTACAGTTGCGCAATCTTGGCTCACTGCAGCCTCTGCCTCCTAGCGTTCAAGGAATTCTTCTGCCTCAACTTCATGAGTAGCTGCGACTATAGCCATGAGCCATCATGCCTGGCTAATTTTTGTATTTTTAATACAGATAGGGTTTCACCATGTTGGCCAGGCTGGTCTCGAACTCGTGATGTTAAGTGATCTGCCGGCCTTGGCTTCCCAAAATGCTGGGATTACAGGCATGTGCCACTGTGCCCGACACTATCCATCTATTATTAGGTTACTGAAATAAACTTCTATTTTTTGTTGGGAAAATTTCACAACATTCACATTTATTGGGAGATATTTGCCATCAGAAATGGCAGTGCTGTCCAGAGCCATTGGTGGGGTGGGCGGAATCAGCATCTAGGATAGGGATCGAAATTGGGGTTGTTAATCAAGGGACCACCTTATGGATTCCAGAGTGGGCCCACATCCGTTATCCTCTATGGCTATCAAGTCAGCACTGGGAGGTGAGGAGAGAGGAGAATGCATATTAAAATGCACTGCTACTTTCTTGGTTATGACATAATGAATAAAACACTCAACTCAGAACTAGAGAAAAGGGTTCAAGTTCCAATAATGACAAATCAAGTGACTTAAGGTCATTTTGTTAGGTGTAGAGATGGGTGTCGTATCTAATTTTCTGAAATTTAATCCAGTACTTTTTACACTGTATTCTAATTATATATAATTTACTTGTTGGAAATGGATTTAACTTACGCTAATGTTACTTTACATAAAATGTGATGAAATAGTGTCAACTTATATTTTTACATGTACTTTTCAGTTTTCACTGTGAATATTACATGTTTGTATATATATGTTACTGTAAAGCTTCCTAGTGAATATTATGCATAGTGTGCTTATTAGACAATTTAAGTCATTTTCAATATCATTCTGACCATACACAATTTTTGACCTAGTGTCACAACTTCAGGACCTGGTCCAATTGTAAAATGTAATGTTGATGCACTAAGAAAACACCTAAGGATGAGCATCAATAAATGTCCAAAATACCCCTTTAGTTGCAACCTTATTTGCATTTCTGATAATATGCTCTTTAAATCAAGGCAAATACAATACTTGCCTTCTAAAGTTACATTGCAACTTTACAGTTTATAACCTAACCGTTATACAAAAAATCAAAGTGCCTACACTTAGATTTTTTGTGTTCATCCAGACTCAACGTGAAACTCTTAGAAGAAACCATCCAACGGGATTTCTGGCTTGACGGCAGATGGCCGTGGTCCTAAGCCTTAGTCCAAGTTCAGTTTGTGTCCTGTCAAGGTCACTCTGCTGGAGAGGTACAGCTTTTTCAGTGGGGGTTGAATCAAGAATTGCCTCTTAGGCTGACAGTCCCAGACAGTGTCTCTTCCCAGCCTGCCTGAGCATCAGACCCGGATTCCACCCCTGTGGCCGCGAGTAGCTCTTGCAAATGCAGCCAGCATTTTCCTGGCTGCACTCTAAGCTGGAAACCAAGGGAACTGCCTGCTTAGTTGAGGAGACCTGCCGGACCCTTTGTGCATGCAGGCTGGCAGCTCTGTCCTGGGACAGAGAACTGGAGTCCTTGAAGAAGGCCCACCACATGGCTAAACTGAGAGGAATAACCCAATGTATAGATGGAGACATGCAGAGTACATTCCAAGTGGTATAAATGAACACCATGGCTTCATTAAAGAAACATGCATAGTTTACATATACACCAAAAAGATGCAAATTTAGTCACCTAGGGCTTTCTAGAAAGTCCACAGTTTTTTTTTTAAAGCATCACCTCTTGATATGAACCTTTTATGAGAAAAGTAAACAATGGTAAATGGTTTATGCATTAATTTAACACATATTTATTGCACTCCTGCTGATGGTACAGTGAACACACAAGACACGTCCTCAACCCTCATGGAACCTAGAGTCTAGTCCACCTAAAAAAGTTGAGAAAGAACAATCTTACTTTATACGGATGACCAGAGATTTTGAAATTTTTTTTTCTCTTCTTGTTATCAAGGAAGGAGGTTAGACTCGTTAACATGAGAAGGGCCAAAAATTCTTTAAGTATTTGTAAGACATGTTGGTGTTCAGGAATTTCAATAAGGCTATTATAAAACCAATGCTAGAACCAATGGATTAGTTCCTAAAAGCAAATGCAAACTTTTGTCATTTTTCATAGCCTAAAGATTAAAATGATAGTTGAAGAATTAAGTAAAGTTTATTTCAAGGCAACCTTTTTGAATTTCAGTTGATATAGGAAAAAAGGGTGTCTACTCACTATGAAAGTTACTCTAAGCTTAAGTTTACAATTTGGAAAGAAAAGGATACTAGGTAAGAATGTAAATTTCATATAGCTTTAATTTTTATGGGGTTGGGTGTAATTTATAACATAAGTTTGCAAGGAATAGTAAAGGGAGTTAATATTTATTGAGCATTATTATGCACGAACTACAATCTTGGCACTTCATGGTCATTAACTTGTTGACTGCTCAGAGACCCAGGAGGCAGAACCAGGCAGCCTGGGTGGAAGTCCTCAATCTGACAGTCACCAGCCTTCAGAACTTGGGTAAGTTCCTTTGACTTCAGGATCTCCCTCTGCACAAAACTGGGTGTTCCCAGCTCACAGATCAAATGAGATAATGCATGCAAAAGTTTAGCATCGTGCCTGGCGGGGAGCAAATACCTGGAAGGACAGCTGTCCCAGTTGGCCAGGAAATACTAGTGCTGGAAGGTGCCTCCAAAACTGCCTTTTCCAAGGTACCTTGCACTTTCCTGGGGTAGAGGGATTTTAGTGCAGAAGGCAAGTGGAGCCTGCAGTTTATTAAACCATGACTATGGAGGTCACTGGAAATAAGGCAGTTTTGTTTTTAAATGACAGACTGAGTCATTTTCCTGTTGTAAGAGCTCAACTCTGAAACTTAATAGGTTGTAATGATGCCTCAATTAGCTGGAATTATTGGGTATAGTGGAGATGTGATATTCTGGTTAAAAATATTCTTCAGATTACTGAAATTTAATTAAATCTCTGAATATTCAACTTAATATTTTACAGAAATCATACCTCTCTTTCTTAATTCTAAATGAGAATTTTGCTTATTCTCAGTAAAATTTTCACGCAGATAGTACAATACTGAGGGCCAAGTGGTAAAATTATTCTCAGGATTTTTATTGCAAGTAATCACTTTGATAATTGTTCTCAGCACAGGAATATTTAAGCAATTGACCATTTCATATTTTGGGGACAGCCTGTGGTTCTGCAAAGATTTCTTATTTAATGCAAAAATAAAACAACAACACAAATTTTATATCAATAGGAAAAAAACTCTGTCTTAAATTGCATTCTCTGGATAAATGTTTTGAGATGTATATACTCATTAAATATTCTAAATAATGAATGTTTTATTTTATGAGTGACCATGGCAAACACACACACACACACACACACACACACACAAGCATGCACACAAGTAGCTGGTAATCACATTGTCCTTAATTTGCATCCAAAGAGGGTCAGCTGATTCTGAGACTGATTAGGAGAGAAGGTGACAGGCACTGCTAAAAGAGACACTTTAGGAGATAAACTAAAAATTGGAATTTTCTGAAAAACCAAAGAATTCCTTAGTTGTACAATGTTCAGGTACTTCATCAAATATGTTATCAATTATCCATAGCTTTAAATATTCTTTCTGATTTTGAATCAGAAACAAAACCTGCCATGAATTAAATTGTATTTGCTTACACAAATCCTTTTATTTCTCCAAGAATGTCAAATGAAACTTTATTGTCATTTACTTTTAATTTATTCAGAACTGCTTACATTGTCTTTTGGATTTCTGTCAAGGCATGGGGTAGCACTTTAATTAGCTTAATATTTGTAAAAGTATTTAAGAGCCCTTTCTGAGACTTCATCTTGCATAATATAGACATCACAATATAGCCCATAGAAAGATATTTCTCTTGAATATCTTTCTATGGGCTTATATTTGGGATGTGAAGATGTCCATTTCCCATGAAACTCATCACAAATTGGACCACTACTGCCCTTTACTTTTCAATAAACTATATTGAAAATTACCATAGTAGAAACTCATATGAAAAGTGATTGGTCGCCTGGTGTACTGAGTGCAGTTCACATCTTTGGGTGCCTGCCGTTGTATAGTCTAGGGCATTTCACTGTATCATGAGTTAGACCTGAGCTCAGCATGTTTGCTCTCTGGAGATCCTAATAGCGGGGATGCCATCTCCATGGCAGTCTTGGAAACACGTAATGCTTCACAGGCAATTGTGATATGGAACACTTGTCTTCTAGGCCTCTTCATTCCCAGCTCACATATACACTCACCTCTCCTTCACTCACCCATTCATTCATTCATGGAACACATGCCAGCCATGAGGGATCAGAACTGAGTAAGCCTCTCTTCCTGCTGCCAAGGAGCTCCCAGAACAGTGGAGGGGATGCACATGAAACAGACTGCAGAAGCCACTGGGTGGGAACCTCCCTGAGCCATCGCCAAGAGCAACGGGTAACATAGAGGGTGAAACTCTAATTGCATTCTGGGGATTCCCATCTTCATGGGGGCAGTCATGCACAATCTGAGCCTCAAATGAGCAGGAATGGACAGGAGAGGTAAGCGTGTTACAAACCGCCTGAACACTGACAGGACAGACGATGACACTTGTGGACTGCTGCTTGGGTAGGTATCCCTGGGAAGGCGGGGCAAGATAAGGGGCCTGAATCCAGGTGCTGCAGCTGATGTAGGATGGCTGCATTCACTAGGTCCTGAGCAACCTTTGCTGGACATGAAAGATTTTAAAATTAGAAGCTCTTCTTTGGTGAAAGAAATAACTAAGATAAAAAGGGTGCCAGGTGTGGTAGCTCACACCTGTAATCCCAGCAGTTTGGGAGGCCAAGGTGGGTGGATCACATGAAGTCAGGAGTTCAAGACCAGCCTGGCCAACATGGTGAAAACCCCTGTCTCTACTAAAAATACAAAAAAAGTAGCTGGGTGTGGTGGCACATGCCTGTAACCCCAGCTACTTGGGAGGCTGAGGAAGGAGAATTGCTTGAACTCGGGAGACACAGGTTGCATTGAGCAAAGATCGTGCCACTGCACTCCAGCCTGGGCGACAGAGTGAGACTCTGTCTCAAAATAAATAAATAAATAAAATAAAATGAAATAAAAGTGGAAAGTTGCTTATTTTGATCAATAGAGGGTGTTGTTACAGAAGCAGTGCTTGTTCAATGATAATTAAATAAATGTAATATCTATCTCCAGTGTTACAGAAAGGCCACCAAAGTGCCCCTTACCTTTCAAAGGCTTAGAGTCTAAATGGCTATTTTCCCACCAAAACCCCAGAGCTATTTCCTCCTTTACCCTGTGTCTCTGTACTGAATGCATCTTTTACTTCTGATCAGCGTCCGTGACCATGAATGAGCTTCCACCTTAGACTTCCCATGACTGCATATGTCCACCGTGGCTGACAGATGTGGGGCTCCCTCTTTGGGGCTAACGCTATTTCTCCTTCTTTCTTTCTCCTTACACAAAACAGATATTCTGAATTTTATGCCATAAATAAAGGCACGTTGTATGTAACATATTGTCCTTTACATATACTTAAGATTTCGTGTAATAGCGTCCAATTCGATCGAATCAGAGGTGTCCTTTAAAAGCTCATTATATAAACAGGCCGATGTGAAATGCTAAGCTGGTGACAGGGCAGCCCCAACCTCATTAGTCAGTTAGATCACCGGCAAGTCTGCCTGCTGACAGGCCATGCCACAAAGGCCCACTACAGAGATAGATTGCACTCCTCCACGAACAATATATTCAGTCGATTCACAATCTAATGAGAGCCAGGCTTCCTTTTAATAGTCCCACAACATGTTCACCCTTTGGCACTAAAGAGAAATTTAACTGCAATGCACTGACTTTTGTGGCTGCTTTCTACAGAGAGAAAGGATACAATGCCTTTTAAAGCCTCAGAAGTTTCCATTTTTAGTTATAAGAGCTAGATCCTCTGTGGACAGACACCTCTCTCATGCAGAACCCAAAAGACCCAAAAAGCTTTTGAGGCCACAGTAATACCTGGTCTTTTTCAGGGCAAAACACGAGAGAATGTGTAAAGCTAGTGGGTAAAACTTCACAGTCTTCAATTCAAGACAGAGTGAGTCAGCATTCCATTTGTAGAGTGGCGGGAATGCGTGTGGGGTTACGGCTTGCTGAGCGTCTTTATTCTACAATGTGTGTGATGCTCGCAGGGGGTGGATGTGCTGACAAAGACCAATGACACCGCCTCCCACACTCCTCGGCCTGCACTTTCTATGCAGCTAAACAGTCATATCACGCTGCCCGCTGGAAACACAACTCATTGGCTGCGGTTGAGAAACGCTGACACAAAGGGGCTCGCTGCATTAACGCCCGTAATACCAAAGGTGGTATCCGCCCCAACAACGAAAATCCATTTTTGTTACAGAGGCTGGTCATCTTATGAAAGAACCCATACTAGAAGGAAAACAAACAAACAATCAAACAAACAAACAAACAGATGCAATGGTTAGAAGAGGCGTGTGACGTGAAGACCTTATTGTAGCTGTTGGCTGCCCTCTTCTCCCAGTGACGCCACAGAAAAAAAAGGGTGAGGAAAGAGACAAGAAAAAAAATCACATGCCATGAGAGAAATTCAGAGCTGGGATAGTTAATGCAATGTTACAGAACTTTTGATTCGATAATAACGTTCTGGATGAAACGGAATTTGGCCTAAGACAGAGCCATCTCCAAGAGCACATTCAGGAGGATGACTAACGCCATGGCCCACCAGGTCAGGGCCATGCTACTGACCTGAAGGCCATGGAACAGTGGTGGTTGGTGATGAGCTTGCTCCAGAATCAACACTGCTTCCTTACTTGAGAAAATTTGCTATGGAAACCATGGCTGTTGAATGAAACGATGTGCTTAGTGATGCAATTGTTTACACTGTGGCTCAAGCTTTCTTTCTCTCCCAGCTACTTCCAACAAACAGTAAAGTAACCAGCAGCCAGTCTGCCTCTATGGGCCACACATGGGGTAGCACTGCCCTGGGAGTCAGTGGATTCAACAGCTCACTTCACTGGCAAGAAAATTTAGGGGCTTTCTTGAGAACAAATCTAGTTAGTGGCACAGTGAGGACTTGGCCTGTTTTCTGCCACCTCAGTGGACTGTCTGCCACCGCATGCTTTGCCATTTAAAAAAAGCAATTTGAAAACATTTTTGCTGGGATGAAATGAGAGCATGCAGTCAGGGACATCAGTTTTACTATTTCTGTAGAGACTACTGCTTAGACCTTGATCAAGATTCAAGGAAGAAAAAAAAAGATAAAAACATTTTATTCTCTGAGACACAGAATTTGCTGTAAAAGTATTCAAAACGTGGACACAAATACTGCATTTTAAGAAAAGGGCTTTCAACTTAATTTTGAAAAAATAAAAGTTTTGTAAAATTAGAGAGTCTTGGTGTCGTAACACTGAACAGGAGTGAAGGGCTCGCCCTGGGGGGAAAGCATCGAGAATACAAGTGTTTGCTGAGTTTACCTTCCATGTGACCCTGATGCTCTGAGATGATATAGGCTCCAGGTGAACTTCCTGAGGTGGACCATCAGGAGCTGTAAGGACCAAAAACCCACAGGCAGGTTAGAGACACTTTCCGGAGCAGATCGAAGCCTACGCAGCCAAAGGTGGTCCCCGAGGACATCCCATCCCCATGTTTGGCACAGAGAAAGAAGTGTTTAGCGGTCATGGGAAATGTCAATTTTGTAGAATTACTGTGTCCAACTCTAGGCCTTTGTTTATTTGCTCTTTGGAAACATGAATCTTGGGGACTTATCATGGTATTCCTTCTCACCATGTCTTTGACAACCTCGTGAATCAATCCCAATTTTGAACAAGGGGTACAACAGAAAGTTGTAAAACAAAATTTCCCTTATAAAATGCTGTCTATGGTGTGTATTGAAGGTCCTTCTCTCCCTGCTGGAAGCTTTGCTTAGTGATATGGTATTGGGGTTTCTCAATTGATTAGAATGACTTCGGGCAAAAATAATCAAGATTCTTCTGCCTTTGGGTGTCTTTCATGGCTTTTGTTCTTCAATTAAAAACCCTTGTGGCCGGGCGCGGTGGCTCACACCTGTAAGGCCGACACGGGCAATCACGAGATCAGGAGATTGAGACCATACTGGCTAACACGAAGAAACCCCATCTCTACTAAAATACAAAAAATTAGCTGGGTGTGGTGGCATGCGCCTGTAGTCCCAGCTACTCGGGAGGCTGAGGTAGGAGAATTGCTTGAATCCAGGAGGCAGAGGTTGCAGTAAGCCGAGATTGCGCCACTGCACTCCAGCCTGGGCGACAGAGTGAGACTCCATCTCAAAACATAAATAAACAAACAAACAAAAAACAACAAAAAAACCCTTGTGAACCAGGGGCTCTAGCCACAGAGCGCTGAAGCAATGTTAAAGAGGAAACAAAAGTGTGCAGTTTAAAGCAACCTATTTCTGCTGAGTGTGCAATAAGTCAGTGGGCCAATGAGAGACAATCCCAATTACAGGGGGCCAATGAGAGACAATCTCAATTACAGGGAGCCAATGAGAGACAATTTCAATTACATCCCAGTTAGAGCTGATAGGCATGTGTTGGAAATGCGCTACGTACTAGGTACATGGTGTAGAACTAAGAGATGTAAAACATTTTGCCAACCAAGAGTTCAGAATGTAATCAGAGCTATGAGATACACACACTGAAAGAAGGTTGCAACGCAAGGCAGCAGGAAAACAGGTGTCTTCTGAGAAGCAGAAGCAAATGACGACACAGAGATCAGAGGGAAAGAGTCCTTTAGATTAAAAAATGTTTTTGGATTGGCAACTTTTAGATCACTGCAGAACTACAGAAAGCCAGTTCTGTGGACATTTGCAAAAGGTTGTATGGCACACAGGAGATAAGAAAGCTGAAGTAGTGGATATGAACTCATTTTGGGGAGTTTGGAAGTAATAGGAAAAGTAAAGCTATCTTATAGATAAAGGGTAGATTGGGGAAGGGCATGACTAAGGGAAAGCTCCCTTCTTTTTTTATAAAGGAAGAGGAAGTTTTGAGTAGTAGCATGATGTAGTTGCTAAGTTGATTGAGTTTTTTCTGTCCAAGTTCACAATCTGGTTCTATCACTTGTTGGCTGCATGCTTTTTCTGCGGGTTACTTAGCTTGTCTGTGACTCCATTTCTCTCTCTATATAATGGGCCAATGGAATTTGTATCATAGGGTTGTTATGAAAACAATGTGTTCAGTAAATATAAGAAATCATAATCATAATATAATTATCATTAAGTGTTTTTAAATAGGGGGAAGCAAATGGGAGAAATTTAACAACAACAACAAAAGGTAAACTTGAAGGAATAATGAATGTCCTGGCAGAAACTGAAGAGGGCAGAAGATACAGGCTATGGAGTGAGTGGGGCAAAGGAACAAATACCTCTGGGATGGGAGGAGGGCAGAGCGACGGGAGGCCTTAGGTAGGCTTACTGGTTGAGGGAAGCCAGGCGAGGGCAGACACAGGTAAACTTACTGGTTGAAACCTGATTGTTGCTTTTCTCAACAATATGACAATAAGCCAAGCAGGAAATCAGAATGGGAACATGAAGGAGAGAGTTATGGGCTTTGGAACAAAACAAAGTCTTGAAAAATGGCTATGGTCTATAGAAAAGGGTGCACCCTGTGTCTTAGGGCACTAAGGCGCTCTATCAAGGTGCCTCTCCCCAGGAGTCAGTGCTCTAAGATGCAGGGATTGCTACTCCAAGAGGATAATGGGACTCCACAGCTCCGTCCTCTCACTGAGGACCAAGCAGGAAGCTGATTCCGCAGGTCAGGGCTGGCGGGACTGGGAGAGAATGATACTATAAGAATGCCAAGAAACGAAGCCGATTCTCCAGCATATGTGGTTTGTTATGGTTTAGAAATATGAGTTTGAAAGGAAATGGGGACATTGCGGCCTCGATTTTCCAGCTAAGATGTACTTATAATTAAAACAAAGGTGTTAAAAGACAAGAGCTGGAGAGAGAGGAGGTGGGGGTTAGGTCTCTGGGCTGCTTGTTCCCTGCACCCCTCATTCACACACTTGCTGATGCTGTCCCTGAAATCTGATCCAAATGGCCCCTGTCCTATGCTTTCTCCACCATCGTCCTTATGGGGATCCCTATTTCTCACTCTGATGCCCCACTCCCACCCCACTTCTATGCCTGGTGACGGTTTCTATTTAGTTCCTAAACGTTAATTCTGGTCTCTATTGTACTCTTTTAAAAGGGACATGGCCCCAGAGCACAATTCACACTGTTCACCCATCCTAGTAATTTTCTGCTCCCAGACGGCACCTCGCCGTCCTCTCCATGCTTTTGTTCTGCGCACTCCCTATGCACCCTGTGTCCCAGCCATGTCCAAAACACATGGGACCCCTGGGTAGATCCGAGCCTTTTCCCTGGGGCGTTCTTCTCCCTCCATCAGGGTTTGCCGCCCATGCCTGTGAGCCTCCCGCTGCAGCTGACACCCGCCTAGGCCTGGGGACCTGTCCCTGTAGTGTGCGTATATGTTTGCGTGTCTGTCTTTGCATGTCTCTGGTCACCCAGCAGACTCTACATGGCACCAGGAACTAAGCCCAGAGTGAGTCCTTGCTTTGAATGGGTAAAGCAATTTGTAGATGCTGAAATGCTGAGCATGCATCCCTCTCCTCAGCAGGTCCGGGGACAGCTGGCAGTCTGGAGTGCTACAGCCTCTCAGATCTATTAGTTCCAAAAATGCAAAGGCTCTGCTAGAACTGAAGTTAAAGTCCAGAACAGGAGCCGAGGGAGAGAATGGCTTCCAGCTAATGGTGATGATTATTGTTGAGCCTCTGCACCCAATTTCTTGCACATGGGGTCAAGCTCTTAGGCAGGAAACTTTGGACATCAAATTCAATAAAAACTCATGGAATGGATTTCCCTCACACACAGATAATTCTGTGCTCATTGAAAAGCACACGGTTTTCCATAAAAATCCTTGAAAAATGATTTTTGAGTCTGACAGCTATACTGAGGCTGGGTTACTTTAATTTAGTTACACTTAACTGAATTTAACAAGAAGCCAGTTTGTTAGGAATTGGTGGCAATGTCAGGGGCACTGTCTCATCCTGAATCCTCTGGGCTCCCTGGGGCATGGCCTTTGGTGTGGTCCTCTCAGGAAGATGGCACACAAGAGTTGCAACCTTGATTTTCCAGTTGAGATATATTCATAATTAAACCAAAGGTGCCAGCATAGTGTTTACAAGAATGTCCCCAATTCTATCAGATAGCATACATATCATAATGTAATCATGAATTGGGAGTAACTTACTTTTCCAATCTGGTCTGGTATTTATTTTATTTTTCTTGAGACAGGGTCTCACTCTGTCGCCCAGGCTAGAATGCAGTGGCACTATCTCGACTCAATGCAACCTCTACCGCCCAGGTTCAAGCTATTCTCCTGCTTCAATCTCCCAAGTAGTTGGGATTACAGGTGTGTGCCACCACGCCTGGCTGACTTTTGCATTTTTAGTAGAGATGGGGTTTCGCCATGTTGCCCAGGCTGGTCTCGAACTCCTGGCCTCAAGTGATCCACCCGCCTCAGCCTCCCAAAGTGCTGGGATTACAGGTGTGAGCCACCATGCCAGGCCCAGGTCTGGTATTTTATGAAGGTCCCCACTGAAGAGGAGAGGGGGTACAGTTCTTGTATCCAGGACAGACTTAACTGTTTTTAAGAATGTAACAGCTTTATTACTTAGCCTACCAATGCTGCCATGATTTGTCAGTAATGTATTTATTGTTCTGCCTGTTCCCTGAAGTGAAAGCATTTGGATCCCTCCTCCTAAAAAAAAAAGTGATGAAAACAGTCCAGACAAACCAAAATAATTTAATTTGTACAAACACACAATAGGGCTATGTCCAATATCATTAGGAAGGTTTTTTGTTTGCTTGTGTTTTACAAAGGGCACTAAATTTTCTACTGTGTTTCTAAAACATTACTTTAAAAATTTTTTAAATTATAAAAAATTTCCCTTAAGAATTTTGTTGCTTTCTGTATAACTCCTGAGCTGTAATTTTTTCATAGGTTATCATCTCATTGCCAATGATGCCTATAAAATTATAATCCAAAGCCGATTGAGTTTCCAATGCAAAATTAGGTATATCCATTTATTTAACTAAATTTGAAAACTGTGTTGACATTGGACATTTAAGAATTTACTTACATGGGTTCAAATGTAATATATAGAAAAAGCAGAATTGGCTTCCCCACTTTGGAAGCCAAAGTAGGCAGATCACCTGAGGTCAGGAGCTCAAGACCAGCCTGGCCAACATGATGAAACATGGTCTGTACTAAAAATACACAAATTTGCTGGGTGCAGTGGTGCATGCCCGTAATCCCAGCTACTGGGGAGGCTGAGGCAGGATAACCGCTTGAACCCAGGAGGCGGAGGTTGTAGTGAGCTGAGATTGTGCCATTGCACTCCAGTCTGGGCAACAGAGCAAGACTCCATCTCACAAAAAACAAGTGATTTTCCAAAAATAAACTCTGCATTTCTGCAAAAGCCAAAACTCTTCAATCTGTAAAGCAGTAATAAGCAAAGACTATCTTTATAATTTGTATTATGTTTGCAAAGGTAAAAGCCAGGACAATTCATTCTGTGTGGCTGAAAACACAGGGATGACAGGCACCTCCTGATTGCCAAACGCATGGATCTCCGCTTTGCTTCCCTGTCCTGATCCTTCCTGGCTACGCTGTCTCTGCTTCTGTCCCTCCCCAGCTGGACAGCCTCCCACTGCCCAGCAGCTCCTGTGTCCCTCCCAGAGCTGAGACTCAAGCCTCGGTGCTCCATTCTGCTCCAAAATACTCTCCTCCCTGTCTCAATATCTTGGCTTTAGCCAGCATCTTGGGGCCTCATCATTAATTGATATGGGCTCAATCACCCCAGTGAGAACCAGTCCCACATTTTTGTCTCTGGTTCTGATTGGGAGATTTGCCTTCTATGTGCCAGGTCCTAAACTAGGCAAAGACTGGGATACAAAAGCAGAAAAAAATATATAAATTTTTAAAAAGTAGTGAGGAGCAGCTGCATAATTCTACAAACACACGTTTGTCTTCTACAGGAGTTGGGTGGGTGGGTGAGAGGCATGCTCTGTTTTGGACAAAGGGAACCAAGACAGTATTTAGTAAAAATCAAAATACGACAAAGAATAGCTGGTGCCCAGATGGGGAAAGGCTGAAGTCATGTAATAACTACTTATTAAATAAATGGCTGATTTATTTAACCTACTTATTTAATTAGCACATCCTATGTGCACCAATCTAGGTGCCTGGGATACAGCAGTGAGTGAGCAGAACAAGCAACTCCACCTGCCCTGGTGGGATGGGATCAAAGCAGACCATAAGCAAAATAAATCAACAACTTATACAGTACACTGGGTGCTGATACAAGCGACTGTTAGAAGGAGAGTGGTAAGGGAGGCAGGGGACCCAGTGGAGTGGGCAGTGGGTTGAATTTTAATAGGGTGACCAGGATCAGATTCTTGGAGAATAATATTTGAAAGTGGTAAGGGAAGAGATGAAGAACATTTCAGAACATTCCATAACTGTTCCAGAACCTTTCAGGATAGCAGACATGGGTATACACAATGTGTATGAGGGACAGCAAGAAGGCCGATAACTTTCTTTAGATTTAATTCCCAAAGTTTCTTCAAACCCAGGATGGAGGAGAATGACAAAAATCTACAGAGGGAGATCGCTGAGGGCCTGGTTGGTCATGGGGTGTGCTCGGCTCTTCTCGCTGAGTGAATGCTGTGCATTTGCCTCTCACTGAAGAACACATTGATGCCGCCCTCTGCGCTAATGAGCACAGCTAGCCCTGTGTTTGCTTCACATGCTCCTGACTTTTATTCCTTCTGCCCTCATTCCATCCTCTCCCCTCCACCCCAGCTCAGCACATAGGAAACTCTTCTTCCAGATCACAGCTGCTGACCCGGAATGGGAGGAAAGATGAGGCAAGGACTTAACTCAGTGCCAGATTCATTGGAAACCCAGCGACTCTGCGTCACGACCCTTCCATAATCCACACCTTCCATTCTCTGATGGTCTGTCAAATTCAGTGGTGTTTCAATGAGCACCCACTAATTGAAGCTGCATGTTCTATGCACAGATTTATAGTGAAAATAATGACGGGGGCAGCCACCCCAAACTCGGTCACAAGGCACTAAGTGACTCATGACCTGCAGGGGGCAGCCGCTAATGGGGAAGTTGGTCTGTAGCAAGGGTTAGCTGTGAATGTCACGTGTCACGTGGCTGATCCGTGTCAAAGAGACACACTTCGGGTCCATTAACAGCTCATCTCATTAACTCCGACTGTGTCACTTACTCTCTTGACTGCTCCTTTGTTGTGGGGGCTGCTGGTGCTAGGGGTGGTTGGGGAAGCCATGAAGACTGTGCTGAATGTTGTGGTCTTGGCTTCATGGCTATTCTCTGAGGTCGAGTGTATTAAAGTGGTATGATAACGCTTTATGCACTTTCACATGCAACACATGCAAATAAACTGAGTAGTTTGGGGTTGGAGCAATGTGATTTCCCAACATTAGGTAGGGACACTATGCCAGTGGCAGCAATCACTTCCTCACTAAGCTTTGCAGTAGATATAGCAGAAATTTAAAACTCAAATTCCCATGGTGGCCAGACTTCATCAGAGATCCATAAACATTTCTGTAAAGACTCAGATAGTACAAATTTTGGGCTTTATGGGCCCATGTTATTTTTTTTTTTAAAGATGTAAAAACTATGCTTAGTTCAAGGTCTGTAGGTGAAATTTGGCTCACCGACTGTAGTTTGCTGATCCTTCAATGAATGGAGGATGGGAACTATGGCTCACTGAGGGGGTATGGTCAGCCTCTGGGGTGGCCACTCCATGCTTAACTCCAGCTCATTGCTGCCAAGCAGGAACTCAAGAGGAACTCAAAATTTAGATTTTCAGCTGAAATTTCCAGATTTTAAAAATTAACATCGAATTTAAAAGTTTTGCACAACACTGAGCAGACTCACATCCACAGGCCTGGTCTGTCACGGGCTGCAGCTTATGGCCTGGGACATGCCCTATTCCATCAGGATGGGGGGAGGGCACCTCAAGCTCCAGATGCAGCCATTTCATGGGTGGTCACTGGAGCTCTGATGGGGGCTGTATTCTTCCCCCGTCTTCTTTCCTCTCAGCCTTCCTGTCCTATCTTTCACCTGTCTCTACTTTTCTGCATGAAGTCCTTGTTTTTTGGGGCTGCTATAACAAAGTACACTAAACTGCATGACTTATACACAACAGAAGTTTATTTATTTCTGTTTCTTTTTTTGACAAGGAGTCTCACTCTGTTGCCCAGGCTGGAGTGCAGTGGCACGACCTCAGCTCACTGCAACCTCCGCCTCCAGGGTTCAAGCGATTCTCCTGCCTCAGCCTCCCAAGTAGCTGGGATTACAGGCATGTGCCACAATGCATGGCTAATTTTTTTTTTTTTGTATTTTTAGTAGAGACGGAGTTTCGCCATGTTGGCCAGGCTGGTCTCGAACTCCTGACCTCAAGTGATCCCCCTGCCTCAGCCTGCCAAAGTGCTGGGATTACAGGCGTGAACTACCGCACCTGGCTCAGAAGTTTATTTCTTACAGAAATTTATTTCTAGAGGCTGAGAATTCCAAGATCAAGATGCCAGATTTGGTGTCTGGTCAGGGCTCATTCTTCTGGTTCATAGATGGTGCCTTCTTCCCATGTCCTCCTGGGGCAGAAGGGGTAAGTGACCTTATTGGGCCTGGGGCCTATTGTATAAGGGCATACTGATGCTATTAATGACGGGTCCACCCTCACTTCCTAAAGGCCCCACTTCTTAATATTATTGCATTAGGAATTAGGTTTCAGGATATTCATTTGAAAGGGAAGACATGAACATTCAGACCACGGCGTCCTTCAGAATTTCACTGTGGGTTTAATCCAGGATATATTTTCTCAACACACACACACACACACACACACACACGCACGCACACACACATGCACACACACATACTCTGCTCATTGTGACACCCATTCTAAAGGCAATACTGTGGGTAATGTTTATAAACGTTCATCTCATACTTTCATCTCCCTTATGCCAGACACACACAAGGGACAGAATTGTAAGCGCATATGCCACCTGATGTGGAGGGGGCCACAGCCCCTCCACATCAGGTGGAATATCATTATGGACAGCAGGGTCCATGAAGACATGATGATATACCTCAAAGGCTACTGTCAGCAAAATCCCTCCTCTGTCCTGAGCTGAGTAGTCCCTAACTATACCTGGAAGATGGAAAAAGGCATTGCACCAGGGAGGAAGGCATTCTTGAACTTGACTTTTCAAGGAAGGGCACAGAAAAGGAGACATGGAACTTGTAGTTCCTTCAAGACAGGGAAAGAAGCACAACAATAGAGGTGTGGGAGCATGCAAAGGCAGGTGAGTGCTGGACGTTGGGCTCTGGGGAGTCACTAAGTGTCATTGCAAAGCAGTAGCATCGGGGGGCATCCTCGCGTGCCCAAGACTTGGGTACTAGATTACAGTAAAAGTGAGTGGGCCAACAGCTTCCGGAGGCTCCCATATGAGGAATAAGGCAACAGTGGGACAAGGTCACCTCAAGACAGCTACAGCTCCTAAAAAGATGTGCCTTTGGGTTTGCCTGCTGGGAAGGGGCAGCAGTGTCTACAGCCCCTGCTGAATACTCTAATGAGGATGCCTTTGGCCAGAGCACCCCATTCTAGGTAAGTCACACATGGGAAATTGACTTTTTAATTTCAGTCATGCAAATCTATGAACCAAGACAAAGACAAGTTATCTGCTGTAGCTTTTCATTTCTAGAACCTGCTCCTTTCCTTCCCTTCCCCTTAGCTCCTCTGAATATTAAAGGAGAGGGGCTGTGTGGGGCTGCCACAGCCAGCACACCCAGATACAATACAAAAGGCCAGCCTGGGAGCCAAAGAGGCAGCATCTGCATCTGTCTGCAGACATGCCAGGCAGCTGCCCTGCAGACCAGCACCCCAGAGGCTGTTCACCTGGCCTTCTGGCAGGGAGAGAGCTGCTTCCATGGCAACTGCCAGCCGCAGCGGAGGTCACAGAGGAAACGAAGAAAAAAGCAACAACAGCAGCATTAATAATGGCAATCAGAAAAGCAGGTGCAAAATGCACCACCAGAAAAATGCTGTTTTCCCGAGGAGGTGGCTGGGATGGGGCGGGATTAGAAAAGGGCTTGAGAGAGAAGAAGATTGAGCAGGAAGTCAGAGATGACATTTTGGGCTGAAGGATGGGGACAGCTTATTCTCCCTAAGTACCCAGCATAATGAAATCTCAGGGATCTGAGGAAGTTAGTGGGTTGTTTACATACATAATTAAATACAATTCTATTTTTTGCAGAAGCAGATTAACACTTATTTCCCACTTATTTCTGAGACATGCAAAGTATTTTCAGAGCTTGAGTTTTTTTCAGTGATCAGATATGTCTGTGTAAGGAGCAGAAAGGCATCATAATGTCCATTTTGCAGATGAGAAATCATACAGAGAATCCAAGTCTCAGAAATGGCTCACTCTCAGGCACTTCAGCCTAAAGATCTTCTGTTACTCACTCTTGAAAACAATTTTCAAGAACTGACATCTTCCAGCATTGAAAAATGGGCATTCCTCTGCAGTTCAGGAAGAGTTGTACATTTTAACCTATTCTCTTGAAGACAACACTGATTACAGATATCAGAAGGGTGAAAATGTTGCATTTGCTTGATCCAGCCATCCGACTTCTTAGGAGTTAATCTAAGAAAATGATCTTGGAGATAGCAAAAGACATACCACCAGGATGTTCATTGTAGTGGTGTTTATACTAATGAAAACTCAAAAATAATTGACCCGTTTGGCAATATGAGATTTGTTAAACACGTAGTGAGAGATATCATTACAAATTGTAGAAAAGTACTTAAGAGATACATAAGCTCCATTTATATTTGGGATGCTGTTAATGAGGGTAGCAGAGACGAGGTGGTGGGAAGGAAGCCAAGATCAACCTCTCTTGAAAGTTGGGACAAACCTCCAGTCTTCTGTTAGCCATCTGGGTGTGGCAATCACCTTAATCTTGGTGATGGAGAAACAGGGATCTGAGACTAAGCTGCCGTCTTCCCTGCAGTAGGGAGTGGCTGATTGCTCTGATGGTGGGCAGGAAAAGAAGAGGTAGGTTTGGGAGCTGGACACCCTTTCCCTACAATAAATGGGCCAGGCATGCAATCCTTGTGGATGAAACCCAAGCGTAGTGGCTTCCTCTCCTCCTGCCAGGAGGCGGGCTGACAATCAGCATTCATGGACCATTGCCTGATTGCTCAGTTCTCTGCACACCTGTTAATTTCACCCCCAGGAAACATGAGTGGCTCGCAGTGTGTTAAGGGGTGTGAATACACTGGTGCGTGCCTGTGTGCATGTGCGTGTGTGGGTGATGAAATTATTCAGCCAGTTATCACTGCCTGTTCCTGGGTTAGCGCTCAGTGGGAAAATGATGGAAGCTGTTTTGCCTTCTCCACAATGCTTATCTCTATCTTCTGAATTTGCAACACTAAATATAACGTTGTTTGTAATAGAAAAAAGAGCAAAAACATTATTTTTAAATATTGATGTTTCTAGTCAATAAAATAATCTGTTCCCCTTCCCACATCTCCCGCACAGTAAGCACGCTTGCAGATTCCTAGTTAAGCGTTACTGCTTCCTCCCACACTGGACTTCACAGGGTCTCAGGAAAGAAACACACTCACGGTTCTCCTGTCAACCTGGATTCCATGTGTCCAAACAAAGGAATTGTAAAACGGCATGATTCTTTGAATCTCGCCAGATTGTTAGCCTCATACGTCTTTCTTTTAAGTCTTGGGTATGGGAAACTTGAACTAAATCCTATTTGAAGAGCAGTGCCTTCAAAGTAAGATGCAGAGCGCTGTCTGCGTTTTTTATAGGGCACAGAACTACGGAGAGCACGCATCAAAGACCTCCGCCTAGCACGGGCAAAGGTCTGCTTCTGCATTTAAGCATCTGAGCCCTCAAGAGTTAGCTCCCGGGCTCCTCTGGAGCAAGGTTCCGCCTGGTCCCACGTACCTGCCTCGTCCGCCGTGATGGTGAGCTCGTTGCTGGGCTCGCTCTTGCCTATCCGGTTCTTGGCGTACATGCGGATGCTGTAGGTGGAGGAAGGGTGGATATCAATGATGGTGGCCGAGTTCAGCTGAGGGGAAACATCTTTGGTTCTCTGAGCAGAATCCCAGGAGTCTTTTGGGTTTTGTTTTTCAAAAAAGAAGAGATAGAGACGTGAGTTTTTTTCCTCTGCCTTTGAAAGTTCACAAGTAGGAATTAAAAACCAAAAAAAAAAAAAAAAAAAAAGACGGAAAGAAGAAAAATTACACTCAAAGCGATTTCTCAATGCAATGTTCCCAGCTTTCTGGCAGAGTTGGCCATCAGAGGGGATGTGACATCCCGCACACATTATTCACGCTGCGACGGACATGGGGCAACAAGCCAGCTGAGTTCAGGGAGGGGTGATGGAGGAAGCACAGATCAGCCGACTGGGGGAGATCTCAGAAGGCAAATTCCAGTGGTGGAAGCTCAGGTTAGTGGAACGGACGATGGCCACGGTAAACACTCATTGTACAGGACAGTACAATGAACTATGGTTTGGATAGTACCCCTGGGCCCCCCCAAAATCCCTGGCATTTGAAAACCAGCAAAACTTCAAGCCATATCAGATCCTTTCCTCCCCAAATAGAGTGTGGTAAAAACAAGATGATCCCATACAAACCAATCTCAAGTTCCAGAATAAATCCTGATTACCAAACATAGTTTTTTCAGTTCTATTTTTTGAAATCATTTAGTGCCAAATCCTTGGTTGTAGGAATTATTTTTCAACCACAGCTAATTATAACAGCAGCACCTACTTCGTGTGAACTCTTGTCACCGAATCTGTGACATTTTGTATCTGGTGGTTTCCAGGCTTCTAGCAAGGATGAGAATGTCAATACGTGCTTCTTACATCAAAAGAGTTTGGGCAGTTGTTGATTGTAGGTGTGTGGTCGACAGCTGGTATTGGCTGGTGTTGAACAAAGGAGGGCCCAAGACAGTAGACAGAGATGGTGCCTACATATTCCCACCCTCCTCAGGGTCTGCCTTGGTAGTGCTCACCACACAAGTAAGTCTTCCATGGATAATCTGAATCTGTGTTCCCTGCTGGACTTTAAGCTCCAGGAGGGCAGAGGCCATGCTGGCCATACCCAGTCTTTTATCCCTAGTGCTAGCACAGTGCCTGGCTCATAGTAGACAAATAGTACATGAATGTTTAATAGAGGAACAAATAAACCACAAATACATGGACCTCTGAGTCTTGGGAATGGGGCCAATCACTTTGTCACACTAAGGGTGAGTATGGCAGTTTAGGGGACTTCTCTGTCCAGAGTTAAACATAAATGCAAGAGATTTTCTGGAATTGAAGAAAAAATACGTGGCTTAAAGACTGCTTTTGGATACTGTAACTTCTCAGAGAATGAAGCCTAATAGAAGCTGACAATGAATATTGCAGTTAGAAGGAAAAAGCATATTTGGGGTCAAGAAGATTAGAGGTGGAAAAACATGAAATAGAAAGAATTGGAAAAAAATTGACAAGGGGAAGAATGGGATTCAATGGAAGACAAATGAGGAGAGGAAATTTTATATCAATGAAACGGCACACACCTATGAGCCTTGTCCCACAGAGAGAAAGCCAGACCTTCTGCAGAGATGTTTAGGAGGATGAGGAGGAATGCCAGGTGCCACAAGATGCAGAGACATTTGCTAAGTAGCCCCTGGAGGAAGTAGGCAGTTGTGGTGGTTGATGCCTCTGCCCAGGCAACATGGAAGTTTCTGAAACTGACGGGGCCAATGAAGATACAGCCATCTTCACTGGAGGCTCTTGTCTGGGAGTTGGCGGGCAGCCTGGAGAGGCATATGAGTGTCCATGACTGCAGTCCCTTACACCAATCCAAGTCATATGGTGGACCTGGGTAGGGTGGGGACAGTCCCCTCTTGGTGGTCACTGGGCACCTCCACATCCATGCCCTATGGGTTCCTTTAGCTCAGCCCCTATCTCAGTGACGTCACCTTGTTCAACAGTCTCCCAGTGTGACTTATAAATCCTCTCTGATGCTGCGTTTGCACCCTGTCTGTAGAAACTACCACTGACTCCCTCCAATGGGCTGCGGGACCCGTTACAAAGCCCATCCTCACCCTCCTGTCCGTGGCCTTCCCAGACTCTCCCCAGTTACACCTGCCACTTTTCAGATCTTGGACGTCCATGCATACATTACTGTTTGTGATTTACTCCTAAGAACTTTTTTATTTGGTCAATGGTGCATTCTTCCTAGTTATATTTATATCTCAACTTTCAGTTTCATCCTCCCATCAGGTCAATGTGCTGGGCATTTTCAAACATGACTTCTGTGGCCCCAAATCTGTGGCCCCAAATTGGAAACACCTTGGGGCTTTTTGATAATTCTGCTTTCAGACCTACTAAACCAGAGTCTCTGGGGAATGGTGCCCAGAAACCTGTGCTTTTAAAAAGGTTCCCTATCTTGGTCATTCCGATGTATAGTTTGGACAGACTGCTTCATTTGATTAAAATTGTACAACAGCCTGTCAAGGTAAGGTTTTTATTTCCTTAGTGAAAGTCAAGAAACTCAAGCCCTGTTACATAGCTGGTAACAAGAAGGGCTGGGATTTGGCCTCGCCTGTGTTATCTCCAAGTTCAAGGTCATTTTTCTGTAATGCATGACCTCCACATACTCTCTGAAAACACCTAATAAGACAGGATTTTGATATTTCTGGGCACCTGCTGAAAATCTCATATGCCTAGAAGAAGACCTTCTGGCAAATTATTGACTTGACAATGCACAGAAATCGTTTGGTCAAATGTAGGAGAAGAAAACTTTGGCCAAGAATGACTGTACCATCTGTGGGTTTGTAGGAAGACTGAGAGGGCTGTATAGGCTCAGAGTTGCAGCCTGGTTTAGGAAGAAGTTGTCAGAAGCATTCACGAAAGAGTGGGCGGGATGCCATGGCTTGCTCCAGGGAGACTGGTGGTGTAGGAAGATGGGGCAGTTCAGAGTCCCACTGCAGCCTCTGTGAGGTGAGGAAGGAGTGAAGAGCTGACAGGAGCCAGTGAGATTGCACTGGGTGCTTGCTGGGGAGCTCGTCTTGGGGGTCAGATACCCCAAATCCAGTGGATGCAAGAGTAACAAGGACTAATATAAGAGAGTGGACTTGGTATGAAGAAGTGCTGTTAGAGGCTAAAGACCAGAATGAGTGAAGGTGACTGAAAGTTCTGCAGGTGAATTACATGAAAGGTTTAACAACGGAGAGGTAGCTGGGAGAAGGAGCGGGCCCTTCATGTTGGTGAATAGGACGAGGTGTGGGGACACAGGAGAGCCCCTTGTTCTCTGTCTTAGTCTTCTCACGGATAACAGTCCTCAGGGTGAACTAGGGGTGGGAAGCCCAAGAGACTCGGCTAGGGGTGTGCACCTTTTGTGTCAGAGTCTGTGTTTCCTGGTTACCTTTCAGAGTGTGACAGAGCTTGCCATGGTGCTGAAACCCGGTCAGAGACCTGTGAGCCACCACGGACAGGAGGGAGGGACAAGAGAAACTGTGGACAGGACGGAGCCACCGGAGAAACTGTGGACAGCAGAGGCCAACAGAGAAACCGTGGACAGGAGGGAGGTACCAGAGAAACTGTGGACAGGAGGGGCCACCAAAGGAACCATGGGCAGGAGGGGCCAGCAGAGAAACCGTGGACAGGAGGGGCCAGCAGAGAAACTGTGGACAGGACGGAGCCACTGGAGAAACTGTGGACAGCAGAGGCCAACAGAGAAACCGTGGACAGGAGGGAGGTACCAGAGAAACTGTGGACAGGACGGGCCACCAGAGGAACCATGGGCAGGAGGGGCCAGCAGAGAAACCATAGACGGGGGGGCTACCAGAGAAACCGTGGACAGGAGGGGGTTACCAGAGAAACTGTGGACAGGAGGGGCCAGCAGAGAAACCGTGGACAGGACGGGCCACCAGAGAAACCATGGACAGGAGGGGGTTACCAGAGAAACCGTGGACGGGGGGGGGGGGGGGCACCAGGAAAACTGGACAGGAGGGGCTGCCAGAGAAACTGTGTACAGGAGGGGCCACTAGAGAAACCGTGGACAGGAGGGAGGCACCAGAGAAACCGTGGACAGGAGGGAGGCACCAGAGAAACCGTGGGCAGCAGGGGCCACCAGAGAAACTGTGAACAGGAGGGGCAACAAGAGAACCTGCGGACAGGAGATGGCCACCACAGGAACAGACTCTGAAGGGCAGGCTGCCTTCCAAGGAAGGGAATAAAGGGAGGCAACAAACTGCAGACGAATCTGCTGGAGGTCCCCAGACAATATGCTCAAAGGGATGTTAAAGGTGGCCTTGGGTCCTTGTAGAGGAGAAGCAGTAGTCCCTGGGAATCAGAAAATATGTCAACCAAGGCAACCTGTGTAATTGCCACCTATGGGAGAAGAAGAATATTCCGGATAAGGAAGGGACAGCTTCACTGTGCCTGTGCCCGCTCAGATGACGCCTCTGGTGCTGCCACTGGGCATGACCAGAGTTAGGGGGGCAGGAGATGATGACAGGAGATACAATAACAAGGACTTGGGTTGTTCAGTGTTTCCTGGAAAATAGTAAACCAAGGAAAGTCATCTGTTGTCAAATCCTGGGAGGACTGTCATTTGGCCAAAGGGTTAAGAGGTGGGAGGAGAGGCCGGGCGCGGTGGCTCACGCTTGTAATCCCAGCACTTTGGGAGGCAGAGACGGGTGGATCACGAGGTCAGGAGATCGAGACCATCCTGGCTAACACGGTGAAACCCCGTCTCTACTAAAAAAATACAAAAAATTAGCCGGGCATGGTGGCGCACGCCTGTAGTCCCAGCTACGCGGGAGGCTGAGGCAGGAGAATGGCGTGAACCCGGGAGGCAGAGCTTGCAGTGAGTCGAGATCGCACCACTGCACTCCAGCCTGGGCGACAGAGCGAAACTCCGCCTCAAAAAAAAAAAAAAAAAAAAAAAAAAAAAAAAAGAGGTGGGAGGAGAGACACTGGATCCAGGAAGGTCTATTTTGGTGCAATAAATGTAAGAACTTGTAGCAGTCACAGCTGGCCAAAGGCAGAGCTGTGCTCCCTGGGTTAGTGAGTTTCTGTTTCTCGGATTGTTCAAGCATAGAGTGAATGGTCACTTGCAGAAGTTCTTTCTGTTACGAATGTGAAGTACTTTAATACATTGGTTATATGCTGCTTTCTTTGAAAATTAATGAAAAGTAAAGGAAAACTTTTGGGGGGATAATTTCACCATTGCCTAAAACAGATGTTGAGAATCAACAATTTGACTAATGGTTATTATGAGTCTCGTATACATGTCAGGCACTATGAGGGGCACAGGGACATAGCATAAAGTTTGTCAGAGACAATTCCAGCCCTCAGGGCTCACTATGGCCCATAGGGGGACAACTGTTCAGTGGGGTGCAGATAGTAAATTAATAGTCACAAGCCCACCAAGTGTTCCAAGACATGCTATGAATAGTGAAGGGGAATAGGTAGTCAGGGAAGGCTTCCTGGAAGAAGTGACATTTAGGCTGTTATTAATACTTGAAGGATCAGTTTTCTATGTACTCAGTCTAAAACTACACTCACTTAAATTATGGTTGTAATTTTTATACACCAAAAATTTCTGGAGGAAGAAACTAATACATGAAAAATCTGACTAACACAACTCGTACAGCAGTGAGTACAGGTGCTATCTACTCTCAGCACAGCTCCTTCCTCCCAGTGCTTCCAAACTGAAAGTAATTGAAGTTCTGTAGGGTCCTGGTAGAGATCTTGGTCATGGACTTGGATCTGCTTGTCCTGTGGGGTTTTCCCCAGTGATCCTCCTGGGACCCATGCTGCCCCTTAAAATGATTTGCTCCACAGCTGCATAAACATCTTAGCCACACCACTGGCCCTGTCTCTGGTTGAAGTAGGGCATGAAGGATGGAAAAGAGTATCCCTCAATCCCGCCTGTACTCAGCTTTATAGACAAGGAGCTTTCCTGCTTTGGTTATATAAACCATGATCAATTTATACATTTAAAGATGCTGTTGATAATAATGATTCTTAGATTTCAATTGCATGTAAATTAATGCAATAAACATTTACAGTATGCTCTTCCATTGACATTGTGCTGGGTGCTGGGGATCCCAGGACACAGAGAACCAGAGTCCCTGCCTTTGGGAAACTCCTGGGGAGTAGGGAGATAGTGAGGACTCTTAGATGCTGAGTAAGTAGTTTAACACAGAGGGTTTTAGAGGCATTTTACTCATAAGTATTTTCCTGCATGCTGGAGCAATCTACAAGCTACCACCTATTAGATGTTGAGTATGCTCCAGACAACGAGGAAAGCGTTTTCAATGTCTTCCCTTCTTAGAGTTCACCAATTTCCACTGAGTGTCTCCACATGTTGGGTGCGGTGCTGGGCGTTGGAGAAATGAGCTGGGTGAAAATAGACCTACTAGGTGCAGGGAGCCCCCAAGGAGCCTCCAGCGTGGTGGAGGTGAAACGCATTAATCAGTATATTTGTCAGTAATCACAGAGATACATATATAATGACCCATAATGCCACCTGCCCAGATTGAAAGGGAGAAGGAGCTGGGTGAGCACCTGAGAATGGAGATCTATGGAGGGGGTAGTAACTGGGCGGCTCCGGGAAGGGCGGACTCCGGGCAGAGGGCAGCTGGTGGCCTCTGTGGTCTCCTTGCCAGTCCTTTGAGGTGGATGCAGCAGTGCCCGCTTCACAGGTAAGATGTGCAAGCGAAGGTGCAGAGCTGGTGCAACACAGGCCCAGCAGCGAATCCCACACAGGCTGGGTCCCAAACCACTGAGCCCAGGCCTGCCACCAGCATCCGGCAATGCCCGATCCTCCGTGAGGACAGGGGAGGTCCTGAGCTGCTCCAGTAGGAGAGGTCTCCTGTGTGCTCCCGCACCAACAGCATGGGCAGCCTGCAGCCCCATAGCCAGTGCACAGCCAGTGAGATAAAGGGCTGTCCCTGTCCCCACGGTGCTCACTGCATCTGTCTGAGCTCTCATCACTGTCACTAAGTTCCAGGACAGTTTCTGCTCAAATGTGCCTGCCTCATCTAAGAAGCATTTGCTTCACCTCAAGACCTGTATACATGAACGTGTAATCCCACTTCTTTAGAAGAGAGGCAAGGTCAGCCTCTCCTCCCTGGGCCCTTGGGAAACTTGTTGGTCCTAGTCCCCACAAGATGCTTGTTTAGCTCAGCACTGTCTTGGGTGAGCCCCCCAGGTCACTGTGCCTCACCCCTGAGCCCAGGGCCCTGGCTCTGCAGCATTTCTTGGCTACAGTGAGACTTGCAGTCCAATCAACCCCGGAAGGCCCTTCCTCAGACTTTGTGTAAGTGACACCTCACTTCTAGGTCCCCAGTTGCAACTCAGAGGCCGATGACCTGAGCCATTCCATCTTTTCTCCCGTGCATTTCCAACCCAGCAGTCACAGATACTACTTTTCAAAACACTATTTTTTGTTTTGATCCATATCTTCTCAATCTTCAAATTCTGTTCTCCTGAATTCCCGAAGAGTCACCCCTCGGTTTTCCTTTGCAGTCACCATTTCCTGGCTCTGTTCCTGGCTTGCTCTTGCTGAAACATTTCCTCACTCCTGACCTGTGGTTCCCAGCTGCCTTGAGCTTGATTTTTTACTACAGCTTTAGTGCCAAAGATATTAGATGGGTCACAACTGGGTAATCTGAAATAACGTGCGGTATCCAGGAAGTGAAAAATAAAGCTGCTTTTGTGGCCTAGAAGGATTTTATTAACCCTTCCCAAGCTGGTGGTGCTCGAATTCCTCATATCTTTTATGAGACACAGTAAAAATTCTGACTAGAGGCCACAGTGGTGGTATTCTACCCTCGCCCAATGCATCATAAAGTTCAAAATGGCCCGGGCATTGTTCCTTGAAGGCAATGAATGGGCACACCTGCAGCGGCCCTGGCAGCAGGGTCAGTTTTATTTATGGGCTCTGGGCCGAGTGGTCCTGGGTGCAGCAGCCAGTGTCGCCGATGGTCCCTGAGCATTTCCAGGAGGTTGCTCCAGAGTGAATTTTCCTTTTTCTGCACCAACCACCACTGCACAGTTTATCCGACCGACACCAAGCACAGCATGAGCTCAACGCTCTGGGTGCAGGACATGGGCTCAGGCTCTACAAAAGTCACCCAGCTGGGGAAACGGGAAGTGAAGGGAGCAGGTGAAATAGAAAAGGTCATGGTGGGGGCCTGTCTCCATCAGCCACTGCCCACATGCCAACAGGAAGCTGCAATATCAAGGAGTCCAGCAGGAAGCAAGACTGAAGTCTGGGCTGGCTAAAAAAGAAAGAAGCAGAGCTGAGCGTCAACACGAAACTCCACTCCCACAGCAGAAAGCCAGGATGTGCTTCCAGCAAGAAGACTGGGGGAAATGGTGTCCTCTGAGCTCCTGTGAGCTGAGCTGTGCGCTTACAGGTAAAACACATTAATAAGGAGAAAAATAAAAGAACTTTCTGAGGTGGAAGGGAAGCTGGAGGAAGTAAAGAACTTACCTGATTTATTTTTGCATTCAATATCGTAGCCTGTGATGGGGCTGTTTCCATCAAAACCCATGGTCCACCTGAGCGTAATTGTGCGTGCTTTGACATCTTTGATCTCGATTTCGGGAGGGTCTGGGGGCTCTGCGCCATCAACAGAAAGACTCCAAGTTAGTTCAAACAGAGCTCTGACATAAAACGCTAGTGGAAATGCTGAGCGTGACTCACAAACGATTTGTCTGCATTAGACAAGAACAGAAGCTTTTTATTTGGAAGCATTTTCTTTTTCCTAATCACATTTTAGGGAAGAGAAATTCCACTTTCCCAAGACTTCCAATTTTCATAGCCCTTAAGAACTGGACCAAGTCTGGAGGATATAAAATGTCACGATTCTAGTTTGGATCTCTAACTCAAAACATATTTTGGCCCCAAATGTTAAACTTCCCTTTCATTCTGGTCATCTAGTACATGGATTCCTGAAATTGAGCAAAGAAATTCCACCGCTGTACTTGTGTGCATGCGGCTTGACTGTCATGGGCTTGTCATCTTGACTGGTTCCTCTAAGGGCTTCGTTCCCTGTTTGGGGGCTTTACTTTGACATAATCACAGGCACTGCAAAATTCTGCTTTAGCACTGACATTATACATATTCAAAATTTCCTGGGAATTAGGAAGTGTTACATGGCAAGTTGAGGACACAGAGATGCCTGAGGCTGAGCATACAGCTCCCATCCTGAAATGACTGTGTTCATTCTCTTACGCTATCGTCTTCCTACCTTGCACTGTGAGCTGAATTATTCCACGGTCCTCCCCATAAGAATTAATAGCATGGCAGGAAAAGAAACCAGAATCTTCTCTCACAGTTGGCAAAATCTATGTGTAAAGCAGAAAGAAATTCATCTTTTTCAGTAGGCAAAATGACTTTGAGCCATAAAGCTCTCTCTCTCCACTCTTTCAGTTCTCCTGCCATGCCAAGCACACACATAGGTACACTCACACACACACACACTCACAAAACCCCCATTCCTCCAGACTCACATACTAAATCATACACATGCACGTATCCCTCTGAGGACAAATTATTTCAGTGTAATTGAAAGCAGGCGGATGAACAGGATTCATGTACATTATCCATGTCAGGTGTAGCTCATTAAATTGGATGTGTAATTTATATAAGATGTCGTGGTCAGCTTGACATATATCCCACATATACATTTTTTTTTCATGGTATCCAAAGCAACCATGCCTAAAGAGACAGATTAAATACTGCAGCCAGGGCTGGGGGCCAGCAAGACTCGCATCAGATTCCTTTTCTAGGAGGATTCCAGGAATGGACCCTTGTCTGAGAGCCAACATAAGCATTTCAAACACAGGGCTTCCCCACCTCCCCACCCTGTGTGTGCTACAGTATCATCCTCCAACCGCATGATAACAGCACAAACCAGTTCACTGCTCACAGTCCTTTTCTCTAGCTTTTGTGATCCTCTTTTAATGACAGATTTTTTTTTATTGTGGATTTTTCCAAAGAAGCAAGATAGTTTCTATGATAATATTTTTGTCCCAAAGCCCATCTCATTTTTCTTTTTGCAGGAAGTTAAAACATGCACACAGCATAGGCCGTCATTCCTGAAGGATTAACTGTCATTTAAAAACCTTATTTCTCACTTTTTTTTTTTTTACTACAGTTGGGTTCCCTGCTGAGTTCATAATAACCCTATTCTTAATAACACTTAGGCTGAAGCACTATTTTTGAAGGCTACTTCACTAATCTCGCTGTGTGAAAGGGGAGAGAAATAGTGCTTCGTAAATAAATTCCGAAAGATTATCTGCTACTTATCTGCACCCACTTCTGTGAAAGGAAAGACTTATTCTTCCAATAAAGTTCATTCCATTGTGTTGTATTTGCCATGCTTTTACCTGCAGAGTAGAAATCACCTCTTCTCCCACCTCCTTGGTGGACACAAGATAACGGGCCATCTCAGGGTTAATGATTCGGTCCTCCTTCTCCCAGCGGACTATAATGGGCTTCTCACCATGCGCCGTGCAGCTCATCTCCTTTTTCTGCCCCTGCGTGGCCAGGGTAGTATTTGGATAAGATGTTATCATTGCAGGAACTGAAAAAGCAAAAGGGACACAACTTGTTCAGCAAAGCAGGGTTCTTGATTTTCCCTGGCAAAACACTCAGGTAAACCATGCTTCAAGAGATATTTCTTCAAAATGAAATTTATTCAAGAAACTGCTGAGTGAGAATCTCGAGCAAAATAAAGGAAAGGCACCAGAAAAATGAAACTTAAGTGAGCCCTCAGCAGAAATTGCCATGCCATTTCATATCCACGGCACATTGCTCTTCCAACCCTGTTGAGGGCTATGGCCTATGTCCCTTAGCACACCCAGAATGATTGATATGGTTTGGCTGTGTCCCCACCCAAATTTCATCTGGAACTGTATGCCCATAATTCATTCCCATGTTTCATGGGAAGAACCTGGTGGGGGGTAATTGAGTCATGGAGGCGGATCTTTCCCATGCTGTTCTCATGATAGTGAGTAAGTCTTATGAGATCTGATGGTTTTAAAAACGGGATTTTCTCTGCACAAGTGCTCTCTCTTTGCCTGCTGCCAACCATGTAGGATGTGACTTGCTCCTCCTTGCCTTCCATCATGGTCATGAGGCCTCCCCAGCCACATGGAACTGTAAGTCCATTAAACCTCTTTCTTTTGTAAATAGCCCAGTCTCAGGCATGTCTGTATCAGCAGCATGAAAACGGACTAATACAATGATGTTACTGGTTTCTAACTATCATTTTAAACAATGGGGATAAAACTTCCACTTTTAGTCAACTTTAGGTGAATCCCTTGTTGCTGCTAACCAGTCCTTGTAACCACTTTTCACAATGCCCATCTCCCACAGTTGTTATAAACCTTGCAAACTTTTATCAGTCACTGGAGACCTCAAACCTGTCCTTCTTCCATAGCTTATAGCAGAGAATCTCGTCTCCAATTTACTGAGAAAAGGGAACCCTTTATTTGTGAAGCTTCTCAAGTTTCCTTTTCCCACATCAAAATTAAAAGAAGTCTAATACATAGACTTCTTTTCTTGGCAACAGATGACAAAAGATCCCACCCCAATTCCACAAGCCACTTATAAATTGTAGACTGCATATGACAAACACCTTTTAAAATGCATACTAAGCTTATCAGAAAGTGAGAGAAAAACCAGAGACCAAACACATAAGCTGATAGTGAAAAGCCAGAGGTAATATAATGGCGGTGCTTTGACTACCTGAGAGGCATGACATTAAATATGAGACCTCCAAAGCCAGGCTCCTCAAAGGGTTCTATCTTGACAGAAAGTATATAACCAAAATAATAATAACAATAAATAAAAATCCACAAAGGCAAAGAGAGAAGAAAGCTGCCTCAGCTTGTGTTATATATGTAGAAAAACAATCTCTCCCCTGAGAATTTATAAAACTGGCCTGACTCTACATAGGTCTGTAGTCAAATTCATGCTAAAGCTTTAACATGAAGGTGACCGTAATTTGATAATGGCCTGAGGAGCCTAGCAAAAGCTAACATACTCTAGAAGAATGTGTCCTCTGTCCAGGCCCACTGAAATGCACCCAGATAAAGCCCTGCTGGCCGTGAGCTCACAAACTGAAACTAAAGAACACATGAGAAAACTAACACCATGATTGAGAACCAGCCTCCCAGGACTTCAGATGATACAGTTGTCAGATACAGACTGCAAAATAACTATGCAAGAATGTTTAAAGATATTTTGAAAATATGATAAAGGAACAAGATGTTAACAAAAAGGACTAGAAAGGTTTGAAAATTCATCAAAACATAACTATCTTTTTATTTGCTTTTTAATCTCATTTCCCCAATCACAGGAAGAAGCTCCCTTCCCCCATTTCTGAGGTCAAGCTCAGACTATGTACTTGATTGCTTGCCTCATAAGACTTCCAAGGTACTTGACCATAGAAACACTGTGGCTTCTTCTAAGACTGGCACATACTGGGTCATGTCTTTTCCCATGGCTTACTAGAGAGGTTTGAGACATATAATGAAACGTCAAAATACTACCAGTTCCGTAGCCTGAACACCCACAGAAGAACCTACATTTGGGAGTTTCTCTAGAGTCAGCAGCCATGTGGCAGAGATGCGCCCCACAGCACTGACCATGTAATAAGATGGAAAGTAGGCAAATTGGTGACTCAAGAAAGAGGTGCCAAGAGTCCTGCATATCAAGGACAGTTGCTCACAACTGTTGTGAAATTCCTTTTCTGGCATTTCTGAGATGCAGCAAAACTGCCTGTACTGTCCCCAGCCTTTGGTTCTGATCCCGCCCTTCCCCTAGCCTATAAAATAAATAAAAATGTTTATTTTTATTAACAGCTTTATTGTGGTATAATATTCATACCATAAAATTCACCTGTTTTAAGTGTGCAATTCAGTTGTACACTTAATATTGCATTAGCTTCCTAGAGTGCCTGTAACAAATTACTAGAATCTATGTGGCTTATAATAACAGAAATTTCTTCTCTCACAGTTCTGGAGGCTGGAATTCCAAAATCAAGTTGACAACAGAGCCATGCTCCCTCTAAGAGCTCTAGAAGTAGACCCTTCCTTGCCTCTTCCATCTTCTGGTGGCCCCAGGCATTCCTTGGCTTGTGGCAGCAAAACTTCAGCTTCTGCCTTATCCTCACATAATTTACATTCTTCTTTGAATGTTTCTGTGTCTTTTCACATGGACTTCTTATAAGGAAACCAGTCACTGGATTTAGGACCTACCCTAATGCAGTATGATCTCTTCTTAACGAATTATATTTGCAAAGACTCTATTTCCATATAATGTCATATTCCAAGGTTCTAAGGGAACATTAATTTTGGGGGATACTATTCAACCCATTACAAATATATTTATATTATCCAGTACATGTACATATATACCATTATAACCTGTATACAAATATACACAGTTGTATAATCATCACTGAATCAAATCTTAAAGCATTTACATTACCCCAAAAGATTTCTCCTGCCCATTTGCAGTGATTTCTCTCCCCCTCAAGTTCTAAGCAATCACTAATCTACCTTCTCTCCCTGATATGGTTTGGCTATGTCCCCACCCAACTCTCATCTTGAATTGTAGTTTCCATAAATACAATTCCTCTCCCATAGTGTCATGGGAGAGGCCTGGTGGGAGATAATTGAATCATAGGGGTGGTTACCTCCATGCTGGTCTCGTGATAGTGAGTGAGGTCTCACAAGAGCTAATGGTTTTATGAGGGGCTTTCCGCCCTTTACTCTGCACTTCCCCTTCCTGCCGCCATGTGAAGAAGCACATGTTTGCTTCCCCTTTCACCATGATTGTAAGTTTCCTGAGGCTTCCCTAGTCATGTAGGACTGTGAGTCAGTTAAGCCTCCTTCCTTTATAAATTACCCAGTCTCTGGTATGTCTTTAAAAGAACAGACTAACACAGTCCCCGTATTACCTTTTTTGATCATTTTTTATAAATGGAATCATATAGCATGTATTCTTTAGTATCTAGCTTTCTGGATTTTTTTCACTAAGCATAATGTTGTCAAGGTTCATCCATGTCATAACACAGTACTTTGTTCCTTTTTATTGCTAAATGATATTGCAGCACACGGATATACTGCATTTTTTTAAATCCACTCACCCACTGATGCACACTGGGGTTGTTTCTACTTTGGGGCTATTATGAGTAATTATACTATAAATATTCCTGCATAAGCTGTTGTGTGAACAAATGTTTTCATTTTTTTCCAGGAGAGATTCCTAGAAGTGGAACTACTGGGTTATATGGCAATTTCATGTTTAACATTTTGAGAAACTGCCACACTGTTTGACCAAGTGGCAGCACCATTTTGCACTCTTGTGGCCGGAGATTGGAGAGAGAAGAGGGAATAAGAGGAGGTGTTAAGATTCAGCATTTATGGTGAGGGAACAAGAACATTCCCTTTCAACCATTTGAGTTCAACAATTTAAGTTCAACCATTTGAATTCAACAGGGGAACTCAAAGAGTAGAGATTGGGTGCACCTATAAAAAGGTGAGCTGGCATGTTCCTCAACAGCTGGAGGCTTACTGGCTGTAGAAACCCCAGGCTCACCATGGATCTGCCATCACAGAGGAACTGAAGGTGGTGGCACTTTCTGTTTGGCCTCAAATCCACTAATCAAGATTTTTTCTCATAAGGGAAAGAGGCTAACTCAAGATAATTAGAGATCTCAAAGCCAACAAAAGTAACCTAAATTACAAAACTGTGAATAAATAAATTACAGGCCTATGAACAAGAAAATGTTTACTCCTCATTCTTTCTCTCATGACTGGGGAATGTGAATCAGAAACCATGACACCCACATATAATTTAGCTTTGAAAGGTGACCCCTGTCCACTACCATCATCCCCCATGCCCCAATTCCTGATGAGTGTCCTGATTCCTGCAACACCCTCATCCTTAGAATAAAATATAGAAACTCTTGTTGCAAAACTGAAAATCAATCCATGTTTAATGCTTCCCAGTCTCCTGGGCATCTCAAGGCTATGGTCAGGATTTCCTATTTTGCAGTGTTTGTAAAAAGGAAATCTGTACAATGGTAAGACATAAAAACAGACAGTTTTCCTTTGAGAACATGGTAAGTCACCATCATCACCTCCCAAATCCAGGGTAGTTTAACACTCACTGACTATATTCCAATGAGAGCAAGCCAATTCTGAAGTAAGGGTTTCTGTCCTATTCTAGGAGCTCCAAGGCTGGTGTTGACCCAGAATGTAATTCCCTAGTACTTTAAAACAACCAACTGGAAGAACTGTTCTCCAAAAACTGCAGCATCGTTTTGAGGACTTGTTTGTTTTCTTCTCTTTTCCTTTTTTTAAAAAAAAATCACAAGCTTTATTGCATTTGATGAGAGAAGTACCTTGGCCAAACCATAGACCTCTGGTTTGTTTATGACCTGCCCATCTTAATCTGCACACAATACTCCTCAGTTTTATTTAGATTTCTACTTCGAAAGAGTGCCCTACTAAAATGGGTATTTTTGTTCTGGTTATTAAATTCAGCACTTAGAGAGAAATGCTCTGACTAGCCCATGTTCTCCTATCCAGCTCAACTATTTTCAGCCCTTTAAAGAAATGGTGGAAAGGAAAAAATGAATCATTACCATGGCTTCTTTGCAATGCTAATGTTTGAAGGCACGACCTTTTCACTTGTCACAGTTATGGATGCCTAGAGATGACAACATGTCTGTACAGCAGCCCTTTTTGCGAGGATTTCTGAAGCATAACAAATGGATGGGGTAATTTAACAGGAATTGGTACCAAGGAGAGGCTGTGGGCAAACCCTGCTAGCAGGGCCAAGGGAGATCCAGACCCAAGAAGGCTTTGTCCAAAGGTTGTGTGCTGTGTGCCTCTCTTGCAAAATTACCCATTGAGGAAGGTGCTGTTTTACATCGTATCAATTTATAAATTTGCTTCATAAACTATAATATTATCTAACAGCACCCTTAATGCTCAGCAAATCTGTGTTCTTATGATATAAGGGAGCATCCCTCTGACCTACTTTTTGCAGCATAAAGATGCAGTGGTGTAGTGGAGCTGCTGTCATTGGACAGGGAGATCTGATTGTGCACATCTCTGCCCAGCTTGCCAGTGCAGTCATGTCTCTTTCCCATTTAGCTTGAAATTGGCAATGGTGGTAGTATTTATACCACTGAAATTGGCAAGTGCTAGAAATCACGGCTTTCTCCATCCTCTCCCCATCAATAGCTAATTGTTAAACATTTACCAGAACAATACTTAGGAGAGTGTTTCACTATATTAATAATTTTAAAGGGTGTTCCCGTCGTACAAGAGATACTGAGAAGATAGTGAGATTAAGCTAAGAGCAATAATTAACTTTATCAATGAAAGTAAACCCTTATTAATTAAATAGTTAAAATATGAACAGTTTGTCACTGTATGTTTTGACAAGTAATTCAGTGATAAATTGATGCATATATTAAATTTTTAACCCTAGGATACAGAGAGAATGAAAAATTCTATCAATAAATCACTGATATTAAAGATTGGTTCCAAACTTTACTCTCAAGTCTTTTAATGACTCTATCAATAATGCAAAATTAATCCTTATACATTTTTATGGTTTTTGTTCCTACCTGGTTCTGCTGAAAAGAAAACAGATTGAAAAGAAAACAACTGAAAAGAAAACAGGAGAAAGTACCAAACAGCCTGGATTATCCCGAATGAGACAAGATTCCTGTCACAAGTATCTGGCTCAATACTTTCATTTTATAGAGAAGAAAGGGTGTCAAAAGCCCAAATACAGGAGTCCATCAGGATCTGACTTTGATCGGTCCTATTCGAAAACCATCATCGTCATGATCACCCCAAACATAGGAGATGGCCAACTGTCCCAGAGTGTCCAGGACTTCCAGTGTTTTAACACAGGAAGTCTGTATCCTGGGAAGTTTCTCAGTCCCTCCAGGCACTCAGAGCAGATATGGCAGAGGAGGGTGTGGAGCCAAGAAAGAGGCAGCATAAACCTGGCCCAATGCCCAAGATGGGAAACTGAGGCAGGAATTACAGGGTTCCCGGGTGGGAGGTCAAAAGAAGGAGATGCTCTGGGACATAAACACATTTTAAAGCTATTTTTTCAAGCCCCTTTTAAACCAGTCCTCCCAAATTTTTATTATGAAAAAATTTCAAACATATGGGAAGCCAATCAGCCATGTATCTACTGCCTGGATTCCACAGTTCACACTTTAATGCACAGTGTTGAATCAAAATGTGTTTTCTTTGTTATCAAGATTTACTGAATACTTTTTTTTATTATTCTATTTTAAACTACTTTGGGTAAACACATACATCAGCGTAGGTCTCAAAGGTCGAGCTGTAAGATGGCAGCCACCTGCCTGGATTCTGCAGCTCAGGGTGGAGACGCACTGGCCTCCTGGTGTCCCAGGTAAAGGAACTGCCGCACCCTGGCCTGCAGAGGTGATGTGGGGTTAGGTGGTGCCTGGGGTAGAGTGGTGCCCCTCACATATGTCTTACCAGAAGGAAAGGTGAGGAAGGGGCCTGGGAGCAGAGAATCTGACTCCAACCTCCCGCCGCTGGGACTGGGCAGGACCCTCGGCCGTCCTGGGTTTTGGCTTTCTCACCTGAGTCATAGAGGAGCTGAATGGGATCACGGGCTCTCAACCTGGCCTGTATCTCGGAATCACCTAGAAGCCTTTAAAATAGGCCAGTGCTCAGGCCCCACCGCACGTTGGCTCAGAGTCACTGGGGGTGGGGGTTATGCATGGATTTATTTAAGTTTCCCAGACGATCCTAAAATATACAGCCTGGATTGAAACAACTCAATCCGATGATCCCCAAGGTCTTTTCCCCCTCTAATTGCCATTTCCCCTCCTTCTCCTTTTTTCTTTATTTCTTTCCCTCTATCCTTCTGTTCCTCCCTCCCTCTCAATTTTTTCTTCATTTTTCCCTTCCTTCCTTCTTCACTTTCCCCTCTCTTTCTTCTGTTTCATCCTCCCTCTATTTCTGTCTCCTGCTTTTTTGTTTTCTCCTTCACAGTGCCATAATAACAACAATAGCTAATCTGTATGAATGTTGACTGTGTGCTAAGAACTTTTCCATATACTGCATAAGTATTTCAGCCATACGACATGATGGAATAAAATCACTAGCCACGGAAATGACCCAAGACACATGAGTACTATTTTAAGTTGATTCTAAATTATGCTATAAATAGAAGTGAGATACGTAGACAAAACATTTCCAGCAGATTAATTGGATTTGCATCTATATTAACAAAGGTCTATGCAGACGGTCAAATAGAAACCAGACACCAAACACTGCCTTTAAATGCGCAAAAATAAAGATTAGAATATAAGAGAATTTTGGAATTAATTTCTACTTGACATCTTCTCCCCTTTCTCCTTAATTTCTTTCTTTCTTTCTTTTTTTTTTTTTTTTTTTTTTTTTGACGGAGTCTTGGTCTGTCGCCCAGGCTGGAGTGCAGTGTCGCAATCTTGGCTCACTGCAAGCTCCACCTCCCGGGTTCACACCATTCTCCTGCCTCAGCCTCCCGAGTAGCTGGGACTACAGGCGCCCACAACCACGCCCAGCTAATTTTTTGTATTTTTAGTAGAGACACGGTTTCACCTTGTTAGCCAGGATGGTCTCAATCTCCTGACCTTGCGATCCACCCACCTCGGCCTCCCAAAGTGCTGGGATTACAGGCGTGAGCCACCGCGCCCAGCCTCTCCTTAATTTCTAAGTAAGGAAACAGAGAACTGGGGGGGTTTAAGACCGGAAATGACTAGACCTATTCCCCTTGCCTCTCTCCTATCCCTAATGCAAAGTTCTATTTTATTTAGTAAGTTTATTAAAAAATCAATATTACCATAAAAGTAATACAGTAAAATGATCTTCATTAATCCCTAAAGTGATGAATCTTTCCCATCCCCTCTTTTCCCTTCTCTTTCCTCCTTCCTTCCTCCAGGGTCTGGAAAGCTAAATGGTAGTAGCAGCACAGTTAGTTAATAACGCATCTGTCCTTCTGTCCTTTCACGTCTCAGATCATTTTCACATCATGAGCTTGCAGCAACATATGTGTTCTCAGTGGAGAAGGGATTCTTAATTCCATTTACCTATAATTACCTAGGATGGGGAAACTAAGTAATTAGCCTAAAGTCATACAACTAGTAAATGGAAGATCTAGAAGGAAAATCCAGGTCTTCTGATTCCAAGTGCAAAGCCTCTTTCCCTTATAGTAGCGGAGGAGGCCAAGGCTGGCCACAGGGTGCAGAGTGTCTGACCACAGGGGTATCTGACAGCCTGACTGTCTTCAAGCCTGAACACCCTTGGAAGCCCCTCAATCTGGGGCCTGAGTCCATTTACAGGAGACTCCTCATAAAGTCCTTGAAATTTCCACTTTCTCAGCTACAAGGCAAGACCCAAACATCTCCCGCAAGCCTATTGCATATTTGTAGAATTATGCAGACGAGACTGGCTACACAATTTGCAGGACCCAGAGCAAAATGAAAATATGGAGTCTTTTGTTCAAAAAGCAGGAAAAAGGTGCCATTAAAGTTCTAAAATATAAAGCTTTTTCCTTCCTTCTGTGGTCTCCCTCTCTCCCTCTGTCATGATGGCCTTTATTTTTTATTTAATATCCCACTTCCTCTGGCATGGTGATACTGGCTGGTCAAGTGCTGACCCTCCCTAACTCCCAGTAACAGCCCTGTGACTTGGCATGCACACTCATGTGCCCCACCACATGCCTGGATCCCCACCATCATCATACCCAGGCCAGGGTGGGGACGTGTAGTCAGGCCTCTCTCAGTTGAATAGGTGACCTTCAGTGACCTGGAGACCCACCCTGCCCAGTCATCCTCTGTAAACTCTCTGGTACTGCCACCTAGAAGCAGGGAGGGGTGCCACACTCAGAAATGTTACAGGAGGCTGTCTCTGACCTTCTCCACATACTTACCCAGATCCCCATGGACTGGATGACCATAGCCATTGCTGGGCAGTTGCAGGAAAGGGGAGCCTGGGGCTCCAGGGGGCAGGAAAGTGAACAGCTGAAAATCTATTCTGGAGAGGCAGTGGGAGGTGGGATGACATGGGAGCTGCGGCTCCACATACCCTGTTCATGCTCCATTGTCACACTGGACTTCACTTGCAAAACACAATTTCATAGACAAAATAGTTAAGAATTCAAGATGGCGGCTGCAGATAATCTTTGGCTTGTGGGACTGGACTGGTCGTGTACCGATGATGCTGTCCCTGAATGTCAGGACAGTACTCCACTTCCTAGGCAGCCTCTACTGCTTCCAGTAGAAAGAAACAGCCCAGGTACCTTGAGCAGGAGGGGAATAAGAAGAGCTGAGGAGAGGGCAGTATCTTGGGTAAGACTTAGATACGACTAACCACAATCTGGAATCTGAAGTAGGGAGCCCACTCTTCCCATCATGAAGGCAATGGGTACAGAGGCAAGCCTTAATGAGGGAAGTGACTAATCCACTTGCAATCAACATCTTCCCAAGCCACTCAATACATCACGATTATCTTTCATTAAACCTGTGGTCCCTATTCCTTACATCACCTGGGAGCTATAAAAACACCCAAAGTATGCTGAGAATGATGACTTCCAGCTTCATCCCCTGGAAGGGATATGATCTCATTCTTTTTTATGGCTGCATAGTATTCCATCATGTATACGTGCCACATTTTCTTTATCCAGTCTATCATTAATGGGCATTTGGGTTGTTTCCAAGTCTTTGCTATTGTAAATACTGCAGCAATAAATATAAGTGTGCATGTGTCTTTATAGTAGAATGAGTTATAATCCTTTGGGTATATAACCAGTAATGGGATTGCTGGGTCAAATGATATTTCTGGTTTTAGCTCCTCGAGGAATCACCACACTGTTTTCCACAATGGTTGAACTAATTTACACTCCCACCCACAGTGTAAAAGCATTCCTATTTCTCCACAGCCTCGCCAGCATATGTTGTTCCTGACTGTTTAATAATAGCCATTCTGACTATTCTCACTTATAAGTGGGAGTTGATCAATGAGAATACGTGGACACAGGGAGGGGAACAACACGCACCGGGGCCTGTCGGTGGGTGGGGCAAGGGGAGGGAGAGCATTAGGACAAATATCTAATGCATGCAGGGCTTAAAACCTAGATGACAGGTTGATGGGTGCAGCAAACCACCATGGCACATATATACCTATGTAACAAACCCGCACATTCTGCACATGTATTCTGGAACTTAAAGTAAAATTAAAAAAACAAAAAACAAAAAACACCCACAGTAGTATCTTCCCAGTCACAGCGAATACTTGCTCTCATCAGGATTCTTTTTTTTTTTGGTAAAATACACATAACAAAAAATTGGTCATTTTGGTCACTTTCAGTGGACAAAGTACATTCTTAGTCTGTCTTCAAATCAGAACACCCTTGGAAGCCCCTCATTCTGGGGCCTGAGTCCATTTACAGGAGACTCCCCATAAAGTCCTTGAAATTTCTATTTTCTCAGCTGCAAGGCACATTGCTGTACAGCCTTCACTACAATCCATCCCCCAAACTTTTTCATCTTCCCAACCTGAAACTTGGCACCTCTTAAACAATCCCTATTCTCTCCTCTTCCTGGCCCCCCAGGCCCTGGCAGCCACCATTCTACTTTCTGTCTCTATGAATTTGACTTCTCTGGGGACCTCCTATAAGAAGAATCACACAGTATTTGTCTTTTTGTATCTGGCTCATTTTACTTAGCATAATCTCCTCAAGGTTCAGTCAAGCTGTAGCCTGTGTCTGAATTTCCTTCTAAGCCTGAATTATATTTCAAGATATGTGTACACAGCATTTTTTTAATCCAGTCATCTGTCAACGGACACTTGTGTTGCTTTCACCTTTTGGCTATTGTGAACACTGGTGTACAAAACATTATTTTTTAGAGTCTGTAGAACTTTGCTAGAGAAAATGGCTTGAGTCTTTCTGCCTGTTTCTTCTCAAGCCGTTCAAAGGCCAAGCAGTATTTTCCCTGTTTGTGGTCTCTGCCTCTCAGTTTCATCTCCGTTTCCTCATCTGTAAGAACAACGAGACCTGCTGCCTCCTAAGGCTGTAATGAGGATTAATGAGATTATGTTAGAGGAACCCTCTGAGGGTGTTGGAAGAATGGCCCCGCAGAAACACCAAGTGTGATTGTCCCTGCTGCAGAATCAAAAATTTCTCCTGTCCAAATACTTATTGTTCATAAGATTTCGGCAAGTGAGGCTGCCTACTGGGCAGCTCTAATCCTTATAAAGAAAATGATTTTTCCAGCCAGGAATTAACAAATTCTTAGCACATACTAAAATATTTCCTCAGCTGGGTTATTATGCTTACATAATGCAGTTACTTAGATTATAACCATTAATCAAATTCATGTTTCCAAGCTGCAGTGGGTCATATTTGATTCTAAGCTTTAACAAGAATGACAACATCTCCACTTCCTGGCAGCTTTTCCAGGCCCTTATGACATGATTCAATGTGTCAGGGGAAAGACGAAGAACATTTAGGGTTCATATTACATTCACTCTGAAGTTATTTCAAGTCACATTATTGGAAGAAAGTTGATTTATTTTTTAAGACAAGTATGAATATTAACCAAAAGATATCAAAAACGGTATTTTCCTCTAACTCTCATGGAGGCAGGCCGGCCATTTCTTTCTTTTTTTTTTTCCATCTGTCTGGTTATGTACATAGGTACTATATTTTGCCCAATAAGAAAACTTCTTATTTATTTATTTATTTATTTATTTATTTATTTATTTATTTATTAGACGGAGTTTCACTCTTGTTGCCCAAGCTGGAGTGCAGTGGCATGATCTCGGCTCGCTGCAACCTCTGCCTCCCTGGTTCAAGCAATTCTCCTGCCTCAGCCTCCCAAGTAGCTGGGACTACAGGCATGCTCCACCATGCCTGGCTGATTTTGTATTTTTAGTAGAGACGGGGTTTCTCCATGTTGGTCAGGTTGGTTTCAAACTCCCAACCTCAGGTGATCCGCCTGCTTCGGCCTCCCAAATTGCTGGGATTATAGGCATGAGCCATTGTACTCGGCAGAAAACTTCTTAATAATTACGTAGAAAAAGGAAAATAGTAAATAGATTTTGATTTCCTGCCTTCAATGATAGTAAAAAAATAAAGAAACAAGGAAGAAAATAGATCATGTCATCCTGAAAAATTGGGTAAGTGCCGTCCAGGATATTAATTGCAGCAAAAATATATTATGAGCCATGGGTTAGCCAGTTTTTAAGGTGACCTGTGGCAATCTCATCTCCTGGAATTCAAACTCTCCACATTTTATCACTCTGAGGCCAGATTATAAAAGGACTGTAGCTTCTACCTTCTACTTGGGTGCGCCAGTTCTCTCTCTTTCTGTCTGATCACTTGCTCCAGGGAAGCCTGCCATGATATCACCAGGATACCCATGTGGCCTATGGAGAGGACCATGAGAAGGACAAGTCTTGGGCCAATAGCCTGCCAACAACCCTGTGTGGGAGCTGGGGGGTGGATTCCACCCCCGCCACCCTTCACTCTTATATTCAGATGCATTTCCCAGAAGGCAAGCAGTTTCCATGTGGCTTGGGGACAGACACAGAGTTGTCATGTCTGAAGCCATGTTCTAACTTTTGAGCAGCTGCTTTATGTATAGCTGTTTTTCATGGAGAAACAGAGAATATAAATCATCATCCCCATTAGCACTCAATGGGGTGGTGAATTCTACCATGTCTTGTCTCCATCACCCACTGCACAGCATACTGCCTGTGGCTCCCAGCCGTTCAGTGTGCTGTGTCTCCTGGAAGCTGGGCTGGTTATCTCCTTGAACAAGTCCTTCGGCCTCTCTGCACCTCAATTTCTGTACCTATAATTACAGCACCCCCTCCTAGGGTTGCTGTAGAAATTACAAGCTAATAGCTCTTTAGGGTGTCCCAGGGATCTCCTCTACCTGAAGATACTTGTCCAAAATGGGCCAAAGCCCAGTATTTTGATCCTTCCTTCAACTTTATAATCTCCACCATATTTCTGATTCCTAAAGTTTCACCTTTTCCTTGAAACCACTCTGACCATGTGATCTTCATCTGTGTTAATATTCATTTTCCACTGTGCCTCTTCATTCAAGCATTAGTGGCATGATTCCATTGGCTTGCATGTGATGCCCATATGGTTTTTTTATTTGGTTATCTGGATTGTATCATTTATCTCATTCCTTTTTCATTTGACTATGCCAGTATCAAGGACATAAATGCCCTTTTAAAAACATCTGGTGTAATAATGAGGATGATAATTATAGCTAAGATGCATTAAGTTCTCTGCTGAGAAATGTATTAGCTTTTAATATCTACAGCAATCCTAGGAAGGAGGTTTTGTAATTATGAGTATAAAAATTGAGGCACAGAGAGGCTAAATGACTGGTTCAAGATCACACAGGTAGAGAGGAGTGGAGCCAGAATTTTAACCCATGCAGCCCATCTGTTTCCCACCTGGGTATGGATGCATGAACAACTTGGTACATCCTTGGCTGCTTTTGAACTGTATGTAAAATACCATCAACCTTTCTGCATTCGTTTGTGTCTTGCTTCTTTCCTTCCACCTTATGTTTGCAGATATCTACCATACATGTATAGTACCTGTTGTTTCCTTCCTTTTATACACAGAGTTATTATACAGCCCTGAACCAGCATCACCTGGGAACATGCTAGAAATGCACACTCTGGGGTCCCACAATCTGTCTGAATCATCCCCCACCTGGGGACTGCTTTACATCTGTTCTTTGTGGCATCCCTCCCCTACCCGTCACCCAGAGCCTTGTTTTCTAGTACCCTGCGTGCATATTGCAGAAGCAGCTCAGGCTTTGGAATCAGCAGAGCTAACTTTGAGGTCTTTCGGCTCTGCCAATTGATAAGCTATAAAATTAGGTGGGTATTTATGTTCTGAATCATCTATCAAATGGGTGCAAGGGTGATGCCCACCTCAATAGAGAGAAGCAACACAATTAAATACATGCAAAGACCTTTGTAGATTATAAAGTGCTTATAAGGTTAGTTTTTTTTCTAGCTAATATTTGTATTCATGACTTGGTTTTCTAATTACATTGTACATTCCTGTATGGCTAAAGAGCTTTTCATATATACGTATAGGCAAGGATTGTAAGAAAAAAAGTGTTAAGATAATGGGATCATACAGATTTAAAAATTTTAAATATTTAGTGTGGTTTTTATAAAGGTTGAGCAATAAATAAAATATGTTTAAAAGTAAATTTCACTTATGTAGGTTTTAAATGAAATATTAATGAATTTGATAAATAATATAACGGTTGTGTCCATCATATCACGTAGAATATTAACAACATAGGTAAAAGATAAAAGGAAAACAGGGGTGTTTTAAGTGCTAACTTTTGTTAACTTGTTTTGAAGAGAATGGGGTGACAGTCTGCTTACTTTCCAAGAATAGGGTTCCCAGTGGTGTTTTCAAAGAGATTGCTGCTACAGATTAATTGTAGGGCCCATATTTGTGTGCATGTGTGCACACACATGTACCCATGAATGTGCCTGTGTGAGCACGTGTGCAATTGTATGCGTGCACATTCATTCTTTTGTGTGTGCCTGTGTGCATGTGTTTGGGTGGATGTGGATGTGTGTTTATGTTCATACTTGCCTGGGTGTCTGCTGGAAGACTAGAGGGCAATGGCTCCTAAAGACTTTTAATTATCTTGAAACCTTTCTCCCAATTTTGTGTGAAAGCCAAGATGATGCATTTTTTATTATGTTTATTAGAAAATAAATATATACAACTATATATTTCTTACTTATTTAAGAACGTTCTCATAAAGGAAAACCTTAAAGTTCTCAGATGGTCTCTATAACCTTGGCCTATTTTATAGGTTTGTGGAAGGGACAACTGACTTAGAGAGGCTATGGAGATACAAAATAACACCAATGGTTTTGCAGATAGAAAAGCACCTCTTCTGAAAGAACAAGGAATACCCCCAGCCTGTGGAAGCCAGAACCAGCGCCTTTACTTTCATAATTCAAAGTGGGGGCGAGATTCTTCTCATGTAACTGAACTGTAGTATTAATGATACTAAGAGATGGGGGTCGTATCCTAGCTTTCGAGTAAATGCCAACACAAGCAAGTGTGTCTGCACGTGCACACACACACTCACATGTGCAACTAAAACCAGTGCTTTTTCCTGCTTTGTGATGTGGGCTTATGAGCCCTGCATCCAGCAGTGAAATGGGTAAACAGATGCATGGCACATTTGCAGGAACACATTCCATGTAACTGTTGGCAGGCTGCACCCCTTCTGTGTCTTCTGTTTATGTCAGTTGATACATCTTTAAAAAGGGGGAAATGGAAGGAGCAAGGAATTGTTGGCAAACAGCACTGTTAATCAGGAGGTATTTTATGACCCAGCAACTCTCAGGAGGTTTTTAAAGTTCAGAGGCTCATGAAGAGACATGTGTAACGGTCCCTCCCAGGGGAGACGAACAGACACTAATTGAGGTATTGACGGCTCTAAATGAAGCAGAAACCTGCTAGGAAGATTCAGCTCCAAGGAAGATTCAGGAGTGCTGCCAAGCAGTGCATGCTGGGGCCTTAGCAGGTTTCATTCACTGCTCCTTCATGCAAGTAAGTGTACTCTTGGGCCTGGTGCAGTGGCTCATGCCTGTAATCCCAGCACTTTGGGAGGCCAAGGCAGGCAGATCATCTGAGGTCAGGAGTTCGAGACCAGCCTGGCCAACGTGGCAAAACCCCATCTCTACTAAAAATACAAAAATTAACTGGGCATGGTGATGGTAGCCTGTAATCCCAGCTACTCAGGAGGCTGAGGCAGGAGAATCGCTTAAACCCGGGAGGTGGAGGTTGCAGTGAGCTGAGATTGCACCATTGCACTCCAGCTTGGGCGACAGAGCAAGACTCTATCTCAAAAAAAAAAAAAAAAAGTGTTCTCTTGAACACAGAAACTTGTGCCTCTCACAGCACAAGGTCCCAAGCTAAAGAGCCACAAAAAATGATCTGTTGAAGTATTAGAAATATCTCCTTGATCATGTCCCCAATTCTTTGCCTGGGTGAATATTATAATGTATATTTCCCCATATGCACATGTAAAACAGGCATGTAAGATATTTAAGCATGTTTCAAAAACATTCAAGGAGAGTAAATAATGTTTAAAAGCATCACCTATAGTTTCTCCTGAAGAAAGATTGTTGCATTGCTCTCTCCATCCCATTTAGGGAGGATTTATGCAATAGGCATTGGAGGTTTTACCGCATTTGGCCTTTTATATTTGACATGGAACTATCTCACCCACAGAGGCTTTTTGGCACTGGCAGCAGCACCTGCTTCCTCTCAGAGAGCCTGGGATGCCCAAAGCAGAGGGAATTGTGAAATCTGACACAACGTGTAACCTGTGCTCTAACTGTATCTCTCTGAACTCCACCCAGTTCTAAGGATAGTAATATCAGTGCATCTAGGTAAAGAGACCTTTGAACACTCGTGTGAGTCTGTGTGTGCCTGTGTGAATAGCAAATGAGCTGTCACCAGAATACCTTCATCCCAGTCGGTGTGTCCCTAATGACAGGAACAGGATGTGAGGATGAATCCACTGGAAACTGCTGGGGAAAAGCACCTGAGGCCAGGGGTCAGGGAGGCAGCTCTGGGTAGCAGAGCAGAGGCTGTGAGCATCCTCTGCAGGGCATGTTAGCACATGGGGGTAGGCCCAACCTGTGGGGCTGACTCAGTGGGTCTAGGGGGGACTCCAGAGGCTGCACATTCCACATGTTCCTGAGGTACAATGGTACAGCTGGGTAGGTGGTGGAGGAGGGCACACATTGAGACCCAGTGAGAGGAATGGGTGCCTCCAGCATCAGCCATATTTCCTGGGCTATTTCCACATAGCTATTTGGATGTGTTATATCAAGTAAGTTAAAACTCTGCTTTCATTTTTTAAAAATCCCAATAATGTGGTAGTAAACATTTCTAATCCTTGCTTTTCCTGGGATTTGCAGAAAAAAAAATGTTCAAAAGAAGCCTGGACAACACAGTAAGACACCATCTCTACAAAAAAAAATAATAATAAAAAATAACTGGGCATGGTAGCACATGACTGTAGTCCCAGCTAGCTGGGGGACTGAGGTGGGAGGACCCCTTGGGCCCAACAGGTCGAGGCTGCAGCAAACTCTGTTCATGCCTCTGCATTCCAGCCTGGGCAGCAGAACAAGACTTTGTCTCACAACAAAACAAAAACAAAAACAATTTAAAGAAAATTTAGGTGATTTCTTTTCCATTTCAAGTAAAGAAAGACATTGCATGCATGATACTCCAGGATAGAAACCATAAAGATAACACTTAGCAGATTTGACAATGCATCCTGTTGAAGATTCTGTATGGCAATAAACATGCAAACAAATAAATAAGGAAAACAAAATTTTAAAAAAGTCAAACCGAAAAAATATTGTAACTATAGTAAACAAAAGTATTATTATGCAATAAGATAAATTATAAATACTAAAAACAATCCCAGAAATAGTGAAAAAGGATAGAGAATTCATTAAACAAATTGAAATTTCAATATTAAAATACCAAGATATTCAAATTCTTCCTTTAATTTCTGTGAAATTTGCTTGCCATTGCAGAGCAGATGACTGAAAGGGTCCAGTTTGGTAGGAAGTGGGGACTGGGGTGCTGGCACTCTAGTCTTGCAATGGAAATGTCTGATGGTACAGTCTTCTGGGAAGCCAGTTTGGCCAGGTGTAAAAATATGTTGCGTGAGTAGATCTTTTGACCCTGTAATTCCTTTTCTTGTATTTTATCCTAGGAAATTAATGAGATAAATGTGCATAGTTTATGTATAAGGATGGCTCATTGCAAGCTTATTGACTATAGGAGCCTTTAGGCACAACATAAATGTTCACAGTTACTTAAAAAGTAATAAAGTAATTACACATCTATAAGTGGAATATTATTCAGCCCCTAAAACACTGAAAACTATATGTAAAGTCTCAGAAAGATAGATCTGTGTTCATTTGCTAGGTCTGCCATAATAAATTACCACAGATTGGCCTCAATAATAGGACTTTATTATCTCACAGTCCTGGAGGCTGGAAGTCCAAGACCAAGTTGTTGACAGGGTTGGTTCCTCCTGAGGCCTCTCTCCATGGCTTGCAGATAACCATCGTCACCCGGGGTCCTCACACGGTCACTCCTCCATGTGTGTGGCTGCACGCTAACCTCTTCTTAGAAGGACACTAGTCAGATTAGATGAGAACTACCCTTAGGACCTAATTTTACCTTAATCACCTCTTTAAGCCTCTATCTTCAAATACAATCACAACAGGAGTTGCAGCTTCAACATGCGAATTTTAGGGGGAGACACAAGTTAGTTCCTAATAATACCTATAATACATTATCAATGGAATAAAAATGGAATCCATGGAGTAATAGATTTAGTGTATGTTCCCATCAACAAATATTCCTGGTTCAAATTTGAGCAGCACTGGCCAGGCATGGTGGCTCATATCTGTAATCCCAGCACTTTGGGAGGCTGAGGTGGGTGGATCACCTGAGGTCAAGAGTTTGAGACTAGCCTGGCCAACATGGTGAAACCTGATCTCTACTAAAAATGCAAAAAATTAGCTGGGTGTGGTGGTGGGTGCCTGTCATCCCAGCTACTTGGGAGGCTGAGGCATGAGAATAGCTTGAGCCTGGGAAGCGGACACTGCAGTGAGCTGAGATTGTGCCATTGCACTCCAGCCTGGGCAACACATTTCTGGGCTAAACCGGGCCACAATTCCATTGTCACAGAAAGTGGCAGCGAATCTCAAAGGGTTTTCGGTTGAGCATGGAGAATGGCTCACTGAGCTATTGCTTTCATTGTTTTCCCCAAGGATCTTGGAGCGCTGCATGCTCTCATATTCTCACATGGTCAGGAGGTCTTACTCACCAGGAAACAGCTGGGGAAAGAAGTAACATGTCCTCTCTAACTTACGTGTGAAGGAACATTTTGAGTATGACGAGAACATGCAGAAAGATCTCCTGACATAACTGTTATCCGTAGGGGGTTCCATTTAGCCCTACACAAAATCCCCTTGGGTTGCGAAGCAGAAATATGGAAAGGCAGCTGCGGCTTTCACTGCCCTACTCCTCCCTCCTCTTAACCTTTCATTTAAAAATCTAAAACAGGCCAACCTGATCCTCTAGGGAGATTAAGAAATTTTTGCTGGCAATAGGAAGCATGCAACTAAGGAAAAAGCCCTCAAAACAAACAGCCCCTCAAAGATGAGGTCTGAGCTATTGTGATTTCTTTTCAGAAGCTCTAAGAGCAAGATAGCTGACAGCTAAATGAGCGGGCACTATTTTGAGAGCTCGCATTCAGGATTAATTGTAGGGGTGAGGTTCTGTGGGCTCAGAGAGGCTACCTGTAGCCACGAGGACAATGAGTGATTCTCCCCTCATTGTCTTCCACTTGGGACTCTCAGAGCTGGTTGCCATGGTTGATGAAGTGAAGTGCACATGCTTCCGCCTTGATGACAGTGAGTGACAGGAGGTTGTTAAGGAAGCAGTGGGGGAGGATGAGTGAGAAGGTTATGCAGGGTGTGTGGCCAACCCTGGACCTGTCCAGTATACTGCCAGGCTTTGAGCAAAATGCCAAGAAGACGACTGGATGAAGTGAGAAACTACTCATTTCATAGACGTTGCATGGCGATACCTGCACACACAGGACTCCTACATTTCTGTTCTTCCTCTTCTGCTCTCTTTTCCACTCTTACCCTTGCTGATCTGACCTGCTTGGGCTGTCTTGATTATTTCTTATAAAGCCCTGACCACTCTCTCCTGAGCTGCTGTCTCCCATCTCTGGAGGTCAGCCAGGTACTTCCATTTGGAAGGCACACCATCCCCTTAATCAACATGAGACAGATGAAATGTGGCACCTTTCCTTCCAAGCTTTCTCCCTGTCCCTATTCCTGTCCCAGGCTCTTCCTTGGATGGATTCCAGGTCCCCAAGGCAATCAGTGGCCTGGTCCTTCTTGGTCAAGGTTCATAGCATCATTTAAATTAGACTTGTCCCCTCTAGGCCCGTGACCATCAGCTTACTGCAAGCCATGATCAGGATGCCTGTGCTGGGCTGTGAAATGGCATTATAACTCATCGCTCATTCATCTTCCTTTTCCACTCCAGTCTATCCTAGGGCTCTGCCAGACTCAGCTTCCTCACATGCAACTTCCAGTATGATATCCTCTCACTTGCAATTTACAATGTCTTCCTGCTATTTACAGATTAAGCTCAGTTTTCACAGCTTAAAAGTTAAGACGTTTTATAATCTTGCTGCAACCTATGTTTCCAGTTACCCACTAACTCCTTCTTTACCCAGACATTCCACCCCAGCACTCAAACATACCTTGTATGTTTCTCCACCTCCCCCATTCCCTATTTTGAGGTCTGAGAACACAGTTTTCCTTTTCCAGGTATGAATGGCTGGCACTGTTTTGCCATTCTGAAAATTACCTCCAGTTCTTCAAGTTGGATTTCATTCCGCCTTCCATGTTAAAGTCAAGTCCTGCCTCCTCTATGGAGCCCTCCCTGACCTCACCCCTACAAGGGGCTCTCCCTTCTCCAAACTCCCACAACTTTTTAATGTATATATTCACATTTATTGCACATATATATCTTTTGGCATTTACTTTTACAAAGCTAAAATTTTGCAATACAGACTCCTAGGAAGTTGCAAAAATAGTAGAGTCCTGTGTGTCCTTCAGCTTCTGGCCAAGTTGTGAATTTCCATAGCTGTGGTGCAATATCAGAGCCAGGAAACCCACATGGGAACATTCCCAGTTAACATTATCCAGTAGACTAGATGCCTTCATCTTTTATTCATTTATTTATTCTTTAAGATGGATTCTCGCTCTGTCACCCAGGCTAGAGTGCAGTGGCACGATCTTGGCTCACTGCAACCTCTGCCTCCCAAGTTCAAATGATTCTCCTGCCTCAGCCTCCCCAGTAGCTGGGATTACAGGCATGTGCCACCATGCCTGGCTAATTTTTGTATTTTTAGTGGAGATAGGGTTCCACCATGTTGGCCAGGCTGGTCTTGAACTCCTGACCTCAGGTGGTCCATCCGACTCACCCTCTCAAAGTGCTGGGTTTACAGGCATGAGCCACTGCACCTGGCCACCTTCATTATTTTTAACCCACATTCATTTGTGTGTATGTGCTTGTGTAGCTCTGTAGGTGTGTACTTCCATTTAACTTTACCCCATTACAGGTCCATGTACCCACCACCACCATCAAATGAGGAACTGCTCCACACCACAGAAGAATTCCTTATTCCTATCTCTCTGTGTTGGCACCTGGCCCCATCCTACCCATTGTCCCTGTCTACTAGTATCCACTAAGGTATTCTCCACCTCTGCTGTTTTATTGTTTTGAGAATGCTTTATAAAGATAACTTTTTGAAGTTGGCTTTTTTTCACTAAGTGTAATGCCCTTCAGACTCATCTAGGTTATTGTGTGTGTCAACAGTTCATTTCTTTTGATTGCTGAATAGCAGCATTCCAAACTATGGATGGGCCATAGATTTTTCAACCATTCACCTGTGAGAAACATTCATTTTGTTGTTGTTGTTGTTGCTGTTTGTCCAGAATTTAGCTACTATAAAGAAAGCTGCTATGGATATTTTTATATAACTTTTTGTGAACATAAATTCATATTTCTTTGGGATAAATGCTTAAGAGAACAATTGCTGGACCACATGGTAAGTGCATGTTTAGTTTTATGAGAAACTGCCAAAGAATTTTCCAGAATGGCTGCACCATATTACATACCCACCAGCAATGCATGAGAGATCCAGTTTCTCCACATCTTTGCCAGCATGTGGCATTACAATTTTTAAAAAATTTTTGTTGTTCTCATAAATGTGTAGCCAGGCATGCATTTTTGATGTGTAGACCTATCCACCTATCCATCAGGGCATGAGTCAAACATTTCCAAAGGCAGTGACTTGTCCTTGGTACAGCCCATGATGCATCAGACATGTAGATTCTCACCAAATACCTATGGACCAACTGCCTTCTATCACACTTTCCACTGCATACTCTGCTGATAGTCACTTTTATCCACCCCTCATTCTTCTCCTCCATCATTGCCCTCTGGATTGTAAACTGCTTGAGGTTAAAGATGATGTCTTAATTGTGTAGACACTAATTGTTGGCACACAGTAGCTGCTACACAAATTTGTGTGTGTGTGTGTTTTGTTGTGGGAGACTGAAATTCTGAAGCTTTTTTTTTTTGGTGTGGGGGGTGGGAGGGAGTCTTGCTCTGTTGCCCAGGCTGGAGTTCAGTGGCCCAATCTCTGCTCTCTGCAGCTTCCGCCTCCCAGGTTCGAGCATTTCTCCTGCCTCAGCCTCCCAAGTAGCTGGGATTATAGGCGTGCACCACCACGCCTGGCTAATTTTTTTATTTTTAGTAGAGACAGGGTTTCACTGTGTTGGCCAGGCTCATCTCGAATTCCTGACCTCATGATCTGCCTGCCTCGGCCTCCCAAAGTGCTGGGATTATAGGCATGAGCCACTGTGCCCAGTCAATTCTGCAACTTTTTTTATTGCAAAGAAGGAAGGGTGCTCAAGGCATAGAGAACAACACAGAGGCCTCACCTTGAGAGGCATAGCCATGGGGTTTAGATTGAACATGAATTTAGTTTTGATACTTAAGAATTCTAACTTCATGTTCAGTTTAAACACCATGGCAGCCCTGGTCTGAGCCTTACCTCTGCAGTCTAGTTGTCGCTTGGACAGTACATCCTTTCCCAGTAACGAGATGACACACCCCTGTGCATATTTCAGGCTGCTTTGTGTCTGCTTTTTCACCATTCTCACACCAAGAACACCAACGTTTGTGAGGCCTCTGTTGTATATTGTGACAAAGAGCAATTTATATGGTTGGCAATAAAGTAGGTTTTTTAGGGGTTGATATTTTTCAGTTTAATTTTCATCCCTTTAGTGGGTTGAATTGTGGTCCTTCAAAAATATATCAACATCCCAACGCCTGGAATCTCAGAATATGACCTTACTTGGAAATACAGTCTTTGCAGATTTAATTAAAGTAAGAACCTCTAGATAAGGTCACCCTTCATTAGGGTGGGTCCTAAATCCACTGAAGAATGTCATATAAGAGACAGAAAAGGAGAAGGCAAAGAGACACAAAGAAGAAGCCAGGTGAAGGTGGAGGCAGAGACTGGAGTGAGGCAGCCACAGGCTCAGCAGTGTGAAGGGTTGAGGAAGCCTCTGGAGGCTGGGAGAGGTGAGGAACTGATGTGCCCTCAGAGCCTCCAGAAGGCACCAGCCCTGCTGGCTTCTTGATTTCAGATGTCTGTGAGAGAAGAAATGTCTGTTGTTTTAAGCCACTCCATCGTGGTCATTTTGTGTGGCAGACCTAAGAAACGGATGCCATCTTCAAGATCATTTGAACAGTATAGAAAAATGTATTTCGCAAAACTTTTACTTATTATTTCATGTTTTTAAACTTCATATTCCACGTTTTGCTTTATTTTGGGTATCAAGGCTTCTAGGGCATATTTTAATCACCCCAGAAGCATGGACATAATAAGACCTGGTTAAAGAGTGCACTGTGAGTGAGCCATGGGGTGAAGGATCCTGCTGCTGCCTCTCAGCCTCCTGCCTCCCTGTGCACACATAGGTTTACTGTCAGGACTGTAATGAGGTTTGCATGAATAAACAGCTTTAGAAACAGCTTTCAAGTTTCCACCAAAATACCTGTTAGGAAGTCTTGTTTCCACCATAATTGCGAATTGCTTACCTACATGTGACCTGGGTATCCATAATGCAGACATGAGCAACACATGATTGTAGAAAATTCCAATTTAAATTATTACATTTTTATTTGGGTTCCACGCAGAAAACATCTTAGGCAGCCACTGCAGATTATTTCTAGAAGCGAAGGGAAACCTGGCTTCGAGATGGAGTGGGTGAGAAGCTAGAAGGGAATCTGTTAAGGATGCCAGGAACGGAGGGGTTCCTTCTCCATGAAAATAAGTGGAGTCAAGGAGGAATCCTTGAGGCAGCTTCTCCCAGACATGCAGGATCATGGGTTTTGACTTGGGGAATTTTACGATATTCCAGTGCAGGGATATAAGGAGGAAATGTCCAGGGAACAGGGCTCTTCCCCCAAAGACAGAACCCCTGGGTCCCTCATCCTTTCCGCATCTTCTGCTGTGTTTGGTATCCAAGGCCCTTGGCCCAGCCATTTGGAGTCCACTCAAATCCACACCTACATGGTGAGGAATAAAGGGAGACAAACTCATTGGAGTCACTGTCCCCATAGAGCTTCCTTTCCTAGACAGACGGAAACCCAGCAAACACACGAAGCGAGACATCAGGCAATGAGTGATACCTTGGTGTAGAGAACAAGGCATCCCTTCTATTCTTGCTCCTAAGGATTTCAGGTAGTTTGTTGCCCAGCCCACTTAGGCTATAAATGCTGCTTTCTCTCCAACTAGTCATAGCTATCAGCCAGCCTGGCCACTTTGGAAATAAGAATATTTAATGCACTCATGGACATGGGAGCCTGTGTTCTAAGACATTCTTACTCAGTCATAGTTAGCTGAGACTCGAGAGAGTGGCATATGTAATCAAGATAAAATATGAAGTGTGCATCTAGTATATTTTGGAGCCTATAAAGAAAGATTCTGTGCTGATAATATTTACATTGGGTTTTTCTTGTTGTTTTGTTTTTCCAAGATGATGGAATATAGGCATTGTTAGCATGCCTTTTCCACTTGGAAAGATAAAATAGTGTGTAGAGATTCACACTGTGAACTTTTTTCCAAGAAGGAACACAGGACCGTAAACAGCTTTGAAAGAAGCTGTGAGTAGCAGCCTACACCGCTGACTTTGGGAAACACCACTGAACATGTAAGGATTCTTATAGACTACAGGTAAAGGGTGGAAAAAGAGATTTCCAGCAAATGGAAGCCAAAAACAAGGAGTAGCGATTCTGATATCAAATAAAACGGACTTCAAAGCAACAACAGCAAAAAAAAAAAAAAAAAAAAAAAAAAACCAAGAAAAAGACAAAGGTCACTATATAATGATAAAATGACCAATTAAACAAGAAGATGTAACAATTGTAAATATATATGCATCAAACTCCAGAGTTCCTAAGTTCTTGAAGCAATCAGTATATCAAAAAGACACCTGTACACAGGTTTATCACAGCACAATTCACAACTGTAAAGATATGGAATCAACCTGAGTCCTCATCAATCCATGAATGGATAAAGAAAATGTGGTTCATACACAACTTACCCATGTAAAAAACCTGTACGTGTACCCTCTGAGCCTAAAATAACAGTTGGAAAGGAAAAAAATCATAAAAGCAAGACTCAACTAAAAAAAAAACAAAAAGAAAAAATTGTGATATATATACCATGAAATGCAACCCAGCCATAAAAAAAAATATAATGACTTTTATAGCAACTTGGATGAAACTGGGGGCCATTATTCTAAGTGAAGTAACTCAGGAATTAAAAACCAGGTACTCATGCTCTCACTTATAAGTGGGAGCTAAGCTATAGGTATGCCAAGGCATTCAGAGTGGTGTAATGGACATTGGAGACTCAGAAGTGGGGAGGGAGGTGAGGAATGAAAAACTAGCAGTTGGGTAAATGTACACTACTTGGGTGATGGGTGCACTAAAATCCTAGACTTCACCACTACACGATTCATCCATGTAACCAAACCACTTGTACCATTAAAACTAATGAAAGAAAAAAATTAACTATTAATTTAAAAACCACACTGGGGAGTCCCTGCATGCTAAGCAGGTAGAACAAATCAATCATAAATGACTGCCATTTTGTCTATATGCTGTATAAAAAAGGTGAAACTGCTCCTTTTCTTCTCCTTAAAAAAAAAAAAAAACAACTTTGGTATTTGTGCTCAAGACTACTATGGGAAGGACCCAGTTATGAACATGCATTTCACGCCAATATTTCTTCTTCAGAAAAGTGCTAAGCAAGTCAAGACATGCAATGATTTCTTTTGGACTCCTATAAAACAAATGAGCCCTTTTTGTTTTGTTTTTGTTTTAGAGACAGGATCTCTCTGTCACCCAGGCTGGTGTGCAAGATCATAGCTCACTGCAACCTCAAACTCCTGGGCTCAAGTGATCCTCCCGCCTCAGCCTTCTGCCCAAGTAGCTAAGACTACAGTCATGTGTCAGCATGCCAGCCTAATTTAAAAAAAATTTTTTTTTTTTAGAAACAGAGTTTCAATATGTTGCCCAGGCTGGTCTTTAACTTATGGTCTCAAGTGATCCTTCCACCTCGGCCTCCCAAAGCTCTGGGATTTCAGGCATGAACAACTACACCCAGCCAATGATCCATTTTTTTAATGAAATGTATATTAAACTGGTTGCTTTCTTAAAAAGGCTTTTAAAAACCTCTAGAGGCAAAGTCCGTCTATTTTAGAATCTTGATTGAAATCATAGGCTTATCTACATGGATATCTATAATCAACACCTATTAATGCATCATCAGTTACAAAACCAAAGTGAGAACTGTGAGTACAGGAAAATGTCAATACTGTTTAAACTAGATTTATGCAACCACAAGGAATATCACTTAAATTGTTCATCATAGAGCAGATTTTGCACCTGGCAGATGGGACTGTTGTCACAACAGCACAGGTAACACCCAGCAGTAAGGCCAGGAGGCCCCTCCCGCAGCCAACCAGTGCCCCCATGAGAAGGCAGCCACTGCCCTACCTCCCACCTGGAGCTGCTGCCCTGTTAGAACGTGATGGAACAGACAGGACACCTTGGCAGGGCTAAGTGACCAATGTCTTTTCTTGGGCGAGAATTTCATGTCATTTGCATTATTTTTCAAAGTCGGTCACCCTAAGTAGAAAACAAAGATGGCTGTGTCTGAAAAACTGAACACAACTAATGATTCCATTCCCTGGCCAGAAAAGGGACCAGTGGACAGATTTCTCTCCTCAAACTCTAAAACACAACCTGACTTTCTAAAAGAGAATATCTGTTATCCCTTTCTCAAAAATGCCATGACAAAGATTTTCATCATTTCAAGATTATTTTATATTTGACGTCTCAGAAGACTATGTATATATCTTACTATTGTATTACATTTCTTGATTATGATTTTCTGATTGCAAATGAATAGAAGCTTAATGCAGAAGGTTTGAAAAATGCAGAAAAGTATAAAAAAGCATAGAAAGATATCATTCATCATTGTAATACTGAGAGAAGCAACCATTTTAACAAGCACATTTTCTTCTATCTAAAAAGATATGATTTCTGAGCCTTGTCAAGATAATACTACATATATGTATACACATACTTTTCAAACGTCCTGCTTTTTTTTAACTTTTATTTTAGGTTTGGGGTGCATGTGAAGGTTTAGTTACATAGGTAAACTTGTGTTATGGGGGTTTGTTGTATGGATTATTTCACTGCTCAGGTATTAAGCCCAGTACCCAATAGTTGTCTTTTCTGCTCTTCTCCCTCCTCTGACTCTCCCCCCTCAAGTCTTCCACGATGACTGAACTAATTTACACTTCCACCAACAGTGTATAAGCATTCTTTTTTCTCCACAATCTCCCCAGCATGTGTTATTTTTACACTTTTTAATAATAAAATTATTAAAGTCATTCTGACTGGTGTGAGATGATATCTCATTGTGGTTTTGATTTGCATTTCTCTAATGATCAGTGATATCGAGATTTTTTTTTATATGCTTGTTGGCCACATATATGTCTTCTTTTGAGAAGTGTCTGTTCACGTCCTTTGCCCACTTTTTAATGGGGTGGTTTGTTTTTTTCTTGTAAATTTGCTTAAGTTCCTGATTATTAGACCTTTACCAGATGCATAGTTTTCAAATATTTTCTCCCATTCTGTAGGTTGTTTACTCTGTTGATCATTTCTTTTGCTACGCAGAAGCTCTGAAGTTTAATTAGATTCCACTTGTCAAATTTTGCTTGTGTTGTGATTGCTTTTGGTATCTTTTTCATGAAATCTTTGCCATTCCTGTGTCCAGGATGGTATTGCCTAGGTTGTCTTCCAGGGTTTTTACGGTTTTGGGTTTTACGTCTTTAATCTTTCTTGAGTTGATTTTTGTACATGTTGTAAGAAAGGGGTCCAGCTTCAATCTTCTGCATATGGTTAGCCAGTTATCCTAGCACCATTTCTTGAATGGGGAGTCTTTTCCCCACTGCTTGTTTTTGTCAGCTTTTTCAATGCTAAGATGATTGTAGATGTGTGACCTTATTTCTGGGCTCTCTATTGTGTTCCATTGGACGATGAGCCTGTTTTTGTACCATTACCATGGTATTTTGGTTGCTGTAACCCTGTAGTAGAGTTTCAAGTTGGGTAACGCGATGCTTCCAGCTTTGTTCTTTTTGCTTAAGATTGCTTTGGCTTTCAGGCCCTTTTTTTGGTTCCATATGAATTTCAAAATTTTTTTTCTAGTTCTGTGAAGAATGTCATTTGTAGTTTGATAGGTATAGCACTGAATCTGTGAATTGATTTTGGCAGTACCATTTTAATGATATTGATTCTTCCTATACATGAGCTTGGGATTTTTTTTTTTCGCTTGTTTGTGTCTTCCCTGATTTCTTTCAGTAGTGTTCTGTAATTCTTGTTGTAGAGATCTTTCACCTCCCTGGTTAGCTGGTATTTTTAGAAATGTTATTCTTTTTGTGGCTGTGAATGGGATTGCCTTTCTAATTTGTCTCTTAGTTTGGCTGTTGTTGGTATATAGGAATTAGTGATTTTTGTACATTGATTTCGTATCCTGAAACTTTGCTGAAGTTGTTTATCAGCTGAAGAATCTTTTGGGCTGAGGCTATGAAGTTCTCTACATATAGAATCATGTCATCTGGTTTGACTTCCTCTCTTCCTATTTGGATGCCCTTTATTTCCTTCTCTTTCCTGATTGCTCTAGCTAGGACTTTCAATAGTATGTTGAACAGGAGCAGTGAGAGAGGGCTTCCTCGTCTTGTGACGGTTTTTAAGGTGAATGCTTCCAGCTTTTGCCCATTCAATATGATATTGGCTGTGGGTTTGTCATATATAGCTCTTATTATTTTAAGGTATGTTCCTTCAATACCTAGTTTATTGAGAGTTTTGAAATGGAATGAGTGTTGAATTTTATCAAAAGCCTTTCCTGCATCTATTGAGATAATCCTGTGGCTTTTGTCTTTAGTTATGTTTATGTGATAAATCACATTTATTGATTTGTGTATGTTGAATCAACCTTGCATCCTGGGGATAAGGCCTACTTGATCATGGTGGTCAAATCCTGCTTTTTAAAAATTCAGCTATAGTATATGACTGCCTCCTATATTAAGAAAACTTATTTAAACCCATAATTTAAAATTACCACATAATACTGAATTAGGCTGATGCACCACCATTCACAGAAGCAGTCACTTCATTAAGCTATTTAGAGAGAACAATTTTTTATTATTTTAAAGTTCTATCTTGACTCTTTCTACATAAATATTTGTCTATAACTTTCTTTGGTATAGATAATTAACGGTGAAATTAATGAGTCAAAAGACTAACTGTTTATGGCTTTTGATATATTTTGTCAAATTGCTTTAAAAATTTTCCTGCCAAATGATATATCAGAATGTAAATATTTGTGCATCTCTGCCAATATTCCATATTATCATTTATTTTGTTTCTCTATGTTTATTAATAAAACCAATACCCAACAAGTGAAGTTAGATGAATTTTTTTGAGTAGCGTTCTACTTCATAAATGTTTGTAAATTAATACAAATGCCAACAGGTCGAAATGTTACATATGTTTACTTTTATTATATATACACCAAATAGCATTTTTGAATATGTTTGGTGCAGTTCAGACATAAATATTCTATACTTCCATAAAAGATACTAAATAGCTGTGGACAAAAAGAAAACGGGAATCAAGGCTATCTAAGGAGTTAATGGCTTAACTTTTTCTAACAAACAGCTGTAAACTGTTTTCAACGTTTTGCCAGGTTAGATTTGATCTTTGGTTTTAACTGTGTTATGGGAAGCTTAGCAGTACAAATCTGCCTTTCAACATGACATCCTGTCTCTCTCACATCCACTGTGGCCTGGGGTCCTGGAAGCAGGCTTTGGGAAGATGTGAGCACCTTGTGTACACTTGAGGGAGAGTCATTGTCTGTGTGTGGCCAGCTACCTCTTTCTCCATGAACCAACCTGGAGTGGCTATTTCCAAACGTAGCCAAGTCAAGCATTAGAAGAGTTTCATTTAAAGTGAATATACATGTCTGACTTAATAAATAAAATGTAGAAGGAAAATACAGAATGGACTGTTCAACAAAATATTCACTGAATTCACTATTTTGTCTCCTCTGAAAACATTCTGTATTTGTAAGAATAACCTTAGCCTGGGTTTTGAGGTTAAGACATTTGGTATTCAAGAGATAAATTAGCTTATCCCACTTTTTAATTAAAATGGTTTTCCTCCATGGTACATAAATAGACTATAAAGAAATCTGATGTTATGCAAACTCTGCTATGATAAACTCTAACATTTCATAATCTTTAATAAAAAGTCTCCACAATTTTGGTGCCACACAGTGATGAGGATGTATTAGAACAGCTATGTGAGACTCCCCATGAGAGTTCACAGCTTAACTGTGACTGAAGAAACAGATGCAGGACACAATTTCTTTCCTTCTATTCCGAAGTGCATAGAGGTATTGTGCATGTGTGAAAAGCGGCAGGAAATGCAGCAGGCTCACCCTAGCACCCAACCAAAAGGTGGTCATTTATCCTTCTGCTCTCATCACTGTGCTCACCGGGCCACAAGGCTGCACAAGCTTACTTTTACAACGTGTTGTCTGAGGACACTCCATCAATGGAGGTTTTAACCTCATTAATCTCTGAACCATCCTAGGAGGTAGCTTTGTATTATCTCCATTTCACAGATGCAGAAACTGAGGCTCAGAGATGCTCCGAAAACTGCTACAATTCACATGGCTAGTGAGAAGCAAAGTAAGGATTTAAATTCATTTTTGCCTGACTATAGTACCTCTGTTTATTATTATGCAAGAGTTGTGGAGTGTCAAACAGGATGAAAAAGAGTTGAGAGCCTCAAAGAGTTGAGTAGAGTGAAACCATGAATAATATACGGATCTCTCCCAGAACTACACTACCTGTCCCACCCATGCCACCACCACACTACCCAGCCTGCAGAGGGCATTACAATCAGACACCTGATTGGATTACTCAGCTCCAAGATCTAGATAACTTGAAAAATTATTTTATATGTATATTTATATGTATAATAATGTGTACGTGTATAATACATATATGTATAATGTATAAATATATAATATACATACGTAATAGGATTATTATATAAATAACATAAAATATATGTGATATGCATAATATAAAATAATACATATTATATATAATATACATATAAATAATAATCATAAGATTGTTTTGTATCAACTGAGCTCAGGTACAGTCCAACAACACCTGGGATCCCTGATACTTTTTCAAAGGATCTGTGAGATCAGAGCTATTTTCAGAATAACACTAAAAAATTATTTGCCTTTTTAGCCAACAGTACAAAAGCAACAGTGGGCAAATCTGCTGGGGCCTTAATAAGATTCAAGGCAGTGGCACCAAACTCTTCTCACGGCCGTTGTGATCTTCACAATTGTCCGTCAACACTCGCAACAAAAACAAACGTGGCAGCTTCACTTCAGCATGTCCTTGACTAAGCAGTGAAAATCATTTCATTTCATTCCATCTCAACCATTGAGGGTGTGCGTTTTTAACATTCTGTGCAACAGAATGGTAGAAACATACAAAGCACCTGTGTGTTGGGTGCTCAAGAAAAGCTCCAGTGTGGGACTGAATATGAGCTGATCAGCTGTGATTTTCATGGAACACATTTCTACTTGAAAGAAAAACTGATGAACTATTTTTGTCTGGGTATTTGACAAACATTTTCTCAAAAGGAATGAAGTGAGCCTGTCACTTCAAGGGAAACAACTGAGAGTGTTTGTTGCCAGTGGTAAAATTTGAGCTTTTAAGTCTTAATTCGATTTTAGAAAACTTGGATTCTTCACCACATGCTTAACATACCTTCCCAATATTTAAAGATATTTTGGATGACATTAGTAGTGATATTATAAATGTGATTTTCAAAAGTATCGTATAATGGAGTGCATCAACATTTGGAATGTCTACGTTACTAAGTGAATAAATACTTTCCAAAAACCAATGCATGGTGTTATAAAATCATGCATGTGTAAAAGATCCAGAAACACTGATATATTTTAATGCGATAGGGTAGGAAAAGGCTGTTGATATGGTTTTTGGTTCTGCATGGGAATTAATCTTTAAAAACCACCGCTTGCCAAATTTTGGTAGAGTATCAAAGAGCAATAGCCATGATGATCTGAAAATGCTATTAAGCTTCCCTGTCCAAATACATCTCTGTGTGAATTGTATTTTCTTCATATGCTTCAACGAACATAACACATCACAGCAGATTGAATGCAGAAGCAGCTACAAGCCAGACTTCAGAGACTTTCAAAAAATGTAAAATAATTCATCCTCTTCTCACCAATTTCTAAAAATAGGTTTTTAATTAAGAAGTGTATTTATGATAATATGTCATAGTTGTCATTTAAAAAAAATCTCAGTGTAATCTCTAGTACAGCAAATATTGATAGATCCAACCCACAGAAACAAAAGCCCTTTGGAATCTTCAAGAATTTTTAAGATTATAAAGTGGTCCTAGGGTCAAAAATCTTGAGAAGTGTCCTTCTAGATAATTGAGACAATTTTAAAGTTCGAAATCTATATTGATCTGTATTAAAGATCTAAAGTCTAATGGAAGTTTCTTAGAATAAGGGCCAAATCTGCAAATATAATAAACTTTAATCCCTGGAAATGTTCTTTGCTCAATATTCTTTTACCCATGACCACGCTCCCCTCCAGCATCCCTACCAACCTTTGTTCCCTTCTCAGGTGTGTCCGGTGTGGCCTCTCTTTCCCCTCCTGACACCAGGAGACCTGCCCAGCAGCCTGCCCTCAGTCCCTGCTCCCGATGTGGGAGCAAGGAGGAAGGTGCAGGATTGGAGTTACCTCCTGAGACTCACCCTCAGAGCAGCTTTGAGGAGGTCCCCAGGCTGCAGAGCCCTGAACCCCAGGTAACACCTGAACGTGGTCCTTAGTCCTGCAACCCAGAGCCCAGTCCATCACTTGAGCCTGAGAGCCCCCATTCAAGTCATTTCTGAGCCACGTTGAACTTGCTATCATCACCGCTTTCATTCCACCTGCTACTGTCCTAAGGGAAATGCCATTTTCAGCTCTTAAACACATTCTTTTCTTGCAGCATGACATATGGGCTTCCTAAACACAGGTAAAAAAAAAAGCTCCAAGAGGAAGACAGCTTTTCTCAGAACCAGAAGAGTATTTTTAAACATCTTTAACGAAAATCTAAGTTATCTTTTTTTCTACAGTCATATCATATATACACATTATAATTAGAAACACATGCTCAGACACATCCATATATCTATCTAAATAGATTTTTTTTTGTCTTTTAAGTCATCAATAGCGGTTGTTAACATGATCTAATAAAATGCCTAGGCTATATTTCAATGTGAAATTGTTAAAAGTTACAACATTAATAAAAAGTTGCTCTCATTCACTTATGAAGGTTAGAATGGTTTCTGAGTATGAGAATGACAACACTTATGTGAACACATTTAATGGCCTCTCTAAAACAGAGAGGGTGCTCAAAAATGCCCTCTCATATTTCCCACCTGCCCAGATAGGCCCATGTGATGGTTGCCTCCATCAGGAAGGATGGAGAGCTTCTGGAAACCCCTACCCCACCCCACATGCTGGGGGTCCATGGGGAATGCACTGGCATTTCCTAGATTTCAGAGAAGTGAAGAATGAATGAAATCAGGATGAAGCGAAATGAATTTCTCAAAATAACCCACAGTGTCATAACAATGTATGTACTAGGGAATTGAGAAAACCTTTGGCTAGGTATAAAAATGGGGATTTTTTAACTGAAAAAGAATTTTTGAACTCTTTAAATATCCTATGATTCAGTCTATTTTTCTCCCCCAAGAAATCAAAGCAGTATAATCTTTCATTAACTAGTTGATTATCACTCATGCATCATTGAACACCAACACTATTTCAAACAAGATCTGGTTAAATTGCAAATGAGAATAAATCTGGTGATAAATGGATATCATATTTAATATTTAAATGTCTCTGGTATTTACACATCTCTGGTAGTTTTGTTCTTAGTCAACTGTTTAAGTGAATGTTGAGAAGAAATGAAAGAAAGATGTTTGCTCCTCTTTGAAAACAATTACGGTTTCCTTGCAGGAATATGCTTATCTTTCACATTTCATCAGAAACATAAGAAGTCTGGCTAGAGGCAATGACACTGATGGGGAGAGCTCTATGATGGGGAAAGATTGCTTGGGAAATGCAGCCTTCTACTATATACACTAAAATTATCAATAACGTTGCAAAAGGAGAATTCAATTCCATAAACTAATATTGATGCACAAATGAGCAAAAATCAACAATTGGCAATAAATGACATCTTAAATCTGCGTTTGAAGATTTTACAATAGTCAAAAATAAACATAAAAATTTGCTTTCATATTTTCTAAAATGAGTATCAGAGACATTGCATCCTCTCAAATGACAGCTATTGGGACAACCATCTCTAAGGCTACATCTTACGTTTCATATTTATAAGCCAGTGAATTTTCAAGTTAAAAAGGACACTTCAAAAAAGATAACAAGTCCATGTTTTGTCCTAAATTGAATTATCGGTCACCTGAACATTCAATCCCACATGTAGTTGGCTCTATGGACTCTTGATAAAAATGTAAGTTGGTTTGAATTAGAAACTACCTTTTCAAGGAGGTACTGTGCATGCTACAAGGTGAAGCACATGACACTCACACAAGGTACACACACCATACACTCAGGTTGTGTACTGGTAAACACTGAAACATCCCTGTTCACAGGAGTTTGGCCAGGCCAAATGCATGAAAGACACTGCCCATTCTCAGACTCAGATCCTCCTGCCAACAAGGTAAGCCTGTGAATGATAGATGAGTATACACATATGCATACTTGTATTTCCCTTCTCTTTACTGCCTGCCTTCATTTCTGTTTACAAGACCTGCCCCAACCACTTGACCTTGACCATCATTTCACGGCTGCACCTTGCCCTTTGGACCAAGCCCACGACATCTGCCTTGTGTTTAGAAGCTCATTGCCATCCCAGCCTCTTCCCCCAGCGATCTCAGGCACAGCCTCTCAAAACCCCTTAGCCACATTCATTCCCACTCAAATACTCTACAATTTGTAATTTTCCCACCTTCAACCTTTAAGCCTTCTCTATCTTCAAAATGGCTAAAATCCTGCCAGATATGAAAGAAGCCATGACATCTTCTCCTCCACCCTTCTTTGTGTGTGGACTCAACAGTGCCCTCCTGGATCCCTCATCCAGGAGGGTGAGGGATTAAGAGGCCCCGCCATCCATCTTGAGATAGTGCAGACCTTGTTGATAAAAGTCTGTATATTCCAGGAGGCCAGCTGCTTCCTTAACCCTACCTATTACCGCTGGGGTCCACACGGTCTTTGTTGGGACCATGGAGAGAACACAAAGATAACAATACTTTTCCCCAGGCCTCAGAGCCTCGATTTGTGTGAACTAAGGGGAGAAGAAAGTAGAGGGCAGAGAAAGTCCCCCTGTCCTCCAACACCTTCTTGGAATCAGACACAAGTGTGTTGGTGATGCTCCACCATTGACCAAGATCCCAGAACCATCACTACATTGATATATTTTCACACTGAAAGGCAATGATTCCAACATGAAAATATCTATTCCCTTATGGGTTTGATAAAGACTTTCTACATATAAATAGCACTTATTTACGAATTGCTTTACATGTATTAACTCTTGCACGTCCACTTATCTGTCCAATGAGATGTGTTCTCTTATGATCCCTGTTGTACAATTGGAGAAACTAAGGCTGGAAGAGATGGAGTTAGTACATGGCAGAGCTGGGATACAAAGCCAGACAGTCTGGCCCTCAGAACCTGTGCTCTTGACTTTCTCCCCAAATGGTAGTGAACTCTGCAATAAGGAACATAGATAAGATGCACAGAAAGTTTGGTGACAAAGTGCGGACACAAATGTGGAACACATAGTTTTATTTATTACTTGGTAGCCAATTCTTTGTAATTCAGTGGGTTCTCGGATTTTCTTGGATTGAAACAGAAATTTATCGCTTGAACACTGAGTTGATAATAGCTCAGTTCACTTCCTTGCATTTCTTTAGGGGTGCTATTTTAATGTCGGGAGAGATATCAAGCAGCAGAAGAGATTCTATATTAAAACGATATTTTCTATTTGGCTACGAAATGAAAGAAATATAGATACAGACAAGAGCTAAGTGAGGAGGCCTGGTGGCAACAAAATGTCCCAAACCCATGCAGCCCTCCACAAAGACCTCATTGTGTCAAGCTGTAACAAATGAACCCAAAGTCATTCTCTAATGTTTAGACACCTCTTTCAAGAACAGCAACATAGATCTTTAACCAATCCAAAAGTTAATCTGCCATTTATGTTGTTTATACTTCAGCAATTATTTAACATTTTTTAAATTTTTTATTTTAAGTTCAGGGGTACAAGTGCATGTTTATTATGCAGGTAAACTTGTGTCCCGGGGGTTTGTTGTACAAATTATTTCATTATCCAGGTATTAAGCCTAGTACCCGTTAGTTACTTTTCCTGATTCTCTCCCTCCTCCCACCATCCACCCTCCAAAAGGCTCCAGTGTGTCTTGTTACTCTCTCTGTGTCCATGCGTTCTCCTCATTTAGTTCCCACTTGTAAGTGAGAACATGTAGTATTTGTTTTCTGTCCCTCCGTTAGTTTGCTAAGGATAATGGTCTCCAGCTCCATCCATGTCCCTGCAAAGGACATGATCTCATTCTGCTTTACAGCTGCATAGTATTTCATGATATATGTACCACATTTTCTTTAGTAGTTTCTTAGGCTCTAGGAGGCAAAAAAAATCATTTAAGGATCAAAGACTGATGCTGGGATAAAATGTGTCATGGTTGACTCTGGCCCATTCTGAAGCCACATTCCTGAGAATTCAGCACTAAAGCATTTGGAAGGCTTCGAGCTTTTCCAGAAGACTGGTGCATCCTGTGAGAACCACAGCACAATGACTCAGCCTCCCAGCTGCCACTTTCCTGAAGATAGAGGAGGGCAGGCATCTTATGGCATGTTAACCAACTCTTTGGAAAAGGGTCATTTTTGTGGCCTGTCACAAGACTGAGGCTGATAGGAAATGCTACTTTACCAATACTAGACAACATTTGGGGTAAATTGTTTTCTAAAGGCCTAGCAGCTGTCTCTAGTTCTTCCCATGATATTTCTCAGAATTTGAAACGTGATGACTCTGTCTTAAGATCATACAGGTATTTTGAGGTCTGCAGCTACAGAGTACCACCCCTTTCCCCCACTGCTACCCTTACTGGTACACCTGGGAGGATACCTGCTCTTCTATTTGGTTTTTCAAAGTAATAAGCAACATTTTAGAATACATTTAGATTTATAGAAAAGTTGAGATAATAACACAGGAAGTCCCCATATACTTCACATCTCCACATCCAGTTCCTCCATTATTTACACCTTACATTAGTGTGGCACGTTTGTTACAATTATTGAATGACTATTAATGCATTGTTAACTAAGTGCATACATTGTTCAGATGTCCCTACTTGCTACCTAATGTCCCTGGTTTGTTTCAAGATCCCATCCAGGATCCCATTCTACATTCTGCCGTCATGTCTTCTTAAGCTCCTCTGTAGCAGTTTCTCAGACTTTCTGTGTTCTTGATGACTGTCAATCTTGAGGAATGCTGGTCAGGAATTATGTAGAATACCTCTCAGTTGGGACTTGTCTGTTGTTTTTCTCATTTTTAGGCTGAGGTTATGAAAGTTTTGAAGGGGAAAACTATGGAGGTAAAGTACCATTCTCATCACATCATATCAAGGGTAAATGCTATCAACAGGACTTATCAGTGTTGCTGTTGACCTTGGCCACCTGGCTAAGGTGGTGCTTGCCAGGTTTCTCCACTGGAAAGCTTCTCTTTCCATGTTGTCCTTTCTGGAAGGAAGTCACTCTGCAAAGCCCACACATAAGGAGTGAGAGTTATGCTTCATCTTCTTGAGGTGGTTTATCTACATAAATTACTTGGAATTCTTTTGTCAGGAAAATTTGGCTATTGTTACCATTTATTTATTCAATCATTTATTTATATCAGTGTGGGCTTATTTTACACTTATCACTTATTTTACACTGATACACTTATCAGGGTGTATTTATTTTAAACTTTGGGTTATAATCCAATACCGCCTTATTTGTTCTGTTGCTCAAATGATTCCAGATTTAACCGCTGGGAACTCCTTCAGTTGGCTCCCACGTCCTACTGATGTATCACCATCATTGCGTGTTTATTTTATCCTTTCTTTCCCCCTCCACCTCTCTCTCTTTTCTTTCTTTTTTTTTTCTTGGTACTTCTTTATTTTCTGACTCTACAAGAAGTTCCAAGTGCTTGGAAGTTCCAAGTTCTTTTATATTCCCTTACCAGTCTTAGAATTAGCGTTCTCAAAGGAGTCCTGGTTCATTTTATTGGAAAATCCTATTAGAAACCAAGATTTGGGGACAGTTGTGTTTATTGCTACTGTGGCATTGTTCCTTGCTTCCAGGTCCTCTTAGCTGACAGAAAAAAAAATGTGTGTATACTAACACATGTATATACACACACCTATGAATATTCCTATATGTATCCATTGTATTTCTATTCAGCTAAACATGAGTTCGTACTGATGTCTCTAAGTCTAATCAGGTACCACACAGCTCATTCTAGCCTCTTCCCTAGCTTGTTTGTAAACTCCCACTTCATGGTGAGAAACCCAACTCCCATGATCTGCCACCCAGGGCCCTAATTGTTTAATTACAGTTTAGATGTATAGTAGTTTCAGAAGTAAGTCCCTGTTAGAAACAACTTTGTCAACCAGAGTGCAACGTTTACGTATAGTTCTTTTTGCCTTTAGTCATACAGCTTCCATTCATCTCCAAAGTTACTTACGTCAGCATCCAATTAGTAAAGTTATTTAACTCATTTGTAATACAATTAGATTGATTTGCACAGTCTCCATTTCATCCTGGGGTCCTGTGACCTCTTAAATGCTTTTTTTGAAAATTTTAATTACATTTTAATTCACCTACATTAAGATTCATTCTTTTTGCTGGAAGGCTCTGTGGTTTTGACAAATACATGGTGTTACATATTCATGGTTGCATTATCATACATAATATCCTCTACTCCCTAAAAATGTCCTGCATGCTTCACCTGTTCAGTCCTCTCCTTTCCCCAAATCCCTAACAACCACTGATCTGCTTCTGAACTCTATTGTTTTGCCTTTTTCAGAATGTCATAAAAATGGAGTCATAGAGTATCCAGCCTTCTTAGACTGGCTTCTTTCCCTTAATATGCACTTAATTTTAGTGGTTTGACTCATCATTCTATTTTATAGCTGAATAATATTCTATTGTCGAGAGATGTACCAAACAAAAGTTTGTATTTATTCATCAGTTGCAGCTTGATTGGTTCCAAATCTTTGGCAATTATGAACAAAGCTGTTATAAACATTGATATGCAGATTTTTATGTGGACATACATTTTTACATCAGTTGGGCAAACACCCAGGTGTACAATTGCTGGATCCTAAGACAACACTGTATTTAGCTTTGTAAGAAACTGTCAAGCTGGCTCTATACTTCTGCATGCCCACCAGCAATGAATGAGAGTTGCTATTACTTAATATCCTTGTCAGCAATTGATACTATCAGATCTTTGAATTTTAACTATTCTAATAGATGCATAGTACTATTTCAAGGTCATTTTAACTTGCATATTCCTAACGATAAATAATAGCGAGCATCTTTTTCTATACTTATTTGTCATCATATGTTCATGAGAAATAATGGTACAAAGTTTTCCTTTCTTGCAATGTTTTTATTTCTCATATAGAATAATGCTAGACTAATGGAATGGGTGAAGAAGTGTTCTATCTGCTTTTGTTTTCTGTAAGATTGTGGAGCATTGGTATTAGTTCTTCTTTAAATGTTTGTTAGAATTACCAGTGAAGCAATCTGAACATTGTGCTCTGTTTTTGTTTTTGAAAGGTTTAAAATTATTTATTCAATTATTTTAATAGAAATAGGACTATTCAGTTTATCAGTTTCTCTTTAACTTCTGGAATTGGCCAATTTTATCTGAATAATCAAATCTGTGAGCACTGACCTTTTAAAGTCGATGGGACCAGTCATAGTGGCCCCTCTTTTATTTCTTTCTCTAGTTTTCTAAGGTGTAGACTTAGGTTTTTGATCTGAGATCTTTCTTCTTTTTGAATATATGGATTTATTGCTATAAATTTTACTCTAAACACTGCTTTTGCTGCAAGCCACACATTTTAACAAGTATTTTTATTTTTACTTCGTTAAAAATATTGTTCAATTTTTCTTGAGACTTCTGCTCTGACTCATGGGATAACTGAAGAGTGTGTTGTGTTAATTCCCAGATATTAGAGGATTTTACAGCTATCTTTCTGCTATTGGCTGGCAGTTTGATTTTTTTGTGGTCATAAGTTGTGAGGGTTGGGGAGTGTTCCATACTTATGACTAAATCTCAGTGTTTTTTGGGCCTGTGTTTCAGGGCCATGTCCTTCCAAGTGTCTGCCTCTCTTCCAGGTACACAGATGTCCCCACAACCCCCACCCCGCATCCCTGCTCTGTTCTCTGGCTGCGGCATGCCCAATCCATTTCTCTGAAGCCTTGACTCTTGATTATGCTTTTTTTTTTTTCACACCTTAGATCATATACGTAGGCTGGAGAGGGCTGGAGTGGGAAGGAATTTATTTCTTGCAGGTGAGACAAAATTTCAGAATGTGGTTCTGGAAGAGGTTTTTTTTTTTGTTTGTTTGTTTGTTTTTTAATTTTCCGTGGAGAGTAGACCTTTGTTACGGAGAAGGTTTGATCTTCACTGTGAGAATCTGGTAAAGTTCCTAGAGAGAAAGTCTGTGAAAGTGTGAGGACGACCCCAAGACGGTGGCCTTTAGGAGCTCCTCACTCTCACTCCAGTCCACACTCAGCCACCAACACTGTACCAAAATTGCCATTTGCTTGTTCTTGCTACTTCACTGGCCCAGCAGCTTCTGTTCCAGGTAAGCCAATCTCTGTTGTTGTATCTCGCTGTGACACCTATCTCCCTAGATTTCCGGGTGAGAGTTTATCTCTGTCAATTCAGTTCTCTGTAAGAAAACTTGTTGATTCTCAGTTTTTCCAGGCTTTTCTTTTCTTTCTTTTCTTTTTTTTTTAGACAGTGTCTTGCTTTGTTGCTCAGGCTGGAATATAGTGGCATGATCACGGCTCACTGTAGCCTCTACCTCCTGCACTCAAGTGATCCTCCCACGTCAGCCTCCCAAGTAGCTGGGGTTACAGGAGCACACGACCATGCCCAGCTGACTTTTCTATTTTTTGTAGAGACAAGGTCTTGTCACGTTGCCCAGGCTGGTCTGGAACTCCTGGGCTCAAGTGATCCTCTTGCCTTGGCCTCCGAAAGTGCTGGGATTACAGGAGTGAGCCACCCAGCCTGGCCTCCAGCTTTTTCTTGTTGTAAAGATGAGAATGATGGCCTACAAGCTCTTCATGTGTCAGAGCTGAAATTAAAAGTCAATGCCTCCTCTTTTGTGATCAAATATTTTATTTACCAATCTGATATATATTTGAGCAGCACAATGAGAAACTGGTCTGGACACCACCCTTGGCATTTTAGGTGATTAATATTTATCTTACATTCTAGGAATCATCTAAATGTTCCCATATATCTACTTGAAAAATATCATTTTTTACCCCACAATGAATATAGTAATTTTTTTTTGGATTTTATAAACAGTGCATGTTTACAGAATGGAATTCCACTACTTCTGCACTGGCAGACCTAGACCTGTAACTACAAGGCAGATGACGCCATTCATTATGCACTAAGATTGAATTCTATTTCTAGTTGCAGCCCTGAAGACAGGAGAAACAAGAGAAAAATTCAAATATTATGAAGCCAAAAATGGACTTGTTGAGTTAAATCAAGAGGCTTAGCCACGTGTTATGGGGTGGCTGGCTTTTGTGAGCTGCCATAAGAGACAGATAATAAATGTATGAATCTGCGGAGCTTGGGGTATGATAGACCCATGGGAAAAGCTTTGATACAGCCCTTTGGTACACCTTAGAACAGACAGGGATTGAATTTTACAAAGAAGATGCTAGTCAGTGTCTCTACAAGGGACTTCTCTGGTTATTAAGAAACCTCAGTCCACTAGGAAAATATCCCTAAAGGTGCCCAGAAAGCTACTGCCCAAGCTGTTTGGCATTTCATGTTTTCTCAGTAGATAAGTGTCTTCTACCTCCAGAAAGAGTTAGAATTCCATACAGAGATGTTTTAGAGAAGAAGCCCCAAGTATTACTATTTTTATGGTAAGAAATCTGTGCAGTTTAGCTGTAATTTTTATGAGATATAGCATATTAGTATTTCTCATATTTGTAATTCTAATTTAAATATATAATTAAGTAATCAATTTAGACAGGTGATACTAAGCAGGACTTTTACTGAGATTAAACCTGGTAGTGTGATATTTAAGGAGTCATAATAATACTAAGTTATTCATGTTGTTTATTTATTTATAAGTTATTTAGAGGCCCAGAAAAGTTCTGTTAGATAATTGGAGTATTTAAAAAGGAAATTAAATATGTGTAATTTATAAATGTAGTTTAATGTACAAAGAAGAAAAATGAACTATGTTTATAAATGGGTCTAAACATTAATCAAAAATCTCTTCACGTGAGATAACGGAGAGGATCAGAAAAAACACCTATTGGGTATTATGCTTATTATGGGGGTGATGAAGTAATCTGTACACCAAACCCCCATGACGACAGTTTACCTATATAACAAACCTGCACCTGTACTCCCGAACCTAAAAGTTTTTTTTTTAAATCCCTTAAGAGTACTTGTTTAAATTTACTAGATACATACATAGAATAACAAAATTTATAAGTTGAACTGAGAAAGAGGGTTTTTACATTTATAACTTTAATAAATGACCATATTAAAGTCCAAGTAATATTTTAAATATATTTTTTTCTTCACTCAAAAGCATCTGCAGGCTCCAAAAAACTCACCTAAACAAATATACTTAAATCTGATGAAGAGAATAAGGGTCACTTAAAATTCAACCAACCAGTCTGAGGCAATTTTGGTCAAATTTCTACTGACCATGCTTCAATATGTTCTTACGTATGATACACATGCACACGAACACGTAATATTGCACAAGTGGAAACACATTACGTATGCTGTTGATATAATTAGAGACGTTTTGCCCCTATGTCCATCTTTCTGTCCTTCTCCTCCACATGGACACACTCCCTCATGATCATCCCTGCCCTCTAGTCTTTATTAATAACCTGGTGTATGCCCTTTCATATTTTTCTCTGTAATCATACACACGCATGTACACACATACACACATATGCAATTTTTTGGTTATAGTTCATTTGACAGAACAGTATCTACTACACACAACTCGGCATTTACTTTCCCAAGCAGCAATAACTCATAGCAATTCCACATGACCTGGTATCACTCCAATTCACTTCTTTTTCATGGCTCAGTAATAGTTCTTGCATGTTAAGATGGCTGCAGGCTGTATCAACATCTGACAGCCTCAGGTAAGGTCTGCACACTCCTTCCTGCCTCGCCTTGGCTGTTGAATGACTCAATTCATTCAGCCAGTCTGTGCAAATCTCAGTTCCCAGGCTAATGATGCCTGCAGTCCTTCTTAACCAGAAGGCCCGTGCTGGGAATGTACAACAGCTCTTGTCACAGAGTGAACCTGAAGAGCTGGTTAGCATGGAACATGGCTGCATTCTCAGAATATTATATTGGTCTTAAAACAGTGATTTGGTTTTTACTTTACTCTTGAGGCATGGAGTTACTTTTTGGACAACATGGTGTCTGGGTCAAGGTAAATTTGAGTAATTCTACTAAGACCATCCAAGTTGTGAAGATCTACACAGTGCAGAAGTCAACTCGTCTCTGGTACAGAACAGTTCTGCAACTTTGGACAAGTGGTTTAACATCTCTGAGCCACACAGTTGCTTTGCCTGTAAAATGGAAATCATGGTCATGTCGACTTCAGAGGCTGATGCGAGGATAAATGAGATTACATAAGCAAAGCAGTTCCCACTGGGCCTGGCACTTGTAAGAAAAGATCAATGTAAGCTATTATGTGCTTTTCCATACTTAGTAATGTTGAGTCAAGATGAGGCTGGTTCTTGAACTTTTGGGAAATTAGGAATATGAAAAATTCTGTGACCATTCTAACTCCTGTCTATTGCAGCCTCGTCATTCTGTTTCCTGCTTCTCCTCTCTGTCTTTGCCTATTCTATGATGTTCTTGATCCAGTTCTCTCTTCTCTCACTTTTCTGCAGTCACATTGTCTCTGTCATTCCTTCCTGGTACATTTAAATGCATCCAGTTGCCAATTCTTTGGGTGGATATGTTTCTTTTTTTCTTTTTTTGCTGATAGAACTTCATGTACCCTGAATGATTCCCCTGGGTTGTTTTTCCTAAAAATATAATGTGAGTAAAATATGTATCCCTGAAGCCCAGGGTAGAGGCAGGTCACAGGAGGCTTCTTGGTCTCCGTCTAGCTCCAGATCTTCGTAAGCATATCAGGGCATTATGACTTCGTTGCCCTATGTCTGCAATGATAGTAGACCTTGTTAATAAAAATCACTATCACTATCAGCTCTTCCTCGTTTGTATGAAACTAGCCTCTTCAGAAATGCAATAGTATTAGGAGTAATTTATTTGCCTGTGTAATTAAAGAATCTACTACACTACATGCAAGAAACCAAAATTAGCAGAGCAAATGTTTATATTATTCTATGAAAATAGTGATACATTACAATGGAGTTATCCACCTTCAGCCCTACTGAGGCATTGGGATATGGTCAGGGGGCCAGATGGTGACCATAAAATACAAAGATGAGACTCAAAACAGACAGTGGTTTCATATCAGTTAACCGTATGGTCCAGAGTAACCATCTGTACTAGCCACTAAAAGAAACACATTTTGCCTTATGAAGTAGGAAAACACAAGAGAGGAAGCTGTCAGGTTTTCAAAATATGGAGGCATTTATTTTCTTTCGCTGTATGTTTAATTTGAAGAATGTTACATAAAGGCCGATAATTAAGACTAAAAGAGCTGCTACTTTGGTCTGTGTAGGGCTCTGTCTGAGCTCTTTAATCACCCTGTCCCTCTTCAGCAAGAAAGCTCAGCTGAAATAATGGAAAACAGAGTTTAGTTCTCAAGGACCATTTGGAAGAAAGAAAATGGCACCACACCCATGAGGGCCAAACACTGCCTTCCATTCAAAATGTATCTTCTCCACCCCTTAGGATCACCTGATTCGACACTTCTTCAACTGTATTCATCTGCAAGCAAATTTAGCCTCACTCCCAAGGACATTGCAACTAGGAAGTTAATGATGATGCATCACCAGGCTTGCATTCCTTTTCAGAAAAAAAAAAAAAATCAGGTCCCTTTGCACTGCACCAACAGCCATCATCATTACTGAGAGAGCTCTGTCACATTAGATGCAATAAACGTATGTTAGTATCATCAACGGGACTAAGAAAAAAAGCTCACTGTTGCATGGATAATTTTTCTATTATTCAAAAGTAAGGTTGTTTTGCTAAAATAAAAGTTGCCAAAGCCCCAGGTGATGAAGTACAATGTGGCTGTATTATCAAGTACCATATCGAGGGTGGAAACACTGTGGGTTGGAAATAAATTTCCTCTGTACACTTGCTTCCATCTGCACGCTTAAATATATAAACTTGTTTCTGCCGATGCAGCTGCATGTATTAAAGAAGAATTCTAAACCTTGAACTTAGCTGCCCATGTTTCTTGCCTGCATTCTAGAAACTGCTTTCTGTGTATAGGTAGCAGGTTGCCTTGCTTTGTATGATATGCCAAGCACTGAGCCCAGGGTGTGGCCCAAAGAGGAAACTTAATCAACATTTGATTAATGAATAAGTCAAAATACGCTTCTCAAAGTGCCCACTCTGAAGAGCATCGGAGCTCTGGCTCACGCTCACCATGTTGTAGGGTCACCATAGCCCAGGGCTTCTGGCTCTTCTCTATCTGGTGGGTCTCCGTGGATGTGGGCTAGTTTATCCTTCCAAAATCTGTACAGAACTTCCAGTTCTGTAGGGTGTTACTCCCAGGGTACAAATATGTGGGGTAAGGAGCTAGATCTCAGGTGCTGTAGTCAAAGGAAAGAAACACCCAGCCCTCAGACACAGAGCACATGGCGGGTTTTGAGTGACACCAGGGGCCAGGCTGCCCAGACTCACAACCTGTCTCTGCTTCATAGAAGCCTGGGGTCAACTGAGCCCTAGGCATTAGTTCCCTCATCTTTAAAATGAGGTTAATAATAGTACTCAAATCATTGTGGAGGAATAATTATTAAATGAGTTAATATGGATAAACAGCTTGGGACCATGACTGATCTACAGTAAGCAGTCAGTGTCTACCTAATTACACTCAGATAACCGAAACAAAGATGTTTCATCTTACTAGTGTCTGAGAGGAGGCTGCCAATGTCACCAGGCAAGGCATATGAGGAGAACAGTGCGAGAAGCCATGGGAAGCTTTATTACTTCTGACAATGACTGAACAACTGTCTTCCAACTCTCCCGTCAACTCCTGAAAGGCAGGTGTCTAGTGCCCATCACACATCCCAGCGCTAGCTCTTCAACAATTCTGTGGAGACTGTTCAGTCCAGGTTTGCTGAACAAACACTGCAACAAAGCTAGGAGGTTGTAGACATTTCCTGTGGCTGCTGGAATAAGTTCTCACAAAGGTAGTGACTTAAAATAATGCACATTTATTCTCTTACAGTTTTGCAGATGAGAAGTCTGAACTCAAGGGTGTCAGCAGGGCTGTATTCCTTCTGGAGGCACTAAAGAAGTTTATTATTATTATTATTATACTTTAAGTTCTGGGGTACATGTGGAGAACATGCAGGTTTGTTACATAGGTATACACATGCCATGGTGGTTTGCTGCACCCATCAACCTGTCATCTACATTAGGTATATCTCCTAATGCTATCCCTCCCCTAGGCCCCCACCCTCTGACAGGCCCTGGTGTGTGATGTTCCCCTCCCTGTGTCCATGTGTTCTCACTGTTCAACTCCCACTGATGAGTGAGAACACGTGGTGTTTGGTTTTCTGTTCTTGTGTTAGTTTGCTGAGAATGATGGTTTCCAGCTTCATCCATGTCCCTGCAAAGGATACAAACTCATCCTTTTTTATGGCTGCATAGTATTCCGTGGTGTATATGTGCCACAATTTCTTTATCAAGTCTATTACTGATGGGCATTTGGGTTGGTTCCAAGTCTTTGCTATTGTGAACAGTGCTGCAATAAACATATATGTGCATGTGTCTTTATAGTAGAATGACTTATAATCCTTTGGGTATGTACCTAGTAATGGGATTGCTGGGTCAAATGGTATTTCTGGTTCTAGATCCTTGAGGAATAGCCACACTGTCTTCCAAGTCTCTTAAGGGCTGCCTAAATTCCTTGGTTCATGGCCTCTTGCCTCTCTGTTATGAAGATCCTGGTGATGACACTGGGCCTGCCTGGCTAACCCAGGGTCATCTCTCCATCTCAAGATCCTTCCCTTAATCACATCAGCAAAGGCATTTTGTCATGTGAAGTAATACATTCACAGATTCCGCGGGTTGGGCTATAGACATCCTGGGGAGGGGGTGTATAGTTTTCTGTCTACCAAAGAGCTTGCGGAAGATTGGGAGAAAAATTGAATCAGATATGGGGGTATGTGGGAGGAAATGAAGGAAGGATGGCCCTCCCTGGGGTAGAATCTGAGGATTTTTTAAACCATAATACTCCAAAGAATCAACTGGGTGCCTCCAGGAATAGAAATATAAGACTCCAGCCCCCAAGTCTGATTCTGCGGTCTGGAAAGTGGAAAGGGAATCTGCATTCTTAGTTAGCTCTCTCATCTCCAGTGAAAACGACCCTTGGACATATTTGGACAAGCACACTCAGGATGCGGCACTCCAGGTGGAGGAACTGAAAATGCGCCAGACTTTGGCTCATGAGAATCTCCTCTTTACACAGTAATCCACAGCCAAAGGCTCTGTGTTTTAAAACCAGGGAGGTGGTAGAACTGGATAGCTTTTGGGGACATCTGAGCCTAACAGCGAGTAGGAGAGGGGATAGAGGTGTTCACCGCTAAACTCCACCTAGCAGGTATGTTGGCCTAGGTGTCCTCTCAGAAGGAGGAAGACAGAGACAACCAAGCGCTCTGAGTGGAAAGCATTGCGTCTTCTTTCACATGTGCCATAGCAGCTGGGGGAAAAGAAAATGACTAATTTGTGTGTTGCCTAAATAAGCAACACCATCCAGAAGCATCTCTTTCCTTTTCCATGCCTAAACCATGTCTAAGTACCGGCTTGACATGGCCTTAAATGACATGCAACTATTCTTTTTGGTGACAGCTCCCAGAGGTGACAGTGCAGTACTCGGGAGGAGTTAAAAGACTTTCCGTAATTTTCTAGAATCCTACCACTTTCAGGTGAGAATGACTGTGCCCTTCTCACCTGAATCTGACAGTGATATTAGTCCCCATATAAGGTGATGTTCCTGCTTCTCTTTGCTTGAGAGGCAGCGGCAATGCCACTCTGAAAAAAAGTAGATTCTAATTTGAGCATCATGTGTATCATTCACCGTCTAACTTATGATCTTTTAAACTTTCCCTAGGAATGGCTTCAGAGATGGAGAACAGTTATGTGTCCAGAGTGGAATCAGGCCATTACGATGGATTACCATCATTTCTCCCTATCTCTAGAAAGTCTGCTCCAAAGGTCTTTTCTGCAGAGAAGAATGCAAAGCATTTCAGGATGTCAAAAACCTTAAATACCCAGATACTTAAAGATGAATTGGGCCCTAGCAAAGAAAAGGAAAATTAGTGTTTCCTTTTTTTTCAAAGTGAGAAGAAATAATGATAGTGCATGCTGGAAATATAATTTTGATATCACAAGTTTCTTAGGAAAAGGAAATAATAACCTATAACAACATTGCTTTAGATCACAAGATAGAGAAGTAGGCCTGTTTTGTATATGCTATTTTTGGATACCTGCCTTCTTAAATTTGAGTTAATCACTTTACTGTGTAAGAAGAAATCAAAAAAAGCAACGATGAAAGAAGAGGCTCCTTCTAAGTTTTCAAGAGATAAAGGAAGTAATTTTATAAGAGAGGAAATAAAATGTAATGCTTTTTCCAGCATAAGGTGAATGAGATCATCTGGGTTAGGAAGTTTTTCTATGCTGGGAAGATATGATGAAGTAATTGAACATAAGTGCCTAGAATTGTATAGGAAACTTCCAAAGTCACTTGATTTAGAAGGACAGATGAGGCTCAATATGGCTTCTTCCCTCAGAAGTGGCATAGGTTAGAGCAGTAGAAACTTAATCCAGCCTCAGCAAGAGTTCCCAAAGCACTGAAAAGTTGTATGCAAAAGACTTAGAAAACCGGGCTGGAAATATTTTATACAGTAACCCTGAATGCTTTAGGATGGTTACTTTTTAATGTATTCCATGCTTGTCTAACACCTGCCCATTCCAGGGGGTACATACGCAGGGGCCTCTCCAGGCGAGCATCTCAGTTATACTTCCATCAGGTCCTGGCAGGAACACTGGATAGGGAGGCTAGATTCACTGCACATCGCCTCTACCATAGCTGCTCAGACCTTCATGTGCACACAAAACACCCAGAGATCCTGTTGGAACACAAATTGCCAGGGTACAACCCCGGGGAATTTGCATTTCTCACAAGATCTGCCCCTGGGCCCCCTGCAATGCAGATGCGGTGGGTCCCCAGACCCCATTTTGGGCAGCACCGATCTATACAACCACAGGAGGGAGCCCTCCCGATTAACACTCAAGCCAGGCAGGTGAAGGCTGGCCACATCTACCTGCCTGTCCCACAGGCACCTCCACCTTTCCTTTCTATTCCCATTCTACCTTTGTTCAGTAGGCCTTCATCCCCTCTTATCTAGCTACTGCAGTAGTTTCTTCACTGGTTTTTTTTTTTTTTGCCTCCTTTTCTATTCTAACTCTACCCATTCTAATGTATCTTGCATATAGATAGATATTCATTACTTTTCTGCAAATACATCTTGGATTACACTTTGTCTGCCTTTAATAGCATTCTGTGTCTTCCACAAGATGACAGTGAATTACATGTGAGCCTTTTCTACCTAAATTACCTTATATTTTCCAGCCTTCACGTTTTTGTTCAGGCTGTTCCCAATGTCAGAAATTTCTTCCCCATTCCCCTCCTTTCGTCTGCTTACTGAAACTGCATAGTTTTCACTACATAGCTCCAATGCCCCCTCCTTTGTGCAGTACCCATTGATTGCCCTGTGTGAAAATATTGGATTCCTCCTCTACATTCCAATAACAAATTGCCAGACAGGCATGCATGCCATTTGTGACGAGTGCCACTGATCCCCTTGTAACAGGTATTTGTAGCTTCCCCACCATATCTAAGCTTCTTGGGTGCAGAGATCCTGATGATTCTATCAAGATCTATCACATCTTACCCACAGAAAATGACTAATGGTAATGGTGCTGGGAGAACTGGCTAACCATACGCAGAAGATTGAAACTGGACCCCTTCCTTACACCATACGCAAAAATCAACTCCAGATGGATTAAAGATTTAAATGTAAAACCCAAAACTGTAAAAGCCCTGGAAGACAACCTAGGCAGTACCATCCTGGACCTAGGAACAGGCAAATATTTCATGACAAAGACTCTAAAAGCAATCACAACAAAAGCAAAAATTGACAAGTAGGATCTAATTAAACTGAAGAGCTTCAGCACAGCAAAAGAAACTATCAACAGAGTAAAGAGACAACCTACAGAATGTGAGAAAATATTTGAAAACTATGCATCTGACAAAGGTCTAATATTCAGTATCTATAAGGAATGTAAACAAATTTACAAGGGAAAAACAAACAACCCCATTAAAAAGTGGGCAAAGGATATGAACAGATGCTTTTCAAAAGAAGACAAACATGTAGCCAACAAATGTATGAAAAAAGCTCAATATCACCAATCACTAGAGAAATGCAAATCAAGACGACAATGATATACCATCTCATACCAGTCAGAATAGCTATTATTAAAAAGTCTAAAAAAAAATAACAGGTGCCGGTAAGGTTGCAGAGAAAACTGAATATTCATACACTGTTGGTGGGAGTGTAAATTAGTTCAATCATTGTGGAAAGCAGTATGGTGATTCCTCAAAAAGCTAAAAGCAGAACTACCATTCAACCCAGCAATCCCATTACTGGGTATATACCCAGAGGAATATAAATCATTCTACCATAAAGACACATGCAAGCAAATGTTCACTGAAGCACTATTAACAATAGAAAAGATGTGGAATCAACCTAAATGCCCATCAATGACAGATTGAATAAAGAAACTGCGGTACATATACACCATGGAATACTATGCGGCCATAAAAAAGAATGAGATCACGTCTTTTGTAGGGACATCGATGGAGTTGAAGGCCATTATCTTTAGCAAACTAATGCAAGAACAGACAACCACATGCCACATGTTATCATTTATAAGTGGGAGCTAAATGATGAGAACTTATAAACACAAAGAAGGAAACAACAGACACTGGGTTCTACTTGAGTGGGGAGGGTGGGAGGAGGGAAAGGAGCAGAAAAGACAACCATTGGGTACTGAGCTTAATACCTGGGTGATAAAATAATCTGTACAACAAACCCCAGTGACATGTGTTTACCTATGGAAGAAACCTGCACGTGTACCCCCGAACCTAAAAGTTTTTTTTTTTTTTTAAAAAGAAAGAAAATGACTTTGTTAGATGGACTCCTGAAGGAATGAATGAACAAATGGATGAACGGTCAAAATAATCAAGTAAATAATGTTTTAGGCTCTGTGGTGATCATGAGTGCTGTCTGTCACATGTTTCCGCTCATCTACCTTCTGAGCACCTGGGAAACTTGTTCTGCCTGGTCCCTTGTGGTTGGATGGGGCCATATGACTGGCTCTAGCCAATGAGCTGTGAGTAGAAGTGCCATGTGTATCTTCCAACCAATGAGCTATCAGCAGAAGTGCCATATGTCTTCTGACCCAGGAAATGTGAGCAGAAGTACCATGTGGTACCATGTGTGTCTTCCAGCCAATGAGCTGTGAGCAGAAGTACTATATGTAGCTTCCAGCAAATAAGCTGTGAGCATAAGCATCATGTGTAGCCTTCGGTGAATGAGCTGTGAGCAGAAGTGCCACGTGTGGCTTCCAGGCTGGAAGCCTTGTTATGATGGCACCACCCAGGCCACTCTTATTGACACGGTGACATGCAACTTTGAGATGGTGCTTGTTTTGTCAGTCTGGGATCCTGAGCCTACAATAAGCAGATCCCCCTGCCCCCAACCCCACAGTGGGCATATTGTGTGAGTGATAAACAACTCTTTGTTTAAGCAGCTAAGAAGCAGGTTGCTGCGTACTGAGCAGAACCCTCTATCCTCACTGGCACAGGCCTTTTCTGGATCTGTTTCCCACCACTCATTTCCACCTCACGTACAGCTCTTCCAGCCACGACCAGGTCCTTCTCTCAACAACTTCTGTCCTTGAAGGTGACCCCTTATTACCCATTTTATTCTAGTAACATAAGACTCCCCTGTGTCTGGGGCTTTGCTTCCTGTTTTCTATTTACAGCTAATGATATCTGAGTCTCCCACCTCACAGCTGAGTGATCTGGTCTATGCTTTGGGACCACCCCTGGGCTTCTGTTACAGTGAATGTTCTCATGTATTTAGACTGACTTTGGAACATGAAAGCTCAGGAGAAGAGGTCTCCCTGCAATACTCCTGTTACATTTTGCAATTTAGAATTAAAGCAAATGTACAATCATAAAGAACAAGGAAAAAAATAATAAAGTGATTTTTTAAAAAATAAAATTTCAGTCTTTGTGGGGAGGGGATGGATTGAGCATTTCCTTGATTGGAATGTTTTGCTTTGGTAAAAAAGCACAGACTGTCTTCTTAAATGCATTTCTTTTTATTTTTCAATAGTGAAAGGTAGTGAAAAAAGGAAAGAAATGAGCACTTTTAACAAGAATATTTTCACACATATTACCTGTACAGGAGACATAATCAGTGCAAAATGGAAATGTGAAGCTTCTCGTTCAAAAACTAAGATTTGCAAGATGATGACAGCAGTAAATAAATAAAAGCATCGGTTTTTTTCTGAGTGTGGGGCCCCGTGTGACTGCACCATTTGCTGCCCCATAAAGCCAGCCCTGCCTGTGACATGGCAGCCTTCTAAAATCCTAGATTTTTTGCTCCTCCACACATTGTTTCAGCACTGTATTCCATGACTTCAGAGAATGCCCAGGTGTGATTGCTGAATTCGGTGAGCATTTCTGGAGGAGAAAAGGATAATGCAAAGAAAGAGGAATGGAACACCCTTGCCAGCAGCCGCCATTGCTTGTCATCACATTAATTTCCCCCAGTGTCATGGAGACGGTCTACCAGGGCAGTGATCCACACAGGCATCAGAGGGAGAGACCGCTGAAGGTGACGGGGTCATTTCCCATCTGTGATGTTCATTTCAGTCCTGTCAACCCCAGAAAGCACAGCTAAAGACAAGTGGAAAATAAATGCACCTTGATGCCCAAATGGATTGTTCCTTCCACATTTAGACAACACAGGGAGGAGACCATTTTTAAACTGGTCTACTGCCATGTGGAAATGGACCATTCTGTCACGGTGAACTAATATCTTACGTCTTTTATCATACTGACTGGAGCCAAACTGTTATTAAAATTCACAATTGTGACCGGGAAGAGTGGTTCACGACTGTAATCCCAACACTTTGGGAGGCCAAGGCGGGTGGATCACTTGAGGTCAGGAGTTCGAGACCAGCCTGGCCAACATGGAGAAACCCCATCTCTACTAAAAATACAAAAATTAGCTGGGCATGGTGGTGGACACCTATAATCCCAACCACTTGGGAGGCTGAGGCAGGAGAATCGCTTGAACCCAGGAGGAGGAGGTTTCAGTGAGCCCAGATTGTGCCACTGCACTCCAGCCTGGGTGACAGAATGAGAGACTCTGTCTCCGGAAAAGAAAAAAAAAAAAAACCACAATTGTGCAGCAGTAGACTACTCTCCATTTAATCAATCATTTTCTTAAGTCCCTGTGCCTGGTTTGCATTTTGTTTTCTGTGATGCAGATCTAAGAGGTCTGAGATGAATCCTGAAGGGATGGGGGGCACGAGGAAAGCTGCTGAAGGTGTTCTGGACCAAAGCTAAGTAGCACCTTCTGCTTCATGGTCCCTCACAGCACTGGAAGGTAGGTAGTTAGGAGCTCTGCTCAGGTTGGGGCGGCGAGGGGGGGGAAACGTGAGCCAGAAAAGCCCCAGAAGTAATCTGATGTGCAGTTTGTAACAGACCTCATTTTCCTCCAGAAGCCAGGGGGTGGGATGGATGAAAGAGGAGTTTTAAAAAGCAAGAAAGCTCAGTGCTGTTATGATTTGCATGCAGAAGTACTTGAAAATCTGTACTGGCAATTAGCTAATGAGACAGTGCTCATTTCCACCGACTGCCAAGGGCTTGACTTCCTAGAGAGCTGAGCGAGGCACTGGGAATCTACAGGAAGAAAATCGAGGGAGGGAGGGAGGGATGCTCCTGCTTCCCCCAAGTCACCTTGAACCCCTTCCTTACATGTGGCCGCCATGTTGTTCCAATGCCAGCCCAAGTGTCACAGATTAGCTGTGAGAGAAAATAAAGAATCACTCCAGCAACTTTCAGCACAATTTATTGGCACTTGTGTCTTACGGCGGCTGCCGCCTGTTGGGGTAATGACACATGATGGGTGATTAAAGTGCAAGTCCTTAAATCAAAGCTGTGCGTTTGGTCTGGAGAGGCAGCCAGCAGCCCTGAGTTTGCTCATCCCTCTGAGTGGGAGGACCTCTTTAGGACAAAAAGGGGCCTGTTATCATAACAAGGGCAAGTCCTCGTGTCTGGGAACTGTTTCATGTTTTCAGGATTTACCCTAGCTCCTCTCTGACACATGAGAAAAAAGGAAAGCTGAGAGGGTAGCCCAGTCCATCATAGCGTGCTGGGTGATTTCGCATGAGGCTCCCGGGGCTGGGATGGCCTCTGAAGATGCCTCCACCTGCACCTCTCCCTGAAGGGAGGCCTATCAAGCAGCAAGTCAGGGGAATTTTGCAAGTGTTTTGATGACATGAATCTCTGCTTTTCACCCTTTCAGGGTTGGTGCTGGCAGGGAGGCTCGCTTGGGTGGGTGGAGCTCATAGTCTCTCTTTTTCCTTTATGCCAGGAATTAACAAATGAGGAAGAGATTGTGTGTGAGCCTCCCTGAGCCGTGGACACTACACCTCTGGTCTGCCACGGGCTTTTGTGCTTTTCATTATTCTGAAACTGGACAAATCAATGACGCTTTCATACTTATCTAGCCAGGAGGAGGAACGGGGATGGTAGATTTCTGATAAGATCCAGGTTCCTGTTCCTTAAAAACTAGGAGCTCCACAGCAATGGATCAGAAGGGGCCAAGCCTACCTAAGCTGGCAGGATAAGGAAGTCCCTTCTGTTTCAGCCCTTTAAGGACAGTCACTTTTAAACCACCCATCAGATTTTTGTTCTCTGTATCTGCTTTCCTCAGCCCTTTTCTCTCTATAAACCCCACCTCCTCTGCTCAGCTCATGGGAACACTCATTCTATGGCATCAGATGAGGTGTTGCCTGAATCTAGACTCTCAAATAAAAGCCAAAGGAGATTTTAAAAAACATCCTCAAGAAGCCTGTTCAGAGAGCCTGAGTGAACATGGGCAAGAATCCCATACTCACTTCCTATATGTCCAGAAAGAAGCAGAAAAGAGGCTCTGGCATGGTGGCTCACACCTGTAATCCCAGCACTTTGGGAAGCCAAGGCAGGTGAATCAAATGAGGTCAAAAGTTCAAGACCAGCCTGGCCAACATGATGAAACCCAGTCTGTACTAAAAAAAAAAAAAAAAAAAATACAAACATTAGCTAGGTGTGGTGGTGCATGCCTGTAGTCTCAGCTACTCAAGAGGCTGAGGCAGGAGAACTGTTGGAACCTGGGAGGTGGAGGCTGCACTGAGCTGAGATCTCGCCACTGCACTCCAGCCTGGGCGACAGAGAGAGACTCTATATCAAAGAAAAAAAAAAAGAGGCCCCAGGAGAGCAGGATCTTGGGGTGGGTAGATGTGCACTACTCATGACTAATATGGTGAAGAAGTATCCAAGAGCAATGAAGTTCGGGAAGTCCATACTACTGTAAAGAACAGTGCTAGAAATCAGGCAGAAGCCCACAGTGGATAGCCTGGAGAGAGCCCAAGTTTAAATCTCAGCTTTTTAATTTCCTGCTGTGTGAGGAGTCCCCAGGATGCAGGACTTTCAATGTGGAGACTGACAGAGTCCCAGGGAAAATGAGACAGCTGGTCACCTATATGTGGCCTTGGGTCAATCTTTGACCTTGATGAATGTATTAGTCCATTTTCACACTGCTGATAAAGACATACCTGAGGCTGGGAAGAAAAAGAGGTTGAATTGGATTTATAGCTCCATATGGCTGGGGAGGTCTCAGAATCATGGGGCGCAGGGAAAGGCACTTCTTACATGGTGGCAGCAAGAGAAAAATGAAGAGGAAGCAAAAGCGCAAATCCCTGATAAACCCATCAGATATTGTGAGATGTATTCACTATCATGAGAAAAGCACGGGAAACACTGACCCCCCCATGATTTAATTACCTCCAGCTAAGACCCTCCCACAACACATGGGAATTCTGGGAGATACAATTCAAGTTGAGATTTGGTGGGGGGCACAGCCAAACCATATCATTCTACCCTTGGCCCCTCCAAAATCTCATGTCCTCACATTTCAAAAACAATCATGCCTTCCCAACAATCCCCCAAAGTCTTAACTCATTTCAATATTAACCCAAAGTTCACAGTCCAAAGTCTCATCTGAGACAAGGCAAGTCCCTTCTGCCTATGAGCCTGTGCAATCAAAGCCTAGCTACTTCCTAGATACAATGGGGGTACAGGCATTGGGGAAATATAGCCATTCCAAATGGGAGAAATTAGCCAAAACAAAGGGGCTACAGGCCCCATGAAAGCCCACAATCCAGCAGGGCAGTCAAATCTTAAAGCTCCAAAATGATCTCCTTTGACTCCATGTCTTGCATCCAGGTCATGCTGATGCAACAGATGCATTCCCATGGTCTTGGGCAGTTCCACCCCTGAGGCTTTCCAGGGTACAGCCTTCATTCCAGCTGCTTTCATGGGTTGGTGTTGAATGTCTGTGACTTTTGTAGGCACATGATGCAAACTGTCAGTAGATCTACCATTCTGGGGTCTGGAGGACAGTAGCCCTCTTCTCATAGTTCCACTAGGTGGTGCCCCAGTAGGGACTCTGTGTGGGGCCTCTGACCCCACATTTCCCTTTGACACTGCCCTAGCAGAGGTTCTCCATGAGGACCATGCCCCTGCAGCAAACTTTTGCCTGGGCATCCAGGCATTTCCATACATCTTCTGAAACCTAGGTGGACATTCCCAAACCTCAATTCTTGACTTCTGTGCACCCACAGGCTCAACACCACATGGAAGCTGCCAAGGCTTGGGGCTTGCACCCTCTGAAGCCATGGCCTGAGCTGTCCCTTGGCCCCTTTTAGTCATGGCTGGAGTGGCTGGGATGCAGGGCACCAACTCCCTAGGCTGCACACAGCATGGGCACCCTGGTGTTGGCCCACGAAACCATTTTTTCCTCCTACGCCTCCAGGTCTGTGATAAGAACGGCTGCTATGAAGACCTCTGACATGCCCTGGAGACATTTTCCCCATTATCCTGGGAATTAACATTCGGCTCCTTGTTACTTATGCAAATTTCTCCTCAGAAGATGGCATTTTCTTTTCTATCACATTGTCAGGCTGCAAATTTTCCAAACTTTTATGCTCTGCTTCCCTTATAAAATGAAATGCCTTTAACAGCACCCAAGTCATCTTTTGAATGCTTTGCTGCTTAGAAATTTCTTCCACCAGATACCCATCTTTCTCAAGTTCAAAGTTCCACAAATCTCTAGGACAGGGGCAAAATGCTGCCAGTCTCTTTGCTAAAATATTACAAGTGTCACCTTTGCTCCAGTTCCCAAAAAGTTCCTCATTTCCATCTGAGACCACCTCAGCCTGATGTTATTGTCCATATCACTATCAGCATTTTGGGCAAAGCCATTCAAGTCTCTAGGAAGTTCCAAACTTTCCCACATTTTTCTGTATTCTTTTGAGCACTCCAAACTGTTCCAACCTCTGCCCGTTACCCAGTTCCAAAGTCGCTTCCACATTTTCAGGTATCTTTTCAGCAGTGCCCCACTCTACAGGTACCAATTTACTGTATTAGTCTGTTTCCACACTGCTGATGAAGACATACCTGAGACTGGGAAGAAAAAGAGGATGGATTGGACTTACAGTTCCACATGGCTGAGGAGGCCTCAGAATCATGGCAGGAGGCGAAAGGCACTTCTTACATGGTGGCAGCAAGAGAAAAATGAAGATGAAGTAAAAGCAGAAACCCCTGATAAACCCATCAGATCTCATGAGACGTATTCACCATCACACGAATAGCACAGGAAAGACCGACCCCCATGATTCAATTATCTCCCACTGGGTCCCTCCCACAGCACATGGAAATTCTAGGAGATACGATTCTAGTTGAGATTTGGATGGGGGCACAGCCAAACCATATCAATGAACATCAGTTTTGTCATCTGAAGCAGGGCAGATACAGTTATGCAAATTGCAGTATTGTTGGATATTAGCTGATATGGTTTGGCTCTGTGTTCCCACCCATATCTCACCTTGAATTATACTCCCATAATTCCCACGTGTTGTGGGAGGGAGCAGGTAAGAGATAATCTGAATCATAGGGGTAGTTTCCCCCATACTGTTCTCATGGTAGTGGATAAGTCTCATGAGATCTGATGGTTTTATCAGAGGTTTCTGCTTTTGCATCCTTCTCATTTTCTCTTGCCGCTGCCATGTAAGAAGTGCCTTTTGCCTCCCACCATGATTCTGAGGCCTCCACAGCCATGTGGAACTGTAAGTCCAACTAAACCTTTTTTTCTTCCCAGTCTCGGGTATGTCTTTATTAGCAGCATGAAAACAAAACAATACATTAGCGTAGAAATATATTCAAATCATGGGAATTGTGAAGGGTGAACAAACACGAGTATGAAAGCAACATTTCAGCAGGTTTGAGAAAGTTGTTCATGAAGGCAGCTGTCCCTCTGGAGTGTGTGATGTGGCAGGTCTCAGGGTCAGAAGTGAGCTCTCTTTGCAACCTGGTATGCTGGGAGTTAAGCTTTAGGAAACACAGAGTTGAGGTAATCATGGCTTCATGGGGAAAATGCAGGGGTTCCTTGCAGCCAGAAGAGAAGAGAACAACCTCCAAGCTCCAAAGAAGGATGAAGGAGGTAGGTGTGTAGCCCCAGCCCCTAATAAGGAAGAGGCCTCAAGGTGTTTTTGTCTGAGACCAAGGCCTCCTGGCACTGTTCCAAGTGGAAGGAAGCCCTAAGCTGACACACATCTGAGACCTGGGTGGAGCCATTTCAAAGGAAGCTGAGGTCCTTCTGTTGACTTTTAACCTTGAGAACATGGTCACTTTGTACTGTTTTTGCAGGTTCTACTCACATTGACCTCGACTCCATGACCTTGGAATTTAAACCTGAGACAATGTCGTATCCTTGCCTGGGTTTGGCAATTGCAGGGTTCAGGCCAGTAGAATGACCTATGAAGGTTTGGGGATTCACAGCCTCTGTCGTAAGCTTAATTCATGCAGCATCTGGGGACCCCAACACTCTTCGTGTGGTCTGCGACATCTCTGAAAAACTTCTACATGGTAAGGAATTTTGGTGTTTTTTAAAAAGTCAAGGGCCTCAATTAGAAATATGAATAAAGGGAGATGAAGGCTACTTCCTTTAAGGTTGTGTCAAGACAGGAAGACATAAAGTAAGAGTGTATATATGACACTATGTGGTAAGCTGCAGATAAAAATTTCAATTTAGCTTGATGCATCTTCTGTGGTTCTTTCATAATTTTTTAAAAAATTCCACACTTAGAGTAAACACTTGTGATAGATGGCCTGCTAATACAGTGCAAAATGTGGCCATTTTACATTTTCTCACAAATAATTAACCCAGAATGTCTGAATCCCCAGATGGCTTCACTGTCACCTCCTTTCATCCCCGTCACTAACCTGTGAAAAGGCAGCCCTCACATTAAGACACTTTCCTGAAGTGGCAGCGACAGCTCAGTGAGGGCTGCTGTGCTGCACTGGGTTGGGGCTGACGTTCCCAACCTCACTGCTAATGAGAATATTTGAAAGATTACTGACATGTTCATGTTCATGGCGGCGGCCGGAAGTAATTCAGCACTCTTCAATAAAGGGCTACCTTGGCAGGTTCAAGATTTGAATGGGAAAAGGGTGATGGCTGGGCTGTGTGCACATGTTACCTGCATCTCCAAGACCCTGTCCTTCTTCATGTCTTTCCCTGCTTATCAGACCAGTTCTGGGCACTGATAACACCACAGAGCATTTGCTCAATCTCTAACATCTGATATCCTGAAAAGGGAGTGGAGGCCTTTTTGCAGACTTCTGGGCTCCCACAGCCCCTGTGCTGCAGCATGCTGCCTGCCTTCTCTTCTGTCATCAATGAAACATGGTGGAGGGAGCTATGCTGCTGATGCAGCTTGGAGGCTGTAAGGGACCAGAGTCAAATGGGCCATCGAGGGCTGGCTACACAGTTACTGGGCTGGCCATGTGATAGAGAGTGCAGACCACTAAAAGGCACATAGCAGAAGAATACTGAACAACACAGAAAAAAATCAACACATATAGATCAGAATAAAGGCTAAGTTATTAAACAGTACATTTAGATGTTTCTAGTTATAGAAAAATGCTTCAGCACATATTAGCAGAGAGAAAAAAAATAGGCCACAAGGAGATTTATCACTATATTAATTTTTTTTTGTGAGGGAGGGTTTTTCTCACCATTCCTGATGTTTCCTTCTACGTACATCAGACCTGTTGATGTAACACTTCTCCTATTTCCTAGTCTTCCCTTGTTTTAATTCGGGATAGAAGGAATGACTTACGCTTGATAATGAGTTTGGAAGTGGGAACTAGGCATATACAGCTCTACCCTTTCCTGTACTTTTTGTTGGGAGTTGACAGTTCCTAAGAAACACCCTGTAGTGGGCAGATTCCAAGATAGCCCCCAGTGATCCTGTCCCCTGATATTCATGCCCTTGTGGAATCTCCTCTTCTTGAGTGTAGGTAGGTCCTGTGACTTTCTTCTAATCACTTAAATATGGCAAAGATAGTGGGACATCATTTCCATGATAAGCTCACATGATATTATAACTTCCATCTTTCAACTCTCTCTGTTGCCTTCTCCACTTGCATGTTTTCTTTTCTTTCCTTTTTTAAAAACAAAACAAAACAAACAAATGACACTTGCAAGCAAGCAGCCATGTTGCAGGCATCCTCATGGCAAGGTACCAAGGGTGACCTTTACTTGGCCAACAGCCAAGGAGTAAGTGAGGCCACAAGTTGACTCCTGACAACAATTACATGAACTTGGAAGCAGATCCACACTTGAGCCTTCAGATGAGACCTAAGCCATGGCTACTACTTTGATTGCAGCCTTGAGGAAGACATTGAGAAAGCTGTTTGTTTGAGACGGTTGAAGCCAGGACCTCAGTAAGCTATGTCTGGACTCCTGGACCCACAAAAACTGTAAGAACATAAGTGTATGCCGTTTTAAGCTGCAAAATCTGTGATAATTAGTTACAAAGACATAGATAATAAAATCAGACCTTTATGCCATAAAGTATGCATGGGTGGCCCTAATCTTTGGTGGGGTACAGAGGTGGTATTGGGGTCCTGTGATGCCTAGGACTGTCTGGGTAAGCCTATTGGATTCTTAGCTTAAGTTATGAGGAGTATCTGCCCATAGATATAAACAGCATTGTCTCACATGAATTTTGTCTTTGACAAGTGAGATTTTGTTGTTTTCCTCCTTTGTTTCCCTCATAAATTTCAGATCTTGAGTAGGAAAAAGAGAAATATTTCTATCACCATCTTTTGAGTGTTGGGATAAGGAGAGATTTTTCTACCTTTCAATCTATTATTTTATTTTTAAAATATATGGGAACCTGTGTAATTGTTATAATCAGAAAAAAAATACTAAGAAGGGCCAGCCGGGTGGCCAGGTACATGCAAGTGAGTTTTGATAAGGACTTTTTACTATTGCCCTAGATTTTGTTTCTATGATTCAAGATTGAGGATCAAAGTATCACATCCTTAAACTTTTTTCAAGACTATGGGAACCAGATTCCCATTAAAGGCTTAAGTTCTGCTACTCTCAATCATTACTCCAGTCCCCACAACTTCCCAACGTACAAAACAAAATTGGGGGAAGTGGGGAGAAAGAGAAAATTGTCCTGGGTTACTAGAGAGTGCTAAGGCTTGAGTTGTCTGTCCCCCTAGACCCAAGTAAGGGGCGGGGGGCTGAAAAAGTATCACTCACAGAGGCTGGGAGTGCCTGTAAAAGTGGGTAAATGGAATTTATATTCTTCTGTTTGCTATTTAATTGGGAAGTGACATGTTTATCTGCCTTACACATACCTGAGCAGGAAGACATAAACAGGGAGGGAGAAGACAGGTGAAGTGTGAGCACAGGATGATGATGTGTAAGTTTCCATGGACACTACAGAAACTATCTGGGCTTAGGATGGTTGGTCCACAGTGAGGGAATTCTGTAGCACAAGTCTCTGTAAGGCATTGGGGAGCATCGTGGGAGGGAGGATGTTATTTATCTCTTTATCATTCTCCTAACTCAGTTAGGGACTGTATAGCAGGGAGCCTGGAAATTCCCTGCCAAATAAATTGCATGTATTTGATTACATGATACAATGCAGAATATATCTGGTCTTTGTTCCTGGTTCCGGGACAGAGCTTCAGAACCTCTTGGAGTTTTCAGAGTGACAGGAATGTCTTCAGTTACTCACAACAGACCCTTTCTACTTCTGCAGTACCTGAGTTTATGCTAATGAAGTAACTTATGGTGGGCCCTCAGATGATTATCAAGGAGGGGCTGGCCTTCCGGAAAGAACAACCATGTGATGAGAGGAGGGGGACATTCAGCCTCACCCCCTGACCTCTGGGGAAGGAAGAGGGGCTAGAAATAGATCTCAGTCATGTGGCCAATGATTTAATCAATCACGCGTCTGTAATAAAACTTAGATAAAACTCTGAACAATGCAACTCAGACAGCTTCCTGGTTGGTGAATATATGGGTACACCCGGAGGGCGGCACAACCCAGATCCACAAGGCTGGAAGCTCCTGTGCTCAGGACCCTTCCGGATCTTGCCACGTGTACCTGTGCATCTGGCTGTTCATTCATGTCCTTTTTGGTAAAATGGTAATTGTTAAGTATGGCATTTTCCTGAATGCTGTAAGAGGTTCTAGCAGATTATCAAACCCAAGGAGGGTGTGCTATCTTGAATTTGCAGCTATCCAGGCAGAAGCGTGGGAAGCCTGGGACCCCACTCACTGCTGGTGTCTGACATAAGAGCAGTCTTGCTGGGGATCTTGCCCTTTAACTCATGGGATCTGATACGAACTCCAGGTAATTAGTGCCTGAATTAAATTAAATTGTAGGATAACCAGTCGGTGTCAGACAATATTGAAGGCTGTTTACCATACAGAGTGAGGGCTTTGATGGTCAGTAAATATTAGATAAATAGTCACAGCCAAGATAAATGACAGAGCCTTTGTTTTGCCTGATCTCCTCATATCATATCACCCCATTACAATAGAGGCAAGTTACCCTGAATGAAAAGACCAAACACTCCAGGCAGGGGGAGGGTGGAATATCACAGTTTAAGTTGGACTGGCTATGAGGATATAAGGAAATAAGTAAAAGCTCAGAACCCGGTGGAAGGTGGTGATGGGAGCAAATTTAAACTGATTCATTATGCTCCCCCATTCCTCTAAGCAAGAAAGGATTTTCTGACGCATACAAAATGATACAGTTGGCAATACGAATGCATCTGATGCTTATAGTCATGAGCTTTTCCAACCATTGAAAACAGAGGTCTCACCTCCAGAAAACTGAGGTACATTATGACTTAACACACAGAATCAAGGTTACTGGTTCATGGGGATGGGTATAAAGCCCAGGCCCCCCAGCCCCAGCCACCTTGGAAGGGCCACCCAGCTTCAGAGCTCTCTGCAGGATCAGCTGGGCCCTGCTTGCATCTGCATCCCAGCTTCTTTCTCTGCCTCTCCAACTTCCTGTACTCCCCCTATGGCATTGATCCCAAGCGCTTTCCAGCAGGCTTCCAGCACACAGATCCCTGCCAGAAGCCAGCCTAAGACAATCCTCCTTTATCCAGCTTTCCACTCAAAAATCAGCGTCCTCAGAGTGGCTTTCCCTTATCTCTCACGTGCCATCTAGTAAGTGCCTTCATTATATTTGGTGCATGTTTTAACTGTGAGATTATTCATCTGCTGGTATGATTAATGTCAAATTATAAGCTCCGTGTGGGTAAAGGCCCCCTGGTCTAATCACAATTGCATCTCTAAGGCCCAGCACTGGCAGTTGTATAGATTAGACTTCCAATATATAATTATGGAATAAACAGGTAAATAAAGGATGTTAAATCCCATTGAGGAGACGACTCCATTTTTTAAGTCTCCTACTCAGTTTTCCTCTATATCCATTCATCCCTTTAACCATTGAGTACCTGCTGTGTATGTTACTGTGTGCTGGGTATTCTGTGCCAGATAGCGGTGACTCAGACAGCTCCCGCTCCGTTTTTGCGGTGTGATTCATGAAGCCGGGTTCCGCTCTGCAACCCCATGTTATGGTTTGAGATAATGTTACAAATGATCTACTACATGCATGTGGCTCTTTTCCCCAGTGAGTCTATAAAAGACTTAAAGGCGAGGACATTTACAGTCCTTGCTCATAGCAATACAGTAGGCAGAATAATGGTGCTTCAAAGACCTCCCCGGCCTAATCTAGGGAACATAAATATGTTACTGTACCCAGTGAAGGGTATTCTGCTGATGGAAGGAAAGTTGCTAATTAACTGACCTTAAAAGAGGGAGAAGATCCTAAATTCTCTGGGTGGGTCCAGAGACATCGCATGGGACTTTAAATGCAGAATAAGAAAGCAGAGGAGTCAGTCCATGCCTTGTGGCAGAAACAGAAGCAAAAGAAACAGAACAGAAGGAGAGTCAGAGATCTGAAGTGTCAGAAGGACTCACCCCACACTTGGCTAATTCTGAGATGTAAGTGATTATATGCAAGGAATAGAATGAGGCTTATAGGAGCTCAGGACAACCCCTAGCTGACAGCTGGCAGGGAAACAGCGATGTCTGTCTCACAGCCACCTGGAGCAGAATTCTGCCCACAGTCAGAAAGAGTCAGGAAGCAAATTCTCTCCCAGGTCCTCCAGTAAGAGGAGCACAGTGCTGCGGATGCTCTGACTTTGGCTTTGTGATATGTGAAGCAGAGAAACCAGCCAAGCCACTGGATGCCCAACCTGCAAAACTCTGAGATAATAAAAGAGTGTTTTCCTTAAGTCACTAAGTTTGTGGTAGTTTGTAATGGCAACTTGAGAAAACTAATACAGGAGGTATCCAATGTATGTTTTGGACTTGAGTCTTTAAAACTCTGTATTCCCAAATTAAAATGCAGCATATCCTGAAGCATTTATAGAGTGAATTTGCAGTTTCAACTTTTTGTAAACAGCATGGAAGTTCGCGGCATGTTAAAATATGCACATGTTAACATGTGTCATCTTGCTGAGGGAGGTATTTAGGTTGTGGATGCTGCAAGTCATGTGTGTGGGAATATAATCCTTCCTGAACTTTTAGGCCACTAATAGCAAAATCTACATTAGTCAGGGCTTCCCAGAGAAACAGAACCAATAGGAGAGAGAGAGACAGACAGACAGAGAAAGAGAGAGAGAGAGAGAGACAGAGAGAGAGAGAGACACACACAGACAGACACACACACACAAAGAGACAGAGAGATTTATGATAAGGAACTGCTCCATGAAATTGTGTGGGCTAGTAAGTCTAAAATTTGCTGCGCCAGCCAGCAGGCTGTACCCAGGAAAGAACTGATGTGCAGCTTGGGTCGGAAGGAGACAGCATCTCCTCTTTCTTCCAGGGACTTCAGTCTGTTTTTCTAAGGACCTTTAATTGATGAAGCCCACCCGCATTATGAAAGATAATCTACTTTACTCAAAAATCTATGGATTTAAATGTTAATCACATCTAAGAAATACCTTCACAGCGACATCTAGGCAGGCTTTTGACCAAGCATCTGAGTACCATGCCTAGCAAAATTGACACATACAATTAACCATCACAAATCCACACCTTGTCAACTCGGCATCCATGCGCGTCTGCTTAAACCATACTTACTCTTCAAATAAAGACAATAACAAGGCTATACTTCCACTTCACATAATATCACTACCCTGAGCACAACTGAAAGCACACAAACCCTGTCCCTAAAAGAAAAGCAAAGTCCTTTGGTGATGTTCATGCCTCTCCTTAATGTCCCGTAACTTTACTACTATGATGTGAAGTTGACAATACTTAAATACTATGATAGCAAATCAATGTATCATATGTTATATGATAAGGGGATAAGAGAGGAAAGAAAACAAAGATACAATTGTTTCTTGGTATCTTTGGGGAATTGGTTCCAGGAACCCCTCATACAGGATACAAAACTCTGAGAGAGTTCAAGACTTTTCATATGTACTGGCCTAGTATTTGCAGCTAACCTACACACATCCTCCTGCACACTTTAGGTGCCATCTAGACTACATATGAAACCTAATAAAATGCAAGTGCTATCCAAATAGTTGTTGTATTGTACTGTGTTATATTTGTATTTATGTTTATTGTTGTATTTTTTTGTTTTTTTCCACTGAATATTTTTTATTTGAGGATGGTTGAATCTATGAGTGTGGAAGCTGCAGATTCAAAGGGCTGACTGTATTTGCTGAACACACACACACACACACACACACACACACACACACACACACACAATGGCAAATGCACTCCCTGGCACTGCCTCTCCACATGGCTATGCTATTCTCTCATAATGCATCATCCTCAGCCTTTTACAGTGATTACCTTGGGAGACAGGATTGAATGAGCAGAATGGATTCATTTAGCATTACTACAATCCCAATTTTTACAGTTGTGGAAATAATTTTACAGTGGCACATGAGAAAGAGGGGCTTCTCAGAGGTCACAGAAAATAAAAGACAACTCAGGACTTCCAAACATTAATTTTTTTAATGCTCATGCACTTACCCTTGTTTTTTCTCCTGCCTTCAATACATGGCCAAGGTAGCACAGAGGTGGCTCCATGGTGTGATTACAATGACAACACTCATGGTATTATGTGCCTGTTAATGCAGTTTATGGCTACAGAAAGCCCCTTTCTCCTTATTCTTTTCACAGAGGAATGTACCTTCCCCTTGCTGCATTATCAATAGGGTTTTAAGCAAAAGTGCTCTTTTCTCCTCTTGCACATTTACAATCAATGGCTACAGACTCAGAATTGTGAAGTGCTTTCTGACTGTTTTGTTTCCATTTTCTAGCAATGGCCCATTCTGTATCAATCTAAATGAGCCACAGAAAACATGGCATTTGACCTGAATCTCCGGGCAGAAAGTATTGTTCCTAGCAGCATTCAGCAGTACCATATACAAAAAGGAGAAGCGATGAAAACCTAAAAGCATGTCTTCCAAAACTTCTTCCTGGAGATCTTCTTCTATGTCTGGCAACAGCTCTCCTGCTCTTTCCCTCTTGCATTTCTTCCTGCTGCAAACACTGGTTGAGAACCTACTACTTCCAAGGCCTAGAAATCTTATTCTCAAAGGACAGGAACACATGAAATTGTTTCCAAGCTGAATGTCTAACTAAGATAACAGTTGCAAAATGATGCCAAACCATAAAGTGAAATATGAGCTACTCCTGAAATACAATAAAATGGAGCTATGTGTATTTATCTGTGTAAAAAGTAAAGTAGAGGTTCCTCTTCAAAGACTTTCCTCCCCATCTAAATAGGAATAAACAGTAACTTCTCTTAGAAGCGAAATTTATTCAAAGACCTGTGCTAACATTCTTAAATGTCTGCTAGCCGCAATAAAGAAATCAAGGTACTTTATGTTCTTCGCTCCCACAATTTAGCTTAAATATCTGCCCTGGCATGCTTATACTGGTCCAAGCAAGCATTAGGTCATAGCCTGTTCCTCTTCCTTATTTGAAGGTGTTTCTACCTTTCTCAGCATTCCACAAGTTACTTCCTCCTTCTTTTGTTCTCCTCTGCCTTTACCTCTTTTAAAAAGTTCTAAGTTGCTAGCCAATTGAGACAAACACAGAATGTGAGGTCCCGTTCCAGCCAATGGAAACCAGACACAGCAGTAGAGTGGACACCTCAGGTTATAAACGACCCTGTCTCCTTTGTTTGGTGTACTCTTGTGGCAAAACTGCTGGCGAGTGTACCCCTTCTGCAGAAAGTAAAAATGGCACTGCTGAGGAGATTAAATTTATGTTCAAGTGCTATTTCTTTATGGCACTGAGGAACAAGTATTTCTTACATCTGGAAAGGCAACTGTGATATATTGTCAACTTAAAAAGCAAATGCATACTAACATATACTCTGTGATTTCATTTTCTTAAAAGAGAAAAGGCTTACACATATGAATATGCCTACTAGGAAAAAGGAAAAATGAAGAGCCTGGCCATCCATCCAGAGTGCAATGCAAAGTTCTCACCTCCCTCGAAGGATCTGATCTCCTCTTTAATGAACTTCTCTTTTTTTTTTTACCCCAGCAGCGTCATGGAGGAAACACACCAAGCTTCCTCTTGCCATAGGGCCTTTTCTCTGGTTGTACCATCTCCCTGGAATGCATATGGCTTCCCTCCTTCTCATTAAGAATAAAGACTCCACTCTGAGCAAATACAGAAGCTAAGTAATAAGGGGCAAGAAGCTAGACAGGGACTTCCCAGTATGGAGCAGATCCCACAGCACCAACCAGAGATGAGAATTAGGCCACACCCGTAAAGAGGCGATGCATCTGGGCCCAGAAGTTAAAAGTTACCTCCATTTCCTTAGAGAGAAGGCTACAACTGGAATCAGTTGAATACTGGTTACTGAATAGTTCTTAGAGAGAATGAAAGTTTTGAGTCAGCCATTCTTTTTTTTTTTTTTTTTTTGAGATGGAGTCTCGCTCTGTCACCCAGGCTGGAGTGCAGTGGCGCAGTCTCGGCTCACTGTAAGCTCTGCCTCCCAGGTTCACGCCATTCTCCTGCCTCAGCCTCCCGAGTAGCTGGGACTACAGGTGCCCGCCACCACACCTGTTATAAATGACCCTGTCTCCTTTGTTCGGTGTACTCTTACAAGAGTACTAGTTTTTTGTATTTTTAGTAGAGACGGGATTTCACTGTGTTAGCCAGGATGGTCTCAATCTCCTGACCTTGTGATCCGCCCGCCTCGGCCTCCCAAAGTGCTGGGATTACAGGCGTGAGCCACCGCGCCCAGCCGAGTCAGCCATTCTTAACTAACAATGCTTATCTTGTGTAGTCCTTCAGGTTTTATTATATAACATACTGATGATTAAAGTCACAGTTCCAGTGTTCAGAATGAGCTGAAAATCAGGTGCTCTTTTCTGCTCAAACATCTTTGGAATGAGAAGATCCTTACTTGCCTGTGTGTACATGGACTGTACACCTCTGTAATGTGTCTTACAATCAGTAGCCAAACGGATAGCCACAAAAAGTGGACATCTAACTTGAGGTTCTGGAATCAATTGGCTTAAGGGTGTGGAAATCGAAATAAATAGGTGGGAAAACAGTATATTCAAAAGTCTACCACCTCCAGCCCTGTCTCTGCCTTCCTGCCTCAGCCACAGCTGAACTGCAAAGAGCAGATGGTGGGTCACTGCCCTGTAGCACGGACACTTGCCATGACCTGCCATTGCATTACAAATGTGCATCAGTGACTCTGTTCCGTAGCTGTTGTCTTTGGATATGTCCTAACATCAGGAGTGAGGATGGTCCCTGCAGAGGGTCACACCTGGGAGTCCTCAAGAGAAAAGTGAGCATCACAACCAGGCACTTGCATTCTACAAAGAATAAATCATCAGCGAAACATCTCCAAGCCTTGCCTGTCCATCAGCTTATTTCCACGTACCCATTCACAAGGCCCATTGCAGGTCAGGAGCTTGTTTCAGCTGAGTTTGCAATAAGACCGGTCTAGTGGCCCTTGATGAAAGCACTTATGTGTAGCTTCTCTTCTTAATTAAGTCTAAACAAAACTATGTATTGTCTTCTGCATCCTTTTCAAGATGAATGATATTAAAAATGATTACATGATAATAATGAAACTAGAGATTGGAAAAAAGCCCCCGACATCCAGGAGCTGGCTGGGAACTCCCACCTGGGCCTTGGTGTTCTGTTATTGAAGATAAACAATTTCACAAAACACTAATATCAGACAAAACAGCTCTGTGACCAAGACGGATCAAGACAAAAGAAGACCCCTCCGTTATCATGTTTGAACATAGACAATAGCATAAGCATTGTTCAAAGAAACCACAACAATGACCAAACATCTGTTCTTTTGTCTAACATGACTGACCTCTGCTTCTTTACCCATGACAGCGTTAGCCTGGCTTCATTTCTCTCATCTTATGAGCAAGATTTATTAAATATCTGCTATGGTTTGAATGTTTGTCCCCTCTGAAACTCACAGTGAAACTTAACCACAATTATATAACTGTACTAAGGGGGTGAGGAATCTTGCCCACATATTTGGTCAAACATGATTCTATACGTATCTGTGAGGGTGTTTCTGGGCAAGATTAAAGCCGAATTGGTAGGCTGAGTCAAACAGATTGCCTTTTCTAGTGTGCATGGGCCTCATCCCATCCATTTAAGACCTGAAAAGAACAAAAAGATTGAGTATGAAGAAACTCTGCCTGCCTGATGGCTGAGCTGGGACCTTGGTCTTTTCCTGTCTTTGGACTTCGAGTGAAACATTGGCTCTCCTTGGGTCTAGAGCTTGATGGCTTTCAGATTGGAATTATACATTGGCTTTCCTGGGACTTCTTAGCATCCATAATCATGTGAGCCAATTCCTTATAATAAACTTATTCTCTCTCTCTCTCCACACACACACACACACACACACACACACACACACACACACACATACATACACACTCTTATATAAGTATATACATATATACCAATATAAAGAGATATAAATATGTATGCTAATAAATAGCACTATCTCTCTATGTATCTTATTGGCTTTGTTACTCTGGAGAACCCTGACAAATAGAAATTTAATGTTATGGATTTAATGGTAGTACCTCTCCAAAATTCATATGTTGAAGCCCTAACCAATGTAATGGTATCTGGAGACAGGGAGGTAATTACTTTTGAGAGGTAATTAGAGTGAGATGAAGTCATGAGAAGTTCTAGTCTGATTAGATCAATATCCTTTTTAAGAAAAGGCACCTGAGAGTTAACTTGAGTGTTCTCTCTCTCTCTTTCCCTCCCTCCCTCTCTCTCTCCCTCTCGCTTTCTTTCTTTCTGTCCATGTGTACATAAAGAAGTAATGTGAGTGCACAGTGAGATAGCAGCCACGCACAAGCCAAGAAAAGAGACCTCAGAATAAAACTTACCTTGCTAGAATCTTGATCCTGGACTTTTCAGCCTCGATAACTGTGAGAAATAAGTTTCTGTTGTTTAAGCCCACCTCCCAAAAGAGGGTGGGAAATCTAACCACGGTATTTGAGAGGCAGGATATTTAGGAGATAATTAGATTTAGATGAGGTCAGCTTCCTCACCATGTCATGCTTTATGCAGCAAAAAGACTCTGCAGAGAGTCCTCACTAGCATTAAGGCCCTTACCAGGTGCAGCCTCTTCACCTTGAACTTGCCCCACCTCCAGAACTGTAAGAAATAAGCCTATTTTCTTTACAAAGTACCCAGTCTCAAGTAATCAGTTATAGCAACAGAAAACAAATCAAGACAATACCCAATCATAGAATTACTCCCACTTTCTGGCAGCGTCACTCCAGAGTTAGGTCCTACTTACTTGAACCTTCCCCCAAATCACCTAACATAAGCCCAAGTATATAATACATCCTTCCCAACACCCTCTTATGAAGGCATCTCATTGTTCCCATGTTGTGTGCTTTAGCTCATGACAAGAATAAACTCAACTTGTTACCCTACAAGTATGTGGCTGATGGGCTTTGGCTGGAGGGCATTGATAGAAATGAGGTACAAGGACAGCAGTTTGGGAATCCCAGCTCAGAGGCTTGGCTGACTGTGCCTAATACCGTGCTTGGCACATGGTAAGAACTCAGCAAATGTTTCTTGAATCAATGAAAAGAATCAGGCAGCTCCTGTTGAAACTAATGTGCATGCACCTTGGAGCTTTCTTGCCATTGGCCATCTCACCATGAGGCTATTAATTTTGCAAAAATATTCAAACATAATTAAGAGTCCAATAGTATTAAATTAATAACGATGTGTGCTTAGGCTATACAAATAAAAGAGAAAGCCAAGATATCTTTTTAAAATGCCATACAAAATTCAAAATTCTTTGGTAAAAATTAATAAAATATGTCTAAGTCCAAAATGGAGACAACTGTGCCTCTTCGTTAAGGAACCTACCAGAAAACTAAAGAAAATAAAGAGAAGTTTCATTTCTGAATATAATGACTCAATATGGTAAAAAGGTGGGTCCCTCACATTAAATTATTCTATAAATAATTACTTAATGGTTATTTTTGAAATAGACAAAATCATGTTTAGGTTTACCTGGATGAATAAACGTGTGAGCAGAGCAAAGAAAATTTCAATCATATCAAGTATCTTCTCAGACCACAGTGGAATAAAACCAGAAATCAATTCCAAAAGGAACCCTCAAAACTATACAAATACATGAAAATTAAGCAATCTACTTCTGAATGATTTTGGGGTTAACCATCAAATCAAGATGGAAATTTAAATTTTTTTTCAAAATGAATGATAACTGTGACACAAGTTATCAAAATCTCTGGGATACAGCAAAAGCATTGCTAAGAGGAACGTTTACAGCACTAAATGCCTACATTAAAAGTCTGAAAGATCAGAAGTTGACAACCTAACATCACATTTCAAGGAATGAAACAAGAACAAACCAAACCCAAAGCTAGCAGAAGAAAAGAAATAACAAAGATCAGAGCAGAACTAAATCAAATTGAAACAAAAAAATTATAAAAGATCAATGAAACAACAAGGAGGTTATTTGAAAAGATAAACAAAATTGATAGACCACTAGCTAGATTAACCAAGAAAAGAAAGAAGATTCAGATAAGTTCAATTGGAAATGAAAATGGAGACATCACAACTGACACCACAGAAATGCAAAAGATCATTTGAGACTACTATGAACACCACTCTGGACACAAACTAGAAAATCTAGAGGAAATAAATAAGTTCCTGGACACATACAACCCCATAGCTTAAATCAGGAATAAATAGAAATCCTGATGAGACTAATAACAAGCAGTGAGATTGAATCAGCAACAAAAAAAAATGCCAACAGAACAAAGCCCAGGGCCAGTTGGATTCACACCTAAATTCTACCAGACATTCAAAAAAGAATTGGTACCAATCCTTCTGAAACTATTCCAAAAGACAGAGAAGGAGGGAATCCTGCCTAACTTATTCTGTGAAGCCAGTATTCTCATACCAAAGCCAGGGGAGGACATAACAAAATAGGAAAACTACAGACCAATATTCCTGACGAATACAGATGCAAAAATTCTCAACACAATATTAGCAAACCAAATCCAATAGCAAATCTAATCCAATAGCACATCAAAAAAATAATTCACCATGATAATTCTAAAGATGCAGGGATGGTTCCACATACACAAGTCAAAAAATGTGACTCATCACATAAACATAATTCAAAACAAAAACCATATGATCATCTCAATAGAGGCACAAAAAACATTTGATAAAATCTAATATCCCTTTATGATAAAAACTCTCAACATACTAGGCACAGAAGGAACATACCTCAAAATAAGAAAAGCCATATATAACAAATCCAGAGCCCACATCGTACTGAATTGAATGGGGAAAAGCTGAAAGCATTCAACTGAAGCAAGACAACGATGCCCACTTTCACCACTTCCATTCATCATAATACTGGAAGTCCTAGCCAGAGAAATCAGGAAAGAGAAAGAAATCAAGGGCATCCAAATAGGAAAAAAGGAAGTAAAACTACCTCTGCTAGAAAACCCTAAAGACTCCTCCAAAAGACTCATACATCTGATAAATGAATTCAGTAAAGTCTTAGGTTACAATATCAATATACACAAATCAGTAGCACTGCTATATACCAACAATGACCAAGCTGAGAATCAAATAAAGAACACAATCTCAGGCTGGGTGTGGTGGTTCATGCCTGACTTTGGGAGGCCAAGGCAGGCAGATCAACTGAGGTCAGGAGTTTGAGACCAGCTTGGCCAACATGGTGAAACCCCATCTATACTGAAAAAAAATATAAAAATTAGCCAGGTGTAGTGACAGGCATCTATAATCCCAGCTACTCGGGAAGCTGAGGCAGGAGAACCACCTGAACCAGGGGGCAGAGGTTGCAGTGAGCCGAAATCGTACCACTTCATTCACTCCAGTGTGGGCGACAGAGCAAAATTCTGTCTCAAAAAAAAAAAAAAAAAAAAAAAAAAGAGCTCAACCCCTTTAATAATAGCTACAAAGAAAATAAAACACTTTATTTTTAAAACACTTAATAAATATACTTTACCAAGGAGGTGAAAAGATCTCTAAAGGAGAACTACAAAACACTGCTGAAAGAAATCATAGATGACAAACAAATGCAAAAACATCCCATGTTCATAGATTGAAAGAATCGGTATTGTGGAAATGACCATACTGCTCAGTAATCTACAGATTCAATGCAATTCCTATCAAAATACCAACATCATTTTTCACAAAATAAAAAAATAAATAAAATTTGTAGGGAACCAAAAAAGAGCTAGAATAGCCAAAGAAATCCGAAGCAAAAAGATTTATTCTTAGAATCACATTACCCAACTTCAAATGATACTACAAGGCTATAGTAATTAAAACACCATTGTAATGATATAAAAGTGGATGCATAGACAAACGGAACATGATGGAGAACTCAGAAATAAAGCCAAATACTTACAACTGACTGATCTTTGACAAAGCATATCAAAACATAATGGATTAGAGACACAATTTAAGGAGAATACAACTTATTCAATAAATGGTGCTGGGAAAATCAAATAGCCACATATATAAGAACGAAACTGGATTCTTATCTCTCACCAGATACAAAAATTAACTCAAGGTGGATTAAAGACTTAAATATAAAACCTGAAACCATAAAAATTCTAGAAGAATCCCTAGGAAAAACTCTTTTGGACATTGGCCTGGGCAAAGAATTATGTCTAGGACCCCAAAAGCAAACTCAACAAAAACAAAAGTAAATACAGGGGACCTAATTAAAAAGTTTCTGCACAGCAAAATAAATAATCATCAAAGTAAACAGACAACCTACAGAATGGAAGTAAATATTTGAAAATTATGCATCCGACAAAGTACTAATATCTGCAATCTACAAACTCAAACAAATCAGCAAGAAAAAACAAATAATCCCATTAAAAAGTGGGCAAAGGACCTGAATGGATACTCCTCAAAAGAAGATATACAAATGGCCAAAAACATGTGAAAAACTGCTCAACATCACTAACTATTAGGGAAATGCCAATTAAAACCACAATGAGATCCGACCTTCCCCTAGCCAGAATGGCCATTATTAAAAAGTTAACAAACAATAGATGTTGGCATGGATGTATTGAAAAAGGAATACTTACACACTGCTGGTGGGAATGTAAATTAGCACAATCTCTACAGAAAACAGTATGGAGGTTTCTCAAATAACTAAAAGTAGATCTACCATTTAATCCAGCAATCGCACTACTGGGTATCTATCCAAAGGAAAAGAAGTCACTATATCAAAAAGACACCTGCATGTCTATGTTTATCACAGCACAATTCACAATTGCAAAGATATGGGATCAACCTAAGTGTCCATTAACTGATGAATGGACGAAGATGTTTATATATATATATATATATATATATATATATATATATATAATCTTGAAATTTTATATATTTAAAGATGTTATATATAGATTAATCCTGTATATCTTGTGTGTGTATATATGTTAGATATATATCATCTTGAAATTTTCATACGCATATATATATACATATATATATATACACACACACCCCCACACACATCGTGAAGTACTACTAAGCCATAAAAATAATGAAATAATGTCTTTTGCAGCAACTCAGATGGAACTAGAGGCCATTATTCTAAGTGAAGTAATTCAGGAATTGAAAAATCAAATAATGCATGTTCTCATTTATAAGTAGGAGCTAAGCTTTGGGCACACAAAGGCATACAGAGTGCTATAATGGACTCAGGAGACTCAGAAGTGGGGAGGGTGGGAGGGAGGTGAGGGATAGAAAACTATATATTGAGTACAATGTACACTACTCAGATGATAGGTGCATTAAAATCCTAGACTTTACCACTAAACAATTCATCTATGTCATCAAAGTCACTTGTACCCATAAAACTAGTGAAATAGAAAAAATTAAAAAATGAAAAAACAAGTAACAGGTCATCTGGACACCTCCTGAAGGACCTGCCTGAGCTGTTTTACAGTTAACTTTTTTTTTATAAGTAGAAGGAGTAGTCTAAAATAATTATGAACAAATAGTAAATACATAAACCATGAATAGTCATTTATTATTATCGCAAGTATTATATAGTGTACATAATGTGTGCTCTGCTTTCGTACGCTGGCAGGGCAGTAGGTTTGTTATGTAAGCATCACCAGAAACAAGTGAGTCATGCATTAAGTTACAATGTTAGGATGTTGTCCATTATCACATACATTAGATGTATGTTAACCATTATAGCTCCATCTTAAGGGCCACTGTCACAGATGTGGTCCATCACTGACCAAAATGTTGTTATGCAGCACATAACTATATAACATAAAATCTGGATTATGGGCCGGGTGTGGTGGCTTACACCTGTAATCTCAACACTTTGGGAGGCTGAGGCAGGCAGATCACTTGAGGTCAGGAGTTTGAGACCAGCCTGGCCAACATGCTGAAACCCCATCTCTACTAAAATATAAAACTTAGACGGGCATGGTGGCAGGTGCCTGTAAGTCCAGCTACTTGGGAGGCTGAGGTAGGAGAATCACTTGAACCCAGGAGGTGGAGATTGTAGTGAGCTGAGATCGTGCCATTGCACTCTAGCCTGGGAAACAAGAGAGAAACTCCACCTCAAAAAAAAAAAAAGAAAAATCTGGATTGCGTGGGTCTATGTATACTGTATGTGTATATATACAAACATATGCATGCATATATACACAAGTATATACAAATACACACACATATATACATTCCAAGCAAACAGGGTCCCTGCTGCTCCACAGATGTAACCAATTTCTCCCTTCAGCCTTTGCACTTGCTAATTCATTTGCCTGGAATGCTTTCTCCAAGACGTATGCACACCTTGCTTTCTTACATCACTGTATCCTCTGCCAGGCATTATGTTATATATCCATCTCCATGTCTTTCTCAAGGGAATTTATGCTGCATGATGGTGAACTAATACTTCGTCTTATTCAGAGCACGCAGGATGTAGAACAATTCTTGACACTAGGGAGCACCCAGTGAACCCTGCTGATGGGCAAATGGGTGGGTCTGGTCAGGGGCAGCCAGAAGACAGGAGGAGATTCCAAGGGAACTAAGCAGTGACCCCACAGTCAAGGACCATATGGGAGTCAGACTTCTCAGCAGATGCCAGTGTGGAAGGTAATGGCTGATTGAGGGTTCAGAACATCAGTGCCACTGGCCACAGGGGAAGGCCATGGAACAGAAGGACCTTAAATCAAGTGAAAAACATTGAAATAGGCGCAATTACCCCAAAGTTAAAAAAAAAATAACATTTTAGTTGCCTGGTAGAAGGGTGCCTCAAAACAGAAGGATGAAGAGGAGGAGAGGCAGGAGGAGGAGGAGGAGGAGAACAGTGAAGTGGAAACATAAGATTTTTACTGGCCCCAGTAATTTTTCAAAAGGCTGTGGTGGCTCATGCCTGTAATTCCAGCACTTTGGGAGGCCAAGGCAGGCAGATCAACTGAGGTCAGGAGTTTGAGACCAGCTTGGCCAACATGGTGAAACCCCATCTATATTGAAAAAATATAAAAATAAGCCAGGTGTAGTGACCGGCATCTATAATAATCCCAGCTACTCGGGAAGCTGAGGCAGGAGAACCTCCCTCACCAGGTACTGAGCTCCCTGCTGTAAGCCACCATATGTGCCCAGGTCTGAGTGCTGCCATCCACTTTCAGCTATCCTCCCACGGAGCTGTTCTGCCCCAGCCCAAAGCATGCACTGCAAATCCCTACAGCTTCTCAATCCAGATCAAACTCCTCATTCCCCCAGAGCCATTTATTTCAGCAGGATTACTGAGGGGAACACTGTGGCTGAATCGCACTCCATGAATTGGAGATGCTGCTCTCTCCTTAGCTAATTACTTTGGATGCCTCCAGCTGCAAATGCAAAAACCCTGACCCACATTGGCCTAGACAGCAAAGGCAATAAAGTCCCAGGTGATCTCATGTACTGCCAGACATCATGGGGTCAAGAATTAAATGAGATAAACCTCTTTTGCAGAGTCCCATATTAAGAATACGGAAATCTTCTCCAGAAACTCCTCAAAAGAATTGTTTTTAGATTTCATTGTGCAAATTCTGGTTGTCTGCCCATCCTTAAATCAAAGGGAGCTGCTGCGTTTGATGGGTCCCGGCCAGGGCTCACACCCAGTGGCTTTGATGGATTCGGACTCTCCTGCTTAGGCAGGTGATCTGGCCTGTGGTGGGCTTCCCTCCAACACAAGACAGCAAAAGAGTTCTATTGTCACTGAGTGTACAGTGTCCCGGGGCTGCTGTAACAAAGTTCCACAAACTGGGGTGCTTAAACAACAGCAATTTATTCTCACACCTTTCTGGGGGCCATAAGTCCAAAATGAAAGTTCTGGCAGGGCTGGAGTCCCTCTGAAGTTTCTACAGGAGACCCCTTCCTTGCCTTGCCCAGTGTCTCTTGGCCTGTGGCAGCATAACTCCAATCTCTGTCTTTGCCCAGCTATGTTTTCCATCTGTGTCTGCACCCAGATTGTCCCCTTTTAATAAGGACACCAGTCATATTGGATTAGGGATCCAGCCTACTTCAGTAGAGCCTCATCTTCACTAATTATATCTGCAAGGTGCAAGTACACTACTTCCAAATATGGTCACGTAAGGTACTGGAGGTTACAAATTCAACATACAAATCTAGGGGGTGGACGGGAAATAATTCAATTTTTAGCACAGAGAAAGGAGGGAAATTGAAACTGGAGCAGGGATCAAATTGCATCTGCTATATGGACCCTCCTGTTTTACAAATTCCTTTTTTACCCCAGAGAATCTTTAGCTGGTGGAACTTCAGGCTGACTTAGGAAGTGAAATGCATATGTTTGGGTGGAGCTCAGGATGCCCTACCAAGGGCGTAGCAGCTGCTGAGGGGTTTCCTTCACTAAGCAATGTCCCCTCCAGCACACTTATGTTCCCTGGATTCTTCCCATTCTCTGCTTCTGCCTCCAGAAATTTATGCTTAAACAGTTCTGGGGGCCAGAAGTGCAAAATCAAAGTGCTGGCACAGCTGCAGTCCCTCTGAAGCTTCTGCGGGAGACTCCTTCCTTGGAAAAACTCCCAGCAAAGTTGCAGACGTATCTGGCAACTGGACTTGAGAGTGAAGCAGGAGGGATCTGAGTGTTGCATATGTGCAGGATAAATTGTTGGGGGAGGACTGCTGGGGGTGCTGGTGACTGAATTTAGGAAAGTGCATAAGCTGGGTGTTCTCAAACCTGGGACACCTCATATTCTATTTCAGGCACTAATTTGTCATGTTTGGGAAGGCCTTAAACTATAATTCAGAAATGATGATTGATATGGTTTGGATCTGTGTTCCTACCCAAATCTCATGTTCAATTTTAATTCCAGTGTTGGAAGAGGGGCTTGGTGGGAGGTGATTGGCTCAGCAGACTGAGTGATCACAAGGAGCCTGGGAAACATGTGGGGTTAATTCAAGGTGGCCAAAGCTTCACCATGGGGGGCAGCTTGGGGGCCGCTTGGGGGCAGCTTGGGGCTGGGCTGCTTCCTCCTCCAAGAAGTATCACAGAGCAATGCTACCAGGACTGGAGATTTCCATTTAGCTAATTAGGGGTCAGGATAAAGATTTGTGGGTCCTGGTGGCAGTGGGTGAGGGCAGAAAGTAAAAGAGGTTGACTATGGATTATCCAGGCATAGATACACATGTTTTCAACAGAAAAGGAGATGGGTTATTATATGTCAGGCCCAACATATCTGCCCTGGCAATGGCAGGGCTTGAGAGTGGCCTGAGGTCAAATCATAACATGGAGATCTGTCCAGAAATAGCCAAGACCCTGCAGACGGTCAGGTCAGAGCTGAGTGAGTTGGTGCATGCACATGTGTGCACTTGCATTCTGACAGTACAGAAATCTGATGGGCACAGCGACCCACAGACCTTCCTGGATTCGGCATGGAGGAGGGAGACCACATTACCTAGGCTGGACTGGAGCCCACGGGCTAACTTTGGGAGCTTGGGGGTTCATTAGATTCCAAGAGTAACTGACTCTCCAGGGAAGCGCCTGTTCCTGTTTGATAAGCGGTGCTCTTTTGTCCTGCATGCAGGGATCAGAAAGGACCTATGCAGAGCAGCTCACAAAAGCAGAGCGGCTTGTTCACTGTGGGCCACAGGTTCACGCTGAAACCAGTGTTCCCGGAAACACGAGGCTTCAGATCAGCCAGTGGCAGAAAGTTGGGAGCGGGGAGGATGTAATTTGGGCACCTGAGACAAACCTTAGGGACGGCTATCCATTTAAGAGATTCAGTGGGTTTTGGAGCTGTGAAAGGAAATTAAATTTTGGGACCCCAAATTTGTTTAGCCAAAGAGAAAAGTCAAGCTGGGAACCGGGTCACGCAAACCTGCCTCCACCTTTTGGTTCCTAAACAAGATGGCTACAAGATGAAAAGCTACATGCTTCCCTCATATTTTGCCCACAAGGAAATTCCTGGTGAGCTGTTAAAGCTTCCCCATGGCCATGCAACTTGATAACCTATCTTTACAGGTGCAGTCGCTCCGCCCACCAGACACAAATGTATAACTGAACGTTCCCCTCCCCATTTTGTCTGCGATATGTAAAATGCACATTCCCCACAGTTTTCCTCTGCCCCTTTTGTTTATGTGAAAGCTGTGTGCTTCTCAATATCTCGTCCTTTCCCCTTTAAATGTGGAGCCCTCAAAATCACCTTCGGAGAAAGGAATAGACCTGTCTCCTGGGAGCATCCTCAACTTTGGCAAATAAATATCCTAAAATGATTGAGACTTGTCTCATTATTTTCCTCGATTGACAGAGCTATTTTTTTTTTTTAACATAAAGTCATTCCCTGGGCCTCAAACAGTTCCTGGTTGGGGAAAGGGGCACATAAGTGGCAAGCTTCTGTAGCCCCTGATCGGCCTGGAGCATAGGGCAGGATGTCATCACCAGAGGCCAAATTTGATTGCAAGCAGAGCCTACTCCCTCTGCCTTTTCTGCCAAGCCTCCTAATCGTTATCTCACATAATTATTTTGGGTAAAACATAAACCAGAATTGTGATGACAGTGTAGACTCACAGGCAGGAACCCCAACAGAGCTGGAAAGATTTGCATGCAGTAACCTTCCATCTCATTGATTGCTTTCCATGACAATTCCACACATGCTTGCTGGCTTTCTTCTTTGCCTGTGGCTTCCTTATGCTTGATTCAATAACAACAACAAAAAGATGTGTGTGTGTGTGGTGGGTGTTTATTGTTAAAATGCTTTATTTTTGGAGTGATGTTTCTTGAAAGCAGTAAGAAAATTTCCCATATAGGAGAAACCCTCCGTGCAGGGTTCGCAGGATCTCACAGTGAGTCCCCAGAAGCAGGTCCCATCCGTAGAGTTTGGGTCTTTAAATTATGTTTACAGCCAGCACCAGGCCATCCTGGAGTCCAGACTTGCTGCAGGAGCAGCTGTCTTAATTTCCTGACGTCATCCAATTAGACAGCAAGGTCTCCCCTATTGAATTTAGAAATATTTGCAGCCCATTTTTTAAAATGACTTATAGGAAGGGGAGAGTACTTAATGCGTTTATTTAGACCAGTAAACTCTCCTTTATATTTATTTTTTTTTTCAGTTTGAGATCCTAAAACACTTTACTGATTGTTCTTAAACAACTAGGGTTAGGCAAAAGACATTGGCCATCAGAGTTTCTAAAGACACCACTCCAGGGCTGAGCTTTGGGTGAGTATTAGACAAGGATGAAAATACCTCCCCATGGGCCATGGAGGTCCTCTTTCTTCTTCCCTTTTCCTAGCCTGTGGCCTTTTAATTTTTTTTTCAGAATAACTTTCTGGAAATGCTCCTATGCACTGTGCCATCAATATACATTTTCTCTTTCTTTCCAACCAAAGAATCATTTACTCTATGTATGTATTGGAATACTTACTTAGAATATTTTATGTCTTACAGTGTGTTTTCACATGTGTTACCCTGTTTAATTTTCATGATAACTCTATGAAGGTGGCATAGTTCTTCCTATTTTCTAGGCCCAGAGAGATAAACTAATACAAACAGTCATGAAGAGGTGCATTTAACTTATTTAAACCCACCTATCCATGACTAGCTTGTATTAGTTTAAGAATCTAAAATTTGGCCAACTCTACCATCTCTCTTTGAAGTGTGTTCACTTTAAATGTTCTCCTCCCCCATCTCCTCCATGTACTGTAGAGCATTCGAACAGAGAGTTACTCTTGCCTAGAGTCTTTCAGTTTCTTGTATCTGGCTTCTCTGTCTCCTGTCCCTGGAATATCCTCTCTAGCCTCAACAGTCCTGCCTTTTGAAGGCCCTTGTGTCTTTAAGACCGAACTCAGATGCTGCAGCTTTTCGTTCCATAGTTTCTTAGTCAACTGGGGCTGCTGTAACAAAGTGCCACACATTGGCGGCTTATCAACAACGGAAATGTATTCCTCACAGTTCTAAGACTGGAAGTCTGAGATGGGGCTGCCAGCAGGGGCAGGTTCTAGCATCCTCCTCCAGGTTGCCACCTTCTTGTATATCCTCGCATGGTGGAAACAGAGAACAGGAAAGCTCTCTGGGGTCCCTTCGATAAGGACACTAATTCCATCCCTGAGGGCTCCCCGCTTGTGACCCAATCACTTTTCAAAGGCCTCAGATTCTAATATCATCACACTGGGGGTAAGATTTCAACATATGGACTTTGAAGGGACACAGACATTCAGTTCATTCCACACGGTCACTGATTCTACAAACAGTAGCAAATCATACCCTCTTCCATGCACCCTGGTGTTCTGGGCTCTGTTCCACCAGTTGTGTATTCTGCCAGACAGGAATTGGACATATACCCACTCAATTATCCCCAGAGAGCAAAAGCTCCTAGAGGGCAGGGGCCACCTCATCTCCTTAGCCCTCCCTGATGCTGCACAACTACCACTGAGTACCAAGATCTGGAGAGAGGACATGCGGGGGCATCGTCCATTCTTGAAGCCTATTTTCCATGAAGCTTTCCTTAATTCCCCCAAGCTGACATTTCCACCCTCCTCTGAATGTCACAGACGTGATCCATGTGACTCTTCACCCTGCATTGTAATCAGTGGCTTCTATCTTCTTCCTGGTTATCTCCCCTTCCAAAACATGAGGCTTGTCACTCATGAGGGTAAGGCCCATGGTTGATTGTACTTGTATCCTTCATAGGGTCTTGTATATATTGAGTCCTAGATATGTGTTTATGGACTAAAAAATTGTCTTATGCATTTAAAATCGATTAAAATAACTGCAAAATACACCCCTTTCATTGGGGAAAGATGGACCGACTCTGGTCAACATTGCTCCTCAGATGTTAGGTTTCCTTTATAACTTTTAACAATTACCATTTCAGCTCTGGATTTAAACAGCACCACAATTTGTTATCAAATTCTTGCACATCGTTTCCTCCAGAGCATACGATTTAAAAGTCAAAAACTAGGTATTGAGTATGTGCAAAATATATTCCAAAACAACCCCATTTCACAATTATAATCCGTTTCACAATATAAAACTTTAATAAATAAACACTTGGATGTTTTTACTGTTCTGTTGGAAACAGTGGACTAACTAAAATAAATTCTTCGTGAGTTAGGATGGACACTTGTCTGTTTAGCTAGCCTTTCAATATCACACACACACAAATACACACACCCCTGAATGCCACTTTTAAATCTCATTCTTCTAATAAATCATACAGTAGAGACTTTTCCAAACTATCCATAGCAGAATTAAAGTTAAAAAAAAGAGGAAATCCAAGGGCCAGGCAGAGTGGCTTATGCCTGTAATCCCAGTGCTTTGGGAGGCCAAGAGGGGAGGATCAGTTGAGGCAAGGAGCTTGAGACCAGCCTGGGTAACAAAGTGAGACCCTCATCTTTATAAAAAATTAAAAAAAAAAATAGCTGGGCTCAGTGTCATACACCGGTAGTCTTAGCTACTAAGAAAGCTGAGGTGGGAGAATCCCTTGAGCTCAGGAGTTCGAGGGTGTAGTGAGCTTTGATGGCACCACTGCACTCTAGCCTGGGCAACAGAGTGAGTCTCTGCCTCAAAAAAAAGTGGGAGGGGAGTCTGAATAAAGCCTTGTAATCAAGAAGAAATCACAGTTCATTCAATGGAAAATTCCATAAATGGGCATAAGCCATTCACTGTAAACTAGATGCACCATCATTTTGTTAATAAGCACAACTCAGTAAAATTTATTCACTTTATATCCTTTCCTTGGTTGCCAGTTACCAATGTATGAAAATAATTTCATTATAACGCACCTTTTTCTATATATTGGGCCAGCAGCGCCAGCATTAAGCCTAGTCTTACACATTTCTGTCTTGTAGTTGTTCGCTAGTCACTTGATTTTAAAATGATCCTTAAAAGGAAATCCATGGACAAGACAGCTTGCAAATAATAAAATGCATGACAAAAGGCTTTGTAAAGAGCACATCTGAGACCATGTATTGAGTTTTTCCACAGGAAAATCAACAGGGTAGCAATGTGGGTGTTAAAGGCAGAGACCTACTCATCTGCTAGGTTGCCCAGAGCCCATACCAACGGCTGTGAGAACCAAAGGAAGAGAAGAATGTGGCTCATGCTCCACACACAAGGGGCCCTGGGCACACTGTCAACAATTAGCTGGATGTTTACCATCCTCTTCAATCATGTTTCCAGAACAACAAAACTTTAAACCCAGCTATATCACACCAATGGGTCTTCTTTTGTGTTGCTTTTAAACAGGTATGTATGGAGACAATTGAAAAAGGAAGCCCCCAGAGACCTATGTATTTAAACTAGGTAAAACGAAGCATTTCTTCTCTCTTACTTTTAACCGTGAGGTACATGGACTTGCTGACGTCTGCGCCCACATCGTTGCTGACCTTGCAGAGGTAGTAGCCACTGTCTTCCTCCACGACATGCTTGATCAGCAACGACCCATTGCTGAGAACTTGGATTCGGCCATTTAGGGCAATTGGCTGGAACTGGGGAACCCCAGCACCTGAGACAGAAAAAGAAAGAGGAGCAATGATGCAAACGAGAGTAAGTATGGGAAGACAAGGAGTTCAAGTACACACAGACTCATAAAGAGACGCTTCACACTGATCCCATAAGGCAGTCACGGGATACACCAGGTTTTTCTTTCTTTCCTCCAATATTAAAATTCTTGTTTAGAGAGAAAAGCATTTATTTAAAATGACAGTATCTCAGACTCTGAGATAAAAACTAACAGAACTTACAGATAGTTTCTCTACATAAAAAGCCAAATTTGATGAGTGTTAAGTAGCTGATAAATTATTCAAAGAAATCACAGTAGAACAACCACAGAAGCAGACAACTCTCATGGTGCTAAATAAATTCCTTGTGTTCCCAGGGACTTAATATGAATGTAAACAAGGAGTGCTCCAGGGACATGGCATTTGAAGTCTTTGCTCACTGCACATGTCTGAGGCTACAAAGAGAATAGGAATATTGCAGGTTTCTCTTTAACGATGGTTATATTCCGGTCTAGACACACAATACACCATTAATATCATTTAATGTTATTTAAATAAATACATCAGATTAGTGCAGTAAGACAGCACAGAATTAAAACACCTCTCTCCTCAGAGTGCTTCCATGCAAGGAGGGAATGGCACAGATATGATATGCTATTATAATGAATGTGGTATGACTCATATGAAGGATTTATATACAACTGGGTAAAAAAAAGGATTTCAGAAATAATGAAACAGATTATGAAGGTCCTAGAAGAGTTCTGGGAAGATGCTGACTGGATGAACCTGCCATGCTGCCTGCTTCTGGCCGGGAGGAGGTGGGTGGGCTGGGAGAATGGGATTCAGGCCTTGAAAGACTCTCCCAGGGCATTTTTCTTCTCTGGCCTGAGTATCTGGGGACTTGAGGGGAAAGCTCTGGGGTGAGGATCTTCCTGGAGGAAGCTCAACGTTTGGGTCAAAGATGTGTTCTAGAGAGAAGGTGCTAGCTTCCTGGCCCAAGAACCTACACGGGAGCTGAACAAGTCAGACGTCTCCACAGGCCTCAAGCAGGAAACTTCAGACTTTGCATCTGAGGACAGGAGAATGGGAGACACTTCCTCTTGCTGTCTCCATACCCTAATGACAACTTGTATATTGGTCTCACTCGAGCTCACAATGGCAGAGACTGTGGCTGTGCCTTCCTTTCCCGTGTTTCTGGTTTAGATTTCTCAGCAACTTGTCTCTAGCCCCACTGAAGAGACAAAAGAAATTGATAAGGTACCTAAGGGGACCTTACACATTGAATAAGGAGATCAAGTAGAATCCCCACAACAGGTGGTTCCCATCAAAATGGAACTGCTAGAGGGGACAAAGGACAACCTGAATTTTTTTTTTTTTTTTTTTGAGATGTAGTCTTTCTCTCTCACCCAGGCTGGAGTGCAGTGGCACGATTTCAGCTCACTGCAACTTCCGCCTCCTGGGTTCAAGTGATTCTCCTGCTAATCCCAGCTACTTGAGAGGCTGAGGCAGAGAACTGCTTGAACCTGGGAGGCAGAGGATGCAGTGAGCTGAGATCATGGCGCTGCACTCCAGCCTGGGCAACAGAGTGAGACTTCGTCTCAAAAAAAAAAAAAAAAAAGAAAAATAATAAGAAGAAAATAAAAGTACACGAATGTAGATTGATAGGAATATAACTGTATTTACTGACAGATAACATGATTTTCTACATAGATAATTGAAAAGAGTAAGCAAAAAAGTTGGTATAACTATAAAATGAGTTTAGCAAAGTCATGGGATACAACATCAATATACAAAAATCAATCTCAATTTTATTTATGTATAATAGTAACAACCAATTGGGAATAAAAATTAAAAAGAAAATATATTGGCAGAAAACGATAAAATATTTAGAATAAATTTAACAAAATATGTGCAAGACCAGCCCACTGAAAATTGTAAAAGCTGTTGAGAATAACTAAATAAGACCTAAATAATTAGAGAGTTATACCATGTTCATGAATAAAAATGCTTAACATTTTCAGGAAGAGGTTGGTAATCTTTTTCTGTAAAGGCCAGAGAGTAAATATTTTAAATTCAGCAGGTCATCCAGTCTTTGTCACAAGTACTCATCTCTGCTACTGAATCATGAAAGTAGCCATAGAAAATACAGAAACAAAATAGCATGATTGTGTTTCATAATAACTTATTGGCAGGCCATGATAGCTCACACCTGTAATCCCAGCACTCTGGGAGACCAGGGTGGGGGCAAGACTTGAGACCAGGAGTTTGAGACTAGCCAGGGTCACAGAGTGAGCCCTCATTTCTATAAAATTTTAAAAATTAGCTGGACATGTTGGGTCATGCCTGTAGTCTTAGCTACTCCTAATGCTCTGGGAGGCTGAGGTGGGTTTAAGGTTACAGTGAGCTCCACTGTACTCTAGCCTGGGTGACAGTGAGACCTTGTCTCTAAAACAAGTGGAAGAGGAGGAAAAGAAGGAGGAGGAGGAAGAGGAGGAGGAGGAGTCTTCAAAAATACTGAATCTGAGAAGAATTGATCTTTGTCCTAGCATATAGTGATAAATGTTGGTGATCATTATGAGGAAATAAGATAGTCTAAAAAACTTATTTACGAAAACAAAAACAGGATGTGGGCCAAATTTGAATTGTGGCCCATAGTTTTCTGATATCCGTTTTAAAGGTAATTAAGAGAAATGTAAATGTAGGATAATTGTACATTTAGAAGAGGGAACATCTACTAACAAAACTCACATGTTTGCATTAGTTCTTTATTACATATCTAAAATATGAATTTTCATAAAATGATTCTAAGTAGAAAAAGTTTTTAAAATTCTTCTTTTCATAAGGAATTCAAAGTCAGGGATAAAAACATTTAAAAACATAACAGTATTTTATTATCTCTTCAATATGTTTCCTTCACTTGAGCTAATGAATATTTTATAAAGTGAGACTAAAAGGACAACCATTTTTATCCCTAAATCTGCTCCCTCCTTGGAAATATCAAATGTACAAAATTCAGAATTATACCAGCAACTTGTATAATGTAGATAATTTAAAACTTAATTCATATGAGACTTTTATGCGGCAAAGAAACATATGAAAAAAAGCTCATCATCACTTGTCATTAGAGAAATGCAAATCAAAACCACAATGAGATACCATCTCATGCCAGTTACAATGGTGATCATTAAAAAGTCAGGAAACAACAGATGCTGGAGAGGATGTGGAGAAACAGGAATGCTTTCACACTGTTAGTGGGAGTGTAAATTAGTTTGACCACTGTGGAAGACAGTGTGGTGATTCCTCAAGGATCTAGAACTAGAAATACCATTTGACCCAGCAATCCCATTACTGGGTATATACCCAAAGGATTATAAATCATTTTACTATAAAGACACATGCACACATATGTTTACTGCAGCACTATTCACAACAGCAAAGACTTGGAACCAATCCAAATGCCCATCAATGATAGACTTGATAAAGAAAATGTGGCACACATGCTTCACGGAATACTATGCAGCCATAAAATAGAATGAGTTCATGTCCTTTGCAGGGATATGGATGAAGCTGGAAACGATCATTCTCAGCAAACTAACACAGGAACAGAAAACCAAACACCTCATGTTCTCAATCATAAGTGGGAATTGAACAATGAGAACACATGGGGACACAGGCAGAGGAACATCACATACTGGGGCCTGTGAGGGGGTGGGGCAAGGGGAGTGAGAGCATTAGGACAAATACCTAATGCATCCAGGGCTTAAAACCTACATGATAGGTTGATGGGTGCAGCAAACCACCGTGGCACATTTATACCTATGTAACAAACCTACACATTCTGCACGTGTATCCCAGAACTTAAAGTATAATAATTTAAAAAAAAACCTTAATTCATATGAAAGTTCACAGAAGATTTTGGTGCCTTTTTTTTTTTTTTGAGACAGGGTCTTGCTCTTTTGCCCAGGTTGGAGGGCAGTGACACCACCATAGCTCACTGTGGCCTCGAACTCCTGGGTTCAAGCAATCCTCCCCCCTCAGCCTCCCAAGTAGCTGGGACTACAATACCGGCAGACACTACCATACCCCGCTAGGTCTTTAAAAATTTTTTGTAAAGATGGGGTCTTGCTTGGTTGCTCAGACTGTCTGAAACTCTTGGCCACAATTGATCCTTCCACCTTAGCCTCCCAAAGTGTTGGGATAACAGGCACGAGCCATTGTGCTTGGCCTCAAATGCCTGAGAAAAAATAAATACATCAGTATAAGAGTGGTTGATTTTGAAAAATAATTAATGAAAGCTATTTACTAGTTTACTTATTGGGATTTAAAGCATGAGAATTTTGGATTAGGGAATCTGAATTTTTTGTCAAAAATTCAAACAGTAAAAAAGTAAATACCTTCAGAGAGATTACAGACTTTCTAATATTTTCTAAACATAAAATAATGTATCCTTTGTTTTTATGCAAATAGACTTTATTAATTACTGAGCACCTGTACTGTGACAAATACTGGGCGAGGAGCTACGGCTAAAAAGATCATGACTCCCATCTCTTTTTCTTCTTCCCTATCTCCCTCCCTCTCAGTCTTAACTCTGGGGAATTCCAGCTACCATGTTGTGAGCTGCTCTGTGGAGAGGCTCCCATGGGAAGGAACTGGGAGTTGTTCTTCAGTCAACAGTCTAAGAAACTAAAGCTTATCAACCATCACAGGAGTGAGCTTGGGAGAAGACCCTCCCACAGCTAAGCTTTGAAATGACTGCATCCCAGCCAACCCCTTGGCTGCAGTGTTGGGAAGACTGTGAACCAGAGGTCTCAGCTAAGCCACACATGCATTCCAGACCTACAGAAATGGGAAGCTATTAAATGTATACTAGCTTAAGCCACTAAATTGGGGTAATTTGTTACAAAGCAATAGATTCCTAACGTGTAAAATTAGGTAAGTTACATAATATTTCAGCTTCTTAACTTGTAAAATGGAAATAATAATAGAACCTTCATTATGGGATGGTAGAAGCACTGAAGTTCTTGAACTATGTATTGGTATGGCTTATAGTAAGCAAACAACATTGTTGTGCATTTTAACATTCTCTTTTTAATTATTTAATAATTTTAAGATTATATGGCTCTCTGTCTTTCCCATTCCACAAGAATAGGGACCATGTTGCAACGAATGTCTCCACTCATCAATCAGTCCATCAGTGGAGAGAAATATATAGTGGTAGGCAATCTGTATGCCTAATTCAGGGAGAAGAATTTTGGACCAAAGGTGATGCATATTCAAATCCTAAAATATATTACCATATTTACAATAAACTGCCTTAAAAATGTACAAACGTTATCTCCTTCAGTGCTAGCTGAGGGTTAATTTTTTCCTCGTACATGTATGCTATTAATCTTTTAAGTCTGCATCAATACTATACATCACTATTTTAATTTGCACATTTTGGCGGATTTTTTTGTATTTTTGTTTGTTTTTGTTTATAGATAATTTTGAGCATCATGAATGTATTGGCCATCTGTATTTGTTCTTTAGTAAACCGCCCATTTATCCCTTACCCATTTTTCTACTGAGCTTTTGTCTTTTTCTTCATTTTCCAAAGCACTTTGGGTTATAAGGAAGTTATTTTACAATTTTTTGTAAGTTATTTTACAATTATTTTACAAAACTCTTTTTTTGTTCTCGTTGCTTCAATCAGAAGAGGATGTTGAATATTATCAGCTAGTTTTTAACCATATATTGAGATAATCATGTTTTTTTCTCCTATAAAATTAGACTGCATTTTTAAAGAATTTGGTTTTTATAAATTATCAAATTACTTCTTGTGGATATTGTGTTCATTAGTGTGAGGATAATAGATTTATTGGAAGTTAAAATTAAGGAAAAAGCCTTCAACTTTTACTTAAGTGCTTAAATTTGTAACACACTTTGAAAATCAGTAAAGGCTATTAATGTCGCTCCCAAAGTTGACTGTAAATTGAGAATAGATTTAGTCCAATACACACAACCTGAAAACTCAACCAAATATAGGATTGAAAAAATATAACCATAAGATAGGTAATCTAAAAATTTCAAATTATATAAAACTGTATTTAAGAAACTGAAAACCAAATAACATGCTGGTATGGTTTGAAAAATTTACATGAATATCCATGTCAACAACACATTTTTTTCCTTTTCTTAAATAATTTTCACCAGAAGAATGCTTGTAATAGTTGAAACATTTATATTAAAGAATCACAACATAAAATTAACTACAATGCTAAGTTGTCTCAATTAAATAGCAGAAAAGGATGATCTGTTTATTCCTATCTAGACTGAGGTAAGTTTCTTTATTACTAAAAGGTCCTAATGAAGATAGAAATAAAGTTTCAAATGCATTTAAGAAAACATTAAATCTTTTCTTCATCAGAAAAATGAACCTAAGTTGAAGGGTTATTGCATCTGAAGATATAATTGTGGTTACTAAACGGAATAATAGTGAACACACTGCCAACCGATTCATCTACTATGAGGACTACAGTTCCAAGGGTTAGCATTTGTTTAATTTGAGGGAAGTAGACTTCGCCAGGGTTTGACAGAATTATTTATCAGTCATCTACTTTAGATTCAGCTTTATTCTAAAGAGTAAAATTTAACCCACAGCATCAATATGTAAAATCCTGTAATCTTCTTAGCACAAGGTAAGCACTTTAGGTAATTAGCTAGAAGATACAATGCGGTAACCAGCAGTCATTAATTAAAACACTGTCAATTTTCTGTGGCTAGCAGGGGTCAAGTGGGGACAATTTCAATGCTCCCTTACATGAAAATAAAATGTTAAAGCATTATGTAAGGCACATACTGAATTGCTAGTTATATTAACACTGGGTCACCTTTCTTATTTATTGCAAATATATGCATAGCTGTGTTCACATTGACTGAGAGTATGGGGACAGTGGAAAAAGAACGGCTGATTGTCACCAAATAAGCCCACTTTGAAGGCAGCAGCAAATAAGAAAATTGTTTCATTTTTGTTCCTTCACTGTTAAGTCTTTGCTGGTCTGTAGAGAGGGCACTTGGATAAGAGTCAAAAGGGTTAGGTTCTCATGCTCTCTGAAACTACCCATGCCTTACAGCAAGTGGCTTATTTTCTCTGCATCCTTAATTTCATCATATATGAATAAGGAGAATAATCCATTTACATATGATGTAGGATTGTTGTGCACATAAAGTGAAACAAGATTGTATGAATGTGGGTATAAATGCCTGCATGCAAGGAGAGCTTGGTCAATGAGCTCATCCAGAGAGGTCCCCTTGTAGGGTGAAATAAGACTGAAGAGTCGCAGGACCATGGAAAGGAGGTCTCTTTAGCCTCACCAATGGTTTGCACAACAATGGTCAGGCGGTAAGCTGTTCTTTCTTTTCACCAAGGAATCAAACACAATCCCTTTCATCCTTATGGAGAGAGTGGTGTTTTCCTCAAGAATGCATTTGTTTTTCTTCTTTAGGAAGGGGGGTTTCCTCTCTGAGAATAGTTGGGGGATTGCAGGAAAGCATTGGGTAAAAAGATAGAGGTTGCAATGGAAAGATAAGAGAAAAAGCAAGAATAGCAACAGCAGTTGCACCTAAATCAGGTTTAGTAGCTGAAATACAATGCTTATTCAGTGAAGGAGTGCTGAAGAGTTCTGTTACAAAGAAGAATCCAGAAGTGGACAGAGGTATAGTCCTGAGACACTACTGGCTTGGTTCCAGGCTGGAGAGCTATTTCCAATCCCTGAGAAAGAAGCTTCCACCACTGTGCAGGTAATATTTATGACACTGAAAGTTTGTGTCAGATGCTGTATGTTGATCTTTAGCACTACCACTTTCCCTCTAAACTCTGCCCTAAATTGCAGGGCTTGAAAGCCTGAAAACTACATTCCCTGGCTCCTTTGTTACTAGATTCTGGTTTACATTTTACCAGTGAGAGGCACTTAAAAACAATTTTGAAGGTGCAAGGGTGGAAAAGCCATTATTTTGCTTTAGAAGCAGCAAATTGATGCATGGGTCAACCCCAAACATCAGGTTTATGGCTGCCTGTGGGAGAACTACAAATTACTGCTTGAGCACTAGAAGCAGCTGTTAGCAGTGATGGGAGAAGCATCTTAGTTCCTACACTTCTCAGGTGCTTAAAGGGCCGCGCAGTTTGTCCACGCTTCAAAGGATTTTGCATGCCCCTAATTCCCTTTATTAAATCCCTCCTTGATAACACACCGCACCATGCCCTAACTGAGACACCATCCAGGTTACTTCTTTTGTAAATTTGCACATAATTGTGTCCACTGTGCAATCCAGTCATCTTTCCTTAATACCTTCATTTCTATGTTGAAGAAGGCTATCCAATGAAAACAATGGAAATTCCATGGTCTAGATTAGTGTCTAATCAGGATTTGTTACAACTTGCTAGTCCACTAGCACTTCAATGTCTAATTCTGTAACTAATATGTAATTATGTAACTAATACATAAGAATCCTTTTTTTTTATCAGCCAGAGGGAATTGGCCCTTCACTCACTTATCAGATAATTGATCCATGAACTGAACACAATTCGGCACTCCTCAAGGGGTCATGTGATATTGGAAGTGGTTGAGGTGGCTCAATTATGCAGATTCCACCAGTGCTTTGCCTTGCTCCTGGGAGGAGCCCTGCAGCAGTGTCTACCATTCAAGGTCTCCAGCCACCATTTCCCTGGAGCAAGAGCCCCCCAAACATTTGTCTTCAGTGTGACCGCCTATACCTAGAAGAAGGCTTCCAGAAAGTTTCCCAGGAAATAAATGAGGAGGAAAGATGGAGGAGTGCTGAAAAATAAAGAAAGGAAGAGCAAGATGGGCCCCAGGGTTGACTGTCCTGGTGGCTCCACCAAGGCTCAGGGTAATTACACTTCCTTAGGTGAGGACCCTGCAGAGGTCCTGCAGCAGCTCCCAGGGCCACTGAGATGCTGATTAGGGTAGCACAGAGGAAGGCAGGTTTTCTGCTCTGCTAAGGTTTTTCCTACCATCAAAGGAAGAAAATAAAACAATATATGGAACACTCACTTTCTCTGTTCAGCTTACAACTTGTTTTCAAGAACTCATTATTTCTTTGTGAGGCCCCTTGTCTCTTCTTGGGGAACACACAACACACAAGCAGAGCTCCTTTTGTTGTGCATGAGGGATCCATATTGGACTTTGAACTTGGGTTTATTTTTACCATGTGTGTCATAGAGAGATGTTGCCTTCTTCTCCTTTTTGGATTATTTGAATTCTTTCCCCATATTAATTCAATACTTGCATCTTATCGCCTAATTGGAAATCGGGGTACTGGGTGAGAGCCGGGACTTGATAGCCTGGATCAGAGGAGTGCACTGGGGCAGAGCAGGGGATCACTGCTGCTTCAGGAAACGAAGGGCATGGAAGAGGTCAAAACCATGGGTGTGGAATCTTGGGGTGCTCTAAACAACACAGAGCAAGACAAATGGTGAGTCTAGGAGTGGGCATGGTGAGAGCACTGAATGGTGTGCAGATGCACAGGCAGGGGTGGGACAGTGGGAGGGCAGCAGCCTCCACCAGGTCAGGCTTGTGGTCAGAAGTTTTATTCTGGTGATCCACACTAAGAGGATTAAGATAGGGCCAGGATTGGAGCCACTGGTCCCAAGGAGATGACCAAGACAAGGGTCAGAGACAATGCAGAGACCCAATTTCCCAGAACAGGGATGCAAAAGAGACACTTGTCTGAGCAAAGCCTGTGGAACTGGCATTCAAGGTCAGAGTGAATGGCAGAAAAGGCAAAAAAAAGAATGAGACGAAATGCCTTGGACACTGAACCTGGGGGCACTCAGGCACAAGGCTGGGGCAGAGTGAAACATGCAAGGGTATACAGAGCAGGACAAAGGGACCAGAACTTGGGGAGAAGCCTTGGAGGACCTGAAAACTCAGTATCATCCCAAGTGGGCCCTATGAACGTGCTCCCTATTGAGCTATTTTAATATAAATCCCCTGCTTTCCCAGAGGAAAAACAAAAGAGAATTTTATTTAAGCAAATTTCTGTCTCTTGATAATTTGCTTCTTTCCAGACTCATCTTTTGAATGTACAACCTGCAGTGTGTTCAGCAGTGTGATCCACAGGTGATCCTCAGTGTGATCTGCAGTGTCATCTGCAGTGTGATCCACAGTGAGATCTGCAGTGTGATCTGCAGGTGGATCTGCAGCGTGATCCGCAGTATGATCTGCAGGTATCCGCAGTGTGATCTGCAGTGTGATCTGCAGGTGATCTACAGTGTCATCCACAGTATGATCCACAGTGTGATCTCAAGGTGGTCTGCAGCATGATCTGCAGTGTGATCCACAGCGTGATCCTTGGTGTGATATGCAGTATGATCCACAGGTGATCTGCAGTGTGATCTGTAGGTGACCTGCAGTGTAATCTGCAGAGTGATTCACAGTGTGATCCATGGTGTGATCTGCAGTGTGATCCACAGGTGATCTGCAGTGTGATCTGTAGGTGACCTGCAGTGTAATCTGCAGAGTGATTCACAGTGTGATCCATGGTGTGATCTGCAGTGTGATCAGGTGGATCTGAAGCATGATCTGCAGTATGATCTGCAGGTATCTGCAGTGTGATCCACGGTGTGATCTGCAGTGTGATCCATGGTGTGATCTGCAGTGTGATCTGCAGTGTGATCACAGTGTGATCCGCAGTGTGATCTGCAGGTGATCTGCAATGTCATCCACGGTATGATCCACAGTGTGATCTCAAGGTGGTCTGCAGCATGATCTGCAGCATGATCCACAGTGTGATCTGCAGGGTCTTCTGCAGTGTGATCTGCAGTATGATGTGCAGTGTGATCACAGTGTGATTAACAGGTGATCTGCAGTGTGAGCCCTCTCTTAACTGCTGAGGAAGGGACTGATTTGGTCATCTCACCAGAGAGGTCTGAAACTGGTGTTGGCAGAAAACCTGCTCTAGAATTAACCTGCTTGAGGGACTTGGGCTTGTCCTTTCCCGCATATTTCTCATGGTCTTCTGAGACATAGGCCATGAGGACTACAGAAGGTCCCAGGGATGTCCCCTGGACATTGGGAGGGAAGTTGTGGGCAGGATCAAGGTGAGCCATTCCAGGGCACGCCCCTAAAGTAGGAGGGGACTCCAGAGAGGGTCACCTGAGCAGTTTGGCCAGTATTGAGCACAGCATGTGTCTTCCCCTTCATCTTGCATGGAAACGTTTAGTTAACTGTCTGGAGTGCCTAGTTTTATTTCTATGAATCTCTCAATAAAAGAATCAAGTTCCTGTTGCCCCCTGTGATGAGTCTATAACCACAGGGGAGGATTTCTCCAGGTGGGCTGACTCTGAGCAGAAGAGGGTGCTTTTAGGGCCCTAGTAGTAAGGGACAGCCAGGCCCTCTGGGGGACTGTGTGTGGTGAGTGCAGAAGTGACAGCCTCCAGCAGCTTGTCTGGGGGCAGTAGGAGAAGAAGGAGCAAAAGCAAACCTGTGTGTGCACCAAATAATGGTGGATTCTCTGGAGCCTCCAGGGAAATATGGAGTTGGGGAAACTACAATGAGCAGAAAGGACACAGGAAAAGGCGCAGGGAGAAATACAATCTGAAGAGAGACAGGAAGAAATAGAGTCACACCCCATTGCAGCCCTTTGTATGAGCTACAGAGTGGGGAAAATAGAAACTCCTCTAAATTAAGAACAGCATTACCCTTGCTGGGAGAAGAAAGAGATGTGGACAGCTACATAAGGACAAGCTCAACAAAGATTGGCTGTAGACAGCTCTTGACCCCTTTCCGCCCAGAAAACCAAGGAGGACAAAAGAAAACCAGATGCCGTAGCTTATAAAAATTCACTACCACTGACAAATGGAAAGAATGCAATAAAATTATTAATGTTCATAAAAGAAAAACTTGGATACATGAAAGAACTATCCATGGTACTGGCTGAGAAGACTCAATATTCTAATGACATCAGCATTCTTCACGTTAAGCTTTAAATTTATGATCCTCCAAATTTTCCAGATTTTTTTGAAACTTGATAAAGTTATCTTAATATGCATCTAGAAGGAAGGAACAAACAAAAATCCATGCAGAAAAAGAAAGGACATTTTTGAAAAATAAAAGTCACAAGGGGAGTACTGTCAAAACAGATATTAAAATAGAAAGAGATAAACTTCTAATATGTATGGTGCTGAACAGGCAATTGAGTGTAACAGAGAGAAGGCTGAAACACAGACTCCAGTATTCACATTTTCCCCTTAGACAATAAGGTATCGCAAATGAAAAAGTTTGGGCTCTTCAATAAATGGTTTTAGGACAAATGGCTAACCATGTAAGTTCATGATAATGGCAATAATGATATTAATAATAGCTAATATGTATCGACTAATGGCTATGTGCCAGAAGCCATAATAAATGCTTTCTGTGAGTCATCTTACTAAATCATCACATTTATCCCCTTATTTTATCTGTTTCAGCTGCAAGGATGCTGTGGTTCATATGGGGTAGGTAATTTACATGCAGTCACGCAACCAGACAGGGTTGTATTATGGCTGGGGTTTGAACTTATAGCCCAGTCTCCTAACTGATGATTTCTACTCCTCCTTCTAGATTCCTACTTTATTTATTTTACTAAAATCAAGTCCAAATTTAATGAACCTTTGTATATAAACAATAGAATTTCATATTTGAAGATGGAGGCATAAACCAGCATTTCTTCTTCTCTTCCTGGGAACAACATGAAAGCAAATGGGAGAGAGAAGCCTAGAAAAATGTAACCTCTATTTCCTATGAAATTAGAAAATAGCTAAACTTCCAACTACAGAATGGGTAAATGGGCAACCAACAGGGTAATTGAGCAGAAGAGCATGTAGGAAGATGAGGGAATCAGGGCCACCGCTGTGAACTTCAGAAGTCCCAGCAGAGTGGGTCACAGGTGAGAGCAAAGCCTCCATCAGTGAAAACAGTGTGCACAGGCGGGTGTGGGTGGCACTTCCCCAGGCCTGATGTGGCTTAGAATTTTAGAAGTAGGGTTAGCTGAGGAATCAGGCATTTGTACAAAACAATCTTTTTCTGGGGACATGGATTTTCTTCAAATGTAAGTACAGTAGTTCCCCCTCATCCACATTTTCACTTTCCATGGTTTAAGCTACCTGAGGTCAATTACAGTCTTAAAATAGGGGAGTATAGCCGCATAAGATATGTTGAGAGAGAGAGAGAGAGCACATTCACATAGCTTTTATTACAGTACATTGTAATAATAATTTTATTCTAGTACTCATAATTTTTGTCAATCTCTTACTGTGCCTGATTTATAAATTAAACTTTATCAGGGGTATGCATGTGTAGGAAAGCGCATAGTATATGTAGGGTTTGGTGCTCCCCAAGGTTCAGTCATCCCCTGGGGGTCTTGGGGCTACTGTATTCAAAAGGAAACCAAGACCTAGAAAAGATACAATAAGCAAAATAGAAGAAAAAAACAGAACAAGAAACCAGGTATTACGACTTAGATGAAGACTGTGAATAAAACAGTCACTTGTCTATAAAGCCATGGCTGAAGAAGGGTGAACTGTGAGCTGGCAGAGCTGGAGAGAAAGAAGGAGAAAAAATATAAACTCACAGCAGTGAAGGCAGAACCAGAGCAGGCACAAAGAACAGACCTTGCTGGGGAAAAGACAAGGAGAACAGAAATGGAAAAATATCGAACAAATTAAAATGGAAATCAATGAGTTAAAAAACCAGAGAGAAAATGACAGCTACAGAGACTAGGTGGCAATCCTATGGAACCAAAATCAGAGACCCTGAAGAAGAAAATTAAAGCAGGGAAGAGAACACTTAGAGATACAATTCATGGGAAAAATGTTTTTAAAAATAACCTGAATCTACATATTAAATAGATGCACCACATCTATGGGAAAACTGACCCCAAATGGAAAACACCAAATTATAGATTAAAAATTTACCAGACTTCAGGGCAGGTGCGGTGGCTCACATCTGTAATCCCAGCACTTTGGGAGACCGAGTTGGGTGGATCACGAGGTCAGGAGTTCGAGACCAGCCTGGCCAATATGGTGAAACCCCATCTCTACTAAAAATACAAAAATTAGCTGGGCGTGGTGGTGCATGGCTATAGTCCCATCTGCTTGGGAGGCTGAGGCAGAAGAATCTCTTGAACCCGGGAGGTAGAGGTTGCAGCGAGCCAAGATCATGCCACTGCACTCCAGCCTGGGCAACAGAGCGAGACTCCATCACAAAAATAAAAAAAGAAAAAAAAAATTACCAGACTTCAAAGTCAGCTCTTTGGTGCACAGAACCAAAAAGATTAAGTTCCTTCTACAGGGAAATCAGGCAGTCTGTGCTCCCTCCAAGGAGACAGTGTGAGCCGCCAATATCTGTCCTTTGGGCGTAAAAAGGCAAGGAACAAACCATTGCAAACCAGAAAGAGGTTGGAATATTCTTCACTATGTCCAAATAACTCGTACTGAGCACAAAATCAGTCTAACACGGAACCGGCAATTGCAAAAGTTGGGCATATGGCTGCAGAACAGAACATAGAGGGTCTAAGCTCTGACAATGTAGAAAATATTCATCAAAATCTAGGATATTTAGAAAATTTATCATTGCTTATACTGGAAATTGACAGCTGTATCTGCAAAGAGAGGAGCCCAAAACCCTGATCTTATCCCAGCCACAGGTCTGCCCTCCTGGAGTCGTCCTGTCACCGGCACTTCCACTCCTCACTGCCTGGGGTTCTCCCCTTTTTGTCACACCCATAGTAAGTCCATCACTCAAAGACATTCAGAACCCATTTGTCCCTCCTCCACTGCCATCACCCTGGTCCCGGCCACATCACAGCCAAGGCCTTAGAACAGCTCTCCAGCTGAAATCCCTGTCCTCCACACAGTCTGCTTTCAAAACAGCATGCCAGTGTGATTCTTTTAAAGCATGAGGCAGATCACACCATCTCTCTCCAATTACCCAGCTAGCCTCCTAGCTTCTGGCTTCAGCACAGCAGCAGCTGAAGAGACCGCATCACCATCACAACTCTCATTGCTCACCATACCCACTCCCCCCTTGGGCAGAGCCAGGTCCTTACAATGACTGATGGGGACCCAGTGCAGGAGTCTCCTCTCCCAGGACTTCCTTTCACTAACTCTGCCACAGCTGCAATGTCCTCCTTGGTGTTTCTGGATCGTTCCAGGCATCACCCTCCCGGCCTCGCCCCCTACCCCCCCAACTTGGGAACTAGCTGGCCCCTCACCTTCCGGTCTCCCTCGGAGGACAGGAGCACAGGACTCATCTGTCTTTAAGTCTTTCTTCAGACTTTCCCTACTTCTGGGGTATTTTGACAATGCTATTTTAAATGCAAACTACTCCCCATTGTCCTCCAGCGTCACCCCCTAGGCATGCTCTGACTCTTCTTTTTGGACATTCCCACAACCAAGTTTCCCTGAAGGTCAGAGACTCTATGGACAGCCAGAGAGAGCAAAGGAGGCCCAGGCCAGGCCCCAGGCTGATGCATCATCTATTCTCTCGCATTTGCAGTCCCTCTTTGCTTCTCAGCAGGTAACAAGGAGATGGCCCTGAACTATTTTCCCTCCAGTATAAGTGACATACATGCAAGAGAATGGCATTAAGCTGTGGACTTCTGGGAGTACAGGTGAGACCCACTTCAGAATGAAGCCCTGATTTTTCTTTTTTTTAAATCTCTTTTAGGCAAGAGGCCTCATTTGTTCATGTAAATAAATAAATCAAAAAAGAGAATTGAATGTCTTAGACTTTGTGTATCTAGACCCAAGGTCAAAAATGTAATGACTTTTTTTTTTTTTTTAGCAAAGATTGTTTCATTTCTACAATAGCTACCTTTAAACTGCAGTGATTTACCCTGGAATTCTGCCTCCCCTGAATTAAACTGTTGCATCTCTCAAGGAAACAAGCTGAATCCGTTTTGTTTATACAGTTTTGTCATTTATGAGGGAGCTGCACTTCAGCTCTTAGTGATCATTTCATTGAAAGAAAATATGTTCCATAAGCAAGGCTAAATTGTTCTTAAGAAATAGATTTACTGCCTGCATAATTAAAATAACAATATACAATATTTCTCTATCAGACTGGAAAATGTCAAAAAAAAAAGCCTAATATCTAGTATTATTTTGGTTATAAGAGACAGACATTACTGCAAACTGAGGTGAGTTGTGTAAATGAATAAAATGCTGGCAAATTGTCAATACATATCGAAAGTTATAAAAATTATTTACTTCTTGAGCCAGCAACTCTACTTATAGAAATTTATCCCCAGGGATAAATGAACACATATACGAAGATAAATGTGATAGAAGTCATTATGATATCTTTCTTTTCTTTTTTCTTTTTTTTTGAGATGGAGTCTCGCTCTGTTGCACAGGCTGGAGTGCAGTGGTGTGATCTCAGCTCACTGTAAGCTCCGCCTCCCGGGTTCATGCCATTCTTAGCCTCCTGAGTAGCTGGGACTACAGATGGCCGCCACCATGCCCGGCTAATTTTTTTGCATTTTTAGTAGAGACGGGGTTTCACCGTGTTAGCCAGGATGGTCTCGATCTCCTGACCTCATGATCCGCCTGCCTCGGCCTCCCAAAGTGCTGGGATTACAGGTGTGAGCCACTGCACCTGGCCCATTATGATATTTTTCTAAAAGAAAAACTGGCAAAAACCAAAAATATGACATTCAACAATAGTGTTGGAGATATCCAGTTGCCAGGTATCCAACATCTCCTCTGACTTAGGAAAATAACACACATTATGTCCATGATGGCTTATGGACCCTTTATAGCCAGGGGCGACCCGGCCAGCAATCCAGAGAGATGCTGGCAAAATTGATCTGTGACGCACTTCTGGAAAGGACCTTAAAGGGAGGTGACTCGTGTGGGAGGGGCAGCCATCTCCCTTTGCTCTTCCTCCTACAGGGAAATGTGAAAGGAAGTTGACACTATAGCTTGGTGGCCATCGTTTGAGGATGAAGAATGCTGCTAGGAGAGGCAGAACTCTTCCTAACACATAAGGAGTTTGGTGCCTGATGACTTAGCCAAGCCAACAAACTAGTCCTGAGCTGTCGACATCCAGAGTCCTCTTACGAGAAAAATAAACCCTTGTGAATTTAAGTGGCTGAACTCAATCTTAACTAAAGTAATTAGATAAATGTAATTATTGATGTACTACAATAAACATTACACAGACATTAAAAAGTCACGGAGTTCAAGGCCAGCCGGGCCAACATGGTGAAACCTCATCTCTACTAAAAATACAAAAAAATTAGCCAGGCGTGGTGGTGTACACCTGTAATCCCAGCTACTACTTGGGAGGCTGAGGCAGAAGAATTGCTTGAACCCAGGAGGCGGAGGTTGCAGTGAGCTGAGATCGCACCACTGCACTCCAGCCTGGGAGACAGAGCAAGACTCTGTCTCCAGAAAAAAAAAAAAAAAAAAAAGTCATATTAAGCACCATATTTGTTGTTATGGCAAGACATACATAGTATATTGTTGACTGAAGAAAGATTATAAGCCAGCAACAATCATCAAAATTTTAAAAATGTATAATGTGTATCTATGGGTATGCAATTGCCTGGGGACAGGACTGACAGTCTAGAGACAAAAAATGTTTGCAGCAGTTATCTTTAATCATCTTTGAGTGACGTTATTGGGGGGAATTTAACTTTTTAAAAAATTGCAATTTCTAATTTTTTTCTTTGATGACTTGATATTGCATATGAAATTTAAAGACAAAAAAGCTACTATTACAACCTAATTTTTAAGTTAGTGGTAAGAAGGGATAAAATGTCAGTAACACCCAAGACAGACAAAGTATTATTTAATCTATGTAGAAACACTTCCAAATAAATAAGACATAGAGATAAGCGTGCAAGTAACATGAATAAGAAATTTCCCAAAGGAGAAGTAGAAGTGGTCTGTTAACATAAGATAAAACATTTTAAACAACATTAACAATCTAAGTATGCAAATTAAAATGAGAGGGCATTTTCAACCATCAGGTTGTAAAGACTATTTAAAAAAAATGTTATCTAGTTGGTGAGGATGCTGGGCCACGTTTACCCACCCATACTGTTGGTGGCCTAAGTGCCCTTGGGCAGTACAGAGTAACAGCCTTGTATACGCTGGTGCCTTTTCACTTCACTTACACATATGCGCATTGAATTAACATACAGGAGTGTTCATTAGCTGCAGTGTTTATGAGAGTGAAAACTGTAAACACCCTCAGGGAGAGAGAGAACACCTGCATAATGACAAGCATTAAAAATAATGTCGAAGAAGGCAAATGTCATGGAAAATGTCCATAATATCAAATATGCACCTCCATAGAAACTAAATTAAATTTATGATGTTTATCTGTTTCCATGTAATAATGCACAATGGAGCTTCAAATACGGCAGGAAATAAAAAGTCATGGGGGCAGAGACTCTGAATAACAGGATTTTATTTTTGAAGAAGTCCTTTGCACATGGACAGTGGATGTGGTGTGTGACAGGGGAGTTGCTTCAGGGACTTTTAAAAATTTAGCTATTTTCCCAGTCAGACAGTGTCTAGCACCCTTCCCCACTTCTTTACCTTCCTTCTCAAAAGAGAGACGCCAGGAGGGTTGCAACAAATGTACCATTTATTTTTCCTTTGGTCATTGTTGCTTCCATAATGAGAAAATGCAACATGCTATTTTAAAAAAGAAACATCTAGAGTATAAATGATGATTAAGTCAACACAAATACAAATACCTCACAATAATTAAACCTAGATACTAGGTCTTAGGTTATTGGGAAAAAAAGGTCATGATTGACTGATTATTTGATCTCACCAGTACATATCTGGCCCTCAACTAATAAAGTACTGAATTCAAGTGTCTAAATGAGAAAAGAAAGAGAACTTCCAATATGTTTGCAAGTACCGTTAAGGAGGCGTTCTGAAGAAGCCACCCTAATGAACAGAAATTGTTTTTCCAAAGTCTAACATGATTCCACTCTTCGTTTCCATGTCATACATTTCTACTTGCGAATATCTACAATGTCACCTAAAACCCAGGAGCTACTGTTCTGCATTAGAAGAGGAAACATGATTAGGGGTGCAAGCAGGGAACATGAGACAATCACAATAGGACATTGGGCATGTTTGTTTTTAAAAAGAGCATGCCAAGGAGATGACGTGTAATGTGTATATTCTAAGGTAAAAAGGGGAATAAAACAATCAATGATATTATCTTTAACTTTCTAAACCCACTCATCTCTCTAAATACTGGGGAAATAGTTTTCCAGCTATGAGTAGTTCTGACAATTTAAACTCACATCTCTTCATGTACGAGTGTATAGTGATCTCTAAGCAGACCATGGTTATGTAATACAGGTGGGCAAGGCAGGACTTCCTAAGTGCTGAAACAATCTACACAAAAGACTTCCATCCCTTTGTGGCCTTTCCAAGGGCATGTTATGTAGAACAGACACATTGTGAGTCTGAATAAAAACACCCAGGTGGATGACTAGGAATGTCTATGAGAGAATGACAGGCTTGGTGGAAACAGAGATACGTATCTACTTGCAAGGAACTTCTCTGGAAATCTAGAAATGCTTATCTAATCCTTTAGAACATAGCAAACGTTTGACAGGTAACAAGTAGATCAAGTAACTCCATACCTTTAGAGAATTTCCACACGATGGTAGGTACAGGGTAACCCTCAGCAGAACAATTGAGGATGACTGCTTTGCCGTAAATCCCGTCCTGGTCCCGTGGCTGAACCACAAACTTGGGAGGAACTGAAAAGAGAGAAATGTCACCAGTAATTAAGACTAGACCAGAAACTGAGTAAAGGTATGATTCTAAGAAACTGAATCATTTTAATGAATATTAAAATATGAAGACTGTTTCATATACATGGGACAATGAAAACACTATTGGCAGTTTGGGACAAATTAAGGGAGTCATTTCAGTGCCGAAAAATTTTCTGATTCATATCAATGAGCTTTTGTCACAGGTAAAAGCCCTTTGAACTAGGGAAAACTGGCCTCGAGGGAGGAAGTTTGACTAAATCAAAGGGATGGAACATTTTGCTTTTGATTGTGTTATCAAAAATATACAGAAATTCCCTCAATGGAAAATTGAATCAGAATCACCATTTAAAGAACAGATCAGGCTGGGCGTGGTGGCTCATGCCTGTAATCCCAACACTTTGGGAGGCCGAGGCAATCAGATCACCTGAGGCCTGGAGTTTGAGACCAGTCTGACCAACACGGAGAAACCCCATCTCTACTAAAAATACAAAATTAGCTGGGTGTGGTGGCGCATGCCTGTAATCCTAGCTACTCAGGAGGCTGAGGCTGGAGAATTGCTTGGACCTGGGAAGCGGAGGTTGCAGTGAGCTGAGATAATGCCATTGCACTCCAGCCTGGGCAACAAGAGTGAAACCCCATCTCAAAAAAAAAAAAAAAAAAATTAGATCAAATATATATTTGTGTCTCAAATAGTAATTATCAAATATAAGTATTCATCTTGGATGTGAACTGGTCAAAGCATTCGATGTTGATTTTTCCTCTACCAGGAGATAGAGTGAGCAATAATAGGCACCTCCTAAAGGCAATCGAGAATACAATGTGGGACTGAACTTTTCCCAAAATTCTGGTGAGAACACATAGTCCGTTATGCCAGAAGTCAGCACCATGGTGGGCCAAAGGGGGACTACGGAGAGTAGTTGCAGTGAGGTACCATAAAGGTTTTCTAGTGTGCCTATAAAAAACAAGATATTAAGTGACTGCTTATCTGGTGACTGTTGTGAGGTGCTGTAAAGAACCATCGCTACCTAAAACATAAACATGATTTCACTTAAAACATATCTCCCCAAAGAAAGCATATTTTTTGAGATAAGCCATTAGGATTTTAATATGTATCACATCTCTTAGAAAAGGTAGCATCTGAAGGTATTCTAATCCCCGAATCTTTCCCAGCAGATCAGCGATTCATTACAGAGTAGACTTTCAATGAGGCAGTCATAAACTATGTGAGAAGAGATGAATTATCTACACCATATAGTAGATACTTGGAAATTCCTGGTAAGCTAATCTCATCAGCCTTGCAAGATATAGAATTCTTAATTTTGAGACATAAATGTGAGCCTGTGTGTTACAGGTAGATAGAAACTCGGCTGCCACATATGATAGACTGAGAAGATGGTTAGGGCCTAAGTTAGCAAGGGGCTTAGAAGCTTGTTACAATGATCTGAGCCAAGGTGACGATCGCTTTGGCCATAAAATAACAAAGGAGGAAGGGAAAATGTCAAGACACAAGAAGCAGCCAGAGATGGAATTCACCGCAGTGTTTCTGGAGAAAACATTGCTTTTAATTTTCTAGCTTTACTTTCTGTAGAATGATTTACACATGAAGAAGCACCAGAAAATAATGACTACCAGCATAAAGCCAAGTGTTAAACACATTGGCTTGGTGTCCAGCTCTTCTATTTCCTGTTGGGCAATTTTGTGCAAACTGTAAAATGGCTCTTGGTCTCAATTTTCTTATCTGAAAATTGGAGATGATCATGGAACTCATTTTAAGGATTGTTAAGATGATCAAATAAATTAAGATTAGAAAAGTTCTCAGAACTGTGGAGATATTAAGTGCTGTAAGAGTGTTGATTAATTTAGTAAATGCAGGTATGTTTAGCTTTTACTTTTTTTTTTTTTTGAGATGGAGTCTTACTCTGTTGCCTAGGTGGAGTGCAGTGGCATGTTCTCTGCTCACTGCAACTTCCACCTCCCAGGTTCAAGCAATTCTCTGCCTCAGCCTCCTGAGTAGCTGGGATTACAGGTGCCTGCCATCACGCCCAGGTAATTTTTTTGTATTTTTAATAGAGATGGGGTTTTACCATCTTGGCCAGGCTGGTCTCGAACTCCTGATCTCGTGATCCACCAGCCTCAGCCTCCCAAAGTGCTGGGATTACAGGCGTGAGCCACTGCGCACGGCCTGACATATTCTTAATGAGCAAAGTTCCCAACTTGCAAATGAAATAAATAATTTACACAGCCAATGGGTTTCTGAGATATTGCTTAAGTGATAAGCAATGTTACTTCATGTAGATGGTATTCGGAGACAAAATGTATTTAAGAAAATGAAAATATATTTAAAATAAGATAATAAGGAATAACTATCTCTGGGTGAGGAAATTATCTCTAAGAAATATGGTAGAGATTATTTAGAGCTAAGTTTTCTAGTAAAAGTGACCAATCAACTCAAGAGCAGGTGACAAAGTTGAAGACACCATGTCAAAATTATTCTCTGCAGGGTGGAAGGAAAATCTGCAGCCATCCACATTCTGTGCTCCATTTGGCTCAAGTTCTGCCAAGAGCAAGAAATTGCTCATCAATGGACAGGGTAGAAAATCTCTTGTATTCCCTCTGGAAGCATGTCTAATCATAATTGATCCATTACCCCTCCCCTCAATTTGGTTCTAATCCAACAAAATGTTCCTTAAAATCTCATCAAAGAAGTTTATATGAGAAACAACCATAGAAATACTGTAAGTATGAGGTAGTTACAGATAAAAACGGTCCCTAAATTAGTAGAATAATTACCCCGTAACATTGAAAACTGTTTCTGACCCTGGTAGGAGTAGCCAGGGGATTTCCCATGTACACCTCTTTGCTCATAGACTGGAATTCTCTCTTCAGATACCCCAGTAATTTACAGTCACATGAAGACCTAAGAAAGAAGCTTCTGCAGTAAGTGAGCTTCCTAATTTTTATAGCAAAGAGAATGATTAATAGCTCAGATGTTTGGTCTTTGGCTGATATACCATGCAACTTGAGACCACCTTGAGGAAAATGCTATATTTTACTAAGTGCATGAATAAGCCAAATCATATACATTTCCTTTAAATTTTGACAGAAGACTGTCATGAATGTAAATATTCAATCCCTAAGTGATTTATTATCGTGTACCAGTGAATATGTAGGTCCCTTTCATGAAAGTGAACTTGTGAGTTACAATAAGAACTCTAAGACTGGGAACATCCATGTACTTACATCAGGAAGACCTGAGACCACACCCCTCAGATCTGACACCTTAAGAATATGCTTGGGTTGAGTTCTGCCTGGCAAAATTAGAGGTGATGGATTCCTGGGAAAAGTTGTAATAAGTTTCTAAACAAATTTCTTTGCCTGCCCAGAGCCTAATGTGAAGACAACAGACATATGGTCCCTTGGGGGTTGTCATCACTTTGAGACAGCTGCATCACCAGCTAAGATTAAAATTCCAGGGCAGGGGAGTGTCTGAATGAGGACCCAGTGTTTAACATGTAACTAATGACATCATTCTCATATGCTCTAAGCATATGAGAATGACCATTATCCCTAGGGACAACATAGTTCCCAATTTTTTAAAGTAAGCAGCAGTTTATTTTTTAAAAAGTGGAGATATTTTTTAAAGAAACTATTAATATTTGACCTAGATACTTTTTTTCTACAAAATGGCAGCCTAAGAAATTGTCCTAAAAGAATCAGGAGCCCCCCTCAAGGAGTCACTTAGTAATGAAAGTGAGCATTTCCTGAGTACTCAGTGGGTTTCAGGTACTCCTAGTTCCATCCTTTGACCCCTCCCAGAATTGCCCTCAAGACAATTCTTACTTTGCTTGCTTATTAAAGAGAGGATCCCCCACTGTGGCCCTCTCCTGCTTCTCAGGGTGTTGTCTTCAATCTTCTCCACATCTTACTCAACAAACCTCCTGAGCTATTTCACCCACTCCCATCACGATGATTGCCTTTATCTTCCCTTGGTGTGTAGAGCACCATATCCTTCCATCATTAGCTTATATCACAGGTACCTCTAATTCAAGTTTCCAAAATGGTACCTGTTCCTGTTCACCATCCATTAAGATCCTCAAAAAAGAAAAATGGAATTTCCTTTCATATCCTCTTCTTTCATTTCTTTTTATCAGGTGCTGATGATTATTTCTTGAAAATGTATCCTCAAATTCTCTGCATCTCCACTGCCACACCCCAGTCACAGTGAGTAGTCTGGTTATGTGGGAAAGGGGCACAGCCCCTCTGTCCACCCGGCTTCAGCACCTCTGGGAGGACAGCTCCACCTCCACACACTTTGCCAGGACACTGCACTAAGGGGATAGGGCCCTCTCTTTGCTGTCTCAGGCCTTCTCAGAAGTCATGAGCCTTTACCCACCTTACTGGTGCAACCCTGACATGTGAAAAACAATTGTCCATCACTAAGGGACAGGAGTCAGGGTATAAATTCTCTGCCTCTGCCTCAGTTTCCTCCGATCCAGTGGGGCAATTATGAGACCTGCTCTATGCCTGCGCTTCTCAAACATTAGAGGGCATCAGAATCACCTGAAGAGCTGATTAAACCACACATTGCTAAACCTTGTCTCCAGTGATTCTGACTCAGTACATCTGGGGTGGAATCCAATATTTTGCCTTTCTAATGAGCTCCCAGGTGATGCTGAGGCTGCTGGTACAGAGACCACACTTCAAGAACCACTGTTCTATGTGATTCCTTAGAAGGCTCCCAGTAGGAATGAGCTCCAGTTGCCCATAGCAGCAACCAGCTTATTAAAGCAACTTTTATTGATTTTTTTTCTCCCTTTCTAATCTCATTCTTTCCATTCTGGGATCCAGGAATGACATCCCAAATAAATAACCTGCCAGCCAATTCTGTACCTCACACTCTACTTTCAAGGGAACCCAACCTAGGACAAGGCCCATATTGCCTCTTATTTAGATTTCTCAGCCCCCTAACTGGTCTACCTGCCACGAACTGTCCCACTTGAATTCATTCTTCACTCAGGGACCTAAAGGATCTAAGACACAAATTGGATGATGTGACTTCCTTGCTTAAAAGCATCCCATATTCCCATGGCCCTTTGGTATAATCCAGACTCTTGGGATATTTTAAAGGATTTTTATGACTTGAGCCCTTAGTCTCCAGTTGCATTCTGTGACATTCTCCTCTTGCAGGCTTTGCCCCAATTATTCTAAAACCCCATCTATTATCCAGTTCCCAAGACCATTCTTGCTGCTGCGTCTTCACAGAGGCTTCTTCATGTCTGTTTAATAAGTTCCCATTCACCATTTGCATCTTAGCTTAGCACTCACTTAGTCAGGCCCATTTTTTTCTGATGCTGTGGATAAGATTAAGTGCTTCTCTGAGCCCTTAATTACTTACCATAGCCTGTATTACACTCATCTGGTATTGCTGTTTAACAGTCTGTCTCCCATACTAGGCTGTGCATGCTATGAGAACAAGAACCATTCCTTTCTCACAGGCCATGGTATGCCCAGCGCATAGCACAGATCTGGAGTACAGAAAGCACTCTGCAACTATGTGTTGAAAGGACATATGAATCAATGAATGTTATTACTTCAGTTTTATAGACTAGGGAAACGGAGCATGGCTAAGTTAATAACACAGATCAGGGTGACCCCCAAAGCCTGAGGTCTTTGAGAAGAGTGGACCCAATGGAAGTGCCATCTGAGGGACAGCAGAAGACAGCCTCATAGGAGGACTCTGGCCAAGAAGATACAGAGCCTGAGATGGAAGGATGTGAAGCCTTTGGGACTGCTGCCGTTTGGGCCAAAACTTATGACAGAACAAAAAGACCACCAGTACTCTATACTGTCTGGGTGTATAATTCCCCAAAGTTGTTGGTTTCCTTTTTTAAAGATGATATTTAGATTTCCTTTTATTAGTATAACACATTATTTAGTATATTGTGGTGAGCCTGCTTGCCAATATAGTTGGTTTTCCAATAGAGCATGATATGGTTTGGTCGTGTCCCCACCCAAATCTCATCTTGAATTGTAGCTCCCACAATTCCCACATATTGTGGGAGGGATCCAGTGGGAAGTAATTTAACCACGGGGGGCGGATCTTTCCCATGCTGTTCTCGTGGTAGTGAATGAGTCTCATGAGATCTGATGATTTTATAAAGGGGATTTCCCCTGCACAAGCTCTCTCCTGCCTGCCACCATGTAAGACATGCCTTTCACGTGTGGAACTGTGAGTCCATTAATCCTCTTTTTCTTTATAAATTAGCCAGTCTTGGGTATGTCTTTATCAGCAGCATAAAAATGGACTAATACAGAGCGGTTTTTCTGGTGGGGAGGAAGAGTAATTAAAGAGATGAATAGGTTCAACTACATAATTACATCACGTCTCCAAGACGCAATATGGCTAACCTTGCCAAACACTTCTCTGAATCATAATTACCTGAACATAACCAGCAATCCTGCCTCCCCAAAAAGAACAATTTGATATATATTCCAAAATACCAAAATCTTGTCATGGGATCCACATAGGCTGAGAGTATCTGAAGTTTCAAATAGGTTTCTTTGAGGAAGTTTACTCCTGGTGTTGCCTAAAATGAAGGTTGTTTAAAACACAGAGGTCTTTGGCTTGATCTGCTTATTTTGTGTGTGTTGGTGGGGGGTGGATTACTTCTGTTGTTTTATTTTTAAAGAAATAATACTACGGTTATAATAAGACAGGCATTTTTCTAGTTTTAAATGTAGTTCAGCGTTTTATGTTTGGAAGCCATGGCTTCTAAGTTGCTATATATTTCCAAAGAATGAATTTAGGTTTCCCTAGCTGTAAACCTGGGCAGAAATTCAGTTTTAATGAAAGCCATTTGGTGGAGGTGGGAGGGGGTGCATGCATAAATACCACCATTCTCTACTTGGTGACATTTACTTGAGATGGGACTTGGCCAAAGTCTAGGTAAGATTTAATTTACGACACTGACAATTAAACCTATTGCTTTCCCATCATTCTGAGAATAGATGGCCTGGCCTCTGCTTATATCTCTGCCTTACACTTTCTGTCCTCTCTTACTTAACAGGAGGCACCTTGGGCCTCTTGCTGGGCTGTGAACACACAAAACTCACTCCACACTCAGTCTTCAGACTTGTTGGTCTCTCTGCTTGGAACTCGCTTCCTACAATTCCCTAGGACGTACGCCTTCACTTCAGTCAAGTCTCTGCTCAAAGATCTCTCCCGAAAGCCTTCCCCTGCCCAGCCTACCTAAAGTACTATTTTCATCCCCATCTTTCTCAATCCACGCACAACATGTTTATTTTTCATAGTCCTTGTAGATAACTGACATTGTTTGTTCATTATCTCTTCCCTTCACTAGAATTTGAACCTTAATGGGCAGAGACTTGGTGTCTTTATTTTAATCATCATGGTATCCTCGGCACTCATAACAGCACCTATTATAAAACAAATATTTAAGAAATATTTTGTGTAAGAATGAATGAATGAATGAAGTAAAATCATAGCATGAGAATTCTATCAAAAATTGGATCAACAGATGGCAATAAAATAGCAACCTTCTATGATTTTCATTTTTCCTGTCAACTGACAGTCAACTATTTTAGCCAATGTGCTTGTTTCTCCATGTGGCAGTTCACCATTAAAAGCCAGAAACCATAGACCCATCAGAAGATACAAAAAAGTGTGAGAAAACGGCCCTCCTTTGGAATCACAGATAGGAACTGTTGTGTTGGTGCTTTCCTGTGAGTGGTCTAGAGACCACAAGAGGAAGCAAAGGGCAGGAGTGCTCTGTCATGAAGCCTAATGCTTTATTTCTAATACCTTAATCAATGCCAAGGTCACTCCACTGAGCAGGATATCAGGGAAACCATCAGTCCACTGTCATAAGAGCTATGAGATTTGGCTCTTATTGGCTCATACATAACAGCTAAGAGATTTTTGTTTTTGGGGTGTTGTTTTTGTTTTCTTATATTTTCCTCAAGACAACAGCTAATTTATTTTAGATCAAGTCTTTACAAATCTTCCCAGTAACCCAGGCTATCAAACAATGTGCTAAGCTTTACAATGACCCCAGGTCAAACTTTTCTTATGCAGCTTCCTCATGTCACTCAGCCTTCAGTATCAAGCTTGTACTTAAGGGAATGTGGTGGCTGGTTTGGTTTTCTCTATCCATACTATTTAAACATTCTCCATATTAGCAACGAGGCTGTTTCACTTTACCATTTGTGTGTTCACTGGAGTAGCATTTTTCATTGCCCTCAAGAACTTTTCCTTTGTGTTTACAATGTGGCAAACAGTTTGGCATGGGAAGCCCAACTTCCGGCCTCTCTTGGCTTTCAAATGCCTTCCTCACTGAATGCAATCATTTCTGGCTTTTGATTTAAAGTGAGAGATGCGCAATGATTCCTCCTCTTACTCAAACACTGGAGACTGTTGTGGGGCCATTCATTGGCCTAATTTCAATATTGTTATGTCTTAGGAAGTAGGGAAGCTGAGAAATGGTCAATATTGTTGTCTTAGGAAATAGGGAAGCTGAGAAATGGAGACTGGGAAATGGATGGTTAGTAGAGTGGTCAGAACACACACAACATTTATCGATTAAGTTTGCCATCTCATATGGCTACTGAACAATTATAATAGTAACATTATAATAGTAACACCAGAGATTACTGATTACCAATCACCATAACAGACATAATAATAATGATAAAGTTTCAAATGTTGCAAGAATTACCAAAATGTGACATACAGACACAAAGAGAGCACACACTGTTGGAAAAAATGGTCCCCATAGACTTGCTCCATGCAGGATTGCCACAAACCTTCAACTTGTAAAAAATGCGATATCTCGGAAGCACAATAAAGCAAAGTGTGGCCGGGCATGGTGGCTCACTCCTGTAATCTCGGCACTTTGGGAGGCCAAGTGGGATGCATCACCTGAGGCCAGGAGTTCGAGACCAGCCTGGCCAACATGGTGAAACCTTGTCTCCACTAAAAATAAAAAAATTAGCTTGGCATGTTGGCACATGCCTGTAATCCAAGCTAATCAGGAAGCTGAGGCAGGAGAATGGTGTGAACCCGGGAGGCAGAGGTTGCAGTGAGTGGATATTGGCCCATTGTATTGCAGCCTGGGTGACAGAGCAAGATCCCATCTCAAAAAAAAAAAAAAAAAAAAAAAAGGAAGAAAAGAAAAGTGCAGAAGCTCTTTAGTTTAATTAGATCCCATTTGTCAATTTTGGCTTTTGTTGCCATTGCTTTTGGTGTTTTAGACATGAAGTCCTTGCCCATGCCTATGTCCTAAATGGTAATGCCTAAGTTTTCTTCTAGGGTTTTTATGTTTTTAGGTCTAAGGTTTAAGTCTTTAATCCATCTTGAATTAATTTTTGTGTAAGGTGTAAGGAAGGGATCCAGTTTCAGCTTTCTACATATGGCTAGCCAGTTTTCCCAGCACCATTTATTAAATAGGGAATCCTTTCCCCATTTCTTGTTTTTCTCAGGTTTGTCAAAGATCAGATAGTTGTAGATATGCAGCATTATTTCTGAGGGCTCTGTTCTGTTCCATTGGTCTATATCTCTGTTTTGGTACCAGTACCATGCTGTTTTGGTTACTGTAGCCTTGTAGTATAGTTTGAAGTCAGGTAGCGTGATGCCTCCAGCTTTGTTCTTTTGGCTTAGGATTGACTTGGCGATGCGGGCTCTTTTTTGGTGCCATATGAACTTTAAAGTATTTTTTTCCAATTCTGTGAAGAAAGGCATTGGTAGCTTGATGGGGATGGCATTGAATCTATAAATTACCTTGGGCAGTATGGCCATTTTCACAATATTGATTCTTCCTACCCATGAGCATGGAATGTTCTTCCATTTTTTGTATCCTCTTTTATTTCATAGAGCAGTGGTTTGTAGTTCTCCTTGAAGAGGTCCTTCACATCCCTTGTAAGTTGGATCCCTAGGTATTGTATTCTCTTTGAAGCAATTGTGAATGGGAGTTCACTCATGATTTGGCTCTCTGTTTGTCTGTTACTGGTATATAAGAATGATTGTGATTTTTGTACATTGATTTTGTATCCTGAGACTTTGCTGAAGTTGCTTATCAGCTTAAGGAGATTTTGGGCTGAGACGATGGGGTTTTCTAGATATACAATCATGTCATCTGCAAACAGGGACAATTTGACTTCCTCTTTTCCTAATTGAATACCCTTTATTTCCTTCTCCTGCCTAATTGCCCTGGCCAGAACTTCCGACACTATGTTGAATAGGAGTGGTGAGAGAGGGCATCCCTGTCTTGTGCCAGTTTTCAAAGGGAATGCTTCCAGTTTTTGCCCATTCAGTATGATATTGGCTGTGGGTTTGTCATAGATAGCTCTTATTGAGATACGTCCCATCAATACCTAATTTATTGAGAGTTTTTAGCATGAAGGGTTGTTGAATTTTTGTCAAAGGTCTTTTCTGCATCTATTGAGATAATCATGTGGTTTTTGTCTTTGATTCTGTTTATATGCGAGATTACATTTATTAATTTGTGTATATTGAACCAGCCTTGCATCCCAGGGATGAAGCCCACTTGATCATGGTGGATAAGCTTTTTGATGTGTTGCTGGATTCGGTTTGCCAGTATTTTATTGAGGATTTTTGCATCAATGTTCATCAAGGATATTGGTCTAAAATTATCTTTTTTGGTTGTGTCTCTGCCCAGCTTTGGTATCAGGATGATGCTGGCCTCATAAAATGAGTTAGGGAGGATTCCCTCTTCTTCTATTGATTGGAATAGTTTCAGAAGGAATGGTACCAGTTCCTCCTCGTACCTCTGGTAGAATTTGGCTGTGAATCCATCTTGTCCTGGACTCTTTTTGGGATCTAATTAAACTAAAGAGCTTCTGCACAGCAAAAGAAACTACCATCAGAGTGAACAGGCAACCTACAAAATGGGAGAAAATTTTCGCAACCTACTCATCTGACAAAGGGCTAATATCCAGAATCTACAATGAACTCAAACAAATTTAGAAGAAAAAAACAAACAACCCCATCAAAAAGTAGGTAAAGGACATGAACAGACACTTCTCAAAAGAAGACATTTATGCAGTCAAAAAACACATGAAAAAATGCTCACCCTCACTGGCCATCAGAGAAATGCAAATCAAAACCACAATGAGATACCATCTCACACCAGTTAGAATGGCAATTGTTAAAAAGTCAGGAAACAACAGGTGCTGGAGAGGATGTGGAGAAATAGGAACACTTTTACACTGTTGGTGGGACTGTAAACTAGTTCAACCATTGTGGAAGTCAGTGTGGCGATTCCTCAGGGATCTAGAACTAGAAATACCATTTGACCCAGCCATCCCATTACTGGGTATATACCCAAAGGAATATAAATCACGCTGCTATAAAGACACATGCACACGTATGTTTATTGAGGCACTATTCACAATAGCGAAGACTTGGAACCAACCCAAATGTCCAACAGTGATAGACTGGATTAAGAAAATGTGGCACATATACACCATGGAATACTATGCAGCCATAAAAAATGATGAGTTCATGTCCTTTGTAGGGACATGGATGAAATTGGAAATCATCATTCTCAGTAAACTATCAGAAGAACAAAAAACCAAACACCGCATATTCTTACTCATGGGTGGGAATTGAACAATGAGAACACATGGACACAGGAAGGGGAACATCACACTCTGGGGACTGTTGTGGGATGAGGGGAGCGGGGAGGGATAGCATTAGGAGATATACCTAATGCTAGATGACGAGTTGATGGGTGCAGCACACCAGCATGGCACATGTATACATATGTAACTAACTTGCACATTGTGCACATATACCCTAAAACTTAAAGTATAATAATAAAATAAAATAAAATAAAAACAACAACAACAACAACAAAAAAGAAAAGTGTGATAAAATCAGGTGTGCCTGTGTTTATTGAATGCAGTACATTGTGCATACGCTATGCTGTTGGGGGTCTGGATTTTGTTGTCTTCCTTTTTAGTGTCAAATATTGCTTGTGCACACAATTAACTTACTAGTGGAGAAGTTTTATCTTGCCAAGAATCTTCTTAGGCTCTTTTAGGGCTGGTCTAGAGTAACCCTTATGCTGGGGATAGATTAGTCCTATTCCTAGGGTGTGGCATTCCTGAGATTTCAGCTGAATTCCCCTATTCTGGCTAGTTAGAACTCCAGCATTCCTAAGCAATGTGCAACTTCTGCTAGCACCCTGTGCATGTGAAGAACAGTATTCAGCTGAAACTGCAAAGAAGCCCTGTACAGATTTCTAGAGACCTTTCTTTGAATAGCTCCCTAATCTCCAGTAGCTTGTCCTTCAATACCCAGTAATCATCTTATTATCTTTCAATTTCTCTCTCTGTTTTCTCCACCTGCCAAGATCACTGTGATCTATTTGGGCTCTGCACTCTCTGTCATGTGCAGAAAGTACCCCAAGCAGCTATCTGGGGTGAATTTGGAACTCACTTCATGCACTTTGTTTTGTTCCTGAAAGCAGTTCTTATATATATTAGACCAATTTTATAGTTGGTTTGTAGTAGGAGGATAAATGTGTTACCTGTTACTCTGTGATGGTCCTATTAGATAATTTTTGTTTTTCCACTTCTTTGACCCAAAACATCCCCCTCCCTATAATTTTCAATCATTTCTGTTGGTGCTACCTACTGGAGCTTCACACCATAGTTGTTATTATACTACTTTGAATGTACTACTGCACTGGTACAAAGAATTCTGGTTGCATTCACTAACTCAAGGACTTTGATCCTGTAATAATCTCCTCTTTATCTTGCCACATATTTTTTTCCTCTCTACTGGCTTATTCTCACAAGCATAAAGCAGACTGTAAAGTATCCAGTCTTAAAAATAACTCCTGTCCTTGCCCCATGTCCATTTCCAACTTTGTCTCCATTTTACTGCCTCCTGTGATAGCAAAATTCCTAAAAATATAAAAATAGTTGTGTTTTCTGAGTTCCTGCACATTGACCTTTCTTTTCTGAAGCTCCTCTAATCAAGCCCTCGCTGCAGTGACACCAGGTCATAAACAATATCCATCAAGGTCATAAACAATATCCATCTTCCTAAACCAGTGACCAACTCTTGGTTTTCCTCTTCGGCTACTTTCAGCAGGATTCAATACTGTTTAATATTCTCTTTCTCGATTTATTTCTGATTTTGCTTCTAGAGTGCCACAGTCCACTGGATTCTCTCCTCCTTTACAGGCTGCTCCTTTTCCCTCTTCGTCTCTTCTGCTGATTCCTCCTTCTCTTATTCTGGGGCCTTAAATGTTGGAGTGCCCTAGTGACTGCTGGGACAGGTGCTTCTCCCATATCATTGACCATTATTCCCCTTGTCAATACTGTTCTTCCTCATTTATTCTCTGCTTCTGCTAAAGACACTTTCATTCACCTTGTTATTAGGCAAAGCATGATTCCACTAAAGGTTCTTCTTTATCTCATTTGCAACATTCACTCCATAAGCATGTTTTATTTGCTTTACCGCCAAAATAGATTGTGAATTCCACTGCTTCTCATGACCTTAACACCTTCATCCAAGGCATTTTTATCTTGCCTGAATGTCCGAAATAGCCTGTTAACTACTCTTCTTGCTTTCTAGCCCAGTCCATTCTTCAGACAGCTACTAGTGTGACAACTAAAAAGATCAATCAGGCCATAGTGCTGTGGTGGTTAAAGTCAACAGTGCCAACTCTTTAACCTAGAAAAAATCCACACTTCAAAATGGCTGCATGTTCTAATTACTCAGGGGGCTGGGACTGAGACTTGGCTACATATTAGAATAAACTTGTGGATTTTACAAATTATTGATGCCTGGGTCCCACCTCCAAAGATGGTTATTTAATTGACGGGAGCTTCATCCTGGTCATCAGGACCTTTTTAGACCTCCCTATGCAATCTGAATGTACAACAAAGTTTGAGAACCACTAACTAGTGATTTTTGGGAAAAAAGAACAATTCCCCAGAGATCTGGAAGATGGATTTACCCCTAAAGATTATGATTTAATTGGTGTAGACTGGTACCAAAAAATGCACATCAGTGTTATCTTAAGCCTCCCAGGAGATTCTACAGAACTGTCTGGATTGAGAACCACAGTCTCACATCACCTTGTCCCTGCCTGTTTCTCCAGTCACACTGGCCTGTTTGTGAAGCACATTTTCTTCCTCTAGGCTGCATTATCTCACTGGTGATTTAATATTAATTTAACTAAAGCTTATTTAACATATTTGAAGAACAATCACATGGAGACATCAGTCATATCATGATCAGCTACATTATCCCAAATAGCTAGGCTCAGTTTCAGCTCATCTGATTTTGCCTTGGTTAAAAACTTCTGGTTGCCTTTTCTGCAAGGGCAAGTTGTACAAAAAGCATCCCTGTACATTTTTATCTGACGTTTCAGATTCCTGGCCTGGATCCTTCAGAGCAGATTATATAGAAAGCAGGCTGATGTACTATTTTGCCCTTCACAAACCCAAGAGTTAACTCTGCTTATAAGAAAACGCTTGGGAAACATATACTAGGTTGGCTCCCTTTTTTATCTTTCTTTCAAAATTTGGGAAAAAATCAAGTATCCCAATTCTTCCACTCCAAAGTGCAAGGTGGAAATGAGAAAAATGTCATGAGGATGCTAAGTTTGTGTCTAATTGAATATATATTTTCTAAATTATTCACCTGGGAAATTTGTTTTTTCAGAAATACAAAGTGAGTTTCTTCCTATGACTTCTAAGTCTGTGTCACTTCCTTTTGCTGGCAGTTAGATAAAAAGTGCATTTCTTCCCAGTTGGCAAGGAAGAAGAGGTATCAAGGGGACAAGGAGTAAGGAATGAAGAAGGACATGAGAATCTCCTGCTCAAGAAAGAGCTATCTCCACTCTCTGGGAAATTACAGAAATCCTCCCCCTCCTAACAACCACTCTAGGACCACAATCTGGGGAATTTTAAAATGCAAATAATCATTGTTAATATAAATCTTTAACTTCAGACAGTTACTTTTGCAATGTGGATGAATATTGTAATGGTAGATTAATGTATAGTACTCTTGGAGAATCATAAACATCACAGAATGTCTGTGTTTGATATACATTAGAGAACACTAGCAGCTTATTTCATAGATGAAGAGTGTGAGCCTTAATGGGAATTTGGTGACTTGAATAGAAGTTCAAAATAAGACTGATGCTTACAGTTTAGATGTAATGAGATTACTGCCAATGTTTTCTGCAAGTTAGCCTACCCTATTTTAATTTTTTTGAATAAGTACTACCATACTCTGCTTAATTTTAAAACATTGCAATGGCGTCCCAAAATAATGATAGATTTAATGCTAAATAGAATAGATGGGCAAAGAAAACCACATTTCTAAAACTAAAACAAACATTATGAAAAGCTATTTCATGGCTCTTTAGAAAAACTTTGATATATAGCTTTGAGACATATTTTTTAAAAAACCATTTATTGAAATAAGAAATACTAAAAATATTATATGAATACAATAAAGCAAAAGCTCATGGACGTTAGTCCTCAAAACTCATTGGCTTAGCATACGGAAGCCTTATTTCATGAATTAAATCCTATGGCTCCCACCTTCTTAGCTATTAATTATTTAAAAAGTATTTTAGGTAAATAAAACCTTATCTTGGAGTTTAGGGGAATTCATGGTTGGGTTTAGAGTCATATTTTTTTTTTTTTTTTTTTTTAGTGAGATAAAACTGAATTTCTAAGTTCTAGTTATTTTCACAATATTTCAAGCCCCGTCATCCTAAACCATTGTTAAATCAACTCTACAGATGCCACGTGGCTCATGATCCTTTGCTCACCTCTCACAATCAACTGGCTTTGGTGCTCCACAGCGGCGGCCTCATTCCGGGCTATGCAGGTGTAATTCCCATTGTGCATGAGGGAGAGATTGGAAATCCTCAAGGAGCTCGTGAAGTCAATATTGTCAATGGTCACCCCAAGGCTCCCAGGGATTGGCCGGCCGTCCTTCTGCCAGGTGATCGTGATGGGTAAGTCCCCTGAGACCACAACACAGGGGATGAAGACCCGCTGCCCAATGGAGAATCTTGGAAACTCAAAGGGTTGTATGAAAGGCGGAACTGCAAGAAAAAAGAAAGATAATAACAAACTGTGCTTATTCTACATTTGCTTTTCCTTTAACCCTGTATACGGCACTGAAAGGGTAGTATAGACGATCATAGATATAGCACAGAAATACAGGAACTGTAGCAAATTTGAAATTCTGCTTCTATTATTTGAATTTTCTCATCATTTTAAATAAAAAGCATGGTTCAATTTGTACTTCAGCAAGTTACTTAATTTTGTTCAAGAAACTTTTTTTAATTTAAAAATTATTTTTGAATGAAAACATTTCAGACTATATCTGTAGTATAAATAGTGTGAAAGAGGGATTTAGGTTTGGTTTTCCTTCAAAGCCTTTTAAAATGATGTATACAAGAGGAGGTTTCTTTCCTACTTTGCGACTATAACACTACAATTACTGTTCCCCTTCTAATTGTTTCCTGCCTTGTAAATAGGCATATTCTAAACCCACTGAAGAAGCAGAGATTCCAATTTTGGCTGGATGTGGTGGCTCACACCTGTAATCCCAGCACTTTGGGAGGCCAAGGCAGGAGGAACACTTGAGGCCAGGAGTTCAAGACTAGCCTGGGCAACATAACGGGACCCCCATATTGACAACATTTTTTGAAAAAAATTAGCCAGGTGCGATGGTGTGCACCTCTGGTTCCAGCTACTGAGGAGGCCAAGGCGGGAGGATACCTTGAGCCCAGGAGTTCGAGGCTGCAGTAAGCTACGAGGGCACCAGTGCACTCCAGCCTGGGTGACTCCAGCCTGTCTCTAAAAAACTAAAAAAAAAAAAAGTAAAATAAATATTCCAATTTTATTGTTAAAGTTCTCTGTTATGTCCAACTAATAACAACCATTAATTATAAATTCTTATTTCATATTAGAATAACTACATCTTTACTTTGCATCTCTTAGTTTTGCACACTTTATGTGTGTAACTTTTAATTGTGAACTGGTCCGTGGCAGGTTATTTGAGTTGCTGATGTATTGCTAAGGAGGTCGGGTTATAGCCTTCAGCCTGGCCTGCCATGGACACTGCAAGCAAACTCAGCCTGGAAAGCTCTTTCCTGACTGAGCTTTGCTGAGTGATGCCTGTTTTGTCCACCTTGCCTTAGGAACTCTCTTCCTCAGTGCCCTCCTAGATGATGTCATAGGGTATTAGCATTCTGAAATAGTTAAAATGGAGTCAGATGAACCACATTTGAACTCTACCTGTTACTTGTTAGTTATGAGCAAAGCAATATGCTCTTTCATCTGCCTTACGGATTAGTTATTTATTGCTTTACTTTGCAGATAGGAAAAGTGATACTCAAAGATGTTACCTTGCCCTTTTGGTCTTAGAACTAGTTAACTATTCTCGGAGGGCTTAAATCATGTCAATATAACTAATATCGGAGCCTGTAATGTAAGCCTTTTTTGTGTTTTTGCATACATTCTTGGAAAGAAAAAGGTTTATTTGTATGCAGGGTCTTGGAAATGACTAAGAGTACAAACTAAGATGATTAATCATGTGATAATCTAATATAAACCAATTATTAAACTACGAGTTTTTCCTAATGAAGTTATTAAAGGTTTCTACAGTTTATTCAACAATTGTAAGTCCATTTCAATTATCAGCTTAAGGAAGAGGTAAGGGATCCGGCTGAGAAATTTGAATAGAAAACCATTCATTCATTTATTTGTTCATTCAATCAAGTCATGTTTATTGAGCATCTGGGATGTGTGTGGCAGCAGTGAATGTGCTGGGCACACAGCAATGAGCATAACCCATCAGCCTCTGCCAGTGGAGCCTCCATATATAGCCATAGGCCGCAGACAGCAACGAAGCGCAGCCATGGCGCGTCTCTTATTTCGTATTATTACTATGACTGCTGTCTGCTTTCAAAAGCAGTTGGGAGCTAGAACTCAAAACTGCAAATACAGCCAGAGCTCGAAGAACTAGGTGGCTCAAGTTAGGTTTTGCCAGGGAAATTAATTTTTTTAAATGGCCAAAGGTACCGACAAGCATACTCAATGTCAATCCTGCTGTGGATTCTCCATGTAAAGTTAGACCTTTGGGATTGAAAAGGGCTGATCTGATGCTAAGAGAAAAACGTCTCAGGATGAGATTCTATCCAGTGCTGGTGGAGAGAATCGGATCAGACTAAGGGTATGAACGTTCTCAGTTGGAATGTGCTGGAGAAAACGTCATGTTGTACCAAAGGTGCTTGTATTTCTTTAAATCTTGCCCTCAAGTGGCATAAATGCTCACTATATATGTAAATATTATTAATACCAAATTGCTATGCTTTATTAAAGAAAACAATTACATTTCCTCCCCTTTGATTTCTTGGACACAAAAACCTGGCTGTCAGCATACTCAGACAAACCTTGGCTTGGTGCTTACTGTCTGAATTACATACAATTTTTCTAAGATAAGAACTTTGGAGCCAGGCTACTTTGGTTTAAGTTCAGCTACGCTACTTACTACAGTTACTTAACCCCTCTCAGGGTCTCAGTTTCCTTATTTATAAAATAGAGTGCTGCCTTGAGCTCTGAATGAGTTAACACAGTAATTCTCAAACTTAGTCGTGTATCTGAATCAGTTTCTTAGCATTTGTTCTATTTCACAAGCCTTTAAGATGAGGAAAAAACAGGTAAGTTGAAAGGTTATTGGGCTAATTTTCTCTATCAGTTACAACAGGGAGACGGAACACGTAAGGATTTACTTTCTCCAAATCAAGAAAGAAAGGTAAGACATAGCATATTTTTTAATCTAGCTATTTAATAAGAAGGCCGGGCGTGGTGGCTCACGCCTGTAATCCCAGCACTTTGGGAGGCCCAGGTGGGCAAATCACCAGGGGTCAGGAGTTCGTGAGCAGCCTGGCCAACATGGCAAAACCTCGTTTCTACTAAAAATAAAAAAAAAAATTAGCCAGGCATGGTGGCGCGCACCTATAGTCCCAGCTACTAGGGAGGTTGAGGCAGGAGAATTGCTTGAACCCGGGAGGCGGAGGTTGCAGTGAGCCAAGGTCATGTCACTGCACTCCAGCATGGGAGAGAGAGCGAAACTCCGTCTCAAAAAAAAGGAAAACATAGAGTGTAGGTTGTAAATAATTGTAAAGTATTAGAATGTCCCTTTAGAGCATAAGAGAGTTACAGAATACAGGAAATATATGCACATACAAATTTTCAAGAACAGAAGTAAGAGGTAGCTATAGAAGAATCAGCATTAAAACCAAAACCCTGTGTTTTCTATAATTCCAAAATATTTGCAATTCATCAATGTATGGTATTTAAGGAATATTTTTATCATAACTTTAGTACAAAGCAACAGGGCTGAAAATCAAGAAGTACACTTTCAAAGCACTGAAAAACCAGTGTCAGAAAGCTAATGCACTAAATCTCACACACGTCACTCCAAGGATAATCCTTGACTTTGAACATCTTATTTTAAATCACTACAACACTGTCAGTTATCTGATATCTTGGCCTAAATCAGATTCTGGGAGTTCAGGCATATTGAAGAGGGCTTAGTAAGAAGCCACAGTTGGCAAGCAAAAGGAGGAGGGTGAGAAACTAAAAGTAAATTATAAAGAACAGACACAAAAACACAACACACACAGTAGTTGGATGACATTTTGTTTGGGAGCACATTGCCCTTAGTAGTCAGCATTTTTGTAATTAATACAAAATCGTAATACTTAATTAGCATTCTGAATTATAAGTCACGGTTAACATATTAAATAAAAAAGATACATTTAAAATATTTTAAAACATATCTACCAAAAAAAAAGCCTTTCCAAAATGGTTAAAATAAATATCAAAGAAAAGTTTAGTTATAAGGAAAAGCGTTTTCCCAGAAGAATGTCAAAATTAGGTTTGCTATGTGTTGCTTTCCTTGCCACATTATGTAAGGACACATTAGGTCAGTATGCACATTACATCATTGTTAATGTAAATTAAATCACAAGACCTATTTGTCAATCATGTCAATTCTTTCTTCACTGCTTAAGTTGCCTTGCTTGCATCAGCTGTGAGCTGCAAGTCTGCTGCATACGAATGCATAAAATTTTTAAAGCATCTTAAGTCTTATATTTTATAGTCATAAGACATAAAGTCGATGGCACAAAGTAACTCCAGTGATTAGAAAACTCTTCTCATGATTTTGGGAAAGGTGAACCTCCTATTTGAGACACACTGATTACCTGATTCATGATATCACCTAAATAAGGTAAATTATCTGAATCTTGCTGACAGTAAAAGCTTGTATATCATAGGAGCAGAAATTCCAAATATGACATGCACCGCTTTTGACATACCCTTTCTACAAGAAGTATGTAAATATCTGATAAAGGTCATTTATTACCAGGCTTGTGTATTTCACTCTACGTAATGGCGGGGGTCCTTTTTCTAGTCAGCTCAGAGCCATTGAATACTGCCAAATGTCAATTTTCACTCTTACTCTATCTAAACCCTTAGCAAGAATATTAGATCAGACTAATATATTTCTGTCTTGTCTCTTAAAAATTAATTGTATATTCTTCTTCATGGAGGGAAATGTTTTGATTTCTCCTAGAGGAGTATAAGACTTTGATAAAATCATGGGTGGGGTGCTCATCAATTCTGGGTGATTAGCAGTGTTATCTTGATCCAGTTTATTCAGCTCTGCGATTCTATCTCTTCATGTGTAACAAGGTGATAATGAAACACAGTTCATTATCAGCTTGCATTTAAATAGACAGCAAGTAGCTCTTCTGCGCAGCCACAGGGCTATTTACTGTCCAGTTCAGTGCAAGGTGTGACTCCAAAATGAGGAGGCTGTGAAAAGGTGGGAGTTTCTAGTGCGGGGTGTACCTTCATGATCTCCTCACCCATAAGTCTGGTTATTTGGTCAATTCTGCTACTTAACAACATCGTTTAGCTAAATTTTAGATGACTGACCCAGTCTGATATAGTTCTCCACAATGTACATACAACACAAGTAAACGGTTCCTCTACTCACTCTTGTTCAAAACTCTTGTATGGAATTTATCACATTGATGACTCAAGTGAGTACAGTGATTTATGGACGCGCCCATTTTCTTAAGTAGAGTGACCCAGGAGGGCAGGAGATCTATCAAGTTTATCTTTTTTATTTCCCACAACTAGTGGGATGAATAGTGCCTTGTTCTTTCTTTTTTTTTTCTTTTCTTTTCTTTTCTTTTTTTTTTAAAACGGATTTTCACTCTTGTTGCCTAGGCTGGAGTTCAGTGGCATGATCTCGCCTCACTGCAACCTCCACCTCCCAGGCTCAAGTGATTCTCCTGCCTCAGCCTCCCAAGTAGCTGTGATTACAGGCACACGCCACTATGCTTGGCTAATTTTTTTGTATTTTTAGTAGAGATGGGGTTTCACCATGTTGGCCAGGCTGGTCTCGAACTCCTGACCTCATGTGATCCACCTGCCTCGGCCTCCCAAAGTGCTGGGATTATAGGCATGAGCCACCGAGCCTGGATGTCTTGTTCATTTTTATTGAATAATGTTTTTTAGAAAAAAAACTTTCAGAGGTGATGATGAACGTATGTTTACACTCTGAACTTTAGACAATCCTGAAGTCATTAAGAATGACTTAGTTTACTGAGAATGATGATTTCCAATTTCATCCATGTCCCTACAAAGGACATGAACTCATCATTTTTTATGGCTGCATAGTATTCCATGGTGTATATGTGCCACATTTTCTTAATCCAGTCTATCATTGTCGCAAGGACAAAAAACCAAACATCACATGTTCTCACTCACAGACGGGAATTGAACAATGAGAACACATGGACACAGGAAGGGGAACATCACATTCTGGGTACTGTTGTGGGGTGGGGAAGGGGGGAGGGATAGCATTAGGAGATATACCTAATGCTAAATGACGAGTTAATGGGTGCAGCACACCAGCATGGCACATGTATACATATGTAACTAACATGCACATTGTGCACATGTACCCTAAAACTTAAAGTATAATTAAAAAAAAAAAAAGAATGACTTAGAAAAGAGGATCAGGCAGACACTTCCAGGACTTAATAATGCCGACATGGCAGGGACAAGAGTGAAGCTCCTCTTCATAGTCTTATTAGCCTAGGGGCCGAGGACTTCCAACTACCGTGCCAACTCTCCCCTCTGCTGGCAGGGCCAGTTGGGGAGCTTGAGTCAATATCTGGCCTTGTTTATTTAGGTACAGTCCTTGCGCCAACTCTGAATTGCTATGTGAGTTTGTTTCCCTGAGATCAGTGACTTCCAACCAGCAGCAGCCAGAGATGCACCTAGCTTACCGTGACTTAGGCTGCTGGTCCTGTGACCTGCACCTGCTTTAGCAGGAAGGGCAGGAGGCCAAGATGCAGAGACATATGATGAGGGAGTAATAAGGATATTGCTGGAGCTGGTGGGTGCTAAAAGAAACCAGAGGCTGCGTGGGTCACATCAACTTAGATTCCATTAGTTTCCCTTCTTAGCCTCTCACTCCAAGCTCCCCGTGGGGTTCAATATGAGCTGATATTAACTGACATTGACCTAGGCAAAAAAGGCAAGAGTGAGCCAGTGGGGAATTCTTTGGCCCTGCCTTCTGGGTGGGAAGGACAGGGAAGGACAAGGCATTGTCCTTGCAGTGTGGTGGAGATGACTTTTAGGATCTATCTTTAAGGTTTCCTTAAAGAACTGTGTCTTGGGCATATTTGTAATAGCCCAAATCATACAAAACTTTAAAAAATGTTTCAAGTATCTGTTTTTCTCTAGACATAGATTTGAAATACCACATTTGAATTTCTGTGGATGAATGAAGTAGGAGTTTTGAGTATATTTTGATAAATTTACATCTTTTGAATTATGTAAGGTGTACTCAAATGAGAAGTATACCTCCTTTAGGGGAGGCGTTATAAGTAAAAACAGCAGACCAAAGTTTTCTCTGGCCACATTCTCCATTCTAAGAAAACATGTTCCCCATGGACAGAAAAAAATAGCTGGACCCAATCATCCATGTCTTCCTTAGTTTCAGAAAGTGTCAAGGCACTGAACCTGCTGTGACTTGGAGAAAACAAACAAGAAACGCTAAATAATGTTCGTGTGTGTGTGTGTGTGTGTGTGTGTGTGTGTATGTGTGTGTGATATTTTCTTTATCCATTCATCTACCAATGGACACTTAGGTTGTTTCCATGTCTTGGCTGTCGTGGATAGTGCTGCCATGAACGTGGGATCACAGGTACCCCCCTCACAGAGTGATTTCATTTCCTCTGGATATACACCCAGTAGTGGAATTACTGGATTATATAATTTTTTTTAGGAAACTTCCTATTGTTTCCTATCATGTCTACACTAATTTACATCCCCACCAACACTGTACGGGGTTCCATTTTCTCCACACAGCCTTGCCAACACTTGTTATCTTTTGACTTTTTGACCACAGCCATACTAACAACTAAATCATGCAGGCCAAATTTCACAACTCTCATTCAGAGTGGGCACCAAGAGATTAAAGGTGGTAAAAATACCCCCTGGAATACTTTGCAGCCATAGAAAGGAATGAGATCATGTCCTTTGCAGGGACACGGATGGAGCTGGAAGCCATTATCTTCCGCAAACTAATGCAGGAGCAGGAAACCAAACACTGCATGTTCTCACTTATAAGCGGGAGTTGAACAATGAGAACTCATGGACACAGGGAGAGGAAGAAAGCATGTGAAAGCATGGGTAAGGGGAGAGAAAGCATCAGGAAAAATAGCTAATGCATTCTGGGCTTAATACCTAGGTGATGGGTTGACAGGTGCAGCAAACCACCATGGCACACATTTACCTATGTGACAAACTTGTACATCCTGCACATGTACCTTGGAACTTAAAATTAAATGAAATAAAATAGAAGAACATTATGTCCGCTATAGTTACTGATGTGATAAAAATCTTTCCTCATATTATATTGTAATTTTAAACAGTGGATTGAATTATTTTATTTCCTGGTATTATTTCATAATGCATATTGTTTTTCCTATATAGAATTATTCTTTATTTTACACAATAAAGATTCTAATATGGCCATTGCAGTGTTAGCTTTGTTCCATTATTAGAATTGTATCACACAATTTTTTTATAGTAAATATGATTTGAAATTATTTCTAAGTTAATTAAATGGGCCAGTAATATATTCTTTAAAACAATAAATTTTGTCACTGTGTTAGTCCATTTTCATGCTGTGGATAAAGACATACCCAAGACTGGGCAATTTACAAAAGAAAGAGTTTAATTGGACTTACAGGTCCACGTGGCTGGGGGAGCCTCACAACCATGGCAGAAAGCAAGGAGAAGCAAGTCCCACCTTACATGGATGGCAGCAGGCAAAGAGAATGAGGAAGACGCAAAAGCGGAAATCCCTGATCAAACCATCAGATCTCATAAGACTTATTCACTACCACGAGAACAGTATGGGGAAACTGCCCCCATGATTCAATTATCTCCCACCAGGTCCCGCCCACAACATGTGGGAATTATGGGAGTAAAATTCAAGATGAGATTTGGGTGGGGACACAGCCAAACCCTGTCACCATCTCTGTTCATTTATGTGTATTTACTTTAAATGTCTAAAAGACAGATAAGTACCCTACAAGAGTTTATGAGAGTTCATAGATCCCATGGCAAAAGTTAATGAGGGTGGATATCACATTCATTTGAAGAATCATACTACACATTACAAAACTGAATTATGAGATTGAAAACCATAAATAAATAGTTCAACAATTCAGATGGAAAGGAATGTCTCTCACTAATCATACGCGAATGGAACCATTGTTCCTCAGTGTCCTGACCTGGCCTTGTTCTTCCTTCTCTCTCCCTGACGGTCTCAGCACCTCCTTTGCCCCAGCTGTCAGCTCAATGCCGTTGACTCCTAATCTAAATTTTCAAACAAAAACTCCTTCTCAAGATTCATGCCTGCTTGTTCAGTAGTATGTCAATATCTTCATCTTGATGTCTCAGAAGCATCTCAAATCCCAAACCAAACATAGCAAATTTCCCCTTAATCTAAGCTTCTTCAATTCTCTGTTCTTAGTAGTGATAGCAAAATATTTTGGTTGCAAGAAGCCTCGAATAATAAAAGTGTTCCTAGCTGTGCATTTCTTTTTGTGTCCAGCTGCTGAGAGTGTGCTGCTATGTATTGTCTACTCCAATTCTCAACATGTCTTTTGTGTGGTTTCTCTTTTTCCAAACACAGTACTATCACCTTTTTAATTACAACTCTTTCAATTGTGTCCTAACTGGTCATTCTTTTTTTTTTTTTTTAATCTTTCTGCACTGTGATATATCTTACCCACCTCAACCAGATTAATGTTTCTAAAACATTGCTGCGAGCATTTCCCTCTGCGCCAACACCTTTAGGATTCAGCAGGATGTGCTAACTCTCCAAGGCCTGGTCCTCTCTGTGCAGATGCAGACCTTCGCTTACTGGGAGTATCCTTTGTGTCAGCCATAGGGGCTCTTACATGTGAGCAACTGCACCTGACCCACCTCTGTCCCCACACCCTGTCCGAGCCCCATTCTCACTCTGATCATCTTATAATGGCAAAACTACACTCAATTGTTTCTGCTTTTGGAAACCGTTTCAGGCTCTAGACCCTTTTGAGATTCAATTCAGCTTTTCTTGGACATTCTTTTTTGGCTCCTTAAGACTTCTCAGCCTACCCTATGCCCAGAATTAGATAAATGTCCACTTCCTCTGCTCCTAAAACACATACTGCATATTTCTCTGATGGTATTATGTTGATGTCTGCATTTCTCTTCTTTGTCTCCCTGCTGTTCTCCTGCGCCAGGTGTCATGGCTGCTGTTTTGGACCTTCTGCTGCCCCTCGCCCAGGACATTTGCTGCTTCCTGTCGTGTGTTGCCATCATTTGTCTGTGGGTTCTCCCACAGACCCCAACACCTTGCTGGCAGTGACCATCCTATTATTACTTGATCTCATTAACAGCAGACGCACAAGTATTATCTGAATACATTTTTAAAAAACATCTTAGGACTCACAAAACTAAAGAGATTTTTTGAGTTGAAACTTGTTCTGATGACAAAGGTCCGATTGAGCTATGAACTACAACACAATACACTATGGTACACTGTAATATTTCTCATTTCTAATTTGAAATATTGGACTCATGTCATTATAGAAAGCAGGAGCAATTTTTTTTTTTTGGAGACAGATTCTTGTTTCCCATCTTGTTGCCCAGGCTGGAGTGCAGTGGCATGATCTCGGCTCATGGCAACCTCCGCCTCCCGGGTTCAAGCAATTCTCCTGCCTCAGACTCCCGAGTAGCTGGTACTACAGGTGCCCGCCACTACACCTGGCTAACTTTTGTATTTTTGGTAGAGACAGGGTTTCACCATGTTAGCCAGGCTGGTCTCAAACTCCTGACCTCAGTTGATTTACCTGCCTCGGCCTCTCAAAGTGCTGGGATTACAGGCGTGAGCCACCACGCCCGGCCAGTGGGCACAATTGAATGAAAAAATGTGTTTAGGAAAAGGTGTTTAAGACCCACATGTATAGCCATTTGACATCTATGTAAGTGGGAGGAGTTGCACTGACCAGATTCTTTTCAAGAAAGGACATGTTACCACCAATTCATGGGGTGATGTCATCTGGAAGTTATTGGCCACCTCGGAGATTGTCTCAGCTGCAGAGGCCCACTTCACCCAAGGACAGGCTCTTTTTTGGAGTGTCCTCAATCTAGTGACTGACTGAGGAGCAATTCTGCCCAAACTCAGGACAACCCTGAAGGACTGTTCTTGCTCCAGAGCTCACTGGCATTGGCCTGCATCCCAGCTCACTCTTTCTTCGCCCAGTCCTTCTTCCTGTCCTTCCCTCCTCGGTTGTTGATCATAAAGCACTCCTAGATAAACACCCTGCACACTAGCATCCATCTCAGAGTCAGCTTCCTGAAAAACCGAACCACAACGGTTTGTTTCATCTACAGCAAAAATGCATGCACCATTAATAACAAAACCAGGTCTGTGTGTGACACACTCTCCATATACTTCAACCATCCATTCACATTACTTTAACTCATCTGAGACTGGGACTACAAGAGAATTAGTGCTGAGTTCTCTTTCAGATATACCCATCTATACATGATGAACAGTATCTTGTTATTTTCCCTCAGAACAAGGAAAAGATAGAAGAAGAATAAAAAAAGAAGCAACGGAAAACGTTTAAAAGGTTAAGTTTAAAATTGTTGCTCACTAACTTAAAAAAAATGCTGTGTTTGTTTTGCTGTTTTTGCTCATTCAGCTGGCCTAAGTTTAGCTAGTGTTCTGAGCAAAAATTCAGTTTTTATCTCTAATAATTGGAATATATCAGGGATAAGAGTAGCTAACTTTTCTACAATGATTTTAAACAAAGTAGTTCTTCTATAGGATGCTTATTTTAGACTGCTAGACTGTGAAAAGAGGTAAAGAGTCATAAATATAACAACGAAGTAAGGGGGCTGGGTGCAGTGGCTCACACCTGTAATCCCAGCACTTTGGGAGGCTGAGGTGGGTGGATCATCTGAGGTCAGGAGTTTGAGGCCAGCCTGGCCAACATAGTGAAACCCCATCTCTGCTAAAAATACAAAAATTAGCTGGGCATGGTGGCTCAACCCTGTAATCCCAGTTACTTGGGAGGCTGAGGTAGGAGAATTGCTTGAACCCAGGAAGCAGAGATTGCAGTGAGCTGATATCGTGCCATTACACTCCAGCCTGGGCAACAAGAGTGAAACTCTGTCTCAAAAAAAAAAAAAAAAAAAAAAGAGAGAGAGAGAGAGAGAAAAGGAAATAAAAGGAAGGCAAATAACTTTTTTCCCAAAAATTGTTTAAAATTATCAAGTAAGTCCATGGGAGGAAAAAAATAATTAAAATGTTTTAGGAACAAGAAAAAGACATCCCAAGGCATAAATAAGAATTATAATAAAGAGAAACACGAAAGATGCAAGTTGGATACAATAAAGGGAAAAAATAAACTACTTGAAATTTGGGGGCGTAAAAGAGTAAAACAAGCTCTGAGAAGCATGGCAGTGTCTCCTTCCAATGCACTTCCAAGAAAAATGGATGCCCTGCAACACTGTTAATCAGATGCCTAAAGGGTAATGTGGTGGAAAGAATTGGATAATTTCTTGGGGTCATTTGAGTCTTCAATCATATGAAAAATCTCTTGAAAGTTATTTTATGGAGTGTATTGTAAAGCCATAATCATATTATGTTGAAATAGTTTCTTTAGAAGATTAAAATGACCAAGAACTTAAAAACTCACGACAATTTCTATATGTAAACACAGTCACCATGGTCTGAGGAGGATGACAGGTTATGTTTCCCCTGGTTGAGAGCAATAATACCTTCATACAGAAGACTGTAATAAAACTGAGTTACTTTTCTGCATTTTTAATATGAAAAGAAAAGCCATTTGAATCATCAAGGCATCAAGAAAATGAAACATATCTCATGTTTTACTTATTTAGTTAGAGAAAAGTGTCATCTAGATGAGGTACAATTATTTTATTTTTGTTTATATGGACTTCTGATGGAAGCAAAGCCATGTGACCCCAACCAGAGGTGACGACAACCAGGCTTAATAACAGAAGTAAACAAGATTCATAAAATCACTGGTATTCATTTTAAAACTTGGCTTATTTTTCCATTTAGTTTTTTTACAAGGACTGTTAGTAATAGATTATTTGCTTCAGAAGTATTTTTCATGACTTTGGCTTAGAAAAGGTCATAGCTCTTTAGAAGCTTGGTTAATAATAACTGACTTGAAGAGGCTTTTTTTTTTAAGTAAAGTGCTGAAATATGTTACAGTGAGACAAGGGTATAAAAAGGTAGTCAATATATTTCACAGAACTAAGACTGCCTCTGACAGCACCATCACGGTATCTTGGTAGATGGAGAGGAGAAGAAAACATGGGTCATTTAACAAATATTGGGAGAACTGACTCGATATAGATAGAAAATATATTGGACCCCAGCTTTACTATATCTGTGAAGCTCAGTGTGGGTTGAAGGCCTAAATGCAAACAGTAAAAATAGAGACATAGAACAAATACAGAAAAAAATAGGAATGCATCTTCATGAGCTCATAAATTTCTTAAACAAGGTCCAAATGAAGACAAAGGCAAAGTTAAGAGAGAAAAGACAGCCTTGGAAAAGATATTCACAATCATTTCTAAGTAATAAGAGATTCATATTTATACTAAAGAACTACAGCAAAGCAGGAAGAAGTAGCAGGAGTGATAGCAAATGCACAAAGCAATGCATAGATGAAAACCTCAGACATCTCCTGAGAGTATAAAAAGACATTCAAGCACAATAGTAATGAAAAGAAAACAAAACAAAGAGCTCCTTTACATCAATCAGCTTTGTCACAAATAGAAACCCAGGTACCAGGATGCGGGGAACTGGGACCTCTAATGCATAGCTGGTGGTAAAGTAAACTGGTATAGGAATTTTGGAGAGTGGCTATGCAATTATTAGTGAAGTTAAATTCTATGACCTAACAATTCTAGTACTGGCCCTCTAGCAATATTAATACTACACATGGACACATTTATAAGATACCCATGGTAGTATTTGTACAGAGTCAAAGAGCTGGGTGGGAGGCAAACTAAGCATTCACTTTTGTGCTGTTATTGTATATATTTACATGCATGTCTAAATAAGGATGCTAGAAAATTAATTTAAAATAAATATATTAAGTACACATAAGTCTGTGCCTATGAGAAAGGGACAAACGATACCAGAATTGGTGGATGGTTGAAAAAAAGGGGGGACAAGTTAAAATAAAACAGAATAGGTATCTTGCATGAACAGATGATAATGGTGTGGTGCCAGCCAAAAGTTGACAAAACAAAAACAAAATTCACCATTGGGATTTTTGTTCACGAGTCCCAAACCATGGCTCAACAGTGGGACATGGGCTGCAACTAGGTGGTCTTGTCTTCAGGACAGAGGTGGTACTCTCATTCCCCTCTTTTATTCATTAGAAAATGCCCAGAGGGCTATGTTTCATTGAGATAAAATAGACACATCAGTGTGTCCTTCAAAGGAAAGGAGCTGCTGAACTCTGTTGCATACAAAGTATTTAAACAAATGGGGATGCTAGAGATGGTTAGCCAGGAAGACAAAGCTTAGTCTTTTGCACGATTGGGAGCTTTATGTGGAGAAACGGGGAACTATTTAGTGTTGCTCTAGAGGGAATATTCGAACCAGAAAGAAGAGAAGAGCTAGAGAAGGCATACTTGTATGTATCTCTATTTGTATGTATGTCAGACAGAGGAAGAACTGACAATCACAGCCATGTAGAAACAGAAAGGGCTGAGAGCTTAGTGAACCACTGCACAGACAGTGCAGGAAGAGTCTAGAAAAATGTGGGGTACAGTCCAGGGGCATGTTGAATATCACATGGGAGGCTGGTCTAGATGAACTTCAAGTTGATTTATAGCCCTAAGATTCTAAGAGTCTATAATTGTATCATGCATTTATATATCTATAACCACATATATAAGTACTTATACATAATATACATATATAAATATATGTATATTTATATTTGTGTTTTATATTTATACATCTTTATATTGAAAATATAATGCATATAAATGTTATATAGGTGTATGAAGTACACAATTTTATTGAATTTATATATTTAAACAATTTACATGTGTTTTGAGTCAATGCATATAAAAGATCCTACTGCATGGTTCTGAATAATTGAGAGTTGTTATTTCTGACTTAAAATGTCATTATCATGGCATTATTTTTAGCACTGCCAAAGAGTTTTTCCCTGTGTGTGTGTGCACATACGTGTGTGTATTTGCAGATTAATTATGAATTAGGCAGCAAAAGTGTTAGTAATTTGCTTGGCATTCCTTTTCCTTTCTTATCTCTACATAATTCTCTCCTTCTCTAAGTTTCCCATGTTCAGCAAGTGCAACAAGTATTATAAAACATAATTTATCTTGCAATTTTAACTAAATAAAAGAATTGTATTCTTATATGTTGATTTTGTATCCTGCAACTTTACTGAATTGGTTTATTACTTCTAATCCTTTTTGGTGGTGTCTTAGGGTTTTCTATATATATGGTCATGTCATTTGCAAACAAGTTAATTTCTTCCTTTCCAATTTGAATTATCTGAATGCCTTGTATTTCTTTCTCTTGCCTAATTGCTTTGGCTGAGACTTCCAGTGCCATGTTGAATGGAAGTGGCAAGAGTGTGCATCTTTTTTTTTTTTGTTCAGAATCTTAAGGAAAAGCTTCCAACTTCTCTCTATTGAGTACAATGTTAGCTGTAGGTTTGTCACGTATGGCCTTTATTATGCTGAGGAACATTCCTTCTGTATCTAAATTGTTGAGAATATTTATCATGAAAGGATGTTAAATTTTGTCAAGTATTTTTCTACACCTATTGAAATAATCATATGATAAAGCTACACGGCAAAAATCAGTAGTGTTTGTATACACTAATAGTGAACTATCTGAAAAAAATTAAACAATCTCATTTACAATAGCTACAAAAACTAAAATACTTATGAATAAATTAACCAAGGAGGTGAAAGATCGCTACAGTGATAAGTATAAAACATTGGTGAAAGAAGTTGAGAAAGACAGAAATAAATGGAAATATAACTTGTGTTCATGGATGAAAAGAATTCATATCGTTAAAATGCCCATCTTACCTGAAGTGATCTACAGAGTCAATGTACTTTCTACCAAAATACCAATGACATTTTTCACAGAAATAGAAAAAAAATCCTAAAATTCACATATAACCAAAAAAGAGCCAGAATAGCCAAAGCAATCTTGAGGAAAAAGAACAAAGCTAGAGGCATCACACCACATGACTTCAAAATATACTACTGAGTTATAATAACCAAACAGCAGTGTACTTCCATAAAATCATAGACCAATGGACCAGAATGATAAATCCACACATTTACAGCAAACTGATTTTTAACAAAGGAGCCAAGAGCACACAATGGGGTCTTTTCAGTAAATGGTGTTGGGGAAACTAGATACCCACAAGCAGAAAAATGGAATTAGATCATTAACTTTAATTTATGATGTCTCTAATGCCATATACACAATTAAACTCAAACTGGATTAAAGACTTAAATGGAAGGGCCTAAACTATGACACTACTGGGAGAAAACATAGGGGAAAATCTCCTAACATTGCTCTGGGCAGTGACTTTTGGTTATTACCCCAAAAGCATGGACAACAAACGCAAAAATAGAACAATGGGATTACATCAAACTAAAAAAACTTCTGCACAGCAAAGGAATCAATCACCAGAGTGAATGAAGTGACAACCTATATACAGAAGGAAAGAATATATTTGCAAACCATACATCTGATAAAAGGTTACTATCCAAAATATATAAAGAATTCAAACAATGCAATAGCAAGAAAACAACCTGATTTGAAAATAGGCAAATTGAATGAATATTGAAAAATGGGCAATGAACCTGAATAAATATTTCTCAAAAGAAGACATACAAATGGCTAACAGGTATATAAAAAATGCTCAACATCACTAGTTATCAGGGAAATGCAAACTAAAACCAAAATGAGGTTATCATCTCACACGTTAGAATGGCTATTATAAAAAACATGAAAAAAACAAGCATCGGTGAACATGTGGAGAAAAGAGAAGCTTTGTACTGTATTGATAGGAATGCAAGTTATTATACTCACTATAGAAAATAGTATGGAGGTTCCTAAAAACATTAAAAATAGAACCACCATATTTTCTAGCAATCCCATTACTGGGTATACATGAAAAGGATATGAAATCAGTATGTTGAAGAGATATCTACACTTCCATGTTCATTGTGGCATTGTTTACAATAGCCAAGATATGGATTCAAGTGGCTAAATGGTCACCAGCAGATGAATGGATTAAAAAATATGTGGTATACATACACAATGGTTGCCAAAAAAAGGGACAAGTTAAAATGAAACAACTGTAATCCCTGCACTTTGGGAGGCCGAGGCAGGCAGATCACGAGGTCAAGAGATTGAGACCATCCTGGTCAATATGGCAAAATCTCGTCTCCCTAAAAATACAAAAATTAGCTGGGCATAGTGGTGCATGCCTGTAGTCCCAGCTACTTGGGAGGCTGAGGCAGGAGAATCACTTGAACCCAGGAGGCAGAGGATGCAGTGAGCCGAGATCGCGCCACTGCACTCCAGCCTGGCAACAGAGTGAGACTCCGTCTCTAAATAAATAAATAAATAAATAATAAAAATAAAAAATAAAATAAGGACCTTCAGCCTTAAGACTATTCAACCTTAAGAAAGAGTGAACTGTAGTCCTTTGTGACAATATGGATGAACCTGGAGAACATTATATTAAGTGAAACAAGCCAGGCACATAAAGGCAAATACCACATCATCTAACTCATATATGCAATCTGAAAAGGTTGATCTTATAGAAGTAGAAAGGAGAATGGTGGTTCCCAAGGGCTGGAGTTATTGGGGAGGTGTGTGTCAAAGGACACAAAATTTCAGGAGGAAAAGTCCAAGAGATCTATTGTACAACATGGTGACTGTAGCTAATAATTTATTGTATTCTTGAAAAATGTTTACAGTGAATGTAAAGTGTTCTCACCACAAACATGATAACTATGTGAGACAACCTATATGTTATTTGATCAGATTTAGTCATTCCACAATGGATATATATTTCAAAACATTATACTATACACAGGAAATACATATCATTTTATTTAAAATGTAAATACATATTATTTTATTTACAATGTAAAAAATCATGTATATACATTTAAAATCAATATGTAATGTAATATATGCAATATATAACATATATTTATTTATGCGTATATTTATATATCAAATATATTTATTATATTATATGCATATATTTATATATAATAAATTATATATAATACACATATATTTATATATGTATTATATAATAAATATATATTATACATATATATAGCATTCTTTCATAATGAAACCAATCTTACACATAGTCTTTTTTTCCCTCTAATTAGGGTAAAGTAATTTGAGATATTGCTTATAAAACACTTAATAAAATGCCATATTTTAAAGAAAGGTGTCTGCTTCGATTTCTAGAATAGTGGAATTTTAAGTCATTCTACCTCCAGGACAAACCTGTCTGAAGGAACCCATAGAAGCTGAGTCCTGCACTCAATTTTGATGTCCTACCTCTCTTCTGCAGACAGCAGAAGAGCATAAACCCCCAGGGTAGCTGAGCCAATGCATCCATTTAAGTATATTGAAGCATGAGTGCTTTCTTGCGTCATTTAAAAAGGGGGGACAGTGAAAGTTCCCACCTCATTAGCTGTCTTTTCTCACATTAGGGTATTAAATTAAAAAGAGAGTATAAATTCTCATGTTAAATAATAAAGTAACATAAAAGGATTATACATTTAATACGTTACCATTCTATTTTTCCCCAGGTCTATATTTCTCGTGTATTATTCATAATAGAAGCTCTGCAATTCCCAAGTCGTTGTTGAAAAATAAATACGAAAATATGTGGATGACTGCAGTGTATGGCCACACACAAAAGACCCCAGCAAACTGGAGCTTAAGTTAACCATTGCTTCACTTTAATGAGGAACTAAAATGGAAAAATAACTCAAAATGCTGTCCTTTCCATAAACAATATTGCAAGTAACTCCAGTATCTAGAGAGATAGTAGGAGAAAGTGGAAGAAAGTGACAGATTAAGAGTGGAAGAAAGTGACAGATTAAGAATGAAAGACCTTTCCTTGCCAACAGAGTTGGGTTTGGAATTCAGTGGAAGTTGATAGTGCCAAGGTTGGAACAGCTAATGAGCAAATGTCTGAAAGCAGGAGTGGGGAAACTGCCAAGGCTGTTTCTGTGCACAAAGCTGTCCCTCCACCTAGGCGAGATGGCATTTGTTCCCAGCCTTTGAAGAATGATGTCATTAGAAGACGGCATCCCCGGCCGCTCACCTCGAGTGGAAGGCGAGCAGACACACTCACAGCATTATTTTTAACTCAGCATTCGTTTCCCCACTTGCACCAACAGCAATACAGCAAGACATTACGGTGACAGACGAGACACAGCACAGGACAAAAAGCTGCAGGGAAGCAGGATTTTAACGTCAAAATGTGCAGAACAGTGTCCCTGTTGGGCTACAGTACACAAAGTACCACCAACACAAGAGCTGAAAACCCTGGCAGTGACATCTAATTCTCCCTTCAATTTGAAGGAGGACATGGTAAAAAAAATTGTGGTACATTAAAATGGGAAATCGCCACAAATATAGAAATGGAATGAAATATGTAAAAGCGAATGTTTCTGTTGTTCTCTGCATTCCTAGCATGGCCATTTCATCTCACTATTGGCAAACATTAACTTTTAAAAATCCTCATAAAATATGACTCTGAAAGCTTGGTGCTTCTTAGACATTTATTTACCTGTAATTTTAACTACCTTTCTCTAAGAATTTTAGTTTGCTTTCCTGTCTATTTTTTTAAATCCCTATGGTCTGAAGCCAGAATGGTGATCCACAGGCACTTAAGACCAACCCCGCCATCCAAAGGCTTTCGCCAAGACACTCAGGTGCCACATCACTCCTCTCAGCCTCTCCATCTCCCAAGCAAGAGCTTCCGGAGTCCTTTCTCGTTCTGACCTGCCCTCTTTCACCAAATCCATTCTCTCCTTTTCCTCTCTCCAATTTAACAAATTCTATCTCTCTTAAATTACTCCCTCAATATCTTTTGCCCTACATTTTAACATGTTGTCTGTCTTGACTTTTTAAATAGCTTTATTCCTGCGTTCTTTGTATTCATTTCCCCCCACTCCTACCCTGGCTTCCCACTGCAATACAAATTATTCTTCTGAGAGTCACCACGGGTTGTGTTGGAATCAAAACATCTGCGTTTGAGTCTTGAATGTATTACTGGATGACTGCGCAACCTCATCTCTCTTCTATTCTTTCCCTGATTATGCTTTATCTACATTACAGAGTCACTGTATTAATTAAGGTGACACAGATGAAAGTGTTTTGTAAACTATAAAGTTTTATATAAATATAAATAGAAGGTGACATTTTTATCCAGCAGCCAATTAACTTTCCTGGCAGTGTTGATCCCCAGCAATTAGAACACGCAATTAAGCACCGTTCAAGTTCAGTGTGGCACCTAAAATGGGAAAGACAAAGCTTGAAAATGTGTTAAATATAAAACTGCTTGTTAAGTTGAAATGAAGTGAAAGAAGGGACTTTGACTTTTACTTCTGCCTATATGTTTGAAGGCAGCAAACTTGCACTTCTGGATAGTTACATATATTTCAGAACTGCTTAAGCTTCAATCACCATCAATAATAAGCATATTATTTATATCAATCTTTGAAATAAAAAAATTGCAGGTATATGCTCTAAAATAAGCAAAGGGTTATGACTATTGCCAGGAAAAGACATGATGAAAAAATAGTATTGTTTCCAAATATCATCTAAACACATATGCACACACTTTCCGCTATATCCAGTATTTAAAATGAACCTCCTGGGGACAAGACAACAATAATTTGGTTTCACTGTTAGCAGCAGCATTGCTGGGATCAAGTGGGCCACTTCCACTTCCCAAGGAAGCCAATCTTTAAGGCTTCAGGTTTGCTCTTCCAAAATTAGCTGGGTGAAATATTCACTGTGTGGTCTCCCAGGAAAGGTAGTGGAGCTACATTTATATGAACAAAATAAGAAAGTCTCTTTCAATCCTAATCCACAGGGAAAGCCAAAATTCTAAGTCTTTTCCTAAAATTTAGCTGATTTCTTATCTCCCTCCCCTAATGCTTGGTAACTGAAAATAGTAAAGGTTAATTTTTAAAGAGCCTTGATAAACTACAATCCTGACCATTGGAGTATAATTTAATTTATATATTAATATTTCATTTAAAAAACATTTTACTGATCGATCGATTGATTGATTGAGACAGAGTCTTCCCTGTCACCCAGGATGGAGTGCAGTGGTGCTATCTTGGCTCACTGCAAACTCTGCCTCCTGGGTTCAAGCCATCCCCCCTCCTCAGCCACGTGAGTAGCTAGGATTACAGGTGTGTGCCACCATGCCTGGCTAATTTTTGTATTTTTAGTAGAGACCAGGTTTTGCCATGTTGGCCAGGCTGATCTCAAACTCCTGGCCTCAAGTGATCCTCCTGCCTCGGTCTCCCAAAGTGCTGAGATTAAAATATTTTAAAATGTAAATTTAAATGTTCAGAAGTCATTTTATTTAAGACCCTTCTAAGTTCTAAGTAAAGGCTAAGATTGTGAATGGTGTAAAACTGTTACTGTGTTTTGGAAGTAGTTCACCACAGTCTCGCACTCCTGGCCTCAAGCCATTCTTCTGCCTCAGTCTCCGGAGTAGCCGGAGCTACAGTTGCGTACCACATCACACCTAGGCCTCCCAAGTAGCTGGGATTACAGCAGTGAGCCTCTGCACCCGGCTGCTTAAGCAAAGGTAATTTGGGTTCTTGCACCTTGCAACCAATGGGGTCATAGTCAATACATGGATCTGTGCCAATCTGGGAAATCTAAAAATAGATAAACTTACATTTCAAACAGTCCTTGTTTGAATTTTTGTCAGACTTTATTTTCAGATATTTGGTGAAAGGTTCTAATGTGAGCCTGACTGGGGGCTGGGGAAGCCTGTCCATATGAAGTTAAAATCTGCGGTGTGGTGCACAAAGTCCCCTGAGGGTCCTGTTCAGGCCTTGGTGTTGAACATCATCTATTCACTGATGTCACCAGATCTGCAGCCTGGATTCCTGAACTCTACTCTCCCATATCTAATTTCCTACTGACAGCACCCACTTCTTTGTTTAGTGTGTATTTCAACCTCAACACATCGATAACTAGACTCCTAATCTCCTTCCTCAGACCGCTCCACTGCATCTTCTGCTGACTCAGTAGAAAGCAATGCCATTCTTCCTGATACTCAGGCCAGAAGCCTGACCTGATCCTTGATGTCTTTATTTTCCTCACACCTGTATCCAACCACTAGGAAAACGGATTGAATAGACCTTCTAAATAGATCCGGAGTCTGTCTTCTACCCCCCACCTCCTCTGCTCTCCCCCTGGTCCAAGCCACCACCATCTCTCACCTGGATTCACTTTCCAACAGGTCATTCTACTTGCCCCCTTTCCCCAAATAGACCATTCTCAGCACAGGAATCAGACGCGTCCTTCTTCTTCTTTTTCAGAGATGGGGTCTCACTATGTTGCCCAGGCTGGAGAGCAGTGTCTATTCACAGATGCAAATATAGTGCACCACAACCTCAAACTACTAGACTGGAAGTATTCTCCTGTCTCAGCCTCTGGAGTAGCTGGGACTACAGGCTCGTCCCACCATGCCTGGCTAAAAGCATCCTTTTAAAACCTTAGTCTGGCCATGTGACTTTTCCGTTTAAAGTCATCCAATAAAGCCCCCATCTCACTCAGCAGAAAACCCCACGTCCTGAAAACCGAAGTCCTGATCTAGTAAGTCCCCCGTGAAAACGTTCTGCTCCTTCTCACTCAGGGCCTTTTAGTGTTTTCTTGTTCACTTGGCTCCCGCCACACCAGCCTCTCTGTTATTCCTCAAGCTTGCCAGGCAAACTCCAGACACTGTGGTTGTATCTCTTCCCTTTACCTAGGATGTCCCTCCCCCAGGTATCCATGAGCTGTCTTGAACCCCTTCACATCTTTGCTCAAAATCTCACTTTTTCCAGGCAGCTTTTCCCGACTATTCTGAAAAATTTTGCAAGCCCCAAATCCCAACAACTGCCATTTCTCTCCAGGCAATAAAATACCACATAAAATAATATTTTCCTTCTTTTGTTTGCAAGTACTTGCAAAGGAGCTGACAAGTTTTATACTATATGATAAGTATTTAGAAGAAAAGAAGCTCCTGAAGAAAAAATTATTCAATGGAATTACTTCCTAAAATCATAAATATATTGTTTATAAGAGACAACAAATTATTCTTTTGGCCATAAGCTAGTTTGAGTTGGTTTCCGTCACTTCAAAAGGATTAAGATGAATACATTCATTTATACTGATCTGGCAAATTTAAAGAATAAATGTTAATGATTCAAAGGGCTTTCGTTTAAATTTACGTCTCCTAAAAATTACATTAAAGTATTATACCTATTTATCCAATGGTCATACTTCTGGAAATTTTTCTTGAAAGGAATAATCTTAAAATCAGACAAAGGCCAATGCATAAAGAAGTTCATTTGATGCCTCATTTGTAATGGTCAAACATTAGAAATAAACTAAATTTTTAGCACTGTATTAGATGTTTTCAAAATGTAGCTCACAGACCTGTAGGGATCCCTGAGACAATTTTAGGTGATTTGTAAGAAGAAAATCGTTTTCATGACAATGCTGAGGTGCTGTTTGCCTTTCTCATGGTGTTGACATTTGCACTGTTGGAGCAAAAGCCATGGCGGGTGAGACTGCTGGGCGTTACCATGAATCCCAGCAGGGACGCTAACAGGATGACTATTCATTGTACTGTTTACCGATGCATACTGTGAGTTGATTTTTTAAAAACGCCAGATTCATTTACAGACACTTGACGAAGCAAGAAACATAACAGTTTTATTACATCTTTACCCTAAAGCTCACGTTATTTTTAATGTTCTATGTCCTGTGTAATAAAATGGGAAGAAGGCACAGTGTTTCCTCCACCTCCTGAGCAGCACGGCTATCTTCAAGCAGAGTATGTCTGTGCTTGCTTGAGTTGCAAATTCGACCAGCTGCTTTTTTTCATGGAATTCCATTTCTTTCTTAAAAGAATGGCTACCTAAAAACGATGGTTATGCAGTCTTTTCTATTTGTCAAATAATTTCTTACAGACAAATGAGCCCATCACTCCTACAATTACAATTGATGGTGTTTATTATAAATAATAAAATTGAATCTTTCAAGAAAGAATAGAATTTTAGAAAACTTGCATCCATCAGCATGAACTTGACAGTTTACTTGAAGACTATCTGATGAGATCATGGTAATGTTAGTAGTTGTGATATTTTGATATTGTATAACAAATTGTATCAACATTTGGAAGATCTGTGTAACACAGTGAACCAATCATTTCCAAATGATCAACTTTTTATGTTACAAAATCATGTGTGGGTAAAACATTCCTTCCAAGGGTATGATAGACCAATGAATTTTAAGATGGCAGAGTACAGAAAATGTGTTGATATGGCATCTGATTATTGTAATGAACCATTAAGATACTGCCATGTTTTAATTCTCTGCATAGTATGGAGTACCATTAGGTGTTTTCTGGTTTATTCACTTGTTTTATTTGTTTATTGTTTGTCTCTCCTGACTGAGAAGAGAGTCAATGAGGGAAAAGACCTTGCAGACCTTTTTCATTGTTGTATTCCTCAGTGCCTAGAGTAGTGCCTGGCATGAAGCAGATGTTCTATAAATGAGGATTAAAGAAATAAACACAACCACCAAATGAACATTTATGCAGCCTGGTTTACCAAGAATATCTAGTGATTTGAGGAAATTCTCAAGACATATGGTTATTAAAAACCAACTTACAATTATGTGCAGGCATATCTAATATACAATGCACAATACATATTCTATAATATATAATGTAATGCAATATATATGCCCCATAATAATAACATACACATATTATTATTTCCGTGTGTGTGTCTGTAGGTGTTCTCAAAAAAGTAAAACTCACAGGGTTGGTGGGAAAAGAAGCTTGGGGAAGACCACAGGAAACCTATGCAACTTTGTAACAAGGGCAACTAAAAGCCAATTATTGGTTCCTGGAGAGAGAACTTGGACACCTCGGACAGGCAGTTCAATGTGGCTAGAAGCAACACCCACAGGTTTCGGAAATAGTTTTATAACATATTAGTTCTATTCCCAGGACCCACCTCAGGTAGATTCCTTACATAATTAAAACAATTTTATTTCATATTCAGCTCAGGAAACTGACTTGTAGAATAGAAGAAATGAGTCTTTCTGAGGGTCTGCCACTACAAAGCTGTGTATCCTTGGATGAGTCTGATCACCTTATTGTTTTTTTCTGGTAAGGAGATTGTAGTCAATTCAAATTGCAGGATCTCTAAAGATTATCCCGACAGGTAGATTCCATGACAGTCCATGTCATGATGTAAAGAATAATTTAATGAGGAAAACGTTCTGTGGCATCCTTTAAACATATAATTTCTATGTTGTTGCTTTGACCTGCTCATCTACAGAAGATAAGACGTTTGTTTGAAATCCTCATCCAATACAGAAAATCCCTTCCAGTGAAGTTCTAAGAGACCTTGCTTTTATGAGGTTTTAGGAAAAGAAGGTTATTTATTTAAAAATTATCTGAGAGATGACTAGATAACGAAGCTAATGATGTGCTCCTTTTTTTTCTGTTGTAATGTTAACAACACATGCCCTCTGGAAAACCAAACCAAAATTCCACCTGGAGAGAAAATTAGATCAACTGAAGTTCCTGTGAAGATTCAGTCAGTAGTAAAGAGGACATCTCACGTTCCCTGTCATTCTTCAGCCTGTACAATTATCCTGCTCTAAATAAGCAGATCTTGGATTACCCGACTTCAAATCATTGGTCTGGGAAGTAGTCGGGCTATGGAATGAGTTGTGTGGGAACCAGGAGAACAGGGCTTACCTTTCACGGTCACGTGGACGCTCTGGCTGGTGGAGAGTTGTGGTTGAACCAACACGTTGCACGTGTACTCCCCCTCGTCCACTTCCTTTTGCACATCCGAAAGTTTAAGAGTTCCATTGTTCTCAAATGCCACTTGGCGGTGGTTGAAAGGAAGCAGGTTAGAGTTCTTGTACCATTTAATGGAGTAATACGGATAGCCAATCACACGACAGTGAATGTATGTGTCCCGTCCTGCTATTGCTGTGATGTTTTTCATTGGTCGAATGCTTGCAGGCCCTGGAGAGACACAAAAAAACTCTTGAAAATAATTTAAGGGTACATCTCATGTGGGAAAATGGGTACACTTTTGAGTTAAAAATGTAGACTATATTCATGTAAGCACATCTTTTTCAGTTAAACAAATATTTTTGCATGTGGCATTTTCTACAACAAAGGTTTTTCTTTCCTCTTCTTAAATTCAAATGCATAACTGTTAAATACTTTATCTGCTACTTCTATGAAAATGTTTTGAATTAAAAATTACAAGATAAAACACAATTTAATTAATAGAAAGTAACTAGTCTACACTGGACAATCATACACTTTCGGTGAACACACTGGCAGCAATTGATCAATTGTTTAACTCTCTCTGTAAAATCTAGGACGACGATGGAGGTTACACCACGTTGCAGCATGAATGTAAGTTTAATACCATGTAGATGAAGGTTTACCATGAATGTGGAAGAACCGAAGAGAAGGAGAAGGGAAAGGGCATGCAGAGCATAAACCAGGAAAGGAAACATCAGGTGAACAGATCTAGAGTAAAAAAGAACAAGCTGACTACAGAAACCAAAATGCCATTTCCAACATTAACCCAGTCAGTGCCATTCCTGAGTAGGAAGGAGAGGGTAGGAAATGGGAAGCAACAGTTAATCCGCTCTGGCATTCCAAGACCCAGCTCGGTGCATGCAGAAATCATCTTCTCCACTACAATGAGTTATGTGTGTTTTTTTGAGGAGCTGATTTGACAAGCACCTCTTACGTTTATTCGAGCCTGATACAGGACGACTCCCGCCGAGTTGTTGGCAGTGCAGCGGTAGACTCCCCCGTCCCGGACCTGGGAGCTGGAGATGTTCAGGTAGCTGACCACGTTCCCCTCCGACGTGATCATCTGGCTGATGCGGTGACTGCCACCCTTGAGAATCGGGTCGTCGTCCAGGGTCCATGTGATCGTGGGCAAAGGTGTTCCCTTTACGTTGCACATAAGGGAAACCGGCTCTGCTGGACTCACCACCTTTTCACTAAAGGCAGAAATAATTTTGGGAGTTCCATCTGCAGGAAAACAAATTATGGAAGAAAGTGGCACATACAAATAATTAAACAACTTCCAAGTATATGTCTTTAATGTCTAGGAGGTAGATGTCGTAGTTGTTAAACATTACCAAAAAGGTCTGGTTTTATTGATAAAGCAAAACGTTAATCAGAACAAGAGTTCACTGTTTTCAAAACAGGTAAGCACAGTGTTAGCAAGCTTTCATCAACTGTTTCTATATTTCCTGATTGACTTAAGAGGGATGGTAATACAACTCAGATGTTCAGGTTAAACAATGACAGCTCCTAAGAAGTCCTTAATTTAAAACTGGTGTTTCCTCACACAAAGTTATAAACAGAGGGAAAATCCACACCCGCTCACTCCCACAAACAGTCACTTTATCTGTTAGGTTGGTGCAAAAGTGATTGCAAAAAGTAATGGCAAAAACTGCAATTACTTTTGCACCAACCTAATACTTCCTCAAGTTATTTGGGGTTTTCTCACTAGGGAACTGTTTACAGGAATAAAGGAAACTACTGAGAGATTGATGACCTCATCATTTTCTCATAAGAAATCCTCTTTTAATAACTTTAATTACAAATAGTAATTGCATGCAAACTTCCATGAAGTCTCTGAGAATGGGTAGAAGCTAAATAAAGTTTGTATTAAATGCCGTGTATTAAAAACCTCTAAAGATATCTTAAGTAGGGTACTTAAGCATGTTTTAAATCTCTCTAAAAGTATCTTAAGTAGGCTGGCCATATAATTTAACATCCAACCTGGGACACTTTTGAGGCTGAAACAGAAATGACTAATAATTATGCCAAGAGAACAGGCATGACCCAGAACTATCGCAGGCAAACTAGGATCTTAATCTTAGAGAAGTCTCCATAGAAATTTTCATTATGTTTACATAGATCAAATTTTCATATTCCATTATTTTTCTATCATCCATATGGTTTTTTCTCTTATTATATAGTAATAGTTACAAATGCATGTTTCTTTTATATATGTTTTTCCATTTATAAAAAGAAATACATGCATATTAAAGGAAATGTATGAAAATCAGAAGAAAAGTTACCAATAGGTCAGCCAGCCTCAGGCATACAAATCAACACTGTGACACATTTTTTCTAGGCATAAGTGGGTCATTTTGACATAATTGCAATCACATGCCACAGGATTTCTGAGTCTGGTAAGAGACCTTGCTGGAGGGGACATTTTTTGTTTTTTAAAAGAATTTTTGTGTTCAATTAAAGGGTTGTCCCATAATGAAATATAAGAATGAGTAGATTTTTTTTAGTTTTTGATTTTATTATAAAAGTAATGAATCTCCATTGTTGAATATCTTTTTTGTTGAAAATTGGAAAGTATTATAAACAAAAAGGAGGCAAGCAAAATTTAGGATAGCTTGCAATTCCATCAGGGAAAGGTGACAGTTAATGTTTAATAGTACCAGACACCTTTGAGGAAAGTGCCACTCATTCCCCCAGAACCTTGGGGCCTAGTTCTTGGCCAGGGAGGCCAGTTATGTAGGGTCTTCATGGTGGTGGGGCTGTGCTGCAGCTCTTCCCTCCACCCCCTACTCCTTTCCAAATTCCTGAATCTCACTTCTTCATTCCAGCTCATGTTTCAGGTGGCTGGAGAAGTCCCTGGAGTTTGTTTCCTCCAGGCTATGCTCGTAAGTAGCATATTGCAGTGTCCTTGGGTTGTAAGCATTTTGTCTCTTACTATCAGAGATGAAAAAGACAACTTTAAAATATTAAAATGAAAAATTGATGCTTTTGTCTTTAACGCACTGCAGACATTGCCTCATCACATCCTGTGTTTAATTTTACAGAGAAGTTAGATGTCATCATGATTGCTATTCATTGTCCATGATCAGTCATTAATGCTTAGGAGTACTGGAGTTATTTCACGTGTCCTTTATAATTCCATGGTTTTTGTAAAATGTGTTTAGCTGTAGATTTCTTTTCACTGGTTTTTACATTAAGCTCTGAAAACACAAGTGTTTAGAAAAGTGTTCTTCAGTTATACTTCTCTTTTTGTAGGTAAATTTTACATACAGTGAAATATACAGATCTTAAGTGTACAGCTTAGTTTTGCTAAATATATACACACCAGAGTAACCACCAAAACGATCAAGATATAAAACATTTCCATTACCAAAATTCCTTAAGTGCTCCTTTCAATAAATCCACATCCAACAGAGATCACTGCTCTGACTCCTCTTAGGATGTGCTGGTTTTGCCTGTGCTTGAGCTTAGAAGAAACATAATAATAGAGTATGCATGCTTTATATGTGCATATATTTCATCATAATCAGAGTACACTTAGAATATAATTAGAAGATGTAACTTTGGAACAGTACTATTATCTAACTCACTGTCCACAGCAAAATTCTGTCGATTGACCACTAATATCCCTCGTCACTGTTTTTTTCCAGCGCAGTCTGTATCACCCATTATTTATGTTTCATGTCATTTCAGCCTCTTTTGTGTTTCTTGACTTTTATATTTTTGAAGAGTAATTTTGTAGTCAGTTGCTGAAATTGGGTTTGTCTCATATTTCCTCATGACTAAATGCAGGTTGTATATTTTTCCCAGAAATACCGTGGAAGGCACGTGTTTTATGTGCCTATTGGCCATCCGTGTGCTTCCTTTAGTGGGTGTCTGCTCAAATCTTTGGCCATTGTTATATTAGACCGTTTGCCTTTTTGTTTTTTATTTGTTGTGGAATACAACAAATTTAAATCTTTATGTATTTGAAATACAAGGAAATATATATATAGTATCTATGTCAGATATCTTATAATGATCTGATACATTTGTCAGATATCCTATAGAGATTATATATAATATCTGGCAACATATATATAACACATATATTTGTGTGTGTATAAAATATTTTATCCCAGTCTGTGGTTGCCTTTTTCTTTTCTTAATAATGTATTTGTGTTGACATTTAATGCTTTCTGTGTCCTAAGAAATCGTTACCTATTCGCAAATCATGAAGAATTATTCTGTTTTCTTTTGGAGACTGTGTTGCTTTATACTTTATATTCAATTCTATATGGATAACGACTTAATTTTGTGTGGATATGAAGTGTGATGTAGGGATTAATACTCATTTTTTTTGCCATACATTTATTGAGTTGTTTCACTGTTAATTTGTTGAAAAGGTACATATAGTATGTGTGTATATGTGTATGTGTGTGTGTGTGTGTGTGTGTGTGTGTGTATATATATATATTTTTTTTTTTTGAGACAGTGTCTCTCTCTCTGTTGTCCTTGGTGTGGCACGATCTCCCAAGTAGCTGGGACTGCAGGTACACACCACTACACCTTTTTTTTTTTTTTTTTTTTTTTGTAGAGACGAAGTTTTGCCATGTTTCCCAGGCTGGCCTCAAACTCCTGGGCTAAAGGCCTCAGCCTCCCAAAGTGCTAGGATTACAGGCACAAGCCACCATGCCCCAGTTTTGCTTGAAATCATATTAATCATTTTAGAGAGAATTGTTAACTTAAGAATATTTAGTTTTCTAATCCTTGAATATGGTATATCTTTTCAATGTTTTAGGTTATTTCAATTTTATATTAGCAGAGTTTTGTATTTTTGTATGTTGAAATCTTTCACATTTGTTTAAAATATATTCCTATCTTATGTTTTATGTTATTGTAAATGAAAGTTTCAAAATATTAGTTTCCAATTGTTTGTTCTGAGTATATAGAAATAAAATTGCATTTTGTATATCATTCTTATATCCAATGACTTTTTAAACTCTCTTTTAGAAATTGCTTGTTTTCTTCGCATATTCTTTGTAAACAACGATGCCTGTAATTAAGACAGCTGAAATTTTTCCTTTCCAAACTCCATCCATTTTATTTCTACTCAAGCCTAACTAGGGCTGCTAGTATAATGTTGAATGGAAGTGGTGGATGTGGGCATCCTTGATTTGGTCTCAATCTTAAATGAAAAAAATTTAGTGTTTAACCAGGAAGTATGATTTTAGCTGTAGATTGTTCAGGATGCCACTCATTAGGTCAAGGAAGCTCTCTAGAGTCTCTAGTTTGTTAGAAATTCTTTATGCTGAATGGATGCAAGTTTCATCAAATGATTTTTTCTGTATATATTGAGATAATCAATTGGATTTGCTCCCTTATTCTATGAATATAGTGACTTACATGGATTAGATTTTTAACGTTCTTCCAATCTTGCATTATAAGATAAGCTCCAATTGATTTACACACACACACACACACACACACACACACATATATGTATATCGATGTGTGTGTATATGTTTTAAATTATATCTACTAAAAGTTAAGATTGCAGTACTTTATGTGAAATGTAAGAACCTTGCAACAAATAATTCTGCCCTTTGTGTTATTACATCTATTATATTAACTCTATAATAAAGTTTTTATTTTATTTTACTTTATTTTATTATTTTATTTCATTTTAATTTATTTTTTTATTTTATTATTTTATTTTATTTTTATTTTTTATTTTATTTTATTTTTAGAGATGGAGTCTCACTCTGTTGCCCAGGCTGGAGTGCAGTAGCAGGATCTCGGCTCACTGCAACCTCCACCTCCTGGGTTCAAGCTGTTCTCCTGCCTCTGCCTGTAGTTGGGATTACAGGCACGTGCCACCACACCTGGCTAGTTTTTGTATTTTTAGCAGAGACAGGATTTTGCCATGTTGGCCAGGCTGGTCTCAAACTCCTGACCTCGAGTGAGCCGCCTGTCTCGGCTTCCTAAAATGCTGGGATTACAGGCGTGAGCCACAGCACATGGCCAAGTGTGGTAATTTTATAATGTTGCAATCATCAATTGTTTAAAGAAATTAAAAAAGAAAACACAATTTTGCTAAATATTTACTAATATATTTACCATTTCTCATGGTATTTGTTCTTATAGATATGTCTCCATTTTATGTTCCATGTTATCTATATCCTGTAGATATAAATGTCCATTCTCTATATCTGGCATGACTTCATTTATCATTTATTAATGTGCAGGGCTGCTGACATCATATTCTTTCACCTTTCTATTACTGAAAACATCTTTATTTTGCCTTAATTTTTAAAGCCTGTTGTTGTTGGGTTTTTTGCTACAGAAGTCTACGTTGGCAGGGCTTGTGTCTTTGTTTTTCGTTTTCTTTCAACATTTTAAAGATGTTGCTCCATTGTCTCCTGTCCTCCAAAATATCCGATGAATCATCTACCATTTGTTATTGATGTCCTCTTTACGTAATATTTTTCCTCCCTCAGATTTTTAAGGTTTTCTCTTTATCTTCGGTTTTCAGCAGCTTAACTCTGATGTACTGACATAGAATTTTCTTTGTGTTTATTTTTGGAGTTTGCTGAGTTTCTTAGATCTGCAACCTTACTTTTATACCAAAGTTGATAAAACTAAGGTCATTATCTCTGAATACTTTTTTCTTCTGCATTCCGTATCTCCTATTTTTCTGGGCCTCTAGTCATATGTGTGTGTCACGTTATCTGATGATGTCCTACTTGTCACTGAAGCTCTAATCATTTTCTTTGCAGTCTTCTTTCTCTCAATGCTTCAGATTGAATAATTTTCTAAGATTTATCTTCAAGTTCACTGATACTTTCTTCTTCCTTCTCTAATCTTGTATGCAAATATGGTGATTTTTTTTCATTTCTATGGATTCTTTTCTACAGTTTCAATTTCTCTGTTGGTCTTTCCCATACGTTCACTCTTTCAGCCCATATTTTCCTGTAAGCTATTGAACATATTTTAAATAGCATCTGTAAAGTCCTTGTCTGCCAGTTCTAACATCTGGGTCCTCTCATGATTTGTTTCTATCGTTTGCTTTGTCTTTTGTCCTTTGGGTGCAGAGTCCTGTTTTTTGTATGTCTCATTATTTTTACTGCACATTTGTATTCTCACTCCCCATTTTTGGAGTTCAGATGTGTCCTCAGTGGAAGAGGACACTCCCCAATTTGATTTTGGTGTCTCTCAAATGTCTATATATACTTTTGCTTTTCCCAAAGTTTCTTGTTTTTATCATCTTGGGAGTTAGTCTGATATATGCTATTTTACCATTCCCAGAACTGGAAACTTTTATTATTCTTTTTTAAAATCATTCCATTTTTCAGGTATTATGATTTTATCCTGAACTTATAATTATTAAATTCCATTTTATAGCCTCATAGGAAATATTCTCAGATTCTCCATTGTATCTATCCTCAGTCCTAGTTCACAGTATTGCAAATTTTTATAATTTCACTTTAATCCATCGCTATTTCAGTGAGAATAATGGGAGTGTTTTTGTTTTCCAGAGGAAATTAGCCAGCCACTCTTTTAAAGCAGGTACTAGATATGTATTTGTAATTCCATTTCTGCTTTCTTTGCTACATTAGCACTGTCATCTCTCAGAAGAGAAAAAAAAGAAAGTGAAGCTTCTTGTCCTGAATGGAAGCTGACATGCGACAAATAAATCTGCGAGTGTGCTGGCGGTGTGCCTCGGCCCCCTTTTTAGTTCAAGTGACAGGCTCTTTTGGAGATGAAAGCAGACATTATTTTCCCAGGGAGACCTGAGTGTCTTTGAAATCTTTCTTGCTGTCACTCTGATAACCTGAACTCTTCTGACATCATTATGGATCATCAATATGGTCTTTAGGTTTTCTTAGTTGCACCAAATGGTTGCCGAGGTAACTGGGCCTAGACAGGTAATTTCTCCTTTTTCTACAAAGAATCTAAAAATAGTGACTATGTAAGGACTAGAGTGCATCATCATTAGCAAACTGGTTCTGCACAAATTGATTACTTTCTGCACTTAATTATTATACGGAACACAGTGTCAGGCATTTAATATGAATACCATGCCTTCAGCTAATTTCACCTCTGCTTTAAAAATCTCACTGTCTGCAATGAAACGATTGAATCAAAATAAGAATCTCATTGCTAAACCTGCTACTTCTTAAAAAATTAGCTAAGGTTAAAAAAGAATGACAGAAATATGGTCTTATAATCAAGATATATTTAAACTTACTTTCACATATTAGTGTGTTTTATTTGTACTCCCTTTAGGCTATATCAAAATCATTTTATTATTTTAATCAACTGATATCAGATGAATTTTAAATTATATATGGACATAATTTCCAACAAGACACACAAATACATAGATAGAAACTAGTTCAATCAGGTAGTGATAAATATATGTTGCCTGTGATAGCTTCTTTCTCTGGCTGACTGATAAGCTTTAAGATTTAGTATCAGTAACCAGTTAAAAAAAGCAAACCGTATCACATATCCAAAACCTGTTATTATACCACAAAATAATTCCTCACAAATTTCATTTACTTAAATCTGAGAACATTTGGATGGAACTAGGGACAACTGCACCAAACAGATGCCATATTTTCATTCTACCAACCACTGTACTGACATTTTGCTCTGCATTTTCAATCTGAAGTTGTACTTCTCCACTAGAGGCTATTGCCCCCACCCCACCCAGCAGACACCTGGCAATGTCTGGAGACATTTTTGGTTGTAACAACTTGGAGGAAGGTGCTCCTAGCATACATCTAGTGGAAAGGGGCCAGAGATGCTGCTAAAGATCCTACAACACATAAAAAAGTTTCCCAAGATGCCTGTAATCCCAGCACTCTGGGGGGCCAAGGCGGGCAGATCACCTGGTCAGAAATTGGAGACCAGCCTGACCAACATGGAGAAACCCCATCTCTACTAAAAATACAAAATTAGCCAGGTGCGGTGGCGCATGCCTGTAATCCCAGCTACTCGGGAGGCTGAGGCAGGAGAATCGCTTGAACCCGGGAGGCAGAGGTTGTGATGAGCTGAGATTGCGCCACTGCACTCCAGCCTGGGCAGCAAGTGTGAAACTCCATCTCAAAAAAAAAAAAATTCCCCAAGCAAGGCATTCTTGAAAGACCCTGGTCTAGAGATGAATGATCAACAAAAGTGTTAAGTGTCAAGTTTCTTCTAAGATTTAAATCTTGGCAAATAACTTCTAATGCACAAGTGGGCAACATTTATGTTACTTTACATTACTTCTAATATGAAACAATTTTATTTTCGTCAGAACTTTCTCTCCCATTTGCCTGATTTAGCTTGAAAAATTAGGGTAGACTACTAGCTGGTGAGACAGACAGAGAGCCTAGAACTGAGCGATCAGCACTGCTTCGCCCTGTCTTCTTCTTTTCTGAGTGCTCTGGGTTTGGGTTCTTTTTCAGCCATACCCTGAAACGAGGCCCACTGACCTTCAAGGACCACCTGCACATAGTCTTGAGCGGACAGCTTGTCCTTGCGCACAAAGCACTGGTATGCGCCCCCGTCACTTTTGACCATGTGATCCATTATAAGGTTTTCGTGGTTGATCCCTGTGATCCTCACATTTTTTCCAGGGTTGAGGATTTCACCATTGCGGTACCAGGAGAGTTCCTGGTCCTCAGTTCCTGTCACGCTGCAGGACAAGGAAACTTGGCTACCCACGCTGCTTTTAACCTTCCTGGGACTGATGGTGGCTTTCAGTGGCTCTGGAGGTTTTAGTAAGAGAGAGAGAAAAAAGGTAAAAACATCACTAGATACCATTTCGACAACAGGCTGGACTTTCAACAAAGCAAGTGCATCATGCAATCATACTCCACACAGTTCCCATCAGCCACATCATTGCAATCATACTCCACACAGTTCCTATCAGCCACATTATTGCAATCGTACCGCACACAGTTCCTATCAGACACATTATTGCAATCACACCCCACACAGTCCCTATCAACCGCATTATTGCAATCATACCAATCATACTCCACACAGTTACTATCAGTCACATTATTGGAATCATACCCCACACAGTTCCTATCACCCACATTATTGCAATCATACCCCATACAGTTCATATCAGCCACATTATTGTAATCGTACCCCACACAGTTCCTATCACCCACATTATTGCAATCGCACCCCACAGAGTTAGTATCAGCCACATTATCGCAATCATATTCCACACAGTTCCCATCATCCACATTATTGCAATCATACCCCACACAGTCCCTATCAGCCACATTTTTGCAATCATATCCCACACAGTTCCTATCAGCCACATTATTGCAATCATACCCCACACAGTTCCTATCAGCCACATTATTGCAATCATACCCCACACAGTTCCTATCAGCCACATTATTGCAATCATACTCCACACAGTTCCTATCAGCCACATTATTGTAATCGTACCCCACACAGTTCCTATCACCCACATTATTGCAATCGCACCCCACAGAGTTAGTATCAGCCACATTATCGCAATCATATTCCACACAGTTCCCATCATCCACATTATTGCAATCATACCCCACACAGTCCCTATCACCCACATTATTGCAATCATACCCCATACAGTTCATATCAGCCACATTATTGTAATCGTACCCCACACAGTTCCTATCACCCACATTATTGCAATCGCACCCCACAGAGTTAGTATCAGCCACATTATCGCAATCATATTCCACACAGTTCCCATCATCCACATTATTGCAATCATACCCCACACAGTCCCTATCAGCCACATTTTTGCAATCATATCCCACACAGTTCCTATCAGCCACATTATTGCAATCATACCCCACACAGTTCCTATCAGCCACATTATTGCAATCATACCCCACACAGTTCCTATCAGCCACATTATTGCAATCATACTCCACACAGTTCCTATCAGCCACATTATTGCAATCATACCCCATAAAGTTCCTATCAGTCACATTATTGCAATCATACCAATCACACTCCACACATTTCCTATCAGCCACACTTTTGCAATCATACCCCACACAGTTCCTATCAGCCACATTATTGCAATCATACCCCACACAGTTCCTATCAGCCACATTATTGCAATCATACCCCATACATTTTGCATCAGCCACATTATTACAATCATACCCCACACAGTTCCTATCAGCCACATTATTGCAATCATACCCCACACAGTTCCTATCAGCCACATTATTGCAATCATACCCCACACAGTTCCTATCAGCCACATTATTGCAATCATACCCCATACATTTTGCATCAGCCACATTATTACAATCATATTCCATACAGTTCCTATCAGCCACATTATTGCAGTCATACCCTACACAGTTCCTATCCGCCACATTATTGCAATCATACCAATCACACTCCACACAGTTCCTATCAGCCACATTATTGCAATCATACCCCACACAGTTCCTATCAGCTACATTATTGCAATCATACCCCACACAGTTCCTATCAGCCACATTATTGCAATCATACCCCATACATTTTGCATCAGCCACATTATTACAATCATACTCCACACAGTTCCTATCAGCCACATTATTGCAATCATACCCCACACAGTTCCTATCAGCCACATTATTGCAATCATACCCCATACATTTTGCATCAGCCACATTATTACAATCATATTCCATACAGTTCCTATCAGCCACATTATTGCAGTCATACCCTACACAGTTCCTATCAGCCACATTATTGCAATCATACCAATCACACTCCACACATTTCCTATCAGCCACATTTTTGCAATCATACCCCACACAGTTCCTATCAGCCACATTATTGCAATCATACCCCACACAGTTCCTATCAGCCACATTATTGCAATCATACCCTATACATTTTGCATCAGCCACATTATTACAATCATAATCCATACAGTTCCTATCAGCCACATTATTGCAGTCATACCCTACACAGTTCCTATCAGCCACATTATTGCAATCATACCAATCACACTCCACACATTTCCTATCAGCCACATTTTTGCAATCATACCCCACACAGTTCCTATCAGCCACATTATTGCAATCATACCCCACACAGTTCCTATCAGCCACATTACTGCAATCATACCCTATACATTTTGCATCAGCCACATTATTACAATCATAATCCATACAGTTCCTATCAGCCACATTATTGCAGTCATACCCTACACAGTTCCTATCAGCCACATTATTGCAATCATACCAATCACACTCCACACATTTCCTATCAGCCAGATTATTGCAATCATACCCCATACATTTTGTATCAGCCACATTATTACAATCAAACCCCACACAGTCCCTATCAGCCACATTATTGCAATCATACCCCACACAGTTCCTATCAGCCACATTATTGCAAACATACCCCATAAAGTTCCTATCAGCCACATTATTGCAATCACACCCCATACATTTTGTATCAGCCACATTATTACAATCATACCCCACACAGTCCCTATCAGCCACATTATTGCAATCATCCCCCACACAGTTCCTATCAGACACATTATTGCAATCATCCCCCACACAGTTCCTATCAGACACATTATTGCCATCATCCCCCACATACTTCCTATCAGCCAGATTATTGCAAACATACTCTATAAAGTTCCTATCAGCCAGATTATTGCAATCATACCCCACACAGTCCCTATCAGCCACATTATTGCAATCATACTCCATACAGTTCCTACCAGCGACATTATTGCAATCATCCCCTACACAGTTCCTATCATCCACATTATTGCAATCATACTCCACACAGTTCCTATCATCCACATTATTGCAATCATACCCCACACAGTTCCTATCAGCCACATTATTGCCATCATACCCCACACAGTTCCTATCAGCCACATTTTTGCAAACACACCCCATACAGTTCCTATCAGCCACACTATTGCAATCCTACCCAACCACTTCCTATCAGCCACATTATTGCAATCATACCCCATAGAGTTCCTATCAGCCACATTATTGCAATCATCCCCCACACAGTTCCTATCAGCCACATTATTGCAATCATACTCCACACAGTTCCTATCACATTATTGCAATCATACCCCACACAGTTCCTATCAGCCACATTATTGCAATCATACTCCACACAGTTCCTATCACATTATTGCAATCATACCCCACACAGTTCCTATCAGCCACATTATTGCAATCATACCCCATACATTTTGTATCAGCCACATTATTGCAATCATACCCCAGAGAGTTCCTATCAGCCACATTATTGCAATCATCCCCCACACAGTTCCTATCAGCCACATTATTGCAATCATACTCCACACAGTTCCTATCACATAATTGCAATCATACCCCACACAGTTCCTATCAGCCACATTATTGCAATCATACCCCATACATTTTGTATCAGCCACATTATTGCAATCATACCCCAGAGAGTTCCTATCAGCCACATTATTGCAATCATCCCCCACACAGTTCCTATCAGTCACATTATTGCAATCATACCCCACACAGTTCCTATCAGCCACATTATTGCAATCATACCCCATACAATTCCTATCAGCCACATTATTGCAATCATACTCCACACAGTTCCTATCAGCCACATTATTGCAATCATACTCCATATAGTTCCTATCAGCCACATCATTGCAATCATACCCCATACATTTTGTATCAGCCACGTTATTGCAATCATACCCCAGAGAGTTCCTATCAGCCACATTATTGCAATCATACCCCATACAATTCCTATCAGCCACATTATTGCAATCATACTCCATATAGTTACTATCAGCCACATTATTGCAATCATACCCCTTACATTTTGTATTAGCCACATTATTGCAATCACACCCCAGAGAGTTCCTATCAGCCACATTATTGCAATCATACCCCAGAGTTCCTATCAGCCACATTATTGCAATCATACCCACACAGTTCCTATCAGCTACATTATTGCAATCATAGCCCATACAGTTCCTATCAGCCACATTATTGCAATCATACCCCACACAGTTCCTATCAGCCACATTATTGCAAACGTACCCCACACAGTTCCTATCAGCCACACTATTGCAATCCTACCCAACCACTTCCTATCAGCCACATTATTGCAATCATACTCCACACAGTTCCTATCACATTATTGCAATCATACCCCACACAGTTCCTATCACATTATTGCAATCATACCCCACACAGTTCCTAGCAGCCACATTATTGCAATCATACCCCTTACATTTTGTATTAGCCACATTATTGCAATCACACCCCAGAGAGTTCTTATCAGCCACATTATTGCAATCATACCCCTTACATTTTGTATTAGCCACATTATTGCAATCACACCCCAGAGAGTTCCTATCAGCCACATTATTGCAATCATACCCCAGAGTTCCTATCAGCCACATTATTGCAATCATACCCCACACAGTTCCTATCAGCCACATTACTGCAATCATACCCCATACATTTTGCATCAGCCACATTATTACAATCATAATCCATACAGTTCCTATCAGCCACATTATTGCAGTCATACCCTACACAGTTCCTATCAGACACATTATTGCCATCATCCCCCACATACTTCCTATCAGCCAGATTATTGCAAACATACTCTATAAAGTTCCTATCAGCCACATTATTGCAATCATACCCCACACAGTCCCTATCAGCCACATTATTGCAATCATACTCCATACAGTTCCTACCAGCGACATTATTGCAATCATCCCCTACACAGTTCCTATCATCCACATTATTGCAATCATACCCCACACAGTTCCTATCAGCCACATTATTGCCATCATACCCCACACAGTTCCTATCAGCCACATTTTTGCAAACACACCCCATACAGTTCCTATCAGCCACACTATTGCAATCCTACCCAACCACTTCCTATCAGCCACATTATTGCAATCATACCCCATAGAGTTCCTATCAGCCACATTATTGCAATCACACCCCAGAGAGTTCCTATCAGCCACATTATTGCTATCATACCCCAGACAGTTCCTATCAGCCACATTATTGCAATCATCCCCCACACAGTTCCTATCAGCCACATTATTGCAATCATACCCCAGAGTTCCTATCAGCCACATTATTGCAATCATACCCCAGAGTTCCTATCAGCCACATTATTGCAATCATACCCACACAGTTCCTATCAGCTACATTATTGCAATCATAGCCCATACAGTTCCTATCAGCCACATTATTGCAATCATACCCCACACAGTTCCTATCAGCCACATTATTGCAAACGTACCCCACACAGTTCCTATCAGCCACACTATTGCAATCCTACCCAACCACTTCCTATCAGCCACATTATTGCAATCATACTCCACACAGTTCCTATCACATTATTGCAATCATACCCCACACAGTTCCTATCAGCCACATTATTGCAATCATACCCCTTACATTTTGTATTAGCCACATTATTGCAATCACACCCCAGAGAGTTATCAGCCACATTATTGCAATCATACCCCAGAGTTCCTATCAGCCACATTATTGCAATCATACCCACACAGTTCCTATCAGCTACATTATTGCAATGGTAACCCATACAGTTCCTATCAGCCACATTATTGCAATCATACCCCACACAGTTCCTATCAGCCACATTATTGCAAACGTACCCCACACAGTTCCTATCAGCCACACTATTGCAATCCTACCCAACCACTTCCTATCAGCCACATTATTGCAATCATACTCCACACAGTTCCTATCACATTATTGCAATCATACCCCACACAGTTCCTATCAGCCACATTATTGCAATCATACCCCTTACATTTTGTATTAGCCACATTATTGCAATCACACCCCAGAGAGTTCTTATCAGCCACATTATTGCAATCATACCCCTTACATTTTGTATTAGCCACATTATTGCAATCACACCCCAGAGAGTTCCTATCAGCCACATTATTGCAATCATACCCCAGAGTTCCTATCAGCCACATTATTGCAATCATACCCACACAGTTCCTATCAGCTACATTATTGCAATGGTAACCCATACAGTTCCTATCAGCCACATTATTGCAATCATACCCCACACAGTTCCTATCAGCCACATTATTGCAAACGTACCCCACACAGTTCCTATCAGCCACACTATTGCAATCCTACCCAACCACTTCCTATCAGCCACATTATTGCAATCATACTCCATACGGTTCCTATAAGCCACGTTATTGCAATCATACCCCATACATTTTGTATCAGCCACATTATTGCAATCATACCCCAGAGAGTTCCTATCAGCCACATTATTGCAATGGTAACCCATACAGTTCCTATCAGCCACATTATTGCAATCATACCCACACAGTTCCTATCAGCTACATTATTGCAATTATACCCCAGAGAGTTCCTATCAGCCACATTATTGCAATCACACCCCAGAGAGTTCCTATCAGCCACATTATTGCAATCACACCCCATACGGTTCCTATCAGCCACATTATTGCAATCATACTCCATACGGTTCCTATAAGCCACGTTATTGCAATCATACCCCATACATTTTGTATCAGCCACATTATTGCAATCATACCCCAGAGAGTTCCTATCAGCCACATTATTGCAATGGTAACCCATACAGTTCCTATCAGCCACATTATTGCAATCATACCCACACAGTTCCTATCAGCCACATTATTGCAATCATACCCCATACAGTTCCTATCAGTCACATTATTGCACTCATACCCCATATAGTTCCTATCAGCCACATCATTGCAATCATACCCCATACGGTTCCTATCAGCCACATCATTGCAATCATACCCCATACGGTTCCTATCAGCCACATTATTGCAATCATACCCCAGAGAGTTCCTATCAGCCATATTACTGCAATCATACCCTAGAGTTCCTATCAGCCACATTATTGCAATCATACCCCAGAGAGTTCCTATCAGACACATTATTGCAATCATAGCCCATAAAGTTCCTATCAGCCACATTATTGCAATCATACCCCAGAGAGTTCCTATCAGCCACATTATCGCAATCATAGCCCATAAAGTTCCTATCAGCCACATTATTGCAATCATACCCCAGAGAGTTCCTATCAGCCACATTATCGCAATCATAGCCCATAAAGTTCCTATCAGCCACATTATTGCAATCATATCCCATAGAGTTCCTATCAGCCACATTATTGCAATCATACTCCAAACAGTTCTTATCAGCCACATTATTGCAATCATACTCCACACAGCTCCTATCAGCCACATTATTGCAATCATACTCCACACAGTTCCTATCAGCCACATTTTTGCAATCATACTCCATGCAGTTCGTATCAGCCACATTATTTCACATTTTGTTTGGGAACATCCTCTTCGCTATTTTTTATTTCTGGCTTTATTTCTCTTTGCAACAAATGCAATAATGTTGGTCAAACTGCCTTCTCAGGAGTCTCTGTGAGGACGTTGATATAAATCCACTGACAATAAGAAATACAGGCCAGGCATGGTGGCTCACACCTGTAATCCCAGCACTTTGTGAGGCCAAAGCGGGAGGATCACGAGGTCAGGAGATGGAGACCATCCTGGCTAACACAGTGAAACCCCATCTCTACTAAAAATACAATTAGCTGGGCATGGTGGCGGGCTCCTGTAGTCCCACGTACTTGGGAGGCTGAGGGAGAAGAATGGTGTGAACCTGGGAAGAGGAGCTTGCAGTGAGCTGAGATGGCGCCCCTGCACTCTAGCTTGGGGGACAGAGTGAGACTCCACCTCAAAAAAAAAAAAAAAAAAAAAAAAAAAAAAAAAAAAACAGAAATGCAACGTGCTGGCTACCAATAGTGACCTAAGTATTGATCATATAAATCCTAATTTGCCTTGTCCCAAGGTGGCACTGGTGGGTTTGCCCTGGGCCATTCTAACACACATGTATGCCATATGTGGTTTACCCAGGGCCAGTAACACAATTGTGAGGGGGAAAAAAAAACAGGTTGGTATTAGAATTTGTGACCATGAAACATAGTTTTTCTTTAAAATGAGGCTGAGTGATTTAGACAGGGATGAAACTCTCATCCTCGCCTTGCTATGTTTTCAATTCAACAACCTTAATCCAATGTAGAAAACATTTACTGAGCATCTGTCATATGCCAAGGATGAGGTTAAACTCACAGGCAAGAAAAATGGAATAATATTTGTGGTGCAACTAGCTTGTGCTATAAAATTATCGACTATCTTTCATACATCATTTAAGTCAGTCTTCTCCTAATCCTGTAATTTTTGTGTTATCTCCATTTTACAAAACAGAAAATGGTTATTCAGAGAGCGTAAATAACTCAGTCAAATCCAATCAACAGGTAAATGGCAAATCAAAACAAAACAAAAAAAAATTTTTGGTGAAAGACCTACAGTTACATATTTTTAAAGGTCAGAAAGTGCTGAGCAGGGAAAATCTGATGAAAATCCTGTCTAGTCATATTACAAATTATGGAAAACGAAAAATAAAGAGAAATTCTTTAAAGCAGACAGCAAAAATGGCAAATGACATACAGAGAAACAAAGATCTGAATGACCTCTGACTGTTTAGCAGAAGCAAATGGAGGCCAGAAGACATATAAATATATCTTTTAAATTAACAAACATCTCTTTTAGATGGCAGATGGCTAAGATTTGCTTTTTAATCCATTCTGGTAATCTTCTCCTTCTATTATTATTATTATTATTATTATTATTATTTAAGCTCTGGGATACACGCACTGAACCTACAGGTTTGTTTACACCTTATACGAAAATTAACTCAAGATGGATTAAAGACTTAAATGTAAAACCTAAAACCATAGAAACGCTAGAAGAAAACCTAGTCAATACCATTCAGGACATATGCATGGACAAAGACTTCATGACTAAAACACCAAAAGCAATTGCAACAAATGCCAAAATTGACAAACGGGATCTAATTAAACTAACAAGCTTCTACTTATTCAGCAAAAGAAACTATCAGAGTGAACAGGCAACCTACAGAATGGGAGAAAATTTTTGCAATCTATCCATCTGACTAAGGTCTAATATCCAGAGTCTACAAGGAACTTAAACAAATTTACAAGGAAAAAAACAACCCCATCAAAAAGTGGGCGAAAAAAAAGCCTTTTTACCCCAGTTGTTCCTAACTTTTCATCTCACCACACTTTGTTTTCAAGGAGCTCAGTCTTCTAGGTTGATAAGACAAAGGCAATAAATGGCTGTAATAACCAACCAGAGTGATGGAGGGGCCATTAGAGACATAGCACATGTGGAGGAGGGTGGATGGGAAGAGCAGGAAATCCACAGATATCAAGGATGCATAGAACTGAGATCAGTCAGAATGGAAAGAAGGAATCACAGAGATTGGGAACCACATGAATTAAGGCAGGGAGCAGGGGCATGTCTGAGAGTTTCTGATTCATTTTGGATGCAACAGAGAGTCCCCGAGATTTTGGAATTAAACAAAGATAACTAAAGAAGGCATTCAAAAATGTTTAGCAAATAAGTCATACTTTTTTTTTCTTTTTTTTAGAAATGGGCCTTGCTCTGTCACCTAGGCTGGAGTGCAGTGGCACAATCATACAGAGGAGTTTCTGTAGCCTGAAACTCCTCTCCCTTTCTGCCTCAGCCTCCTGGGTAGCTGGGACTACAGACACAAGCCATCACACCCAGCTCAAACATACTTTTAATGGAATCACTAGGTCATAGGTCTTTTGACAAACTAGGGTGAGGAAAACCGGTCACTGAAGACATTACACAGGTCTAGTGTAGGTACAATTAAGATCCAATCTAGGACAGGACAGAGGTTGAGAACAGAGCTGAGTGTGAGATTCAGTTTGTATGACTTGGCAGGACATGGCAGGACTTGGCAGGATGTAGAAAGGAAAGGCTTAAAGGGCACCCAACATTTCATGTTTGCATCTGAGGGATGAGAAGGAGGAAGATGTTGATGATAATAACAAGAGCCACTTGGAAGGAAGAGGTGGTGGAGAGTTCAGTTTGGTATCCGACCCTGTTGTTTTGAAGTGCCAACTAAATTTCTGAAAGAAAGCTGGTTGACACACTTGTCTGACATTCAGGAAGGATGCCAAGGCTGTAAGTACAGATTCAGAGCTTATTTTCAGGGGCAAGGAATTCGAAGCTCTACAAATGAAACAGAGCCTAAGGAAAAGGGAAGAGCTTGACAAGAAGACAGTTCTGAATTTGGAGCCCAAGAGAATGCCTTCCAATAGAGAAGAGAGATCGGAACGAAGAAGCTGTTTTCTTCTGCAGTTAGAAGAAGCAGTCAGAAGGGAGGCAGAGAATATTCCAGAAGCATTGGAGAATCACCTAGATGTGGAAGAAGGGAACAATGATAAAAATAAGCACATTAAGTATAAAGGCTTTTAAAATATAGGTAGTGATAAACGCCTTTAGAGAGAGAGCAGTAATACTCTCAGTTGAGAAGGAGACAGGAGAATGGGGAACAACACATCTTTGTGGATGGAGACTAAGAGAGTTGGGAAGTGTCAGATAACCAAGTATTAGGAAATAATCTTCCATGTGGAGGAAGCAACATAAGTAATGTGACTTGCAATCAGGAAAGGAATGGGTTTGTGCAGGGATTAGGAAGAAGTTAGATTTAGCAGGAATAGGTTTTTATTAACCCATTTATGCCTGAGGTTGCATTTTTTTTTTAATTTTTGCAATCAGACCTTGGTGATGACCTTGCACAGTAGGATGTAAATAACTCCCACATGCTTAGTGTTCCAATAGTGGAACACTAGTCATAAGTGGGTTTTAATGCAAAACAATGGGAAATACAACCAGACAGATTTGCTTGAGATGCCTTCAGTACTATCCTAAGATATAAACTTTATTCAATGGAGAACAGGGAGCTAGGAGAGGTCTTTAAACATAGAAGAGACTTTGAGCGTGTGGGAATAATTCTTACTGGCTGTCCAATGCTGCATTATTTTATCCACATGATTCTTCAGCTACAGAAGTGTGACTGTGGATTTTATCATCCATTTCTTTCTAATCCCAGACTAAACATGTTCAAATATTTGCAGGATTCAGGCTGGACAGCCTGTTCCAGATAGAGAGTCATTTGGATATTTAATATAAATATATTCTCTTAGGCTGGTGTTGTACTAAGGCAGTCTACACTCAGGTTGACATTGAAGGGAAAGTTCCATAAACAGGGTTAGGGCTGGGCGGGGAGGGGGAAGTAAGAAAACACTTCTATTGTCACTGTGAGATTCTTGTGGTTAAATTTGTTCAATTTAGTTCATCAAATAAAAATATATTTTCAAAAAAGGAGCATTACATGGCAACGAAGACCTCCTCTCTGACCAATGCTCTGCCTCCCTTTTCTGGCCATGTGATCTTGGGTAATTCACTTTAATTTGGTTTCTGCATGAGCAAAATTGAGGGTGGTTGAGTAGATTAGATTGTGACCTTGCGATCACATCCCTCCTTCCTCCAAATCTGCCTTCGGTATCCTTCTGAACACATTCCTCAAGGCAGCCAAGGCAATCAATAGAAGATCAAATATATCCATTATATTTGGAGTAGATGATCTATAATACTAGGCACAAGTCTAATATTTGGGTATGTTTGAGCCCCGTACTTTGGCTGGTAATAGCCTCATTTAGAAATTTAATGCAGAAATGGTCTGGAAACAGACAAAGGACAACTGCTTTGATTGGCTACCATCACTTGTGCTGAAAGAACAATCCTACCCTCTCTCTCTGTTCATTTTTAGAGAGACTGGCTGTTGTGAATTCATCAGCTAGGAAGTGTTATCTTGAAATCATATCTTGGAAATATAATAGTCTGTGGCCTAATGGAAATCACAGAGGTTTGGGGATCAGACAGACTTCAAATCAAATCCGACACCCAAGACTCTCCAGTTGTGTAACCTTGGGGAATTCATCTGAGCATTAATTTTCACATCTGTAAAATGAGGTTTCTGTTGATCTCAGCTGGACTGTTTTGGGAGTTAATGGAAAGCTACACAGAAAACATGGAGATTTGCTTATAACAGGAGCTCCGTCGATGGAAGCCAACACCACCTTTGCAAGTTACCGTCCAACTTACGTTTCACGTACAGGCGGCCTATCACCTTAGCAGTTCCGTATCTGTTGGACACTTCACAAACATAGCTGCCTGAGTCCGAGGGGCGAATGTTCTCAATGAGCAGCCCTGTCACGGTCTTCTGGAACCTCCCTGAAAGTTCCAGGGGCATGTTGTCCTTCAGCCAGCGGTAATCTGGCTCAGGGTGCCCGAGCGCTTTGCAAGGCAGCTCCACACGCTGCCCAGCCATGGCTTTGCGATGGTCAAACCCATCCAGTATGGATGGGGCTGAGTTCGCTGGGTCTGTAGAAGAAATAAAAACTCTTAGAGGCAGTGAATGAGGAGTTGAAGTGGTCATTTAGAATTGTAGGACTTCATGTATAATTTAAATACGGTGCATCATACCAACTAATGATACAGATCTTTAAGATTTTATAAGTGAACAGAAAAAGAAGTGCCCTATTCATATAATTTATTTTCTGCTCAGAATTTACAAAAGGTTGAACGCTGGTCAGAGCTTCTGTTGGTCATTCCTCAGTAAATGAATAAAAGATCCAGAATGAGCAGGCTTCAACAAGAGCTGTCAGCTCAGGCCAAGAATCAGATTGTCTTTTCATAACTGGGAATGTCAGAATTCTCTTTAAAAGATCCTTAATGGGTACAAATATGCAATTTGAGATAAGAAATAAGACCTAGTGGTAGACAGATCAGTGGAATGACTATAGTTTGCAATTATCTATTGTATATTTCAAAATAGCTAGAACAGAAGAATTGAAATAATTATAGCTTAAGAAAAGCCAAACATATAATGTGATGGATATCCCAAGTACACTGATTTGATTTTAACAAATTATATGAATACATTAAATTATCACATGTACCCCAAACTATGTATATCTATTATGCATCAATAAAATATCATACAATAAAATAAATATTTTTTTAAGTTATTGGCTCACTCTGTAGCTCAGGCTGGAGTGCAGTGGTGCAATGATTTCTCACCACAGCCTCAAACTCCTGGGCTCAAGTGATCCTCCTGCCTGGGCCTCCCAACATGCTGGGATTACAGGCATGCACCACCACACCCAGCCTAAATAAATTTAAACAGAAAAAAAGAGCAACACTAGGCTGGGCACGGTGGCTCACGCCTGTAATCCCAGCACTTTGGGAGGCCAAGGCAGTCGGATTACGAGGTTAGGAGATCGAGACCATCCCGGCTAACACGGTGAAACCCCATCTCTACTAAAAATACAAAAAATTAGCTGGGTGTGGTGGCGGGCGCCTGTAGTCCCAGCTACTCGGGAGGCTGAGGCAGGAGAATGGCATGAACCTGGGAGGCGGAGCTTGCAGTGAGCCGAGATAGCGCCACTGCAGTCCGGCCTGGGTGAAAGAGAGAGACTCTGTCTCAAAAAAAAAAAAAAAAAAAAAAAAAGAGCAACATAAGCAGAAATAGCTGTTTAACTTTAGTAAAATTTATTGCACAAAAGAGTTTTACACATAGCTTTTGAATTTTAAAACATTTTATTTATTCATTTCACAAATATGTTTTGATCCCCCAGTGTAGATCAGCACAGAGTTAGGGACTAAAGGGAGAGTGGTGGATGAGACAGGTGTCTTCCTGGAGCTCATGTTCTGTTGGGCGGGTGGTGTTGGGGAGCAAGCAACACATTAGCAAGCAAATAAAGATAATTTAGTTTGTAATAAGTGTAGTTAAAGAAAGAAAAAGAGGGCATAACAGAGCGTGAAGTCCACGTGTTATGGGTGTAGAGGCAGCCAGGAGGACTTAAGACATGGTCCTCAGGGACAGACTCTCTGAGAAGATGGTATTTGAGATAAGGTGAATGAGCACTATCGACAGCAGGTGGCATAGCAAGACAATGGATTAAAAAGCAGCAGCTTGCAAATGATCACTTATGACAGGGCCTTGTATAATTTGCCTGTTCTGTGACATCATCTTGAACCAGGTGAGGAAATTGATAAAATATTCTCAAGAACTGGGTCTGTGGAAACCACGCAGCTCAATGTCCTTCAAGTTTGTTTGAATGCAGTGATGTTCCCAAGGTCATAATCTTTGCATGACTGTGAAGAATATAAAATACAGCACCTGATTGGATGCTAAACGTAAAACTCAGTGTTCTCACCCTGCTCTCTCTTCTAATTCAACCTGTTTAGAACTTGCATGAAACAATACCCTTGCGTTCCACATGGATATTACAGAAACTTTATAGACTCCTGCCACCTGAAATTTTCTTGTCTTTGCCTCAGTAAGAAAAATGCCGTGACTCTTTTGATCTACCTGCAATAAATCTGATGGCCAAGGAATGGATATTCACTGTCCTATCAAATGACACCCATCTGGAACTTTGTAATTTTGATGAACATCTCTATTCCCTGCTTCTCTGAGTTTGACTTTTTTAGATTTCACACGTATGTGAGAAAAGACAGTGTTTGTCTTTCTGTGCGTGGCTTACTTCACTTACCACAATGCCCTTCAGGTTCATCCATGTCACTGCAAATGGGAAGATTTGCTTCCTTTTTTAAGGCTGAATAATATTCCTTTGTGTATATAGGAATGATATTCCTATGCATGTGTGTATATGTATATCAACACAAGTTTTTTTCATATTCTGGCTGTTGCGAATGATTCTGCAATAAACATGGGAGTGCAGATACGTAATTTCATTTCCTTTGGATATATACCCAGAGTGGCATTGCTAGATCATATGGTAGGTAAAAGGGTACAAAGCTTCAGTTATGCCAGATGAATAGATTCTAGAGGTTTACTATGCAGCACAGTGACTACAGTTAATAACACTATCTTACATACTTGAAATTTGCAAAGACAGTTGATCTTAAACATTGTCATCACATACACACACATACATACACACACACACAAATGTTAACTATGTGAGGCAACAGATATGTTATTTTGCTTGATAGTGATATATATATATACATATGCACATTGCACCTCACATTGTATACCTTAAATATATACAATTTTCATTTTTCAATACCTCAATTAACGTGGAGGAAAAATAAACTCTAGCCAAGGTGATGTAACAGGCGAAAATGTGTGGATTTGTAGGAAATTCTGCTTAAAGGCGACTTAGCTGGGAGGGGTGTTTTTATGCATTTTTCCTTTGCTCTTTACATCACCTGGAAGGTAGATATAAAGGTAGGAGCTGCAGCAATCACTTTGGACTTTGAAATCATATTGAGAATGGAACTGCACATGAGGATAATGGATCAGAAAGATAAAAGCCTGGTCCCTTGTGAAACTTAAGCTGGCAAACCAGCTTCTGGACTTATATACAAGAGAGTAAATTTCTGTTTCAATAAACAATAACATCAAAAAATCATTTATTAATAGGAAGACTTCTGTAAGAGGCTGTGATTCCGTAGTCAGCCACTGGGGGCAGTCAGCAGGCACTGTTGAAAATAGAACAAAAACATTTAGCTGAAATGTCTTGGCTTTCTATTTCTTTTGTGATCATCAGAGATAAAACTTCATTATGAACTTGCTGCTCTTTTTACTTCACTGGTGTCTTATGACAGTGATATAATAAGGGAACCTAAACACTCTTTTAAAGAATACCCGATGAGCTTCCAGGACTCCTCTAATTCTTCATTAACTGAAGAATTCTATATTCCAGAATTATAGTCATTCACATGTATGACTATAGGGCTCCAGAAGGCAAGAGAGATATAAAAGTTTCACAATACCCAGGTACAGAGCCTGTGCCAGCAAAAACTTCATTGCTTCATTTACCTGCTTCTAAAGGAAATTACAAATGGACTTTGAGAAGTATTGGTTTGAAGATCAAGTTATGTTCTTATAGACTGAATAATTAAGTGGAGACAGGCCTAACCAATGATGTCTCACTGATCTCTGGCATCTTCTAGCATGAACCAAGAATCCAGAAAAATTGTTAGCTGTCTGCATCCATGTTACTGGAAGTATCATCACCTGCACACCCAATGGGTTCAGTGAACTAGAAGACACAAAGATGTGCCTAAAGCCAGCTCCAGAAATGGTCTTGGACATCCTTAACCGCATGGGATTTTTTACTTCCTAGTACACTAACTTGCAGACCATATAAACACCATTGCAATATTGTTTAGTAAGTAGAAATCACATCCAAGACAATATGTATTACTTGGGGTAAGCTTCTCTATTATTCTGAACCCTGTCTTCATTTAATTAAGAAATGTGAGAATTGGACACAGGAAGGGGAACATCACACACCAGGGCCTGTTGTGAGGTGGGGGGAGGGGGGAGGGATAGCATTAGGAGATATACCTAATGTTAAATGACGAGTTAATGGGTGCAGCACACCAACATGGCACATGTATATATATGTAACGAACCTGCACGTTGTGCACATGTACCCTAAAACTTAAAGCATAATTAAAAAAAAAAAACAAAAAATGTGAGAATATAATGATAGCTCTTGTTCTTCAGTAATACAGATTTTAGTTACACTAGAGTGGAATACTGAAGATATTAGAAAGTACTATGAAAAAATAGCTGCGAAATCTGTCATTTTACTTAGAGTAGGAAGTAGAAGTAGAGTTGGAGAAGGTGGCACAAAGATGTCACCCCTTTGGCAGGGGTGGCTGACAATAAACACCACAGTGTGCACCTCTGACTTTCTTTGCAGAATAATCCCACAGTATCTGAAAATGAAATGCATCAACTTCTAATGCTATTCATAAAAAATCAACTCTCAATGACTGCACTTAAAAAGTTTTATTCTAACTGAAACTTGGCAGAAATTTCTCAAATATGCTTAAGATAGTGCTATGTAATTCTAATGACATTTTTAAAAAATGGCTTAGACAACTGGATATCCACATGCAAAATAATTTAGAACCTTGCCTCACACTACCTACAAAAATTAACTCAAAATGGATTATGGCCTAAATATAACAGCTAAAACTATAAAAACTTTTAGAAGAAAACATAGGGAAAATATCTTCATGACCTTGAAGAGTTCTTAGGCGTAACACTAAGAAAACAAGCAACAACAGAAAAAATCAACATAATAAACTTCTTCAAAATTAAGAACTGGCCCAGTGCGGTGACTCACGCCTGTAATCCCAGAACTCTGGGAGGCTAAGGCAGGCAGATCACATGAGGTGAAGAGTTCAAGACGAGCCTGGCCAACATGGTGGAACCCCGTCTCTACTAAAAATACAAAAATTAGCCAGGTGTAGTGGCATGCGCCTGTAATCCCAGCTACAGGCAGAGGCAGGATAATAGCTTGAACCTGGGAAGCGGAGGTTGCAGTGAGTCAAGATTATGCCACTGCATTCCAGCCTGGGCGACAAAGCAAGACTCCATCTCGAAAAAAAAAAAAAAAAATTAAGAACTGTAGCATTTTCAAAGGCACCATTTAGAAAGAAAAAAATTTGAAAATCATATTTCTAATAAAGAACTCAAATCCAAAAAATATTAAAAATGCTTATATCTCTATAATGAAAAGAAACAACCCAATCAAAATGGGCAAAATAGTTGACTATTTTACATCACCGAAGAAGATACACAAATACCTAATCAGTACACAAAAAGATGCTCAATATCACTAGGCATTAGGGTAATATGAATTAAAATCACAGTGAGACATGACTTCACACCCACTAGGATGACTGCAATAAAATCACAAACAATGCTGGTGAAGATGTGGGGACCTGGAATCTTCATACATTGTTGGTGGAAGGTAATATATACTTACATATGCACACATATACATCTCCTGTAAAAATGGCTTGCTGGAGTGCCAGCCTTCACATCCACATCACAGCAAAAACGCTTAAGAATGCCCCCTCAGTGAAGTCACTTTTAAGCAGAATTTCCTACAAACCCACACATTTTTCTCCTCTTACATCACATTGGTTAGAGTTTATTTTTTCCCCAGGTGTATTGTGGTATACTTGCCAAATAAAAGCAGCCAAAACAAGTTGGCATTCTTTAAACTTCAATTTGCCATAAGGCCCTAACTTCTAGGTATCTACCCTAAATGAATGAAAACATGTTCACTCAAAGATTTAGGTACAAATGTTCATAGCAGGATTATTCATAATCAAAAAGTGGAAACAACCCAAATATTCATAATTTAGTGAATTGATAACCAAATGCAGTATTTACAGATGAGCAAATGCTCTCCAGCAACAAGAGAGAATGAATGACTAATACATGTAACAACATGGGTGCTACATGAAAGAAGGCAGACACAAAATCCATATCCTATATCAATTTATGTGAAATATCCAGAAAATGCAACTCTACAGAGACAGACCATAGATTAGTGGTTGTCTGGGACTGGGGATGGACATTGAAATTGGCTTCAAATGGGTAGGAGGAATCTTTTGGGTGGTGAAAATATTCTAAAATTAAATTTGCGTAATTGTGGCACGACTCCATGCATTTACTAAAATTATTGAATTGAATAAACTGGATGGAGTTTATATTAAAGTAAACTACCTCTCAACAAAACTGTTTTACGAAACCTGAAGGAGGTATTTACTTTTTAATTTCAACTTTTATTTTAGATACAGGCGGTATATGTGCAGATTTGTTACATGGGAATATTAACGTGATGCTGAGGTTTGGAGTAGAGACCCTATTCCTCAGGTAATGAGTATGGTACTTCACAGATAGCTTTTTTTTTTTTTTTTTTTTTTTTTTGAGACGGAGTCTCGCTCATTCGCCTACGCTACAGTGCAATGGCGTGATCTTAGCTCACCGCAAGCTCTGCCTCTCGGATTCACACCATTCTCCTGCCTTAGCCTCCCGAGTAGCTGGGACTACAGGCACCCACCACCATGCCGGGCTAATTTTTTTTGTATTTTAACTAGAGGCGGGGTTTCACCGTGTTAGCCAGGATGGTCTCTATCTCCTGACCTCGTGATCCGCCCATCTAGGCCTCCCAAAGTGCTGGGATTACAGGTGGGAGCCACTGTGCCTGGCCCTTGATAGGTAGCTTTTTAACCCAAACTCTCTGCCTTCCACAGTCTCGTGTCCACAGTGTCTATTGTTCCTGTATTTGTGTCCATGTGTGGTCAATATTTAGCTCTTACTTATAACTGAGAACATGAGGTACTTGGTTTTCTGTTCCTATGTTAATTTACTAAGAATTATGGCCTCCAGCTCCATCCACATTGCTGCAAAGAACGAGATTTCATTCTTTTTTATGGCTTTCCAGTATACCATGGTGTATATGCACCACATTTTATTTATCCAATCTACCATTGATGGACACCGGGCTGATTTCATGTCTTTGCTATTGTGAATAGCCCAGCGATGAACATACAAGTGCATATGTCTTTTTGGAAGAATGATTTATTTTCTTTTGGATATATTACTCAGTAATGGGATTGCTGGGTCAAATGGTAGCTCTATTTTAAGTTCTTTGAGAAATCTCCAGTCTGCTTTCCACAATGGCAGGACTAAGTTACTTTACCACCAGTAGTGTATAAGCGTTCCCTTTTCTCTGCACCCTCACAGCATCTGATGTTTTATATTTTAAGTGCATGATTGAAGCAATGCTTGAGACAGGCTCTTGTGGGGATATGTGGTCATATATCAAATCTGAATAACCAAACGGCATTGTCTTTCATTTTCATCCCCTTCAAATTTTTTTTTGTCTCAAAGTCTTCAAACTTTTTTATATATATTACAAAAATTATTTTTATCCCAAACATTTGAAAACGTATAGAAAAGTAGACAAAAATAATATGACGCATCCCATATATTCATCATATTAATGGCTCTGGCACCAAACCTTTTCTATTCTTCATCATGTTTATTTCTTGATAGTTTTACTTTGTTTTTGGTGGTAAAGTATATGCAACAAAAGGGAAGCTATAGGCTGGGTGCAGTGGCTCACGCCTGTAATCCCAGCACGTTGGGAGGCCAAGGCAAGGGGATCACAAGGTTAGGAGATCGAGCCCATCCTGGCCAACATGGTGAAAGCCTGTCTCTACTAAAACACAAAAAATGAGCTGGGTGTGGGGGTGCATGCCTGTAGTCCCAGCTACTCAGGAGGCTGAGGCAGGGGAATCACTTGAACCCGGGAGGCAGAGATCGAAGTGAGCTGAGATTGCACCACTGCACTCCAGTGTGGCAACAGAGTGAGACTCCATCTCAAAAACAAACAAACAAACAACAACAAAAAACAAAAAAGGGAAGCTATGTTATTTTATCATTACATGACTAGCATGTTTCTCTAATAAATATAGAGTTTTGTTACATAACCACAGTATCACATAATATGAAGTATTATACACTCCAAATTCATTTTTCCTCGTCAGCTCAAAAGTGACTAGCTTTTAAACAATTGAATTAATTAAATCAAGATCCTTCTCTTGTTCACATGCAGTTGTTACATCTCTTGAGTCTTTCTTAATGCAGAGCTAGCCCTCCTCCTTTCTCCCATGTATTTGACTTGGCTTTTTAAAGAAACCAGGTATGATGGTCCCCCTCCTGTGTCCATGTGATCTCATTGTTCAATTCCCATCTATGAGTGAGAACATGTGGTGTTTGGTTTTTTGTCCTTGTGATAGTTTACTGAGAATGATGATTTCCAGTTTCATCCATGCCCCTACAAAGGACATGAACTCATCATTTTTTATGGCTGCATAGTATTCCATGGTGTATATGTGCCACATTTTCTTAATCCAGTCTATCATTGTTGGACATTTGGGTTGGTTCCAAGTCTTTGCTATTGTGAATAGTGCCGCAATGAACATACGTGTGCATGTGTCTTTATAGCAGCACATGTACCCTAAAACTTAAAGTATAATAATAATAAAAAAAAAAAGAAACCAGGTAGTTACCATGCTGAATTTGCTTGTCCATATCATCATTTAACTTGTTCCGTTATTGCCATAGGCATTTTTCTTATGAACTGGAATTTATTTCAGTGGGTTGGTTAGATAAGTGTTCAACCTCTCTCTCTTTGAGAGGGGTGCTGTGCACTTCACATTGCTTCCACATAATGTATGGTTTTCCTGTTCTTAGTGACACTCAATTGTTCAGTGAGGTCAGATGTTAAAATTTATCTGAGCTATTTTGTTAAGGTTGAAAATGGAATTTTCTAATTGTGTCATTTCTTTTGCATTCAGTAGATATAATTATTCTGCAGAACGGACTTTCCCTTCTGAACTAAGGTTATTTGGTTATCTTAAAATACAGTAGCTATAGGAAAGACAGAATACATTTAGTGGTTGTTGTCTTTAATCATGTGTTATCAGAATGAAGAGTTAGTGCCCTGGTTTCTATTATGCAGACCAATAAGATTCTTATTTCTTTCTTTATATGAAATATATATGCGGGTGTGCATATGTAAGTATATATGTACATATGTGTATATATCTATATATACACACACATATATGTATAAAATTAAAATGAACTCAAAGGTTTTCAAAATATTTAACGGTTATCAATCATGTGCTAGCATCACTGCTGATACTCAATACATCCCCTTTGGCTGACGAGAGCCCCTTTATGTTGGTTCCTATGTCATTTTGACAAGACCCCATTCATGTTTCAGACTCACCTCAGACATTTCCTGCCTCAGACCTTCAATCAGCCACTCCTCCAAGAAGCCATGGTCCCTTTTAGTAGTGAATTATATTTAAAAGAATCTACAATCTAGATGTTAGAGATGCTTGTTGCTATTGTTTGCTCATCACTTCTGGGACTTCTCAGTGGAAAGACTGAAAATTCATACTTTTTCTTTGAAGTGTGTACCAATAGTTTTTTGTGTTCCTTTTTTTTTTTTTTTTTTTGAGATGGAAGTTCACCCTTGTCACCAGGCTGGAGTGCAATGGTGCCATCTTGGCTCACTGCAACCTCTGCCTCCTGAGTTCAAGCAATTCTCCTGCCTCAGCCTCCTGAGTAGCTGGGATTACAGGCACCCACCACTATACCTGGGTAATTTTTGTATTTTTAGTAGAGATGGGGTTTCATCATGTTAGCCAGGCTGGTCTTGAACTCCTGACCTCAAGTGGTCTGCCTACCTCGGTCTCCCAAAGTGCTGGGATTACAGGTGTGAGCCACCACGCATACCACAAATACCAATAGTTTCTATTGGAATTTGACATTTCAAGGATTTTATGCATTTTTTAAAATTTAGGGCAAGGATTTCATGTCTAAAACACCAAAAGCAATGCCAACAAAAGCCAAAATTGACAAATGGGATCTAATTAAACTAAAGAGCTTCTGCACAGCACAAGAAACCACCATCAGAGTGAACAGGCAACCTACAGAATAGGAGAAAATTTTTGCAATCTACTCATCTGACAAAGGGCTAATATCCACAATCTACAATGAACTCAAACAAATTTACAAGAAAAAAACAAACAACACCATCAACAAGTGGGCAAAGGATATGAACAGACACTTCTCAAAAGAAGACATTTATGCATCCAAAAGACACATGAAAAAATGCTCATCATCACTGGCCATCAGAGAAATGCAAATCAAAACCACAATGAGATACCATCTCACACCAGTTAGAATGGCGATCATTAAAAAGTCAGGAAAAAACAGGTGCTGGAGAGGATGTGGAGAAATAGGAACACTTTTACACTGTTGGTGGGACTGTAAACTAGTTCAACCATTGTGAAAGTCAGTGTGGCGATTCCTCAGGGATCGAGAACTAGAAATACCATTTGACCCAGCCATCCCATTACTGGGTATATACCCAAAGTAATATAAATCATGCTGCTATAAAGACACATGCATACATATGTTTATTGCGGCACTATTCACAATAGCAAAGACTTGGAACCAACCCAAATGTCCAACAATGATGGACTGGATTAAGAAAATGTGGCACATATACACCATGGAATACTATGCAGCCATAAAAAAGGATGAGTTCATGTCCTTTGTAGGGACATGGATGAAGCTGGAAACCATCATTCTCAGCAAACTATCGCAAGGACAAAAAACCAAACACCGCATGTTCTCACTCATAGGTGGGAATTGAACAACGAGAACACATGGACACAGGAAGGGGAACATCACACACCGGGGCCTGTTGTGGGATGGGGGGAGGGGGGAGGGATAGCATTGGGAGATATACCTAACGTTAAATGACGAGTTAATGGGTGCAGCACACCAACGTGGCACATGTATACATATGTAACATACCTGTATGTTATGCATGTGTACCCTAAAACTTAAAGTATAATTTTAAAAAAGTATATATATATATATACATACATACACACTAAGGCACATCTGTTCTCTTAGAGCTTAGGATAAAAAGTACATATGTAAAGTATTTAGAAATAATTATTTCAGTTGTATAAATGCCTTACATTTTTGTTATATTTCAAGAATTTCTATAAATATTTCAAGAATTATAAAAAAATTTCATACTTTTATTTTTCTCTTATACTGAAAATAAAAATAAAAATAACATAAACATAATCACTTTTCACTTATCCCACTATATATGCTACTATAAATAAAAACGAGTATCTATAATATATAATATATAAACAAATATATATAATGTGATGATAAATATTGAGTGTCAACTTAATTGGATTGAAGGATGCAAAGTATTTTTCCTGGGTGTGTCTGTGAGGGTGTCACCAAAGGAGATTAACATTTGAGTCAGTGAACTGGGAGACGCAGACCCACCCTCAATCTGGGGGGGCACCATTAATCAACTGCCAGTATGGCTAGGATAAAAGCAGGCAGAAGAACATGGAAAGACTAGACTGGCTTAGTCCTCCAGCCTACATCTTTCTCCCGTGCTGGATGCTTCCTGCCCTTGAGCATCAGACTCCAAGTTCTTCAACTTTTAGACGCTTGGACCTTCGACCACAGACTGAAGGGTGCACTGTTGGCTTCCCCAGTTTTAAGGTTTTGGGAATTAGACTGACTTTCTTTCTCCTCAGCTTGCAGACGGCCTATTGTGGGACTTTACCTTGTGATTACGTGAGTCAATACTCCTTAATAAACTCTACATTATATATACATCTATCCTATTAATTCTGTCCCCCTAAAGAACCCTAATACATATATAGAGACTAGACTCCAATTTTTACCTTCCAGACACTACTAACCTTTCAGAAGAGTTGCTCATCTTCTCGGAGTTTCAGCAATCTCCTCTAAAACTGACCCTAATGAAAAGGCAGTCCTCAATACCAAACTCACTTCTTGTGGCTGTTTTCCTCTGGAATTTGGTCCTGTAAGGTTTCACACTAGCTCCTAAGAACCATATGCAGATGTTTTTTACACATTTAACAAGTCTTTCTAGTTGTCTTCAGAGAAAGAATGACTTGTCCAAATAACTAGCTCTAGCACAGAAATCAAGACCATTTTAAAAAATGTTAGGTCAGTTTGTCTATTTTGCTGATTTTTTTTAAAGAAAAAACTTGTTTATTACATTTACTGTTCTTTTGGTCTATTTTCTATTTCATTAGTCTGTTTATATTTTCCCTTAGAAGTAACTTGAACTTATTTCCTGGATGTTTAAATGATGTTTTTCTTTATCTTTACAGCTCACAAATTTTATTAGACTGTGTTGCATGTTGACCATTCTGGGTCCATTTTTCCAGGTAGGGTTGTGCCATTTTCATTATGCATTCTTTTTAATGATAGGAGACTTTTTTTGAATTAGTGTTTTATTATTAATACTTATTCTGATCAATTGCTTGGCTTTCTTTTTAAGAGAACTTAGTTATACACGTGTTTCATCATCTTTGTCAGACATCTATACATTTTTATCTCTATTTGTCTTATTCCTTAATATTTTTGATTTCCCATATTATGCTTTCTGTTGTGTTTATCCTCTGATGTGCTCCCTGTAATTTCATTTTAATTTTAGAACTCATTTTTCTAACTTTTTCCAAAATATGCCACTTACTGTTTCACAGATTTGTGTTGTTTCATCATTTTATTTCTGATTTATACTGCTCTTTCAAAGCTTTAATCATTTCAAACAAAAAATATAGTTTTCATATGATTTGTCAGTATTTTTTGTAGTTACTTCTAATCAAAACTTTATTAAAAATTTTCATTCTTTTTCTTGTGATAAAGTTGTGTTGGGTTAAATCTTTTTCCTTTTTGTTTCATTTTACAATAAGATAGAGATTCTTAGTTAATTAGGAGAAGGTTCCTGCAGGAGAGGATGAAATGAGTATATTTTTCCAGTCTTCTCCCTTGATATTACCTTCAAGGACTCGACATTTAGCCCATCTCTCAGAGCTATATGGGATTGAGCTGTATGGGCTTCCACTTCTAGCCATGTGTTTCCTAGAACACTGTTTTTTACATTCTAAGGCTGTGCATGTTGTATTTTCTTTTGCAGTATTTCATAGGATGGAATTCTCTAGGGCCTCCCCTGGTTCCCGAGCCTTCTCTGTTACTCTTTGTATTCTACTCTGGCTCAATTTGATTTCTAAATCGAGCCGTTCCCCTGAGAGTGAGTCTCTGTACTTCTGAAAGGAGTACTTGCCGAGTACTTCCACTATCTTCAAGGACATAGACCATCACTGGCCTGTGCAATCATTACCAGCCACTCTAATGGCCTTGTGACTCATCTCCAACCCAGACCTCATGCAGTTCTATCCCAGTGTTGTGAGGACTCTAAGACACAAAGAATTCTCCTCTGCTTTTGGAGATGGGGACCCGTTGGTTATTTGCAGTTTTCTGACAGTACCATAATCCCAACAGGCTGACCCCTTCTACTGCCTTCCACCTCTGCTGCTGGTCCTGTTGTTGCCAGTAATCCAGTTGTGTTGAAGGTGCCATCCATGCACTTTTTTCTTTGTCATCCTATTTTATCTGTGTTGGTTTCAGGAGGAGTTTGGGGTCAAACACCAACATGTTTCCACCATGACCCAAACTCCAGATGTCCATTTTTCAGTATATTTAAATCTAATTTAAAATGAAATTAATTTCTCTTTTCCTTCAAAGCTTGACATGTTAGAAATGCATTCTGTATTCAGTGTCTACATTCTCATCTTTTAGCATTAACAAATTTCTTCCTCAATTGCTTTATTAAAATTTCAATGACAAAAAATATTGAGTTATTTTCCACATATGGTAGACTCCCATATGAGTCTTTTGGTGGCATGTGACTCTGTGGACCCCTCCCCTCTCCTGGCACCTACCACCTTCCTGTCTTCATCTACACCGTTAGCCCCGAATGTTCAGTCTTATTCCTTGGCTACTCTTCGGCAGGTGGCTTAGTGTATGATATTCCCTGGCTGGATTATACACTGTTGCTCTCATTTTTCCAATGCTCACTAGGCAATCCTAGGACTCCCATGGTGACAAAATGCTTGTGACTACTTCTGTCCATTTTTGAAACATTAGTGAATCACTCCAAAACAAAAAATGAACAAACATCGTGGGATTAAGGAAAGTAAACTTGCCTTTCCAACCCTGAGAGATACATTTAAAAACCAACACTTTATGATTCAGCATGGAGATAAAAAAGGTCACCTGAAACAGAAAGACGGGCTCTTAGATCATCACCACTTATGTCATCATTTGGAGGGAGAAATGCTTATTTACTTATTTTGCTAATCCTGAATTAATTTTATATCAGGATCCCCCTCCTACCTCGAATCCTTCCCCTTTCTTTTCTGAACATGCCATCAGAAAATTTCTCTTTAATGCAAAGAGGACGTTTTCTAGGATTTTCTGAATAAGTAGAATATTGTGCTCTCCTTAAAGCTATCATGGACTAAGATGATAGTTATTATTCATTTTCTAAATCATTTTTACCCCGAAAGACATGATAACTATAAAAGCAAGGGAGAAAATAGCAATTGACTTATAAAAGAACAGATAAAGAAACAAAAATACTTGCAAGTTCAAAGGAAAACTAATTTAATTCTGACTTGTATTTGTGCTGGACCTTGAAAGACTATTGGCTGTTTTGAAGATGTAAGTGATGAAGAGAAAAATCCCAACAGTACATTATCAAGGACAAAAAGTGGGTGCTCAGGCAGTGATGTTTTAAATTATTCCAATGTTCAACAAGTTCCCTTCACTTCTTCCCATAAAGCATTATTACAAATAAGGTACTTCTCAAATATTGATAGCAAGCAACCTTTGGTCACTTCCATCTCACTATTACAACCTTATAGGATATTTACCACAGGGGGGCAATTTTATATTCTTCAGCTACAAAGGCAAAGGTTGGGTATTTTGTATTTGGTTTTATAATCAAATCAAATGCAATTTGACTGCATTTGAGATGGATATTTGGGATGGAGATGGATCTTTCACTCCTAATGTGCTCCCTGAAATGCTAACGCATCATCATGTGAATGTGTCAATTACTGATTTGACAAACGTGAAATCTGTATTTCTATGAAATTGTATTCATATTCATTTAAAAGAGTTTTAAAATTCCTAAAATATTTTGGAAAAGGAATTGAAGGCTCCATTTTAGTGGCAACACTCCACAATTTTGATTGAGTCATCTCAGGACACTAACAAAGAAATAGCAGACATAGCAGACAGAGTCCTGATGAGTTTTTACCTGATACAAAAAGTCTGGCGCTGTTGCTCTGCCTCGTCTCTCCAGTGTATCGATGCCGCGTGATGCAGCGGTAGTTATACAATCCATCTTCATTCTGTACATCTTTAATATACAAGGCTCCCGTGGATGTGATGAGAAATCTAGATCCTGAAATAGAGGAAAACAGTGGTTTGGTTAAAAGACAATGAAAGCAACCCAACCACATAGACAAAGTCCTTGAACAGTTTTTTCTTCCCCCCACCTGAAGAAACTTAATGAAAAGGCTAAAAATGGGTGCGTGCGTCTGCGTGTGTGTCTGTGTGTGTGTGTGTGTCAGTTAAGGGTCCAAGCTGTTTTAATTTTTTGACTAGCCTACATTAAGGGTTTTTAGTACTTATGCTATACAATAAATATGTACTTAGCAAATCTAACCTCGTAAACTTTTTTTTAGATCATGCATTTATCTTACAGCAACGAAGTTGTCATATAATTGGTATATAGTGAACATAGAAGATTTTCTTGGATCATTGCATTTCTCTTAGAATGTGACCAATTAAGGGAATATTAACTTTTTGTTACACATCTCTAGCTTATGAAAGTATAAACTTTTGCCTCAGTTTAAAATGTTTCAATAAAAGCACAAAAATATTAGACTACAAAGCAATAAAATATTCTACAAACTTCCCCTAAAAAGGCTGTCTTATTTCCTCACATTAATAACCAATATTTATCACTATATTCTATGACACATATCAATTCTTCCCAGATTCAGTGTTTTAGAATACTCTGTTATTTCTTAATCACTAATTTTTAAAGGGACTGCTCAAATCATTGACAATAACAATTTTCACCTCAAGAAAAAAAATTCATGATCAGTCATTCCCCATTATGTCAGCACAAAACAATGTCCTATCTGTAACCTCTAATTTTTACCGGTAAAGCTTCAGTTGAACAGAAAGGGCCAACATTAAGATTAAATATCAGTGTTAGTTTAAGAAGGGCAAAAATGTTTTTTTCCCTTTGAAAATGTAACTTTTAAAGAATTTTTCACTGTTCAATTTTAATTGGGTGATAAAACAAGTTGGAGCATAAAGGTAAAATGTAAATGATCATCGTAAGTGGATTCTATAATTTCCCTAAGATAATAAAAATTCTGGTCTTTTACTTTTAAAAAAAAAAAAAAGTAGAGCTGAGAGTGCCTCATTGCACCTTCCTGGTGGGTAACTCAGTACACCTCCTGCCACCATTAGACTCTTCTATGGGCTATTTCTGCATGTGATGTGATTCCACGAGAAAGAATGTGATTTTTCTCTTTGAAAAAAGACTAAAATGCCAAATAATCAACTTTTATTGCTTATTTTTCTCAGGTTCAGTTGAAACATCCTTTAGTTTATTTCAGTCAGAATTTCCAGGAGTCTTAGCTTCACTGCTTTTGAGCTTTACATATATAAATTGCAAACATTATTTCTTGGTCATTTTCTGCATTAACTACACATCATGCATAGGTCAGTTTCTCAGATAAATTAAAAATGGTTTATGATTTTTTTTTTTTTTGAGATAAGGTCTGGCTGTATTATCCAGGCTGTAGTGCAGTGGTATCATCTCAGCTCACTGCAGCCATCACCTCCTGAGCTCAAGCAATCCTTCCACCTCAGCCTCCCGAGTAGCTGGAACTATGGGAGTGGGCCATCACACCTGGCTAAGTTTTGTATTTTTTTATAGAGACGAGAGCTCACCATGTTGCCCAGGCTGGTCTTGAACTCATGAGCTCAAGTGATTCACCCGTCTTGGCCTCCCAAAGTACTAGGGAGTGTAATCCCTCCCAAAGTGGGATTACAGGCATGAGCCACCATGCCCAGCCTAAAAATGATTTATGAATTATCATGAGCTAGGAGTAATTCCAAAGAACACAGATGTGAAAAGGATCATAAAATAACAGAGCAAATACTGACCTTGTATAAGCTTTTCAAAGGAGCGCTAATTAATTATTAAAGGTAGTATAAAATATCTTTAAAGTAATATCTATATTAACTTTCCAAACAATTCCAGTTAGACATTTAGTTTAAAATATGCCATAAATAATGCTAGCTATTACAGAAGCTGAAAAATCTCCTAATGCTGTATATTCCAGATAATTTTGCTTTATTATTCCCCAAAATGAAAGCAACTATAAATACCTTTTACCACTTGTCATGTGTCATCACACACCAGCCTTTCTTATGATACACATTGTGTATCATGGAAACATCATTTCTCTTTCAATATATTTTGCATACTTACATAATGCTTTAATAATCAGTTCCTTTAAAGTACAGTTTGATAGACAGAAAGGAAAGTCAAAAAAAAAAGATGATGTATGTAATTCCTGTCACCTTCTTAGCATGGAGTATTTTCATTAGAATTGATAGGCCATGAGTGGTGGCAAAATACAAGTGGAAAGGATTGTGTGTGCCATTTTCCAGAAATGTTGAGAAATGCACACAGATAGCAGCAGCCTGCATTATTACCGATTCCAGAGAGGGCTCTATTCTCTAGGAACATTTTGTTCTTGTAATATCTAACATTTTTTTCATTTACCCACTTATGTTAAATAAGGCTTTACGGCGTATCATTTCAGAAGAACTTGAACCTTTGATTGTCTTATGCATTTTTTGAGATGTTTACAGGAATGAAGGAGTTGACATTAACTGAGTTTCTGTGCGTAAACCCATTTAAGCCTAGCGTTTCATTATTGGAACACTAAGCATGTGGCAATTATTTATCTCCTGCTGCTCAAGGTCATTGCCAAGGTCTGATTGCAAAAATTCAAAAAATTGCAACCTCAGGCATAAATGGGTTAATTTGACCTCCTTTGTCTAGTCCTTCATTTCTCAATTTATCTCATCTTGAAACTGATCAACATTTTAAAACATAAAATAAGGTTGAAAAGTAGGATCTTTTAATTATGAGAGGAACAGGTAAGTCCAGGGTCCTTGGGTACAGTCTCAACTCAGGAGTCCTGTGGAACTATCAAGGGACAACAAGGACACAGCTAAGTCATTAGAGCACCAAATATGTCAGCCCTGTGGTAACAAGGAATCATTTTAACTGCTCCCTAACTTGCTACTGTACCCCACTTGCTCTCTTATGCCACCAAAGGTTTCCATGTCATATGGATTAAATGGTTTGTTCATGTCCTTCAATGGGATTAATGGATGTGCTTCTGTCAAAATAGGCAAATGTTTAAATACAATTTATTGGCATCAAAAAGTGCAAACACACAATTCTGTCTCATTCTGTCTCCCTTTGTGTGTCTTTCTGTTTTATTTTCCTTGGAATACTATTAGCATTTTAACCGGACACATTTCTAAAACATAGTTCATACTTTTTGTCATGTTAGACACACTGCAATTTAGAGCCTACTGAACAGGGAATGATTTTTGGATTTTGAGTCATCATTTTGGACATCGATTATTGAGCCATGCTGCTCAGTTACCAGAGGGATGTCTCAGAAGCTATGTGGCATCTCAAGATGCATGGAGTGGTCCCAGACTGCCAGATGTTCAAGTCTCTGAGCTTGTCTTTATTAGCTTTTCTGCTTCCTCCTTTACTATCCAGCTGTTATATGTTACTTCCATTTGTTATCAGTATCTTTGTCAACACACAGTGTGATGCATTCAGTATGCTGAGAGTTAGAAAACAGACATATCAAAGCTGTTAGGACTTTGTATAAACTAAGAGTAAATAGGTTATGAGCAAGTAACATAGTGGTTTTCCAATGTCAGTTAACATGAGCTTACATGTTAGTGCCACTAAAATAAATCCAGCGCTTGGTGCCAGTTCAGTCAGCCTGGTTAAGATTAGCATAGGGGCCAGTGGGATATTTCTATGTAGGGACACAAAACTACCAAAGAAAATGGGGCATTAGCCCAATAGGAAAATGTTGCAGGAACCCTCAGAGTTGGAGTTCTACAGCCACGTTCTTCCCATTGTCATGGAGCTGAGCAGCAAAAAACACTCATAGAGCAGTGGGTTCTGAAACTCAGGCACAACACCATTTTGGGTTTTCTTCAAAGGCAGATATTAAAATAGCAGCAGTTCTAGAAATCTATCTTGCTGAACTATGGGTTGTTAATGCTGAAAGTCAGATCTTTAAGATCTGAGCCGCAGAAAGCAGGCATGCATGATCTCCAGAAAGAGGCACATCAGAGTTGATTCTAGAAACCAGCATGTGTTATAGGTGGTCAGGAAACAGAGCCAAGTGATGCACCCATTCGTTGGACCAGCACTGTCCAAGGCTCCAGAAATGCAAAAAGGAGAGAGACAGCCCCTATCTCTAGGGAGCTTATAATCTAAACAGATTTGAGCCTTTGGGTTTAGGAACTTCCCAAGAAGTTGAGGAAAAAGGATAGAAGGGAAGAACCTGGAGAGCAATCAAGGAAGTGGCATTGTCCTTGTCTCGCTGGGATGAAGGGGCTACTGATACCCAGGGAGGAAAACTGGTATTTATCCCCATACCTGCTTTTATCCTTGTGTGTTATTCTAATACAAATACTTAATTTTATATGTTAAAGTCTTCATCATTAATGTGCTTGTTCAATCTTCTCAGCTAACTTTTCTTGTTCTTATGAAGAATCAATTTAAAAGATCTTTCCCTGGTTTGAGGTGCAATAAGCTCATCCACTTTGAGAGATTTCTCAGTGTGGAAGAAAAAACCTGGGCTTTGGAAGCCAGTGGATCTGAACTACAAAACGGTCATTGTCCCTTTCCAGCTGTGTGGCCTCAGTCTAGTCATTCAACTCTAAACTTTGCTTTCTTCATCTAGAAAAAAGAGAGATGATGAGTAATCTCTTTGTTCTGCTGTTGAAGATCAAATTAAAATGCATTTATGTCATCTAGCAGATAGTCATGCATCTACCGCACAGCAGAGTGACTAAGCTGAATAATAATGTATTCTATATTTCAAAATAGCTCAGAGAGTAACTTTCAAATATCTCATCACAAAAAAGGGATAAGTGAGGTGGTAGATATGTTCATCATCTTGATGTAATCATTTCACATCGTGTATACACATAGGTGTGTATATATAGACACATACAAAATGAACACATTGTACCCAATAAATGTGTATAACTTTTCAATTGAAAAAAATATTAATAAATAAAAAATTAAATTGGTATCTATCCTAGTAAATGCCATGTTTGTTATTCTGCTGTTCTGGCCAATCCACAGGTGTATAAAATGTAGCCTTTGTGAGCCAGACAGCGAAGATCCCACTGACATAAACATAGCAGGGCCCCCTTTCAATTGTTTGTTTGCTTACTTATGAAAGGCAACCTCATATATTAAAGAAAGCATCTGAGTGGTAATGACGTAGATGAATTTTACATCACAATTCTGCCATTTGGAGCTATGTCACCACAGGCAAAATATTTACTGAACCTCTGAGCCAATGTCACATGACAGAGCATTGGTAAACATAGAAAGATATACTGAGTCCATGGAGTATTTTTGTATACCCCAGTGAAAGGCTTGGGGAAAGGAGGATCACAGACATCTGCTATGAACTGAATGTTTGCATCTGCACAAAATTTATATGATGAATTCTTAATCCCCAATATGGCAGTATTTGGAAATAAAGCTTTTGGGAAGTAATTAGGTATAGGTGTGATTATAAGGGTGGGACCAGACCTCACTTTCTCTCTCCGCCCTGTGGGATCGCAGTGAGAAGGCTGCTGTCTGCAATCCAGGAAGGGAGCCCTCATCAGGCACCAAATCTGCCAATACCTTGATCTTGGACTTCCCAGCCTCCAGAACAGTGAGAGATAAATTTTTGTGGTTTAAGCCTCCAAGTCCATGATATTTTGTGATAGTAGCCCAAGCTGACCAAGATATTATCTTCAGAAGTCTTTTCCACAGTAGAAACGGATATTCACACAAACTCAGGGACTTTCCCCAAAATCATTATCATGTTACTTGAACAATTCTCCCTGGCATATCTGTTAGTATCTGAGCATAAAAAAACATATCCTCCAAAATATATCCTGAATCCATCCACTTTCCTCCCTCAACACTGTACCACACACATCTAAGGATTGTAGCTTTCAAACTCTCTGTGTCCACTTCTGCTTCCCTACAATTTAATCTCTCTCTACTCAACATGCATGAGCATTTAGCAATATACATCATTTAGTGCCTTGATGGAATCCCACTAGACCTAACCACTTATGATGGTCTATGATAGTTTGGGCTTTGGCCGTATCTCCAAAAGATTCCCCTCCACTCTCTCCTTCTTCCACCACACCCAGGCCATGCTGTACTTCTTTTAATTGCTCTGACTGGAGGCTCTGAGCCCAGATCTCTCCCTGGATTGGTCCTTCTTGTCATCCTGGCCTCAGTTTTTAAGTCAAATTTCCAGCGAAGTCACATGATCATGGTCACTCATGATGAGAGACTTGGTTTTATTATACCTGTATGTGACGTTATCTTGTACATGTGCATGAGATTGGTTTAACATTTCCCTCCTTCATCTAGAATAGCAAGAACTCATTTTGTCTTGTTCAACATTTCATCTCCATTACATAGAACAGTACTTGGCTATGACATCCTAAAATATTTGTTGAATGCATGCATGGGTGGATGAAACAGTCTATTATTGCTTGTATTCAAAACATCCTTTCCTAGGTCTCAGTAAAAAGAAAGCTAAAGTACCTTTTTTTAGATTTCGGCACATTTCCTCATGTAGACTACATAAAAAGAGTTTATTCTCCTCCAGAGATGAATATATTCTTATATGAAAATGAGCATATTTTAAGATTGTGATGAATTATTCTTTCATTATGCTCCCTGGCTTTTTACTGTGTGGTTAAGCTGTTAGATCTTCAATAAAGGCAATACCATTTGGGGGAAGATTTTAAAAGCATATGTCATTTTTCACTTAGAGAAATATATCTTAGAGCTCTTGTTTGTTTTGTTTTTCCTATTGCAGTCTATATGAATTGAGTTAATAGCAATTAAAAGAACAGAGGGCTCTGCTAATAAGATGCTAAATGGTAGCACAACCACGATGAAGCTTTTCTCAGCTGTGCCCACCGTCTCCAATTGATGGCCACACTGTGTCATGAAACTGAGCTTTCTTCAAAGCCGTTTCAATAACAGTTTCTGAAATATTAGAGGAACATAAGAATTAAAAGTAAGTTCTCAGTATATAGCATTAGAAATGACATGATCCTCTTAGCATTAACTAAAATAGAAGTGGAAATAGAAGATATATCTATATATCTTATACAGATCTATATATCTATATATCTTATACAGATCTATATATCTATATATCTTATACAGATCTATATATCTTATATAGATACAAGGCGAGTGAAGGAAGAAGGCCAGGAAAAGACCCAGGAAAGGAGTGACAGGAGGCATGGAGGACACAAGCCAGTGTGGTGCTAAGCAAGCCAGGGGAGGAGAGGACTTCTAAAGGATGGTGCAAAGGGCCTCAGCTCCCTGCCTTCCTATTGCCATAGCCTTGAGTGCATATACAACCTGTACAAAGGGGCAATATTGCCTTTTTGGGAAAATCATGATATTAAATAAGAACATCTGTGTAAGTACCTGACAGAGAAAAGCACTTTAGAGTAGCTCTAATCTGTAATAAAATATGATAAGATATTCTCGCTGAACCAATAAAAATATTAAGTGTCTAAGAGCTAGAAATGCACAAAATTGAGTTAAAGAACACTCCACGTCATTACCAAATGACATAATAGAAACCCTGGATAAATGAAGAGGCATATCCAATTCTAGGATTAGACAACTTAATATTGCAAAAATGTCACCTTTTCACCAGTGAAATGAATTACATTTTAATTAATTGCTGAACAAAATTTACTTAGAACTTGATCAAATCAATGTAAATTAAAATGAGAGGTTCTTTTCATCCAGGAGATTAGAACAAAAAATAAAATGTTTGAAAATAAGTGGTCTTGACAAAAGGTATGGGAAATGAAAACCTCTATAGGTGGGCATGTAAATTGGTGAAGCCTTTTGATTTTTGAAGGGCAACTTGCCAGTATATTTCAAGTGTGAGACTTGCATACTTTTCAATCCCTCTTGCAACGTCAAAGACTATGCTACGGAAAAACTCAGAAGTGCACACTTTGATGTTCACCCCCAAATGCACGGATGCATAATTTAACAATGAAAAATTATACATAAACCTGAATGCCAATCAAGGGAAAAATAAGTAAATAAATTAGGGTACATCTATACTCTGCAGTTACATAAAAGACAGTAAGGCATATGTACACATACCCTGCAGAAAAATCTCCACTAGATAGTCTAAAGTGGTTGCATAACAATCTGTAATGTTATGTACCAAAGGCAGTGGTATATGAATAAATTTGTGTATGCAAATGAACAGAGAGTCCTGGATCAGCAGGTATCTGCCCAAATGTTAACTGTGGTTGCCTCTGAAATCATGAGTGGATTGGAGGAAGGGGAGGAGAAATTATGTTTCATTTCCCACTGTCACGTACTTGAGTATCTTAAAAGAAGACTATTAATGTGCTTCTTGGGTAGTTAAAATGTATTTTGGAAAAAGATGTCAGTGGGTGGTGAGCATATGGACACAGTAGACGTAAACCAAACCCATGTAACACACAACATAGAAGGAGATAAATTTAGGATGATGTTGCTGTCGGGTGTAGATGCGTCAAAGAGGGCTTTTATTATGCTTGCTTTTCAAGCTGGTCGCTACCTGGACTTGCCTAAAAGCAGAAGGGGAGACTTTCAATATTCACCCTGGTCTTTGTATTCCCTCCCCCTCCAAATACCTCACACAAAAGTTGAATCTGCCATGTAGCTGATCTCTGTCTCTTCCTGAACTTCTGTGATAATTCCCCATTTCACACATAATTGCATCAATCCAGTTGATTTGGGTGTTAGAGCTGCCTCCTCAAAATGGCAGTTGCCTCTCTGAAGACAAGGGATCCTCTTGTTTGCCCCACTTACCTGCTGCCCCCAAAGGTTTGCACAGTGCTAAATTAAGTGACTGTTTAGAAGATATACATACTTCGAGTTTTTTCTAAAAATAGGATCAGTAAAATAAGGGATCATATTGAGGGGGCAGAGCTCTCACCATATCATTTTATTTAAGCTTCGTTGGAGCCTATTATGTTTATGAGAGTATCATCAAGATATCCAAGAAATAATGAAGCCCCAGCGTGGATCTTGAGCTGCCTGGAAGAAATCATTTGGCTACAAATAACACCATCACATGGGGCATGAGGAATAAGCTTACAATTCGGCTGGATCCAGTATGTAAGGAGAGATTTGGTGTACATATTTTAAATTCTCTCAAAGCAATTTCACTAAGACATTTCTTTTATGTAAATAAAATTCTCTCAGTGAAATTCTCCTGCAGTTAAATGAGGCTCAATTATACACTACTAATTTAAGCCTGCATACTGCATTCCAACTGTATACCTAATTACCCTGTTTTGTTTGTTCATGATCAGATCTTTGTGCAGATATTCAAGTCTGTCATTGATCTTTGCTCTAGTTAGATTTCTAGTTGTTTAAAAGAATGAATCCTTAGAAAGAATATAATTGTATAATTCCTTTACTTTTAAAGGAATTACTTCAAGAATTTTTTATTAAAGAACCAAAGAAGCTCATAAAACTTATAAATTGTATTTATTTATTTATATGATGAACAAGATGGTTTTGGCCACTGACATTTGAAAGCAAATATTTCAGTTGGGAACACAGACAAAAAGAGTACATTGACAAAGAAAATAAATCCACTCTCATAAATGCATTTATGTGAATTGAGAAACAGAAGTTGACTCTAGTAAAGAGAAGAGCTGTTTAGACGGTGGGGGTTTGGCGTGGGGTGTGTATGTAAGGATTTCTGAGGACGTGCACTTCAGCAGAGCCACAGAACGTAGGAAGATAAGAAGGGATTATTCATGGATAAGTAGAGCTAAGAACAAGGTTAAAGGAAAAGTATGTTTGAGGCAGGAAAAACTGTGGCATATCCAAGGAACTGACACAAGATATGGTTTGAAAATAGAACTGATAGGACATAGAATTGGCCTGAATGCCAGGATGAGGCAAAGGTGATGAGGACCAAGGTGGCTGCTAGGTCTTGGTGAGGAGCCCTGAACAGGTGAAGAGTCCTCCTGCCAGGAATAAGAACCACGGGGTGTGGCACTGGCTGTCCATGGCTGACTTATTTTGGACTTTGGGGAATTGAAAGTAGCCCTTTATAGAGATATGGAAAGGGGAAGGAAAAGAATGCTATTGGATGTGCTCGTTGTTATCAGGCGGACTCATGTTTAGAAGAGGTACATCAGCATTATTTCCTGTCCCACAAGATTTCTGCATTTTGGGGCTGGAAGGGAATGTGTATTTCAGGTTGACTGTCTGTTCCGGTTGTGGCTGCACAATACAGTGCTGATTAAAAAGCAACACGTACAAAAAGGAAAAAATAAGTGAAGGAAGGTCAGAGCACGGCACTTCAACCCACAATGACTATGCTTACCTGGTCTGTGTTAGCAACCCAAAAGGAATTTAAGACACTGGGCTTATTGGCAAAACACATTGAAAATTAACTGTAAAGTTTGTCTACCTGATACAGATGGCATAGGATTATGGGAAAGAATCTGGAAAAATAGGAACCACCATAAAGAATGAAAATAACACTATGTTGTGGCCACTTAATATTGTGGGACAATGGTTTTTCACACTTTGGGTTCACCTACTAATAGGCTGTGAAATCAGTTTCATGGATTGCAGCTTTATTTTTTAAAAAAATGAAATAAAAGAGCACAGAATGTATCAGTGTGTATCAAATAGTGGTGATAAATATTCTGCAGCTTGTTTCAGTAAACCTGTGCATACATAAAGTTATGTGTGTGTTTGTATATTTATGTGTGTATTTATGTGTATGCATTACTGAGTTCTAAGATAAAATGTCTTTTTTCTATGTATCTCTTACTGTGAGTCAGAGCACAAAATGTTTGAAGAGCCTTTTTCAACATCTTAGTGATGGAATTGTTACTTTTCTGACTAGGCTTCCGTTTCAAAGCAAGGCTAATCGTCTTTTAGCATCAGCTGGTATACCTGGAATTCTTAAAGTTCTCTCTTTAAATATTTCTGCATTTTAAATTAAAGATTTCTGCTTTAGCAAGTCCCCTAGTTCTTATTCCTGGTAGGGGGACTCTTCACCTGTTCAGGGCTCCTCACCAAGACCTAGCAGCCGCCTTGGTCCTCATCTCCTTTGCCTCATCCTGGCATTCAGGCCAATTCTATGTCCTATCAGTTCTATTTCCAAACTATATCTTGTATCATTTCCTTGGACATGACACATTTTTTCCCACCTCAAACACATGCTTTGAGACCAGCAAGTCTATAAGGCCATAGGCTTGGTTGCATTTATAATGGGAATAGCAGAGAAAGCAGTTTATTTTTAAAAAAATGCAACATCATTTGAAGGTCTTGGATTACATTTGCTTCCCAATGACACGTGATGATGTCAAAGGAAACTATAATGAGTTCACTGAGCTATCCACACAAATGTACATGCAAATATGTATACTTACAAGAACACCCAAGGGTAGAAACCATGTCAGATGCGGTCCCTCGTGTCACTCCCACTCCACGGCCTTTTGGTTTCAAATAGTCTGACCACATGAGAATCTTTGAGACTGTCTTTCATGTCACAGAGCCTTGCACTGTGAGAGTAACTCAATTCCCTAAATGACTTCCCCAGATCTAGCTTAACACAAACTCCATTGCCTTGCAATATCCTTTGTAACAAAATGGTATTAATAAAATCATGTAGCAACTGCCCATCATATGCAGACCTAGTAATGGAATCCAAGGTAACTAAAAGGCTAATTCCTAATGAGAAGGAAAGGAAATATACCATAAAGTAAAAGTGCAAACAATTGCAAAACAGAGGCAAACAGTGTCAGTTGGATATACATAAGCGCTGATGTAAAGAGAGATTGGAAATGATATATCTGGCTGGGCAGGTCACTCGTGCCTGTAATCCCAGCACTTTGGGAGGCTAAGGCAGGCAGATCACCTAAGGCCAGGAATTCGAGACCAGCCTGGCCAACGTGGCAAAACCCATCTCTACTAAAAATACAAAAATTAGCCGGGCGTGGTGGTGCGCGCCTGGAATCCCAGCTACCCAGGAGGCTGAGGCAGGAGAAATGCTGGAACCCGGGAGACAGAGGCTGCAGTGAGCTGAGATCATGCCACTACTGCACTCCAGCCTGGGTGACAGAGCAAGACTCCCTCTAAAAAAAGAAAAAAAGATAAGAAAAGAAAAGAAAATGATATATCCATGATGAATTAAAATGGAGTGGAACCCACTGATGGTATGCAGCTGATAAGACGCTATAGAGAAATGATATCGGGACACATGGTGAGACTTTTTCTCCTCTGTAAATCTCAATTCTTGTGATTCTTTCAAAGGGAAAGCCACAGAAGGTACCAGTTATCCACTCACCGACTTAGGTGCCTCCACTAGAATTCTCAGCACGTTTTTGCAGAAGTAAGTTATCTTCACTATTGCTCTAACACTTCTTTAGTCTCCTTTTCCTTTCTTTTCTTTTTTTTTAGACAAAGGAAAAGTAAACCGCTGGTTTAGACTCTTTGGAAGGCAATTGTATCTGACTAGAATTTAATATTATTGTTTTTCTTTCATTGTATTGCATTTATCTGTATGGCTAGTTAAACTGATTTTCTGTTTAAAAGTAGTAATGCTTTTTTTAATAATTACATTGTTTTAAGTAAACAAGAATTATTCAAAAGACAAAAACACTAGCACAGATGGTATTCAGTGATTGCAGATATCAAAAGATAGTTCATGAATGATAAAGATTTGAGAAGTAGTGTGTTCACGATGCTTCCTGGAAGAGGTGGGTTATACAATGTTTCTTGGAGAAAGGGATAGGGGTCTACTGCTAGGAGGGAAAGATGAAGCTACTTAGGGGGACGAGGAAACACGCAGTTGGCCTGCCCTCTGCTTGGAGATCACAGCCAAGGAAACACAGGAGAGGCGCCCCCTGGAGGAGCTCCGTGGGCTGCAGGGCTGACGTGGCCCAGGTAAGTGGGAGTTCGGGGAGGCCCAGGGGTTGGTGCCAGGATAGTGGTAGATGATTTTCATTTTCAGACTGTGAGACAAAAGGTAGACATAAGGGAGGCAGAGGTGAAATCGGGATGGTTAAAACAGAGAATGCTGAGAGCAGAGCAAGGCAGTTGCTAAAGCTGTTACTAAAACTGGACAGCAGAAGGCCTGGCGTGGTGGCTCACAGCTGTAATCCCAGCACTTTGGGAGGCCTAGGTGGGTGGATCATCAGAGGTGAGGAGTTAGAGACTAGCCTGACCAACATGGTGAAACCCCATCTCTACTAAAAATACAAAGTTAGCTAGGCATGGTGGCCCATGCCTGTAATCCCAGCTACTCGGGAGGCTGAGGCAGGAGAATTGCTTGAATTTGGGAGGCGGAGGTTGCGGTGAGCCGAGATCGCACCATTGCACTCCAGCCTGGGCAACAAGAGCGAAACCCCATCTCAAAACAACAACAACAACAACAACAACAGGACAACAGAGATGGACGACGGATTGGGAAAGCCAACCAGACAGCGTGAGGCCAGGACGGAAAGAGGCACAGGGAGCTCTGCTCAGTTTCGCTACAGGGGATCTCTCAGGCTCACAATGGGCCAGTCCTCTAGGGAAGTTCTGGTCTCATCATGATCCTTCTTTGGTCTCACTCCCCATGTCCTTCTCTGTCCCTCTTCCCACTGCCATTTATTTATTTAACTGAAAAAGTACTAATCACCCACATAGGCATAACATACTCATCCATGTACCCATTTCTTAAAACTGATCATTGTTAACATTTGGTGTAATTTGCTTTATTTATTTTTAATGAAATAAATAAAACTTTACAGAAAATGCTTTATTTTTCTCTTTGTTCCCTCCCCATCCTAACTTTTTCTCCTAAAAAACCCTATTATCAGAAATATTAGTGTGTATTCCCAGTTTTGATTTTTTATTTTATTACACACACACTCCCACACATAGCTGTGACAATGAACTTCACATAGTATGGTTCTGTATTTTCTGTTTTTCAAACTTACATAAGTATTTTACTATTTCTCATGGAAAAACTCACTTTTCCCATCCAACGTTATGTTCTCTTAAGATCTCTCTATGTTGATATAAAGAAATCTAGTTCATTCTTTTTAATGAAAATAAAGTATATTTTATGAATGTAACTCATGCCTACCACGGCAATAAAAGCTCCATCAAGCATGCATTTAGTTCTGTATTTTGTTCAATGCTGTATCCCCAGTCCCTAGAACATATACAGAGTAGTGGTTCATTAAATGTTTGTCAAATGAATGAATCAATGAATCCACTCATTTCATTGCTGACAAGCAGTAAAACTGACGTCAATTTTGCACAAACTTTTACAAGATTCCTCGGCACCCACATAAGAGACGTACTAATACGTCTACCTAGAAATGTATGTATTGCGTTGACAGATTTTGTGTTTTTGGTTTTGTGGGGTTCTCTGAAATGCTGTGTGACTTCTTAAGGGCTTGGCACATGCTGTGGGCTGTTAATGTGGCTGAGGGGTTTGGCTCTCACATGACCGCTGCAGAGAGGCTGTGTGCCACCTGCTCACTTTGTAAGCTTCTCGTCCCCCTCTGACAGCTCTTTGCAATGCTTTGCCTTTTCTTCAAAACTTTATATATATTTTTTTAAGAAGAAAAATCTGATAAGCCTTTGTCAGAAAAAAGTGGGTGAATTCTTCCAAGTAATAAAATAATGCAAAGTATAAAATAAAGAGGATAAACTGATACACAGCTAGGAATACAAGGTATCTTTGGCCAAAGGGATTTTGCCTTCGTGCTTTCAAGCACAGTCACTTTCTGTGCAAGGTTGTAAGTGTTCACCATGAGCTTTAGGTGGATCTAGCCCTGTAACAACAAATCACTAGTGCCACTAGATCAAGATTAGTGTACATTTGTGTTTAAGCAATATCATGGTCCATTAATTACGTGCACTGCAATTTAATGGCCTTGCAGATCTTAACACTGTGCTTTTATTTCATTTTTGCCTAGGCCCGCCTCACCGCTAAATATAAATGGAATGAAGCACTTGAAAACAAAAAGTATAAAAATGTGTATATTTTTCATTGCAAAGCAATTCTTAATGGATTTTGTAAACTTTGCAAAATTAAAAGGAAAATACAGTCAGGACACTAAGCTTCTTCCCAGGTTTTCAGATTCCGAAGCTTTAGTTGAAGGCAGCTGAAGAACCTACAAGGCTGTTCCGGAGACCTTTGTGAATGTGAATGAAGGCCCTTTGCTGCAAAGCCACCTGCGTGGTGCTGAGGAATCGGCCTTGGAGCCGCCGCCCACGCCGGGCCGCTGCGGGAGAACACTCGGTGCCCCCTGCTGGTCAGACCGAGGCCCCGCAGCGTGGCACAGAGGGCTCCACGGCACACGTGGTGTGGGAACCGCAGGCTGAAAAACGCTCCCAGAAATGAAATAGTGAGTGCCTGTGGATCTGGCACCACCTTAACACTTCCTCGCTAATAACACATGATTTTTGCTTTATTAACCTATAAGCACTTCCTATGTTTACACTTCTTGTGTTTTGAGAGAAACTCGTGATCAGCAAAATTCTTTCAATGAAAATTTGTCAAATTACTTCTCCACTTAAAAGTGGAAACAGTGACGTTTTTCTTGAACTCCACGTTTATTTATATTATTTTTTAATTTCATTTTTGCTTTACAACCATCTAATGAATTTTCTTTAGATAAAATTCCCTCTAGGATTAAGTTTTGGTCATTTCTCTCATGAAATGTATGTCAGATTACATTATTTGGAATCTTATTTTTCCATTTTTTTTCAGGTAGTTTAATATAGTCAGTGAATCAGCAGTGAGTTGTAGCAACTTCCATTTCTGACTATGTAAAAAACTAATTATTTTGAAAACTCTCCAGGTATAAGAAACTTAGACACGCTGCATAAATATAACATTGACTTAAACAAACAGCAGGTTTCTCAGGTAAGGAAAGTCCTCTCGGCTCTATAAAGGAAGAAGGAGGTGAATACCTAACAGCAAAGATCTTGTTGATACTACCTATAATTTCCCTGTGACACTTGCACATTTAGGGGGAAAAAACATAGTTTTAACAGCAGTGAGGAAATGGAAGGCTGTTAGTCCTACACAAGTCCTACACAAGAGAAGTCTGCAGAAAACTACAACTTCACTAAAAGATTGGACCTCAAAAAAAAAAAAAAAAGCAACAAAAAAACAGCCTTTGCAAATACCCTTGCCTTCCTAGCCTAAGCTTTGTGTAGGGATTATGTCTAACCATAGTACTGGCCTTGCTCTAGTTTGGGATTTGTAGTCTCACTGTCTCCAGGGTCCAGCAGTCCTCACTCTAGAAAGTAACATATAGTGACTTCGCTTCTAAGGACATCTGGCAGAAGCAAAGACAAATAAATCTTCCCTGGAGGAAGGAGCACTGAGAAATGTTTACAGATGAAGCTTGACTCCTCCTTTCCAATCTTGAGCTTCCAGTACCAAACCTCTAACACATTAGAGAACAATTTATCATAAAAAAGAGTCAGAAGAAGCAATAGAGGCCTCAGACAATGAAATAACTCGATATTGTTTACACAATTAGTATTTTAAATGTTGCAAAACTATAGAATTGAATTAAAAATAGGATAAGTGAATAAGAGTATATCATAAAAGATAAAAATATTAAACAATAAAATATGTGCAGAATGGGCAGAAATAAAACACATAACCCTTGACATAAATATTTATATTAGACATAGTTGGGAAAAATTAGTGAACAAGAAAATAAATCTACAGAAATTACTCAGAATATTTCCTAGAGAGAAAAAGAAACATATGGAAGAAAGAAAGATACATATGAAAGAAAGGTTAAGAGACTTCAAGGAGAGATAGAGGAAATCCACATGGCTGATTACAGTTCAAGGAGAGGATAGAAAAAAATGGCAGAAAAGCAATATTTGGGAAAACAATTTGGAAATTTCCCAGTATTGATAATAACCGAGAGAGTTTGCCAATAGCAGGCTTGCACCTGGAACTAAAGGATGTACTTCCAGAAAGGAAATTGTACTCAATAATGAGAGATGCAAAAAGAAGGGTGGAGAAAGAACGAGGTATGCGTGAGTAACCCTAAACAAATAATGACTGTATAAAGTGATAATAATGGCAAATATGATTGATATAAAAAGCTAGATGCCTCTAGAACACTGGAAGACAATTGCATTTCAGATGGGAGGGAGATCACAGCAGATGGTATCATGAAGTCCTGTGTTTCTCGGTATGAGGTAGGTCAGCGTGCCGTATTTGTGGGTGAAGAAAAGCAATCTCTTTAGTGCTTTTGACACTTTTCCACAAATTCCATTTCACCCACATCTTAACCTGGCAGGCATCTCTTTACTGTTTGAGAAACCAGACCTTGCTCTTTACAGTTTCCATAAGGCTGTCATGGTCATTACTCTATTTAATCTTCATAGGAAAATCACGGGAGTTAAGGCCATTTTAAACCCCCGCCCCCCTTCACTGATAAACCAGCTGTGTTCTTCGAAAATATTTGATAAAACTCTAAGCACTGCAAACTTCACATTCTGGAAAGTGTGTTCAATCCTACTAAAACCTATTACAATCCATTCAAATGCACATACCCTATTGGAGTAGGGTGGTATAAATTCACCACTCTGGGTAAGCAAATCTTGCTTTTTAATTTCATTCCCTGTATTTTCTCCCCACATTTTCCCACTTAGTAATTGTTTATAAATTCCAGGTAGAACATGCTCATTTCATGTTGGCTTTTCTTAGCAATTCTTACAGTAAATGTAGTGTACAGTGTAACTACCCTGTGCCATTTAGAAATGGGTGGGATACAATATGGTAAATTTACTCTTTCCTTCAATGTAATTCAACATGTATTTAATAAAAGTAGGATATTCCTGCATAAAAGATGAATAGAAATCCCCCGTGTTTTAAGATAATTTGCTCTCTTCTTGAGAGTACAAAAGGGTTTTCTCCAATGTACATTTTGCTCATTTTTATATCTTCTGATAAATTATTCTCATGTCATGCTGAGAAAACTTCACTTGTCATTTGAGCAAGGAAATCAAAAGTCATTATAAATGTCTAGCATTGAAACCATCTTTCTTTCATTTCCTGATATTAAATTTTAATTAGAGAATATTCTTTTAAATAGCCAATATTTTATGAAGAGAAATAACAAAAAAGAGGACCGTTAAAAAACAGCTATGTTCTAAAAAAGACATCTGATTAGTGGGCACCACTTCTTTCTGGCACATTCCAAAGATATCCACTGTATTTGGCCAGTACCACAATAGATTATAGAAAATCTATGCTGAATTACCATCATAGGATTTTTATCATTAATACTGTCCAGGTATATTGATTAAATTATTTGTTAAATTCTCCAAATCATTTTAACCATATGAACCAAGTTGACAAAGAGCTTACCATCTAAAACATAAAGTACATCAGAATCTGGATTTATCTGACTCAGATTAATGAAAAGAGTGATGAACCACACCCTAAACTCTTGTCTTTGAAAGAAGATATAGCCTGTTACCATCGCAGAATGGACAAGTACTCTCGAGAAATCTTCATGTACACCGGCCGACTTGTTTGCCTGCATTGCTTCCTAGCCAATGGCCATGGCACGTGTTCATGCATCAAGGAAGAGAAAACTTAAGAACACAGATTTTGGAAGGATGCAAAAGTGAGAGAACAGGTGTGGACGTGAGGACACGGGGAATAAATGAGAATGAATGTATCCTAAGAGGACATATTGTGTGGTCAGAGCTACAAGTCTGGGTGTTTCTTCTCATCAGGCATCATTGAGAATAAGCCTCTTTGGTCACCTGCTCATCCTGTGTCTATCCATTCCCCCACCACCCCACCGTGTCCCTTTCAAATCTCCTGGAGGGGGAGCTGCACGCATGGACAGGGTGGGGCAAGGGAGAGGCTGGAGCTGTCTCAGCTTCGTTTTGCTTAATCAAGCCTCCTTTGACTATGCTTGCCCAGTTGCATGTGCAGTGGTATTCAGACCTGCTCAGCAGGTGGATGAGTCTGATCTTAGTATTCAATCAAACACTACATTTTTGTTCTTTTTACTCTTCTTCACTGCACGGGGGTAAAAAGTGTGGAGTCTATCAGTCAGCTGTTAGACAGCAACCATTTTAGATGGATCAGTAATAGCCAATCAAGAGATGACACTCTCCCTTTAAAAACTGACAGGTACAAAAATAAGACCTGAATAATTCATGGAGAGAAGGTGGACAGCCTTGGGTTAGCTGATGGCTGATGCACCCTATTCCGTGCTGTGCTCTTGGCTTCACCTTTTGATGTGGCATCCACATTATTTTCCCAGGGCTGCTGCAACAAAGTACTGCAAACTGGGTGGTTTAAACGATAGCAGTGTATTCTTTCCCATTTCTGGAGGCCAGAAGTATTATTGGCAGGTCCATACCTGCTCCAATGCCTCAAGGGAAGATCTTCCCTTATCTCTCCCGGCTTCTGGTAGGCCTCAGTGACCCTGGATTATGGCAGCGTAATTCCAATCTCCACCTCTATCTTCACATGGCCATGTTCCCTCTGTGTTTAAGTTTTCCCTCTTCTTACAAAAACACCAGTCATGTTGGATTAAGGGCCCATCCTACTCCAATACAACTTCATCTTAACTAATTATATCTTCAATGACCCTATTTCCAAATAAGGTCACATTCTGAGCCACTGGCGCATTAGAGCTTCAATATCATTTGAGGGGACACAATTGAATCTATTATAACATCTCAAAGCAGCTCATTCCTTGCCTACCTCAGGTAGCAACAAGCTTAAAATAAAAGAAAGAAAACTGTATCTATGGTTCTTTGCAAGTGTAGGGAGTGGAGGGAGACCTTCTCACTATGGAAAAGTATTTCAAGGTATATAACGTTTCATATTGGATGATGCAGACCGCATGAAATCATTGTGCTCCTTAAACAATCCCTGAAGCTCCAACCATACCAGCAAATGCTGCGATATAAATAATATTCACAAAGACAGGTGAGAGCTATTGCCTTACCAGGGGCTGGACTCATGGCTGTTAGAATGAGCAGCAATGAGTATTCTATTCACTCACGTTGGCTTTAAATAAGAAGCCAATTTTACGCTTAAAAATCTCTGAGTGCATAAACACAAACAAACAGAAATCTTGAGGGAGGCTAAATTTTACACAGTCTACCCACCTCCTGTTTGAAATAAGAGTGCTATAGTTCTTAATGTAAATTACAAGCAGAGAATGCAGATCAATGAGAAGATTAGAGAACCATCAACTTAGTTTGATCAAATGATACAATGTGCTTGAAAGTAATTTAAAAATACAACCATAGAGCATTTCAATGTTTCTTTCTTTGGAAGGGGACTTTTTAAAATTTTGTCAGTTTCATACTATGATTTATCCTTCTCTCCAGGGTTGTTCATACTGTGGAGTTTTTCTACAGGTTAGCGTAAGCTTGAGCAGTGTCAGTGACAGGATGTCTCCCCACTGGTGCATGATGATTTCTCCTACAGTGTCCCACATAGCATCAGGTATGTTCACTCAATACATACTTGCTCACTGCAAATATTTAGAGAAGCGTATTACCACATTGCTGTTATCGGAAATTTCTCGTTGCAAAAATTTGAAGATTGCTAACTACAAAAATCTCATCTTGAGTATGGTATGTTGACACAATTTGCACAGACTAGGCATTAGAATGTGACTCTGGGTCATCTCACATGCCAGGAAGTTTGGCTAGCCCCTTCTTTCTTCCCAGAGAGAAAGCACCTCTCCAAGGGGGAAGCAGACGTGAAAAAGAGCGTGGAGTTCGGGCTGTGGGAACCACGCCGGTGAAATACCCACCTGAGGCTGAGTCTTCATAAGGTAGTTGCCTTGACCAGTCTTTTCAAAAGTCATTTCTTATTTCCTTCATTATCTCCATGGTTATTCTACATATCCTCGTCTGGCATCCAACACACATCTTAAATCTCATATTCAAATATTGGGTAAATGAGAGGAATTCCTTAATTTTAATCCTCAGTACTTCCTGAGCATGCAATCCTATTAGTACTATACAAATTAATGCCTATAAGTGATATTTATGTACAGGTATTAAGAATAATAATCATGTATTATTCTAGTGTGGGTTAAAGATAAACAATGTTTGATAAATATTTGGAATAATCTAACAGCAATAAAACAAGCCTCAAATGCTCAGATCAGAGGTTCATCTATAGGCCACACTCTTCCTAAAATGAAATGTATTTTTAAAATAGTTATAGGATGAGAGTGGATTAGAAAATGGTACTCCTTTAAAGCATAAATTTTCAACGATTTCCTAAGAAACTAACCAATACGACGTAGAAAGTAATAATCACATGAATTTATTGTAAGTATCCTTCAAGGTCAGAAAGAAGGGTAGAACACAAGTTCTTGTAACACTGGAATTGGAATTCCAGGATGGGGAATGTGTTATGTATCCCAGACGCAGAAGGGAAAGAAGCCACCAGGTACAGAACGGCGAAGCCTCTGGGTCTACTCCCAAACACGAGCATTTCCCCCAGGTCCTGCCAAGCTCTGCAAGATGCTATTGAAGAGATGCTTCCCATAAAGGACCAAACAGCAGTAGTACAGTGAATATAACCTCAGAAGCAATGTCCACAACTCAGTGAAATTTTTCAAAGCATGACACAGCTTGGCCAGAGCTTCTTAGGAAGCCACAAGGTCAACTGTTAATCATGAAAAAAATTTTAACACATTCAAAAGATATAATAAAATTTACAATTCAACCCCCAAATCAAGTACTAAAAAGATCAATGAGCTGATACACATGTACAGAATTATTAGTGCATGTTAGATATCAGGCAAATTTTGCTTCCTTGACATCAAGTGTAAGCCCATATTTAATGCACACAGCTCCAAAGGCTGGTTCCCTAATATCGGCTCCAAATCGAGACCACAAAGTCTTCTTGGATGAAAGATTTAGAATGCCCTCAAATCTAAAGAGTGCAGACTTAAAGGTATACTGCCAAAGAAAGGTAATGATTTCTCAGTCTCTCCCACTTCAAAGCCATACCCAAAGGCTCTGGCACCTTCCCCTTCATCATCCAGGAATCTCCAGATCCACGTGCACGACCTCTGATGCGGAGCAGCACTCAATCCATAACAGCTCCACGAACAGGGAATACATGGATGAGTCTTCATTAAGATTTAAACATGAAAAGACATGTTCCCAGCCCTTTTGTGAGCTTGTGCTTTGGAGGAGAAAATACAACGAAAATTCTAGAAAGCCACTTTACTAAATGTATATGTTTTTATAGGCATATTTTTTTTTAAATCAAGGTAATAGGAAATCCATATTATCATTTTATAAAACTTTAACTTACTTTTTTTCTGACTACAAGTATAGGCACAGTGTGAAAAATCTGAAAAATAAAAACTAGAAAGAATATAAATCCCACATAATTCCATTACCAAGGATGAACAGCTGAACACTAGAGCTGACCATTATTAACATGTTTGCATATATCCATCTATGCTTTTTTCTACATATATATACGTATTTAGATAATTGAGATTAAACTGTTATTTAAATAGCTTTCCATTCAGCTTATTTTACTTGATCCTTTTATGAGATTCATGTGCTCAATGAATATTGTATGAATGTTGCTAAATTATCAGTGGCTACCTGTCATTTGAATGCTTTAATACATCATTTTAATACTGTGTAATAATCCATTGGATGGGTATATAATAATTGGATTAGACTATCTGTTCTTGAGTGTTTCTAATATTTCACCATTATAATTAAAATAAGTTTCCAAATAGATATTTTTCTGCATTTCTAATTATTTCTTTAATATAGTTCTCTCAAGGAAAGTTTCTGTGGTCAAATCTATACTTTTTCTTAAAGAAAGACATCAAACTGATAAATTCATGGAATAGTCAAGGAATGAATTTTTGGAATAGTCAAGGCAGTTGTTGGGTGGTTTAATGCAATGATTATCTTGTGGGGGTCTAAATATAGCAGGGAATTCACACTTATCTACTTCACCTAGAATATGAATATGAGGCGAGATAAAGATAAGAACAATGATCTTTATTGCTTACTACAGTCCAGGCGTTTTGCATATTACTTCATTTAATTCCCCTAACCCTTTTTATTAGTTGAACGAGAGGTCTCAGTTTCAGCAAGATTGCATAGTTTGAGGACCAAGGTCATACAACCTAGGCTTGCCTGACTCCCAATGCCACATTCTTTCTTCCACATCAGACCAGATGGCTTTTATACAGTCAGGATGAAAAATAATAGAATATGAACCTGCACTCAACAGGCTGTCAGAGTCTCTCAAGTCTCCATACATACACAATGCATCTGACTGCGTTTTAACCGCTTGCAGAGCCCTGGCAGCTATGTCTGGGAATGTAGCTTTTTGCTTCCCTGAGTCTTCAACCAAGGCAGGTAAACCAGAAAGAAGTGGAAATGCAATATTGAGCCACACAAACCCTGCACATAAGTATTCACAGAAGAGTGAGAAAACTCTTCCTAGCAGGGCCAAGCTATCTTTTCCCTAGAGGGAGCCTTGATCTTGGGCTGAGGTTTTGGATAATGGATGAATTTCACCTGGAGGACAGGGGAGGGAGATTTTCAACACTGAGAACTGTAGAACTGAAGGCATACGAGTTCAGACTTGGATCCTTTGTGTGTAATTGAGGAGTACTGAGAGAGATTAGGATAGAAATACAGACAGTCTTAGATGGCAGAGGGGTTTAAAACTTTAATCCCAGGATCTTTAATGTATGTTAAATATTTCCCAAGGGAACTCTAAGGAAAATTTATAAGGAAGTAAAGGTAGAATTAGGTAATTTTTACATGGTTAATTTGAGTGGTCAAACAATGTCGTTTGATACAAATATACTGTGTTCAGTCAGTGTAATTGACAAAAAACATTTGCAAGATTGTTATGAAAATTCTAACTTCAATAAGAAATGATAGCATTGTATTTGAACTTCTTCCTCCCTTTCCTCTCTTGGCTGGTTCCAAAAATAATTTGATGTGGTGCAGTATTTTTAACTTGAGAAGAGACTATTAGGGGGCATTCTTTATTTTATTTTATTTTTATTTTAATGAAAGAAAATGAAAGTCAAATTTAAAGACAAGAAGTTTCTGCCTTCAAAGGTCAGGTCTATTTTTACTTTTCTTCTGTATTTTTTTCTTTTAGATCAAAAATTTGAGTCTCTTTGGTATCCAGCTTTAAAATGACGCATGTTTTTTTTCTACCTGGAGACTGTAACATTTTCCTATATTTTAGGCTAAAAGGGTTGAGAGCAATTTGTAAATTCATTCTTTTAGGAACACTAAAATTAGTTATAATTGACTTATGAATATAATTTGGAGATTTGGGTGTAGATTCCATAGTTGCCTTCGCAAGGAATGTATCTTTGATTTCTTTTTTTTCTTAAATCACAAAACTTAAAAAAAAATCAGAAATACTGAGACCTTGCTATTGGTTTTGTTTTCTCTTTATATTCATGAACACAAAGAAAATGGACATTAAAGCAATTTTATAAAAGAATCACTTTCCATGGACAAAGTCTATTAAAGATATTTTTGTGTTCACAGTTCATTTTAAATTTATTTTCTATTTGGCCCTGGAGTCCTCTCAGGGAGTGGATTGGGGAGAAAGACATTGGCATTCACACAGTGACAGTGTGACCTGATCATTTATTTGCCAAGCCTTATTAAAGCCCCTGAAATCACTCCCTGCCACGGCCCTCACAGCCCATCAGCCATCAGTTCGGAATGTCAGATCTGATTACAGTGTTCTCCTGCAGCCTCTTCCAAGCCTTCAGCAACGGAAAGCTGACTTTATGCCTGTGCCTACGGAAGCAGGTCCCATGGCGGCTCCAACTCAGGGCAGCTCATTTTGCTTCTGAACTGCCGACAGGGTTCCTAAATCGGGATGACATTTACCATTTTACATTTTAATTCACTAGAGAGATTTTGTTTACTTCCTCTTCCTTGCTACTATGTCTCACCAAAAGATAAATTCAAATTCCAAAATAGTATATTTAGTTCACAAAAATATGCTGAAATAATGTTTAAATGCCATGCAATTGCACAAGAAAACTTCACTGACTGTCAACCATAACGGGTACCAGAGAAAAGGGATTCTTCACCATCATGCCAACTTCTGAGAAAATCCTAACTTTAGGAATTAGCCAAATTCAGTTAGATTGGATTTAGGGCTCGTTAATATCTACTGTAATGGGAACGGTTTCCCAACACAAGGAGGCTGTTGGTTTGTTGTGGAAGTTTCAGCTCAGTAATGGAGGGTGAGCAGGTGAAGAATATTTCAGATGGGGGGCAACTCACAGTACACACGTGCAGTGTTCCTGAGCTGGGTGCCCACCAGGAACGGAACACTTAACTGGAAATGGTTGTGGCCACTGGTCTGTGAGGAAAATACTGGAGAATGCAGGCCCCTAAAACACTGCTACCACTACTACTACCGTTATTACCCCTACTACTGCCACTGCTGCTACTACTACTACTACCACCACTCCTACCACAACTACTACCACTACCACCATCTACCACAGCTACTACAACTGATGTTGGCCCAATTGTCCTATAGAATTAATGTTGATAGTTTCTTTTGAATAAACATAGAAATTGACCCTCCCAGTCTTACAACTTGACAAAATTACATTTGTCTTATCTAAGTTCTTTTCTTAGGAAACTAACCATGAGGGCCTCCCAGATAACATCAAAGAACTGAAACTTCCCAGATCACCACATCTAGACAGTGAGGTACCAGACCCTCACCTATCATGATTGCCTAACTGACCACCTGTTTCCTATTGACAAACTCCTTTTCCTTACCCTTCCCTAATTCCTGTTTTCCCACACATGGTTACATTGCTTTCCTCCTATAAAAACCCCAATTTTAATCAATCTGAGAGATGGATTCGAGACTGATCTTCTATCTCCTTGGCTGCAGCACCAGAATAGTCTTCTTCACTGGCAATAATCATTGTCTCCGTGATATAGTTTGAATCCGTGTCCCTGCCAAATCTCGTGTTGAGATGTGATCCCGTGTTGGAGGTAGGGCCTGGTGGGAGGTGATTGGATCATGAGGGTCTCTCCCTCATGAAGGGCTTCGGCCATCTCCTCGGTGACGAGTGTGCTCTTGCTCTGAGTTCACACGAGATCTTGTCATTTAAAAGTGTGTGGCAACTCCCTCTCACTCTCTCCCTTGCTCCTGCTTTCACCGTGTGACATGCCTGTTCCCCCTTTGCCTTCCACCATGATTAGAAGCTTCCTGAGGCCTCCCAGAAGCTGAGCAGATGCCCAATGCCATGCTTCCCGTACAGCCTACAGAACTGTGAGCCAATTAAACCTCTTTTCTTTCTAAATTACCCAGTCTCAGCTATTTCTTTATAGCAATTCAAGAACAGCCTAAAACACTCAGTGATTGGCATTCATGTGGTGAGCAGTAGGACCTAGACTGAACCCCTAGTGTTTTGGCAACACTACCAATACTACTGTTACCACTGCTGCCACCACTATTACTATTAGTACTACTACTACTACCACTATTACCACTACTGCTACTATCACTAATACTACCACCACTACTACGCTACTACTATTACCAATACTGCTACCACCCCTACTATCATCACTACTACCACTAATACTACCACCACCACTACTACCACTACCAGTACTACTACTGCCACTACTCTTACTATTATTGCTATACCATTATTACCACCACCATTACTACTGCAACAATTACCACCACCACCACCACTGCTGCCACTAGTTCTACCACTACTCTAAGAGCACCCGGAGCATTACTCCTTGTCAACTTACACTTTTGAGAGTAAGCTCGTAGTTTAGGAGGCTGTGTTGCACACAGTACCTCATTAAGGATGTTTGGATTCTGCTGGCTATTGCTGAAAAAACTTACCTAAATTCCCTGGTCCTGGGACTGTCTACAAACTACAGAATCTTCATGCTCTGGGCACTTATACACTCTTAGGGGAAGTGTCACTTTGATTCAGACATTTTAAGAAGTGACCCAGTGTTAATGGTTCCTCAGTTATTCTGAGTATCCTGAAGTTCAAGGTCCCCTTAAACATGACCTTGTCCCCGATCCTAACCTACAGCCCGGATCCCTTTTGCAGTTGACTCCAAATGGTTCCCAACAGACCTTGCAGTTTTCTCCCCTGTGCTCACTCACACCATTCATTTCCTCTTCCTAAAATGTCAAAATACCCCCAATTCCCTATCCCATGTTTAAAATAATAAATAACTTGCTTGCTGTCACACAGATACAAAATGATTGGAGCTGGACTTAAAATTAGCCTCTAGGGCTCTACAGTCCCAACACCCTTGCTCTGTCTGGTCCGCTGACTTTGGAATTATGCATACACACTGAAATCTCCACTGTGAAATTAGAAGTTTCTTTCCTTTCTTTTTTCTTTTTTTTTTGAGATGGAGTCTCACTCTGCTGCCAGGCTGGAGTGCAGTGGCATGATCTCAGCTCACTGCAACCTCCACCTCCTGGGTTCAAGCGATTCTACTGCCTCAACCTCCCGAGTAGCTGGGACTACAGGTGTGTGCCACCACACCCAGCTAATTTTTGTATTTTTAGTAGGGACGGGATCTGCCCACCTCTGCCTCCCAAAACGCTGGGATTACAGGTGTCAGCCACCGCACCCAGCCTAGGAGTTTCTTTCTAAGAAGAGGCAATATTGTTTTCTTTGTATCTCCCATGTAAGTACTTGTTGCTTGAGGAATGAATGATTCAGCCAAACTGGGATCCAGACCAGGTGCAGTCACTTACACCTGTAATCCCAGCATTTTAGCAGGCTAAGGCAGGCAAATAGCTTGAGCCTACAAGTTCGAGACAAGCCTGAGCAACATAGCCAGACCTTGACTCTACAAAAATAGAAAACTTAGCTGGGTGTGATGGCACATGCCTATGGTCTCAGCTACTTGGGAGGCTGAGGCAGGAAGACTGCTTGAAACTGGGAGGCGAAGGCTGCAGAGAGCTATGACTGTGCCACTGCACTTCAGCCTGGGTGACAGAGGAAGACCCTGTCTCACAAAACAAAACAAAAAATAGGAGTCCAAAGATTCCATCTACAAATAGCTATTTCACATTGATTTTGGGAGTATGGGTGGAAAAGCGTTTCTATATTGGAAGCTGAGTCACTTCTAGTTCCTAAATAGCTTTAGAGTTCTTTAGGAAATCCACCTACTTAAACTAGAGAGCCTGGATTGTCAATTCCTGTGTGCATGCTATCTGATTTTATAACAGTCTTTATATTTTGCTGTGTTTCAGAAAGATATTTGAGATAATATCCATCAAAATTCAGAAATCTAAACGTATATTCTCTGCATGTGCCTAGATTGGACCAACTTCCTAAATCTCTGAGATCAAGCATCATATTAATTTAGTTACTGCCTAGCAATGTGCTCAGCAAAAAATGCTGCCACTGTTTCTGTTAGAAGCTGCTTATTCATTCATTCATTCATTTTTATTTAACAAGAATTTATATAAACTTAGTAGTGACATGTATGCCTTAAGTGCATTATAAACGTTGACTCACATAAACCTCACACTGCCCTTAAGAGGTATGCAAAATAATTATATCCATTCCTTTTTGTTTTTTGTCTGATGTAGCAAGTAAAACAAAGTAACAAAGCAATGTTGCTGCTTTTTTCTCCTGTCTCTGGATTTCCCAGTTCCAGGGAACATATTTCTAAATTTTACCCATATGTGGAATGGATTCTTCAATAGAATTTTTAACAGAATCCTAGAGGAAAAACAGCCACAGGGAATCTGTGTTTGAAGCAGGTGTCATGGTCAGCATTCCCCAGACTCACCCTTTCTCCCTGTTTTGGGAGCACCTTCCTCCTGTGCAGCAGGTCTCAGGACCCCTTCACACTTTTCCAAATTACTGGAGACCATAAAGAGGTTTCATTATGTGATTTGTAGCTATTTATATTTAGTGTGGTAGAAATCTTAAAAGATTTTAAAATATGTATTTATTTTAAAAATGAAATAGTAACCCCATTACATTATTTAAAAATATTTTAATGAAAACATTATATTTTCTAAAACAAAAAAATAGCTAGAAGAGTAATATTGTTTATATTTTCATAAATCTTTTTAACGTCTACCCTAATAGAATGCTCAATTCTCATATCTGCATCTGCATTCAGGCTTTACAGAGATATGTAGATGGAAAATAAAGGAGTGTTTTAATAGTCTTTGTAAGTAATTGTGGATATTCTACTGAGGTAAGTTTTTTTTCTTTCTTTCTTTTTAGACAGGGTCTGGGTTTGTTGCCTAGGCTGGAAGGCAGTGGCATGAGCACCCAGCTAATTTAAAAACTTTTTTGTAGAGACAAGGTCTTGCTAGGTTGCTTAGGCTGGTTTTGAACTCCTAGCCTCAAGCAATCCTTCTGCCTTGGCCTCCCAAAGCTTTGGGATTACAGGCATGAGCCGCTGTGCCTGACCTTCTGGGGTAATTTCTTAAAGGTTAGTTGGAATGGTATTTTCATACTCTGTTATATTAAAATTGATTGCCCTATCTTGAGCTTTAAATGGATCTGTTACTAATGCATGACTTTTGTAACATCATGCATTAGTCATTTATAGTTCACTGAGTTATGCAGATCTTTCAAATGTTGACAGGTTTCAATATATAACACTAAAAAATCATATTTGTTAATATAATCACTGATCTCATCACAAAAGTTCTTTAAATATTGGGAGGGTGTCAAGTACATAATGGTGGATACAGTTTTTCCACAATTTGAATTTTTGTTTGAAAAATTTTACCATTGAATCAAATACTGTTGGTTATTTTCCTTGAAGTAACAGGATCACCTTGGTTCACTGTTGGTTATTTTCCTTGAAGTAACAGGATCACCTTGGTTCATACTTTGAGAAAATAACTGTCATCTGTAGTCCAAATTAACATAGTTTTCTGTCCCTTGTGCCGCTAAGTAAAAGTAACAGTAATAGGAAAAGTAACTTTTTTAAAGTTCTATTAAGAAAAGGATTATTTCAGCTTGCAGCTCAACCACTCAAACGCTTTTCCTCAAAATAACCACACTTTATGGGAATACATTTCCTGTTTCTTCACAGAGGCTATTAAAAAGTCATATACTCAAGGGCTGAGATAAAATAAAACTAATAATTATATGGCTGCATAAAGGATATTCTCAATAAAATTGGATTTTTTTTCTGTTAGTGTGTAGCAGTGAAGAATATAGTACACTATTTACACAAAACAAGTATAATTGGATCCCGCAGCCTTGACACCTGCTGAGACACCAGCAATTTTATCCACCATTGCAGATGTCAAAACAACAAAGAAAGTGAATGACATCTCAATATTATCTTGAAAGTAGTTTTGACCTTGCAAATCCCTAAAGGGTCTTGGAGACCATCAAGCATGCAGGGACCACTCCTTGAGGACTGTTGCACTTTGGCATTGTGATTTAAAATGTACTACAGATGGGATAATCATACGTTACAAAGGATATAAGGAGAGTAGACACGGATGGTATTCTTACAGCCATGTTCCCACCAGGGTCAAGAGAACAGCACAAAGCCCAGCCCAAGCCAGGGCCGTGCCTTCCAAATGGGCCTCATGTTCCCCTCTGGAGGCTGCTGACCTGGAGACCTACCATGGGCCCGTCTTGCCAGCTCTCCTTCCTCTTTCTCCAGAAGTCGGCCCAGCCTTGCTAGCTATATTTTACACCCAACTGAGCAGAGCAACACTGGACAATAATCAAATGTTTCCCCCTTTTAAGTTCCCCGTGTGGTTGACAGGGAACATTTATGATTTCTAAATGGTCAAGTAAAATTTATTATTATTATTATTATTATTATTATTATTATTATTTTTTGAGACAGAGTCTCACTCTGTCACCCGGGCTGGAGTGCCGTGGTGCCATCTCGGCTCACTGCAAGCTCCACCTCCCGGGTTCACGTCATTCTCCTGCCTCAGCCTCCCGAGTAGCTGGGACTACAGGTGCCCGCCACCACGCCTGGCTAATTTTTTTTTGTATTTTTAGTAGAGACGAGGTTTCACTGTGTTAGCCAGGATGGTCTCGATCTCCTGACCTCGTGATCTGCCCATCTCGGCCTCCCAAAGTGGTGGGATTACAGGCTTGAGCCACCACGCCCGGCTAAAATATATTATTTTTAAGACAAATGGTATTAGATTCCTAAGAAGAAGCTAAGCTAAGAGTTTTTACCTATCTCAGATCATTAGAACAAGTATCTGCCTAGGGAAAAAGTAAAGTTCTAGAGATCTTAAATGTGAAATTATTTCTAAATGGAGAAATAATGATTTTTTCCACGGGGAGTAAACTATCTATATATTTCCAAGTGATATTGCTTCTCTTTACCTAAAGTTAGGCAGACTGTGGCTCCTTGTAGATAAACAGGATTTAAAAAAATGGCACTTAACTCAAAATTGACGTTGTCTTTTTTATTTGTTTTTTTTTAATTTATTGAGAGGAAGATTTAACAACAATTTCTTGAAGGAAAAATTCAATTGATTCTGAGATACATTTTAATTTTAGGTTTAGAAAGTCAGGTTCTCATTATACTAACCATTTTTTGACCTTCCAAAATACAAAGTTTTAAGGCTTAATTTTAATGAAATATCAAAACTCAGAGTAAGGCAATAGCTATCAATAAATTACTTCTTTGTATTACTTAAGAGAGACAAGTACAGGAAAAAAATGAATTAACACAATTGAGAAAATTTGGAAGCAAGATTATACCCCCCACCCCATAATTCAGAGTAATTCCCTATTCTGGCTCATTTAACTATTTCCCAATATCCTCCACTAGACACTGAAAGCAGGCACTTCCAACAACATGCCAACCTTGTATCATTTCTATCAAACACCACAGCTGACATCATGTGTGCTTAACACACTCAACGATGTGGAATGATTAGAAAGGACATAATTATTAAAAGCATCACTATATATTTCCAGTGATCCCTTGAAATATTAAAAAGGAAAAGGTATCAATGAACTAGCATACTTTAATAGAGAATGTATATTTTAAAAGAACAATTTTTTAATGTCCAAGTGATTAGTAAATCTTTTTTTTTTTTTTTTTTTTTTTTTTTGAGACAAGGTCTCACTCTGTCACCGAGGCTGGAGTGCAGTGATGCAATCTCAGCTCATTGCAACCTCTGCCTCCTGGGCTCAAGTGATCCTCCCACTTCAGTATCCCATGTAGCTGGGACTACAGAGTAAATCTATTTTACAAAGAATAAATTAAAGACAATGCCCAGTGGAATTTTCTTTGGAAACCTTAAAATCAGACTTGTAGTTTAACAAACTATGCCTTATACAGCCGAGTTCTTACATGGGTGGTTTGGCAGGCTAATCATTGTCATCAACACACATGCTTATATACATGTATGCAAGCATGCATGTGCACACACACACACACACACACACACAATACACATGCCCTTCTCTCTGTAGAGCCATAAATTTCACCATGAGGCTACCAATGACAAAATCACAAAAGAAGATAGTTGAGCCTAAAATGTGATAGAAGGCCCTAGACTTGAATGGCTGATGACGACATTATGCTCATTAATAAAGCTTGAGTGTTGAATGTGCCTGTGACAAGCATACAGCAGTTAAGTTTTAAGTGTTCAGAACATTTGATGAAGAAAATGTCTTAGAAAATAATATGAAAATCAGGCATGTCTGTTTCCAAATCATTCATCATCATCATGATCACCATCATGGCTACAACTTATTGAACTACCTGTTCAGCACTGTGCCAAGAAACTGACATAGATTATCTATGTTAATTCCCTTTTTAACATAAATGAGAAAGCCCTGAGATGGACTGCTGTGTCCCTTGCTGACTCTCTTATTTCTCTCTTATTTCAGACCTATAGCTTACACTTTTCCTGTCTTCTGTGAACACAAGTTCGTGATACTGCATTTAACAATTGCCTCGATAAAGGTTAACTTCAAAGGGATTCATCTATGGCACAAACAAAATGCTGCTACGAGGCACTTTACATTTGCAAAATGTTCTGGAAATGTACATAAATAGCAAAGTGAAACAGTTAAGATACTGTTTCAGATTCTGTCAACCAAGAGGCAGTTGGAGATCTCTTAGATCAAAGATTTTAGAGGAATTTTGGACAATTTTGCAAGTGATTTCCTAAGATCCAGTCTCTTGACTAGTTATAAACAATTGTGTGCTCACTGGGCCTTTTGAGAGCAGAAGATCAAACATTAAGCACAAGGCTAAAAGGGTTTCCTTGGAAACCTGGTGTTTCTTTAATACAGCACAAGTCCCTTAACACGTCACAGATTTTCCAGGCTCCTCCTGTGTGTCTCTGAAAAACCTGCTCTTTGAATTGCACTTAAATAAACACAGGGAATAATTCCACTTTTAGATATCCTCTCCGGAAAGTTCTATCATTGCCAACACTCCATTTAACACATAGGGCTTGTCATACACCAGGCTCCAGGCCAGGGGTTGGATATAGAATAGTGAGTGGAGGAAGGCGTGGTCCCTCCTTGACTGGAGCTCGCTGTGCTGTCATCCTCTAGGAAAGTCTCCTCAGTTTGCACTCCTGGCACTGTTTGCTTCAAATTCATTTCCATTTTGATTCAATGGATGGATCATCTTTCCTAAAATGACTGATATTCATGAGGTCAGCAGGCACACCCAGTAACAGACCTAGGCAATAGATTCTAGGATCTCAGAGACATATGAAATAATTTAGTGTGGTTACAGCAAGGCTTTTAATTTGCTTCAGTACAAAATATGTATTATTCAAGTTGAGCTATTCAGGTTTTTCAACTGGGCAGCTGGCTCCCGTATAACAGAAGCCATGAAGTATGGGAGATGCAAAGGTGAATGGGACATAGCCCATGGCCCCCAGGAACTGAGAATCTAGTGGAGTATATTGTCCAGTAAAAATAATAATTTTCATACTGAGTGATGCTTATGTTCTGAAAGCACTGAGCAGAGGTAGACCCTGGGAAAATGTAACAGGGGTCTTTCATGCATTAAACTGGGATCAGAGCAGCCATCTTACCATATTATCCCTCTGAGACCTTGTGTATATAATATCTATGCATGCACTTAGGAGTTGAGCAATTTATCAAGACCTAGCATCATATCCACTGGTGCAATTTTGGGGGTAAGCATTAGTGATATAAGCTAAAAGTGGTCCCCAGTAGAAAAGCCACATAGCATTGGTCTGGGCAAATAATTTTTGTGTATTTGACCCGAAAAGCACAGGCAATAAAGGGAACATAGTCAAATGGATGATATCAAACAAAAAGCTTCTGCACAGCAAAGGAAATAACCAACAGCATGAAGAGACAACCTACAAAATGAAAGGAAATATTTGCAAATCATATATCTGATAATATCCAAAATACATAAGAGACTCAATGCAATAACAAGAAAGCAAATAATCTAATTAAAAAATGGGGACTGGACTTGAATACTTGTTTTATAAAAGATGATATATAGCCGGGCACAGTGGCTCATGCCTGTAATCCCAGCATTTTGAAAGGCCAAGGCAGGATCACTTGAGGTCAGGAGTTCAAGACCAGCCTGGCTAACACAGTGAAACCCCGTCTCTACTAAAAATACAAAATTTAGCTGGGTGTGGTGGCGTGCACCTGTAATCCGAGTTACTCAGGAGGGCAAGGCATGAGAATCGCTTGAACCTGGGAGGCAGCAGTTGCAGCGAGCCGAGATCGCACCACTGCACTCCAGCCTGTGCAACAGAGTGAGACTCTGTCTCAACAACAACAAAGATGATATATAAATGGCCAAGGGGTATATGATAAAATGCTCAACACTGCTGATCATCAGGGAAGTGCAATTTAAAACCGCAATAACGTATCACCTCATACCTGTTAGAATGACTATTATCAATAAGATGAAAGAAAACAAGAGTTGGTGAGAATGTAGAGAAAAGGGAACCCCTGTGAACTGTTGGTGGAGAACATAAGCTAGGACAGTCACTATGGAAAATGGTATGGAAGCTCCTCAAAAAACTAAAAATAGAACTACCATATGATCCAGCAGTCCCACTAGTTGGTATATATCCAAAGGAAATGATATCAATATTTGAAGAGACAGCTACACTCCCATATTCACTGCAGCATTATTCACAATAGCCAAGATATAGAATCAACCTGTGTCCACCAAAGCATTAATGAATAAAGAAAATGTATATAAACAATGAAATACAACTCAGCCTTAAAAAAGCAATGAAATCGTGCCATTTGAAACAACATGGATAAACCTGAAGGACACTACGCTAAGTGAAACAAGCCAGGCACGGAAAGACAAATACCACATGATCTCACTCATATGTAAAACGTTTTTGTTTGTTTGTTTGTTTTTGAGACAGGGTCTGGCTATGTCACCCAGGCTGCAGTGCAGTGGCACAGTCTCGGCTTGCTGCAACCTCCACCTCCCAGGTTCAAGTGATTCTCCCACCTCAGCCTCCCAGGTAGATGGGACTATAGGTGTGTGCCACCATACATGGCTAATTTTTGTGTTTGTTGTTGTTGTTGTTAAATTTTAGTACAGACAGGGTTTCACCGTGTTGGTCAGGCTGGTCGGCTGGTCTGGAACTCCTGACCTCAAGTGATCCACCTGCCTCAACCTCCCAGAATTCTGGGATTACATATGTGAGCCACCGCACCCAGCCTTGTATGTAGAATCTAAAAACTTGAACTCATAAAAGCAGAGAGTAGAATGGTGGTTACCTGGGGCTGACAGGTGGAGGGATTGGAGAGATACGAGCTAAAGAATATAAACTTTCATTTAAACAGGTGGAATAAATTCAAGAAATATATTGTACAACATAGCAACTATAGCTAATAGCAATGTATTGTATACCTGAAAATCACTATAAGCATAGATTTTAAATATTCACACCACAAAAAATGAGTCTGCAGTAATATATATTTTAACTAGCTCTATCTAATTTAGCTCAGTTAGAATAAATTGTATACATTTCCACATTGTATATGTATTTCAGAACAGCATGTTGTGCACCATAAGTATATACAATTTTTATGTGTCCACTAAAACTAAATTTTAAAAAGAGAAGGTCTCCAATAAATCATTCCTCTCCATGTCAACAACCCATTTGTGAGACAACTTTGCCTTAACTCCCAGATTCAAGGGTGGGGACTCTTCCTGCCCCTTAAATCTGGGATGGCTTTGTGACTTGCTTTGACCGACAGAAAGCAATGCAGGTGATGTCCTGGGAGATTCAAGGTGACCCTTTGGAGGTCTTTCAGCTTCTAATTTTGCTCAGGTGGAACCCAGCAGACATAAGAAGGAATCCAAACTTCCTAATATAAAGAGGGAGGTCACAAGGAGGGGAGACCCTGGAGGATGAGACACTCCATATAAAGACAAGGGTCATGTGGAAGAGTAGCGAGGCTCCAGAGGTCTGCAAGCCCACTCATTTGGGCTGTCTCAGCTGAGGTTCTAGACAGGTGGGAGGCCACTTTTGATGCTTCAGACCCAGTCCAGGTGACAGCATGTGAAGCAGGGACAAGCTGCCCTCCAGAACCCTGCTCTGCTTCCTGTCCCAAAGACTTATTAATATAAGCTGTACAATGATGTTTATCTTGAGTAATAACTTTCTGGGTGATTTGTTATGCATCTCTTAATAACTGGTTATAACCCTTCTGGGTGTGAACCAGATCCAAATGAATACCTTGATGGCTCCTTATCTTTCAAGGAGCCCATCAAAGGAACTTAGCTCTTTATAAGGCTCGCTGGCTACCTGGTGGGTTTACAGGGCACTACAGAACTGTGTTCACTGTGTTTTAACAACAGAAGATATTACCTATCTTTGCCTGAAAATAGGTTTGTGTTGCTACAAGGAGGCACAGAATTATCTAAGCCCTGGGTCATCTCAGTGCCCAACATGAAAACAAAGAATATAGTAAATAAAGAATGAAGTACACTAAGCCTAAATAATTCAGGGTTAGCATTGACAATTTTCATTGATGATGTGGATGATGAGAAAGAAAGAACGGTTACTAAGTTGGAAGGTCTGTGATAGGGTGGGTGGACAGGACACTGAAAAGCTGGAATTTAAGGTACCTTATTAAAATAGATTATCATTAGAATGGGAAACCATACATTCTGGAAATGTTGAGATTTAAGGGCTTGAAAGGCTATTGACAAACAATGTGAAGGGACATGCTGGTTATGAGACATTTGCTGGAAATTGCTCTACGAGATCATCTGGGCATCACATTCAGTTTGGGGAACACATTTAGTGAGGAGCATTGACAACCTGAAAATTGAATAGCTTTTATTTCTGACACAGCAACAGACATTCATCAGTCGTAAGCTGGCATCAGTTCTTGTAGGTTTCTTCTATCCTAAGATTTAGTTACATCATTTATGGATAATCAGTAGGCTTTGTTTTTGTCTGTTGATGTGCCCTCCACTTTCCTTCCCCGAGCCCACTCATTCCTACAGGAGGGATGATGCAGTACCCCTGTCTGACACACAGCTGGAGTGACGTGTTCACTCACACGTGCAGTGCAGTCACTGTGTGCCCCATGATGCCAGTCATAATTTTAAATGACATAACTAGAGTTCGTAGGCTAGTGTGATTCCGATAAGTGAGATATTTATTCTCTAATAGGTAGCAATCTCAAAATAGTCCATTTTTAGTATGTTATGAATGGAACTAGAATATTATCATCTGACCTATCCAGGTGTTTAGGTAATGTGTGGTTATCTTTTTCTCTGAGAAATCACTAAATATTTATTTGGATAACAATTATAGCGCAATATTAATGTTTACAAAGAAAGAAAACCATTAAGCCTAAAGAATAATTTAAATACCTAAGGGTGTATTTTCAAAACTGCTCCCAAATACATAGTCATAAAAACTGTACAGTAAATACTGGAAATGCCTTTAGCTTCTGAATATTGAGAGCTATGGCATTAAAAAGTTCCATTAGAATGTAATTTGTATTTTTAAATGTTACATTACACTATAATCACTTCCACATTCAGCCTTGATTAAGAAAGTCCCTATTTTCCCTTTTATCTTATGCAACTTGAGTCATGGTCAAAATATATGAAATAGTGATTTATAAATTTGGAAAACGTGCAGGGAAGCCTGAAATAAGGAAAGCGAACAAAGTGAAATCTCTGCTTTTCCAGGCCTAGCCCCTGGAGAGGGGTTCCCCCCACAATAAAGGGAGGAATGACCCAACCAGCCTGATGGTCTCTTCTCTGAGTTGAGAGCACAGTTTCAACGCTGAAGAGGCCACAGAGCTAGAATGTAGGAAAAAGTACTAGAGGAATACTAGTGAGAGGTGGACAGATCCTGAGTTTTACAGAGGGCCCACCCGTGTTTTATTGAGTTATTCTGATAATGCATGTGGGAAAATTAGCCAAGGCTACGGCAAGAACAAGAATCACTGGAGCTCATACAGAGGTGGGAATAGTTTGTATCCCTGCAAGTCAGTGAAAATATGTCTGAATATTTGAGAAATCAAGTAGAAACCACAGAAGTGTATTAATATTACCTTAGTAAGGGAGCCAATCAGTTCTAGACTGGAATCATGCAAACAAGAACTGAGCAAACAAGGCTTAAAGCAAGGCTTGATGGGATCATATTGAGGCCAAGTAACTCAATTGCATCCCAGTAAACAGTCCAACAATATTGAAAGAAAACTAAAAAATCCAGCACCCAAAACATAAAATTCAAAATGGCTGGCATCCACTAAACAATTACAAAACATGTCTAAAGCAGAAATATGTATATATTATATAAAGCAAAATTACATATATGGAGAAAAATAAATCCATTTTAACAGTCCAAAAAATAAAGAAATGAAACAGATGATAAAATTAACAGGCAAGGAAATTAAAACATGGATCATAAATATGTGCCATTTTCAAGAAGGCAGAAAAAGGATAGTATAAATGGAAATAGAATATAAAAATTAAACCCAAGTAAGACTTTAGAAGATAAGAAATTTAATATCTGAAATGAAAAATTATCATTGGTTGGGATTAATAGGAAGTTGGGCAATACAGAAGAAATCATCTGTGAACTCATAAACAATAGAAACTACACAAAATGAAATACGGATAGAAAAAGAACCAGATAAAAATGAACAAAGCATCAATGACTTGAAGTGTAGTATCAAGCAGTATAGAATATGTGCAATTAGAGACTTAGGGGAGGCAGAGATAGGACTCCTATCAGAGGAAAGAAGAGATAGAACAGAAAAAAATTTGAGAAAAAACATTTGAAGGTAGTCTTAAAATAAATAGTTCCAAAGTTGATGAAACTATAAAGCCACATATGCAATAAGTACCGTTAATATCAAGCCAAGGATATATGAAGAAAACAACACCGAGATGCATCATTATCAAACTGCTGAAAGGCAGTCATGAAGAAAAAAATATCTAAAGGGGCCAGGGTTAAATTACAAACAAATGAAGACAAGAAAGACAAGATTTTGCCATGCAAACCAGAGACAATGGGGTGTCTCTGGTAAAGTTTTCAAAGAAAAACTGTTGATACAGAATTCTCTATCCAGTACAAAAAAAAAAAATTCAAAAAAGTAAGTAAAGTTGAGTCTTGCTAAAACTAACCAAAGTAGAAAGAACTCATTGCCCACAGACCTGCACTAAACTGCTCACAGGAGCCTTTCTGGCAGAAAGAAAAGAACATCAGAAAAAATTGAACCGATGTAAACAAGTGAGGAGCATGAGAGACAGAAAATATGTGGTTAAATGTAACACCTTTTATTATCAGTTTTAAAATATCTTTAAAAGATAATTAACCATTTAAAAGATAATTAACCATATTTTGTGAAGTTTACATCATATGTAGAAATAGTAGCAAGTCTAGCAGGGGAGTATTGGAAATACACTGTTATAAGATTCAACAATATATGTGACCAGACTCAATATTACTTGAAGATAGACAGTAATTATATATATATATATATATATATATATATATATATATATATATATATATGTATGTATGTATACACACACACACACACTGAATTGTAGGGGAAAACAAACAAGCAAACAATAACAACAAAAGAGGGGCAGAATAAGCCAGGAATGGAGACAAAATAATGTTTTATACAATTAATACAATGAAATATGGACTTAATCCAAAAGAAGGCAAGAAAGGGGGAAAGGGAACAAAGGATAGATAGGATAAGCAGAAAACAAATAGCAAGATTGAAACCCAACATTGTCAATAATCACACTGAATTTAGATACTGCAAGTATTTCAACTAAAAAGCAAATATCAGATTGTATAAAATGCAAGACCTAATCATATGCTGTGTAAAAGAAACATACTTTAAGTTAAGTCATAGAAAGGTTAAAGCAAAAAGATATAAAAAATAAGGCAAACAAAAAATCTCACATAAACACTACTAAATATAAGTTATAATAGCTAAAACCATAGATGTGAAATAGATATCAAAGTGATAAACAGAAAGACTGAAGAAGTGAAAATGAGAGAAGACACACATTACCAATATAAGTAATGAAATAGGAGATGCCACTGAAGATCTCCCAGATATTAGAATAATAAGAGAATAATATGGGCAATTCTACACATACAAATTAAACACCTTAGACTAGTTTCTCATAAAACCACAAACTACCAATACTCACTAATATGGTTTGGCTCTGTGTCCCCACCCAAATCTCATCTTGTAGCTCCCATAATTCCCATGTGTTGTGGGAAGGACCTGGTGGGAGTTGTTTGGGTTATGGAGTTGGGTCTTTCGCTTTCCTGTTCTTGTGGTAGTGAATAAGTCTCACAAGATCTGATGGTTTGATAAAGGGAAACCCGTTTCATTTGGCATTCATTCTCTCTTTGCCTGCTGCCATCCATGTAAGATGTGACTTGCTCTTCCTTGCCTCTGCCATGATTTTGAGGCTCCCCCAGCCACGTGGAACTGTAGGTCCAGTTAAACCTCTTGCTTTTGTAAATTGCCCAGTCTTAGGTATGTCTTTATCAGCGGCATGAAAATGGACGAATACCGTAAATTGGTACAGTCCAGTGGGGTGCTGATGAAAAGATACCTGAAAATGTGGAAGTGACTTTGCAACTGGGTAACAAGTAGAGGCTGGAACAGTTTGGAGGGCTCAGAAGAAGACAGGAAAATATGGGAAAGTTTGGAACTCCCTAGAGCCTAGTTGAATGGCTTTAACAAAAATGCTGATAATTACATGGACAATGAAACCCAGGCTAAGGTGGTCTCAGATGGAGATGAGGAACTTGTTGGGAGCTGGAGCAAAGGTGACTCTTGTTATGTTTTAACAAAGAGACTGGTGGCATTTTGCCCCTGCCCTAGAGATCTGTGGAACTTTGAACTTGACAGATATGATTTAGGGTATCTGGTGGAAGGAATTTCTAAGCAGCAAAGCATTCAAGATGTGACTAGGGTGCTGTTAAAGGCATTCAGTTTTAAAAGGGGAACAGAGCATTAAGGTTGGGAAAATTTGCAACATCACCATGCGATGGAAAAGAAAATATATTCTGAGGAAAAATCCAAGTTTGCTGCAGAAATTTGAATAAGTAACTAGGAGCCAAATGTTAATCCCCAAGACAATGGGGAAAATGTCTCCAGGGCATGTCAGAGACCTTTGTAGCCCCTCCCATCACAGACCTGAAGGAAAAAGTGGTCTCATGGGCCAAGCCCAAGGTCTCTGTGTGCAGCCTAGGGACTTGGGGCCCTGCATCTCAGCTGCTCCAGCTGTGGCTGAAAGGGACCAACATAGAGCTCAGGCTGTGGCTTCAGAGGGTACAAGCCTCAAGTCTTGGCAGCTTCCACATGGTGTTGACCCTGCGAGTGCACAGAAGTCAAGAATTGAGATTTGGGAACCTCCACCTAGATTTTAAAACATGTATGGAAATGCCTGGATGCCCAGGCAGAAGTTTGCTGCAGGGACAGGGCCCTCATGGAGAACCTCTGCTACGGCAGTGCAGAAGGGAAATGTGGGGTCAGAGTCCCCACACAGAGTACCTACTGGGGCACCACCTAGTAGAGCCAAGAGAAGGGGGCCACTGTCCTCCAGACCCCAGAAAGGTAGATCCACTGACAACTTGCAACATGCATCTGGAAAAGCTGCAGACACTCAACACCAGCCCATGAATGTAGCCAGGAGGGAGGCTATACCCTGCAAAGCCACAGAGGCAGAGCTGCCCAGACCAGACCATGGGAACCCACCTCTTGCATCAGCATGACCCAGATGCAAGACATGCAGTCAAAGGAGATCATTTTGGAGCTTTAAGATTTGATTGCCCTACTGGATTTGGGACTTACATGGGGACTGTAGCCCCTTTGTTTTTGCCAATTTCTCCTATTTCTCTTGATTCAATGCAATCCCAATCATCATCCCAGCAGGATATTGACAAACTAATTATAAAGTCTGCAAGGAAATTCAAAAGATACAGGATGACTGAAACAACTTTGAATAAGAACAAAGTGAAAGGATTTAGACTACCTGGTTTTAAGACTCATTATAGAGTTACATAATCAAGACAGTATATTATTCACACAAACATAAACATACGGACCTAAGGAGCTGATTAGATTCTGAAAACAGACCCACACAGATAGAGTTAATTGGTTTTCAACAAATGTGCGCAGGTAACTCAATGGAGAAAGAAAAAATTCAAAAAAGTAGTGCTGGAATATGTGAACATACATAGGGGAAAAAAAACTAAGAAATCTGTGTGGCCAAAATGGACCTCAATTATTGCTTCAAACCATATACAGAACTTAACTTGAAGTAGCTCATAAACCTAAATGTAAGAGCTGAAACTGTAATATTTCTGGAAGAAAACATTTAAGAAAACGGAAGTGACCTTAGGCTAAGCAAAGATGTTTTATATGGGACAAAAATAATTTGAGCTATAAAAGAAAAAATATTTATAAAACAAGTTACATCACAGCTGAAAACCATTGCTCTTCCAAAAATATGTTTGGGAAAATAAAAAGTCCAACTGCAGATTAAGAGAAAAATATTTACAAAACATATATATGATAAGGGACTGGTATCTAGCACATATAAGAGTTCTTAGAACTCGACTATAAGAAAACAAAAGTCTTCTTTGCCATTTACAATGTGCAAAATATTTGAACAGATACTTAATGAAAGGAGATATATGAGCAGTCAATTAGCATATTTTAAATGTTTAATATCATTTTCAGGGAAATGTAAAGTAAAACCACAATTAGATACCAACGCACACCTCCTAGAATAGCTAAAATTAAAACGTACTGTGAAGAAGTGAGACAACTAAACTTTTCAACTATTACTTGTGGGAATGCAATATATTACTGAATAATTTACACTTTTTACATGGGGTACATTTTGATATTGCTTAGTCCCTATTTTTCTCTTTCTTTTTCTTTAATGTTGGCCTTACAATATTAAATGTATTTCAGATCCTAACAATGAGTGCAACCTGCAGTGCGAAATACACTGATCCAGTTAGCTATATAGGTATGTCTCAAAAATCACAGATTATTATTATCAAAGTGCAGAGAATATCTCGAGTGAGTCATTCACCTGCCGACATGAACCTGCCTAAGGCAACAAAATGTTCTGATAAAGCACAAGGTAAGTCATCAGGTCTAAAAGCTAAAAAGATAATTTATCAAGACATGGGACAAAGGAAGGAAGAGCTATTTATTCGTCTCAGCTTTATTCAGCATATAGATATTCACAAGCAACCAAGAGACAATTTTCTTACCCTCAATAAAATATATCCAAAGTTACATATAGCAGGATTTATAATATATGCCTACAACATTTTCCAGGATCAAAGCTACAGAAAGAAGGTGTGATTCCATGGAAACAAAGGAAGAAAAAGCCTGAGAAGAAAAGACCTAGAATTTGATTTGGACGTTTTTCACATGTTAGGTACTCAATAGAATGTATTTCTTGATATCAAATTAACGATTATCATCAAACGAGCCTGATTTTTTCTAACAAAGCTCTGTATTTATAATTAAATGTAGGATACATGATTTTATATAGTTATAAAAAAAGAAAAGACAGATGGAATTTAACTGGCTCAATTTCTAGGACAAAATAGCAGTGCAACATGGCGGAATATAAAAGGGCACTGTCATCTATGGTCTCTTTAACAGAGCGTGCCAAAAGTTGGTGGCACCACTGTTAGACTGTTCAAACAACAAACAGAGCTAATATACTGAGTTACAGATGTATTTCAAAGAGAAATGAATACGAGGTAGACAAACTAATGAATGACCCAGGTCTGGATGGTCACTGTGCAAGATGCTGAGGAGTGAGACCAAATGTTTTCAAGGAGCACAGTTGCTTAGGAGACATTGTGATAATACTGGAAGAGAAATCTAGAATCCTGAAAGGACAAAAGAACTGGCCTAGGCCTGGACAGGGAAGTTGCCCTGGCCCTGGAGAAATCTGATCTGCAGAACTGCACAAACGCCTCTATCCCTCTAAGGGAGATCTCACACCCTGGCAAGGTAATTGCTGTGAGGCACCATTCGCACACGCTCCCCAGGGGGCTGGTGGGACCCTCTTCGAGGGTCTTCTCATCCTTATACACTGCTTCCCCTCTCTAAACTCTCCCAACCCCTGCCGCAATCCCTATACACACCTTCCCCCAACTCTCAGGACGGCACCATCATGTCATGCATCGCTGTCATCATTATCCATTTTTATTAATGACACGTAGGTTTTATAGCTCAGATTTTCTATTTTTAGGCAGAAAAAAAGGTTGGGAACTACTGGCACACAGAATTACTTCAAACTTCTAAAATAGGCAAAATAGGCTATTTGCAATCTAGACTTCATCAGTTTTTCTGTGCAAATATATTTTTTTCAATAAAATGACCTGCACACTTGGACATGATGTGAAAAGTCCTGCCTTGGCTGGACATGAGGGGATCCCCTTTTTCTGGATTGGATACATTTGATTTAACGCTTTGCTTCATACCTGTCCTTCGAGGCTCTGCTCCTGCCCACTCCTCTATTTCTTTGTGGCATTTTTCTGACAGCCCATCCTGCACTGGTTTCTCCCCTTTCTGAACTCCGTTTCCCTTATTTATACTGATCGCTTGACCCACTGTGCTCACACACAGGTTATGTCTTCATCTGTCTCCTTCTTTTATCAATAAAGGAAGGAAAAGCCTCGTAATTATTTGTAGAAATACCCTTGGTTGCACTCTGTGCCTGGTAAGTTTTTGGTGCTTAATGGATGCTTGTTGAAGTTATCTAATAAAGAAAACGGACATTCCTCTTGCCATCTCTTGTGTAAATGTTGTCATTTTGCCAAAATAAGCAGACAAAGAGTTTGGAGACAAGAATAGTCACTGTATTTCAAGACAAAGCAAGAGCAAAATGAAAAATGACAGGTTTGTAGTTTCAGCAATTTGGGGAAAAAAGTGAGCTATTTGCAAAAAAAAATTGTAGGGATTGATATAAACTTCAATTGAGTTGATAGAATTATTAAACTAAAAGAAAATAAGGATACTATAATAAAAACTTTAATAAAATTTCATGAATGATATGTCTAGGAGAGGTAGTATACTACTCTCTAGTGGTTGGATTATAGAGCAAGATGATTTCAGAATTTAGGATTTTTTAGAAAGATAAAAACAGAAATGTAAATAAAATTTAAAATCTCATTCTTTCATGAACATTTCATGCCCCCCAAAACTGCTTTATAATTTCAAAATTCAAGAACATCTCATGTAACTAGCTATCATTACAGGTGAAAATCAAGGGACTCTGGAATGTGCAATGCTCCTTCAAATTTTGTCATCTGGAAAGGTGACATTGGTCTGATTTGGTTGAGGCATCTGACTATATCTGTAACTCTGACGTCCATATTTGCATTTCCAATATAACAACTCCCAATTGAATAGGAAATTTCCTAAAATTTTCTTTTAATAGCATTGTAAAGTTGTTAAGGTTGCGTGAACACCTATTTTTATCTTATTTATTTTCATTTTTTATTGCCAATATATAATATTTCACATAGATTTAATTTTATTATTATTATACTTAAAGTTTTAGGGTACATGTGCACAACGTGCAGGTTTGTTACATATGTATACATGTGCCATGTTGGTGTGCTGCACCCATTAACTCGTCATTTACAGATTTAATTCTTTTTAAGCAGAAACCATTTTTCAAGGTAATAAAGGTGAAGAAATAAGGTAATCTTTAAATAATCATTATAAAGATCTTGCAAATTGATGGTAAATTTCTGAGTACAATAGAAAATACATTAGAATCAATTTCAGAAACATGAACACAAGTTAATTGTTGTGTCTAATGTGTAATATTGCATTTGATATTTGATGAAGAAAAATAAAGAGATATACAGAGCCATGTATATGTCCATATTAGACAGCAAATAACTCATATTTTATCTTATTGCTATAGTATGGAATTTAGCTATAATATCCGCCCAGATATTTCTGGTCTGGCTGTAAGTATATAAGGCAATTTAATTCAGTTTAACTTAGCAAATTATAATCATTGTGCTTAGTTAATATTAATCACAAGAAAAATTAAAAAATCCCTTTCACCTAAGTAAATCACTTGACATAATAGACACGAAGAAAGGATCACAATAACAAAATACAAAAAAAAGTTGTTTATACAAATTATCTCATTTATTTCTAAGAAAAATGCCTGCCCACTATCATGATCCTCATGTATAAACGGGGAAAGTGAGGCTCCAAATTATGAAGCCCCTTGCCCAGAGTTACTCAGTAACTTTAAGGCAGCCTCAAACCTAGACCTAGTGCGTGGATACACCTGCCCTTTCTTCTATGCAAAAGTTCCTCAATAAAAGGCAGATTGGAGAACTTCCTTGGAAGTAACCATTGAAGTACTATAGGGGATTAGAGGGGTGTAAAGAACCTTCATGAACATGAAGCCAGAGTATCAGTTGTGTTCGGCAGGAGATTTCAATGCCATCCATTGAAAGCATTGAGATTCAATGCTATCCATTGTGTTCGGCAGGAGATTTCAATGCTCAGATTCTGGAAAACTGTCTGGGTGGGAAGACAGGAAAGTAAGGCTGGCCAGAGGAAAGGATTCAGTGAAAGTCCTCTAATCTTTGACATGGTATCTGAGCAAAAAATCCTGTAAGAGTTTAAGTTTTGACCAACCAATAAGTTTTAATTGAAACTCAAGTTAAAGATGAGGATGCTGAAACAAACTATGATATCTGTAAATCCAATTCATATAGTTCTGCAGCTGGGAATGGGAGAATTTTGTAATATTCCAGGGAGGGTGTTTAGGTTATGAGAGGTGAAGATTATGGCCACAAGAACATGGGTTTTACTGGCAATCAAAGCAAGCCTTCTTTTGCTCAGGATTGCCGGTACTGAAGGGCAAAAGTAAGATTGTTTAGCAAACAGTAAAAATTAGTGTTTTAGAAAACATCTAATTAATTATCACAACATAAACCAAAAAGGAATTTTGTATGTGAAACCAGAACAATCTGCTAAAATGAGGGGATAGGCTAGGATGTGAACAAACTGGATAGATATGAAAAAACATGATAAATGAATTAAGGATTGAAAACAGTAGAATAATGCATAAAATTGAACTAGTGGGGTAAAATACAAATACAAACTATAAATGTTTCACAAAAATTTAGAGAAAAAAAGCCCCTGATAGAACAATTTAAAAACCTATGAACTGGACATGAATATTCAACCTATTTTTTTCCAAAAATTCCAGGAATTCAGGACACAAAAAAGGAAATAATTAAAGAAAAATATATATATATATTTTGAGATGGAGTCTCGCTTTGTCACCCAGGCTGGAGTGCAGTGGTGTGATCTCGGCCCACTGCAAACTCGGCCTCCCAGGTTCATGCCATTCTCCTGCTTCAGCCTCCCAAGTAGCTGGGACTACAGGTGCCCGCCACCATACCCGGCTAGTTTTTTTTTTTTTTTGTATTTTTAGTAGAGACAGGGTTTCACTGTGTTAGCCAGGATGGTCTCCATCTCCTGACCTCATAATCCGCCTGCCTCAGCCTCCCAAAGTGCTGGGATTACAGGCATGAGCCACCACACCCAGCCCAGAAAATATTTTTTAAATGTATTCAAGAGTTCATAAAATCCTGTGTTTTCAGATAGAAAAATTCATGAAGTATCAGAAATATTATTTAAAAGAGAAATAATTCTGAAACATATATCAAAGACATTTTGAAATATAGGGGTAAAGAAAGTCTTCTAACTGTGCAGGCTGGTAAAACAGGTAATTTATACATGAAAACACTTGGTTTCATCATCCAAGGTCAATGGAACAGAATATGCACCTCTCTGAGCAAACTTCTATACCCAGCCATCTTATCCTTCATATATGAGGGCAAAGAAAGAGATTCACCCAGATTCAAGGTCTCACCAGCTATACCACTCACATATCATTTCTGGGAAAAATTACTCAGATACATCTTCCAGCCTATCAAAAGAACTCAAGAATGTATTGCATAACTTAATCTCAGCTAAACATAAATTATGTAAAAAGATATGTTATGATATAGTCATGAAACTTGAAATCAATTCTATCATTGTCAGCATCATGATCACCATGTATAAAGTCTCACATTATTGTTATTGGAACAAGGAACTGGCTAGAAAGAATAAAAAATTAAAATTATATAAAATTACCCACTTTATACCCAAGAAACCCGTAGATACTTTTTTATTCTTGGCTTTTACACCTATAAAAAAGTTTGGATAAGTATATATAAAATTTAAGAGTAATCATTAGAACAAATACTGAAGGAATGCCTTTGAGTCATTAGAGAAAAAGTGGTTACGAAAATGACGTATTAAGGGACTGATAATATAATAAAACAAAAAAATTAGGCACAAAGCAAAATACAGTAACAGGATACCAATTGTGATAGCTGTGTAGCTCAAGAAAACTCATATTTTCAAGAATATTGAATAATTTGATGAGATAATCCCAATATAACACTGGTAAAATAAGCCCGGTGAGAAATTATATATAAACAATCCCAATTTTCATTTTTAAAGTAAGTCTACAGATGTATGCAAAAGACTAAAAGGAAACAGTTTGACATGAATCTGCACTTGAGTGTATGACTCGAGATCTATGACTTGGGTTCTGGATTTCGTTTATCTTTTCTTTATCCATATCAAAAGCCTCTACATTTGCTAAAATCAGAATGCCTGGTATTTATAATTCAGAAAATCAGCTTTTGTTTTCAAAAGGTAGAAGCAACTGAAATCCTGAGGAGAACTGAGGGAATTAAGCCAAACTTTATGGAGAAAGCAGGAAGGTCAGGATTCAGGAGAGTTGGTTTGAACCAAGTATCTATGGTGTTATGGGTTGAATTCTGTTTCCCCAAAATTTATATGTTCATGTCCTACCACCAGTATCTCAGAAAGTGAACTTATTTGAGAATACTGTCCTTGCAGATGAAACTAGCTGAGATGAGGTCATTAGAGTGAGCACTAATCCAATATGCCTGGTATCTTTATACAAAGGGGGAATTTGGACACAAACAGACACACAAGAAGAATGCCATGTGAACCTGAAGGCAGAGATCAGATGATGTTTCTATAAGCCAACAAAATGCCAAAGATTACCAGCAAATGACCAGAAGCTATGATCAAGGAATGGAACAGATTCTCTCTCAGAGTCCTCAGAAGGAAGAACCCCGCTGATACCTTGATCTCAGACTTCCAGCCTCCAAAACTGGGAGACAATGCATTTCTTTCACTGTAAGCCACTCACTGTGTGCTTTGTGATGGCAGACCCAGCATACTAAACTAATATTAAACTAATATAGAAGCTTAATAAGGAGAGTGCCTGGGAGCAACAGCCTCAGGCATAGTCTTAAAAGTGTCACCTTCTCACCTATATTTACCATAATATGTTAACCTGACAATTGTTTCAGCCATGAAGAAAGACAGAGGAACTGATGTGTGTTCAAGACTTGAGAGCCATGGAGAGGAGCTGGTATCACCATTGCCTGCAGCTCAGGCCCATCACTTCATCCTTCACTCCACCATTCCTCAGCTGGATTCACCTCACCCCTGACGTTAGAACCTGAACACGCCTCCGAAACTGGTGAGACAGAGGAGAGAAACTAAGCATACAGTACCTGTCCTGTCTTGTCAAAGGGAAGCCTGACCTTTGGTAAGGGTAGTCATAGGCAAGGGGAACCCAGCCTGCTCAGAAAGTGCTGCATGAGTTCATTCTGCAAACTTCAGGGCACTTCTTAGCATTCTCCTTTTTGAAGAATTACATTTGTGCTTGTGGGATTGGTGTGGGACACTAGGCTAGAAAAATTTGGATATCAAATACATGTGCTCTCATAGGAGCTGCCAGCGCTGTGTGTTTTGAGGTGTATGTTGAAAAATAACCCTGTCCCAGAGCTTTTCTTCTATTGCCTCTCACAGTCTTTGAATTTCCGCCATCAAGGGGCATATCTTTGGCTCTCAGGAGGGATAAACAACGGTATTATCAATCACCGTTTTAGCAGAATTAACACCTGAGAGGCGGAAACCAAAATGGACAAAGGAAACAAAAAGTACGTGGATTTTAAGATAAATATCTCCATGACTTTCCCTCTGACAGTGTTGAAACAAATAGCTCCTTGGGAGAGGACATTTCTTTTCCCAGGTCCCCTGCAGGGGAGGGTGCTTATAAGAGGTCTACAGAGCCAACCTTGAGAAATATCTTATAGGGCTGTGGTTTCCCTGCCTAAGAAAAACTGAGAATGAGGAGGCTCTGAGCATGCAATGCACATGGAGGAGAGAGAAAAGATTCTTTTAAACTGAATGCCTCATTGACACAATTGCTATCTTTCTATAAACTGAGACAAGGGATGGCAATTATGAGCATGTCCACTGATGCATATCCTGCTCATGCCCATGGCAGACATTGCTAATCAATTACTACACTCTTTTCTAGTGAGCACAGATAAGACTTCAGAATCCTTCTCAGTTCTGCATTCCAGGCAGTCACTACCAGTCAGATGGAACTGACATTCAAAATGTAATTTATTTCCAGTCTTGGCCTTCGAGGGCATATACCCTAAAAGTCTAAAAGGTTTGTTGACATATTTGGATATTTTAATTTTATGTGCTTGGATAGAAAGTTTTATTTTAAAAGTTGGTGGCCGAGCACAGTGGCTCACTCCTATAACCCCAGCACTGTGGGAGGCAGAGGTGAGCAGATCACTTGAGGTCAGGAGTTTGAGACCAAATTGGCCAACATGGTGAAACCCCATCTCTACTAAAAAAATATATATATATACAAAAATTAGCCGGTCATGGTGGTGCATGCCTATAATTCCAGCTACTCAGGAGGCTGAGGCAGGAGAATTGCTTGAATTCGGGAGGCGGAGGTTGCAGTGAGCCAAGATCGCGCCACTGCCCTCCAGCCTGGGTGATAGAGCGAGACTCCGTCTCAATAACAACAAAAAAAGTTGGCATGTAAAGTCTAATTTTTTAAAAATGTATATGTTGTTTTTCTGGATTTTCAATAACAACCTGCAGAAACCACATTTTTAAACTTCCTCCATATGAGGCAGCCACAAAACCAAAATCTCTTTGCTGCAGGTTTTTCCAATAAGTATAGATCTTGCAGAAAATCATACATTCAAATATTCCATCAATGTAATAGGTAATCAACCTCAATAAAATGTTCGTCTATCCACATAGAATACTATTGCCTAATAAGGTCTTTTACTAAGTAATTATAACGACACAATTTTATCAGTAAAGGTTAAGTATCTTTATCTGAGCAGAATCCAATGAAATTAGTCCTGATGTAATAAGTACCATTTGTCACTATTAAGAGCTAGAGGGGTTGACAGGCTTGGATGTCTCCCTGGCAACCCGAGTGTTCCATTTCTTTTTTCTGTAACCTTAGACACTAACAAGGCATAAAAGTCCAGAGGGCATAGAAGGTATCGCCTGGGTAATTTATTTACCCTCTTCTGACTTTGCCAGGCAGTGGCATATGCGAGCATCTAGAAGCATTTTAACAGCAAATATATTTATTCCCAAAATTTTGAGTCACGATGAATATTTTGAACAGAAGTATTGTATTATTGTAGGTAGGTTTTCATTAACAAAGACAGTTACTAATTTTTAACTGACTCATTATCCACAAGGAGAGAGAGATTGAGACCATATATGTAAATGGTGTTACAACTTCCTAAATACACTGCGCATGATCACCTCCCAAGGGGAAGGAGGGCACTGCGCATGCGGGCAGCTCGTCCTAAGAGAAGAGTCATGGGAAAGGGGTGCAAGACACCTGAAGTGGGCCAGCCTACAAAGTCCTAGGATCAAGGTTAAAGATTGCACTTGTCCTTCAAGTTGCCTGCTTCGGTCTCTTCCAAGTGTAGTTTCCTTTCTTTCCTGTTCTAAAGCTGTCTAAAATAAACTTCCACTCCTGCTCTGAAACTTGCCTCAGTCTCTTTTTGTGCCTTATACCCCTTGGTCGAATTCTTTCCTCTGAGGAGGCGAGAATTGGTGTTGCTGCAGAGCCATATGGATTCGCTGCCGGTAACTCAGATACCATCCACCAGTAACACATGTGGGCCATGGTCAGTGATGTAACAAAATTAATTATGAATGGCATTTCATAGATGTTCCTGCTATCAGTCTTAGTGGGCAGAAATCCAAGAGTGGAGGCTGTGAGGGGTGTGGGGAAGAGGGAGATGCTGGATAAACATTTAGAGAAATATTACAAACAAAATTTTATATTTCCTCACTTTCCTATTATCCTTTCTCTTTGTATATATAGCTAATATCGGTTTTCCACTTTAATAAATAAGCTAATATAAAAATATGATTTATTTCTAAAAACAGGAAGGTAAAATTTGAATTGTCCTATTTTTAAATTTTGCAAACATCAATACCCAGATTTGGAACATTGTTAATTTGCAGATAGCCTAGCAGCATGACGTACCTTTTAAAATAGATTTCTTTTATTTTCTAATTTAGAAGTCATGGGATAAATTGTGTCCCCCCAAAATTCATGGCAGACCCCTAACCTGCAGTATCTCAAAACATGGCTTTACTTGGAAATAAGGTCTTTATAGTGATAATCAAATTTAAATGAGGCCATTAGGATGGGTGCCAGTTCAATATAAGTGGTGTCCTTACAGAATGGAGAAATATGGAGACAGACACTGACACCCATAGAGGGAAAATGAGGTAAAAACACTGGAAGAAGCCAGCCGTGTGACTGGCGTGATGTCTATAATACAAACCAACAAGAGCAAGGCTTGCCGGCCAGCGCCAGGTGCCGCAGGAGGTGAGCAAGGACCTCTCCAGAACTGTCAGGGAGAACATGGCCCTGCGGACACCTGAATTTTGGAGGTGTAAGCTCCAGAACTGTGAGAGAATCAGCTTCTGTTGTGGTCATATGTTATGGAATCCCCAGGAAGCTCACACAATTTACTTCAGATTAAAGATAAAAAATCTATTTCCAGAATATAATCAAAGGTTCAACAACGATATGCCTGAGGACATGACATTCTGGGAATAGATTATATTCTGGAAATAGCTTTCTTATCTTTAATCTAAATAAGCTGTGTGAGTTTCCTGGGGTTTCCATAAAAAATTATCACAACAGGCCAGTCGCACACGTAATCCCAGCACTTTGGGAGGACAAGGTGGGCAGATCACTGAAGGTCAGAGTTTGAGACCAGCTTGGCCAACATGGTGAATCTCCTCATCTCTATTAAAAATACAAAAAAATTAGCTGGGCATGGGGATGGGTGCCTGTAATCCCAGCTACTCTGGAGGCTGAGGCACAAGGATTGCTTGAACCTGGGGGGTGGAGGTTGCAGAGAGCCAAGATTGCACCACTGCACTCTCTGTGACAAGAGTGAAACTCCATCTCAAAAAACAAACAAAAATTATCACAACAGAAGTTTAATCTCTTACAGTTATTGAGGCTACAACTCCAAAACAGAACCAAGGTTTGGGTTACATAAAGGAATGCTGGGATTAAAAAAGATAATGACGTAGCTGAGATTAAAATTCTCTTCCCGGCCAGGCATGGTGGCTCATGCCTGTAATCCCAGCACTTTGGGAGGCCAAGGTGGGTGGATCACCTGAGGTCAGGAGTTCAAGACCAGCCTGGCCAACATGGTGAAACCCCGTCTCTACTAAAAATAACAAAAATTATGAGTGAGAACATGTGGTGTTTGGTTGACGAGTTAACGGGTGCAGCACACCAACCTGGCACATGTATACATATGTAACAAACCTGCACGTTGTGTACATGTACCTTAGAACTTAAAGTATAATAATAAATAAATAAATAAGAATTTTTTTACCCCCCCCCCACAAAAAACAACATAAAAAATTAGCCAGGCATGGTGGCGGGTGCCTGTAATCCCAGTTGTTCAGGAGGCTGAGACAGGAGAATCGCTTGAACTCCAGCCTGAGCAACAAATAGCAAAACTCTGTGTCCCCAAAAAAAAAAAAAAAAAAAAAACACTCTTCCTTGTTCATTTCATAAACTTAAAAACAAAAATACAGCTTTTTTTCTGTTTTAGTATAATTCTAAAGAATATATTTACTTCCAATCTTATAGTTTCTAATCAACCTTCAGCATGTATATACACACACATATGCATGTGTATCCATAAACATATATAAACATACACATGTTAACTATATATGTTATATATGTGAACATGAATATGTATATATGGATATCTATCTATATATAATATCCTTTTGTAGGGGGGCAGAATAAAGGACAATGAAGCTAAACTTTTCAGTAAATTTCACTTTGCTTGCTGGTCAATCAAGAGCTTCTCCAAATCTCATGTTTGATTATTAAATTTGCACCTGTGAACACACATGGATTGAGGTCAGAGGGTGTGGCTGGCCCCATACTACTCCACTGGTAGCACTGGAAGAAAAGACTGACTCTGGACTGTATCCAGCAAAGCCAGGCACAATTGTCAGGGGCTTGTGCCCTGGGGCTAGCTAAGCAGGAGGCAGACTTCCTAAACTAGCCTGACTGCCGTCACAGTTAACAGAAGCTGCATAGATGGGTCTGCCTACAATGGTCACAAATGTTGTCACTTTACAAGATCCATGGACAGTTTGTTGGAAAACCTGTGCTGCTTCCTTTTCTCTCCATTTGTCCTTTCATTGGCCATTCAGTGATTTGGCGAGGCGGTCTATGGGCATTTTCATGAGTGGACGTTGCCTGCCGTGGGAACAGTTCACGGCACCTATGTGTCTATACTAGTACGCATCTGTGACTACTTTCAGAAATAGGAAATTTTTCATCTCACTATACATTCTAAATTGTTAAAGGTTCATAATGTAAATGGCAATATTAAAGTTGTCAAAGGCCACATTTCACTATTTATTTTGTTTTTAGATGTCAATGTCCTAAAAGATAAGTGTTCTAGAGAGTACTATGGCATGAGAGATGAAGAAAAGTACAAGATACGTTCCCAGAGGCATAACTCAAAGGGCTGGGGCCTAGGGAAGAGGCCCAGCAAGCTTTGTTGTGTGCTTCCTAGAAGCACCAGCTAGTGACCACAGCAAACATGACAATGAGAATGGTGTCATTTGGGCTGGTGGGTTGGAGCAGCACACACAGGATAATGTCCACAGTCATTCTCCTCAGTCAAGCCCAAACCGTCATCTTGGCTCACATTTGCTCTTTCTTCATTGGTACTTGGCTAACACTTTGAAAAAAAAATCTAGTGTGCAAGGGTACTATCCCTATTTGTGGGAATACTTATTACAGGGGGTATAATAAGCAGCTCCCTAGGTGTCAGCCCCGGGACCTGATGCTGTCAGCCATCTGAGATACGAGAAGCTTGAGTGATCTGATTCCAGGTTCACCAAGCAAACTTCTGGCCACAGGGCTCTCTGCAATGAGCCTTGAAGACAGCGAGCAAGGCATACAGGAGAGGTGCCTAGGTGGCCCAGCTGACTGCTGCTCTGGTTATGGACCTGTCTGTCCCAGCTGACCAGACCACTGTCATTGGAATGGGGCTGTCTGTCCTAGCTGATCACTGTCCTGGGCATGAACCCATGTGTCCCAGCTGAACACTGTCCTGGGCATGAACCCATGTGTCCCAGCTGACCATGGCCCTCGGCATGAACCCATGTGTTCCAGCTGACCATGGCCCTGGGCATGGGCCATTCATATACTGACAAACTCAATTGTTCAATAGGTTAATGGGAGCTTTGTTACCATAAACCAGAATTACCAAACCCCCTCCAATTTGGGTCAGTATCAGGATCGTTTTTCAGAGTCTAGAAGGCTAAGGTCAGACCTCATGTAGAAGAGATTTGCCAAACACAATGCCCACCTGCAGTCAACATTCAGAATCCCTGGCCTTCCCTCTGTGAATGAAACCTCAGCTCCCTTATTGCTACCCACTTTGCAGCACTTTATGCAAAATCTCTACAGCACAGTAAACACAGGGAAAGAGTTAGGGAGAGGATAAGCTGCGCTACCGGCTTTGTCATTGGAAGAATGCTGCAGATTCTCATCCTGATGCATCAAACCAAACCAGACACAAGCTAGGGAGGCTATGCTCACGGCTCCCTGCCGCATGTGGCCTGGTGCTGCTATGTCTTCCTGTGAGCTTTGATTGGAGATGTCATCCAGCTGAGGTCAGTTAAGTATTGTATTCTGGCTGAATATCAACACTGAGGCAGAAAGCCCCATTTTTTTAAAGGGAATTCCCCAAATGATACTGATGAATCAGCTGAATTTTGATCCTAAATTCTTCCAGACCTTGACCCATTATACTTTGTGCTACATTGTATCATCTTCGCTCTGGGAGAGCTCCATCTTTCTTGTCTGTCCTCACAGTCCAGGTCCAGTCTGATCTACTATGAAAAAGAATCTGCCTTTAAGTTTCCGAAATTTAGGCTTGGCATGTTCAACACCAAACCTCATCTGTCTTAACCCTAATATTTTACCTGAGATTTACTTACTCTCCATTCTCCCAACAAAGGCGCTGGCTTCAACTGTGTGACCATGAGGGCAAATACTTTGTGTGTGTGTGTGTGTGTGTGTGTGTGTGTGTGTGTGTGTGTGTGCGTGATGGAGTTTTGCTCTTGGTGTCCAGGCTGGAGGGCAATGGTGCAGTCTCGTCTCACTGCAACCTCTGCCTCCCGGGTCCAAGCAATTCTCCTGCCTCAGCCTCCAGAGTAGCTGGGATTACAGGCATGCACCACCATGCCCAGCTAATTTTGTGTTTTCAGTAGAGATGGGGTTTCTCCATGTTGGTCAGGCTGGTCTCGAACTCCCAACCTCAGGTAATCCACCCGCCTCAGCCTCCTAAAGTGCTGGGATTACAGGTGTGAGCCACCACACACTGCTGCAAATACTATTTTATTATCAATTGTTGAACTGCAGTTATGAGTCTTTTATAGAGTCTAAGACAAGCAAAAACTAAATGAGAAGGCAGAACTATCTCCAAACAGGATATGCAAATTTACTAATTCCCTCTAGAGCAAATATCCATATTTAGTGTCGTGGGGCTGTGTGTTTCAGCTGGCCGCTGCCCTGGGCATAGGCCTGTTGTGTCCCAGCTGACCACTGACATGATATCATTCTACTTCCTTTATCATACAGCGACCTAATACACACACACACACACACACACACACACACACACACACACACACATACACACACAAACACCATTTCATGTGACTCCTTTCATTTAGGAATATAAAATATAATGAAAGTTGCATTAGTGTATGAAAACTTTGCATTTTAGGTACTTTTTCAAGCATCACTGTAACCTCTTGCAGCATGGCACTTTTGACAGCCCCCACATGGCTATTGAGTACATACTGTATAGGAGGCTCTGAGCTTGCTAGGCAAGGGAGATAAACTGGCAACAAGACAAAATCTTTGCTCTCCCATGGTGCTTAAAGTTGTATCCAAATTTTCAATGTTATTACATGGCACCAACAAAATAAAATTATGTTTTTCATTGCAAACACAACTGCAGATTTCCAATTTTTTGCAAAATGTCTTTTGCAAAATATAATTTTAAATGTTACATTTATGGACTTTAGAGAGGCAGCATTGTATCAAGTTTTTTGTGCTTTTTTATTTTTGGAGACAGAGCTTCACTCTTGTTGCCCAGGCTGGAGTACAGTGGCGTGATCTCGGCTCACTGCAACCTCTGCCTCCCGAGTTCAAGCAATTCTCCTGCCTCAGCCTCCCGAGTAGCTGGGGTTATAGGCATGCGCCACCACGCCTGGCTAATTTTTTGTATTTTTAGTAGAGATGGAGTTTCTCCATGTTGGTCAGGCTGGTCTCAAACTCCTGACCTCAGGTGATCCGCCTGCCTCAGCCTCCCAACGTGCTGGGATTACAGGCATGAACCACCGAGCCCAGCCTGCATCAAGTTTTAAACTGTGAACTGTGGACCCAGATAGCCTTGGCTCCCAGCTCAGGGCTGCCACTTGTAGTTTGGAAAGTTGTTAAACGCCCTTGTACTTCAGGTCCTTATAATGTCAGTAGAGAATTAAATGAGTTAATACAAACAAACAGCACTTGGCTCACTGCCTGGCACACAGTAAGTGCTCATTAAGTGCTGGCTATTATTAAGTACTCCAGAATATGTTACTTATTTTGCTTATTTGATAAACACTTTCTGGATTTTTTCTATGCTGGGCGCTATTCCAGATGGTGAGATGCAAAATATAATAAGAATGACCTCTTTCCTTAATGCAATTTTGGGTCACAGGAATTAAAGTTACTAATATCTCCTTAAAAATGACCAAGAAAAGAGCCTTCAGAGCAACTCTAACAAAAGTCATTAAGACCTTGTGTAAAATACAAATGAACAAAAAATAATTTTTCCTAATATCCAGTAATCTAAAGAATACCCTCACACACACAGATGGGGCTGGTCGCTGCTTGTCACCTCTTACTAAAATCCAGCTCTCTGCACATTGCTTTGATGGAGAATTAATCTTCATACCTTCACTCACAGCCTAGCTCAGTGCTATTTTAGGTACAGTTTTAGCAAGACAGTGTTTTCTACAAGTTGATGTAGAGACAGCTGTGATGGTTAATACTGAGTGTCAACTTGATTGGATTGAAGGATACAAAGTATTGATCCTGGGTGTGTCTGTGAGGGTGCTGACAAAGGAGATTAACATTTGAGGCAGTGGGCTGGGGAAGGCAGACCCCCCGTTAATTTGGTGGGCACAATCTAATCAGCTGCCAGCAAATATTAAGCAGGCAGAAAAACATGAAAACAAGGACTGGCCTAGCCTCTCAGCTTACATCTTTCTCCCTGGCTGGATGCTTCCTGCTCTCGAACATTAGACTCCAAGCTCTTCAGTTTTGGGACTCGAACTGGCTCTCCTGGCTCCTCAGCTTGCAGACAGCCTATTGTGAGATCCTATGATTGTGTAAGTTAATACGTAATAAACTCCCCTATATATATATATATACACACATATCTATCCTATTAGTTCTGTCCTCTAGAGAACCCCAATTAACACAACAGTGAAGAGTGGTTTTCAGGGCCCTGGCTCTACCGCTGGACTCCTGTCTATCTTCCTCCTGTGTAGCTTTACTGCCGGCTTCGCCTCTTTGGGCCTCATTGTCATAATCTGTAAACAGAGGTTTTGGGAAAGTCAAATGAGATACTGTGTGCGACGCACTTGAGGCAGAACACACAGCGCGTGCTTCACACATCTTTACCGGCATTCTTCTTCTCTAGCTGTACAACTAGAAGGTGATAAGGGTGGAGGCAGCAGTGAGAGAGAAGCCGCTACTGAGACAGCTGGAGAGGGAGAAAAACAACTGCAAAATCTTACAAATGAAAACCAGCAATTCGAAAAGCAAAGCAGTCTGAGAATATGGAGCATCTCTATGTTATACAGAATCTCTGCGAAGATAAATAGAACAAAAGTAGTTATCCTGCCACATCTTCATTATCTCTCATTTAAAAGGGCTGATGTTATGCAAAGATTTTCAGAAAAACTTCCATCTAAACTAATTGAAATCTCATGTAATGGGGTGTACAATTGGCCCCTGAACAACCCAAGTTTCTGCAGTTTCACTGATACACAAATTTTCTTCTGCCTCTGCGCCTCCTGAGATGAATCCTTCTCCCCCTTCCTCCTCCTCAGCCTATTCAATGTGAAGACAATGAGGACGAAGACCTTTATGACTCCTCAGCCTACTCAATGTGAAAACAAGGACAAAGACCTTTATGATGATCCACTTCCACCTAATGAACTACTCAATGTGAAGACAACGAAGACAAAGACCTTTATGACTCCTCAGCCTACTCAATGTGAAAACAAGGACAAAGACCTTTATGATGATCCACTTCCACCTAATGAACTACTCAATGTGAAGACAATGAAGACAAAGACCTTTATGACTCCTCAGCCTACTCAATGTGAAGACGATGAAGACAAAGACCTTTATGACTCCTCAGCCTACTCAATGTGAAGACGATGAAGACGAAGACCTTTATGATGATCCACTTCCACCTAATGAATAGTAAGCATAGTTTCTATTCCTTATGATTTTCTGAATAATGTGTTCTTTTCTCAAGATTATTGTAAGAGGACAGTATCTAAAATATATAATGCAAAAAATATGTCAATCAACTGTTTATCAGTAAGGCTTCCAGTCAGCAGTAGGCTACTATATTGAAGTTTTGGGGAGTAAAATGTTATATACAGATTTCTGACTGCCTGAGCAGTCAGTGCCCCAACTGCTGCATTTTTCTAGAGTCAACCGTACTAGTTTCTTGTGGCTATTGTAATGGATTGCCACCAACTTGGTGGCTTAAAGCAATAGAAACTGATTCTCTTATAAATGTATTCTTCTGGCCAGGTGCGGTGGCTTATGCCTGTAATCCCAGCACTTTGGGAGGCCAAGGCGGGCAGGTCACCTGAGGTCAGGAGTTTGAGACTAGCCTGGCCAACATAGTGAAACCCCGTCTCCACTAAAAAATACAAAAAATTCGCCAGGCATGGTGGTGGGTGCCTGTAATTTCAGCTACTCGGGAGGCTGAGGCAGGAGAATTGCTTGAACCCAGGAGGTTGCAGTGAGCCGAGATCGTGCCATTGCACTCCAGTCCGGGCAACAGCATGAGACTCTGCCTCAAAAATAATAACAAAAAATAAATAAATAAATTCTTCTTCTGATAGTCAAAAGGCTAAAATCAAGGTGTTGGCAAGGCTGTTTTTTTCCAGAGGCTTCATTGGAGAATCTGTTCCTTGCCTCTTCCACCTTCCAGAGGCTGCGGTGTTTCTCAGCTCCTGGCCATCACTCAGATCTCCACTTCCTTCCTCACACCACCACCTCCCACGTCGGCCCTCCAGGCTCTGTCTTATGAGGACCCTTGGAGTTACCTTTAGACGCCACTCAAACAGTCTAGGATAACCTCCCCACTTCCAAAGATCCTCAACTTAATCACATCTATAAAGTCCTTTTTTCCCACGTAAAGTAACATTCACAGGTTCCTAGTGCTTCAGATTCAACATCTTTGGTGAATGGGGCATTATTCAGCCTATCATATAGGACACAGCTAATTATCTTGCCCTAAAATAGATGCCCCTTTTCATCAACGAAGCCAGAAGATGAGCTATGAATAGATATAGTAAAGGAAAAAAGTAGTCAGTGCCCTTCATTTTGACATGCATCAACTTACTAAATCTCAAAGCAATTATATGGCTTAGGTGAGATAATCTCTGTCATACAGGTGAGGAAACTGAGGCCCAGAGGGTGAAGTCATGTGCCCAGGTTCCACGGTAGCTGAGCTGGGTTTGCACCTGGGGAAGTCTGAGCCTGAAACCTACTCTCTTAAGCAGGTTGACCCATCGCCTCTCGTTTGTTCTTCTTTCCCAGCTGTGAAAGCCAACATTTCTGCTGTAACCATTTTTCTATCTGTTTCAAGTTATAAGCAATTTACAGATACAAAAAAAATCAGTCACATTTCTTCTTCATTCATTAATATACCTGTCAAAATGAGCCAGGCATGGTAGCTCACGCCTGTAATCCCAGCACTTTGAGAGGCTGAGGTGGGTGAATCACGAGGTCAGAAGATAGAGACCATCCTGGCCAACATGGTGAAACCCCGTCTCTACTAAAAATACAAAAAATTAGCTGGGCATGGTAGGTAGTCCCAGCTACGCGGGAGGCTGAGGCAGAAGAATTGCTTGAACCCGGGAGATGGAGACTGCAGTGAGCTGAGATCATGCCACTGCACTCAGCTTGGGTGACACAGTAAGACTCCGTCTAAAAAAAAAAAAAAAAAAAAAAAGAGCACCCGCAGCAGGCAGGCACCAGCTGCACGGGACCAACAGAGAAAGCATGACAACTGCCTGTTCATATGGGCTCCTTCTGCTTTGACTGGCCCCATCTCCAACCCCTGCACGGGACTGCATTTTTCTTTGAAAATGATTTTCCTATAATTCAATTATTAAGGAATGAAAACAAAAGCTTGGAGAGAGTTAGATTTGTTCACACTGTTGGTGGATGGCAGAGGTAGGATTTATTTTTTTCTATCTCTCTTCCAGTTTAGGGAAATGGCTAGCAAGAGACTGGACAATGTCACCTGAAGTGGATGACATCACTTGAAATAGATGACATCATCTGAGGTGGATGTCACCTGAGGTAGATGATATCACCTGAAGTGGATGATGTCACCTGAGGTAGATGATGTCACCTGAGGTAGATGATGTCACCTGAGTTGGATGAGGTCACCTGAGTTGGATGAGGTCACCTGAGGTGATGACATCATCTGAGGTAGAAGATATCACCTGAGCTGGTTAATGTCACCTGAGGTAGATGATGTTACATGAGGTAGGTGATTTCACCTGAAGTGGACGATGTCATCTGAAGTGGACAATATCACCTGTGTTGGGTGATGTCACCTGAGGCAGCTGGAGTCCACACCACATGGTTTCACCGGGGAAGGGCCAGTGACTTCCAAGGGGCATCTAGACCGCCTTTCTTCTTCCAAACTGGGTATTTCATTCTGGCCCTCGCATGGCTGCCTGTCCTAATGCAGTTCCACAACTTTCCTTACCAGCCTTGTCATCACCATTTTCCTTTTAATCATGTTTACACACACATGATCACGTGGTGGCAGAGCACACTTATTCTCAAACATTAATGCCACACAAAGTCCACCAGGAGAGGATACATTTAACCCTTTCAGCTTGTACAGCCAGAGCAGGTGTGAACACACAACATGGAGGCAGAGAGCAGTGTGCTCATGCCAACATGGAGACGCCAACAACGGCAAACATCAGCAAATGAGAAATCACACATCACCTTTCCAGTGTCTTAGAGTTAAACAAAACCCTTTCTTGAAAAACAGATTATTTGAATTTAGGCTTAGAATCAAATGGCTGAACTCAAACTCTATCTGGACGCTGGCAAGACTATGCTCACTATAGGATGGTAGCCACTGTAGGATGGTAGCTCAGCCTGGGAGCTGGGGACACAGGCTGCAGTAATTGCTTCTCATAATGGTGCATTATGCTAGGAAAACAAGGTGAGCAATTTTCCTAATCAGGCCATCAGGTGGAAATAATTAAACAAAATAATGCAGCAGCACCTCAATTATAATTGCAAAAAGCAGTCCTGATATGCCCTGTGTATAATGAAGGAAAATAATTTTTGAATTTGTGTAATTATTTGTTATTCTCAATAAACCTATATTGATCATTATCAATACAACATGTGTCACAAAAAAACACCCGATTAGACACTAAATCCAGATATTGGGGAGAATGTACAATCACTGATATCTACAAGACCCACTTCAGCTATGAATGATTATTTCCTCACAGCCTTGAGAGGTAGCCACAATTAGCCTTGTTTGTTGAGTGGGACAAGTAGGAAACGAAGAAAGAACATGGCCCTAGGATGACCTTTTGAGACAAGCCATCCTATCCTGAAAGACCTACATTGTCCCCAACAAGTGCTCTAGAAAGTTTTCCAATAATGGAATCGATCAGTGATAGACAAATGGTAGGGCACGGACAAGATCTCTCCTTAGGCAGGAGGTGGCGGAGATTACCCCGGAATCACCCTTTTCCAGTTCTGAAGTCTGGTGGCTGCAGTGTGAGGTGGCGTGGCACACCAGTGGCCTTGCCCCGCAGCTGCCAAGCGGAATCCTCTTGGCTTAAAGGAAAGTCCTGTGAGCCCGCAGCTGCTCCAAGTGCAGCCTTGTTGCTAGATGATTTATTAAATCCTTGCATTCTTTCAACTTCTCTAATGTTTGTTTGATTTACTTGGTATTATGCAGCAAACAAAACAACAAATTTTATAGTTTTACCTTTCAGATTTAAGCCTGGGATCCATTCTGAGTGAATTTTTGTATAATCTTTATGTCAAACCCTGGTGACACAAGTTTACCTTTATAACAAACCTGAACATGTACCCCTGAACCTAAAAATGAAAGTTTAAAAATTAATAAATAATACAAATTTAAAAACTTTATCTACCAAAAAAAAAAAAAGCTATGAGATTTAGGTGAAGGTTCATTTCTTTGCCTATGCATATCCAATTGGTCTTGTACTGTTTTATGGAAACAAGACTATCATCCCTCCTTTGAATTGCTTTTGTACCTTTGTCAAAAATCAGCTGAGCATATTTGTGTGGGTCTATTTCTGGGTTCTCTATTCAGTTTCATTGATCTCTATGGCTATCCCTTTACCTATACAGACAGTTCCTGTCCGATGGTTTGACTTATGATTTTTGCACTTTACACTGGTGCAAAAGTGATACCCATTCAATAGAAACCATACTTTGAATTTTGATCTTTTCCCAGGCTAGCAATATGTGATATGATACTCTCTCATGATGCTGAGCAGCAGCAGGGTGCCACAGCTCCCAGTCAGCCATGAAATCAAGAAAAACAACCATGAGATATTCAACACATTTTACAAGACGGACTTGTTAGATGATTTTGCCCAACTGTAGGCTAATGTGGGCATTCTGAGTGTTTGAGGTAGGCTAAGTATGATGTTCAATATGTTAGGTGTATTAAATGCATTTTCAGCTTAAGATATTTTCAATTTAGGATGAGTTTATCAGGACATAACCCCATCATAAGTCAGGGAGCATCTGTACTGTGGAATATTTTTAACATACTTTTGTGCCAATTAAATTAAAGTGTCTCTGTATCAATTGTAGTGATGTATTTCTTCATCTAAAAATAGTTTTATAATTCAGAAATTACACAAAGATTAATACGGAAAAATTTCCCCTTGAGATGGTTAGTTTACACAAATTACACTTGAACAGTATTTTCGGGTTTAAGTTGCCCCACGATAGTCCTCTGGGGGAAGAACCTAGAACTTCTCAAAACAAGGCTGAGCTGAATTCTCTCTGAACAGGAATTCAGCAGCTCTGGTTCATGCTGGCATCTAGTGGTGTGTGCATATACATTTAGATTAGGAAATCTGGTGCATATTTTTAACAATTAAGATAGATTCTTAACTCTCCGCTGAGTTTGTCTCTTATTGACCCAGATGACAGAAAACAGACAACAGGGGTCTCACCTGAGACTTGTTTGGCAGAACACCAGTTCTGCGGGATATGATGAGGGGTGTCAGGAACAGCTACAAAACTTGAAGGACTCGCCAAGTGAAACTAGGCAGCCCTCGTTAAAAAATGGTTAAGAATTTCAAGACGAAAACAGCAGCGCATTAAGTCAAGCACTGGGTCCTTCTAAGAGCACAGTCTTTTGGGATGATAGAGTTCCTGCATGCATGAAGCCAGCTTGGAAGCCTGTTTCTTGCTGAAACAATTTATAGAATTTAGATTTTATTACCTCAGTACCCTCCAGGGTGTTTAATAAGTTATTGTAAATTTTGGGTTTCTGGGAAGGGTGTATACTATTTTCCAAAAGGATTTGGTTCTGCATGTGAGTTATGGCCTCTTTTTGGGAAATAGTGTGTTACACTTACTGCAGATATGCCACATACCTATAATCAGATGTGGTGGCTGAAAATAAAGGAAGTAGATTACATTTGGCTGAAAAGGTAGGAATTCACTTTTCAGGATTCCTGAAAAGGATCAAAATCAGGAATGTGAAATTAAATGATTATTTCGATGGATGATCTACAGACGGCTTTCTTCAGAAGGGGTGTAGACAGGCTCTGTGACATGTTCACTGTTTGGGTCACATTCAGGACCATTTTCAAGCAAGGGGAGACTTGCTGTGGGAATTGCCACTCTAAGAATCACAAGGGGGATTCAAGAAACTAAGCTCGGGGCTCCACCAAGGTGTCCACAGAGTCACAGAGGCAATACTACTACTAACAATAGTAATAACAATAGCCAAGCTTCACCAAGCACCAACCATGGGAGAAGCATGAAGATTCCCATGAGCAATTACATAATCTTAGTGAAAACCCTGTGAGACCAGCTTTATGATTATCTCTATTTTGCAAGGGAGGCATTGAGGAACAGAGAGGTTAAATAACTTACTCAAGTTCACAGACCTTAAAAGAAGAGCCAGCCAGGGGTGGTAGCTCACACCTGTAATCCCTGCACTTTGGGAGGCCAAGACAGGCAGATCACTCGAGGTTGGGAGTTCGAGACCAGCCTGGCCCACATGGTGAGACCCCCGTCACTACTAAAAATACAAAAATTAGCCAGGCGTGGTGGTGGGCACCTGTAATCCCAGCTACTCGGGAGGCTGAGGCAGAGAATTGCTGGAACCTGGGAGGCAGAGGTTGCAGTGAGCCGAGGTCGTGCCACTGCACTCCAACCTGGGCAAAAAGAGTGAAACTTCGTCTCAAAAAAAACAAAAGAAAAAAAGAAGAAGAGCCAGAACTGGAGCACTGGCAGTCAGGCCCTTGAGGCCAAGCTCTCAGACTTGGCTTGCAGCAATGTTCATCTCATAGCCTCACAGGTCTCAGTATGACCCTATGTCCTACCCTGTATTGACCCTGAAGCTGCCTTCTTGCTCGCTTATCTCTATGCTGACACCAACACCTGATTAAAATGAAGTTTCTGGCAGTAGCAGCAGACCCAGGACCAGGAGTCTGGGGACAAAGCATCAAATCTGTATTCTGCCATAGACTGTGTGACCTTGAGGATGCCACTTGTCATTCAGCTTAAAATGAAGGAGATGAGATAATTTTTGAGACCCTTTTCAACCCTAAGATCCGGTATCCTAATTTAATGATCACACTCAATAAAATAGAGTTTGTGATATTGTCCAAAGTAAAACAATTCTAGAATATAAACTCCATAGACGCAACGATCATGTGTTATGTTAATCTTGGTATCTTGGAGGTCTAGAACAGTTCCTGATATACAGCAGGCTTTCAAACAATGATTGGGTTGATGAATGAATAAATGAGTGGTAAGTGAAGGAGTTAAATAAATGAGAAAGTGCAATAATCCGACATAAAGCAAATGAACATTATACACTTTTGTAAGCCTCACAAACCATGGCACCAAATTGAATCTTGCAATCATAGCATGGCCTTGGCCAACCTCAAGGTCCAAGGTCTCATCAACATTTAGTTGTTGGACCTATCATTGCTGGTAATAGGTACACAGTGTCTCTGAGTAAAAGCTATCATGTTGGCCCGAGAAAAAGCTTTCTTTTGATGCTAACAACATAAGGAACGAGGACTGATTGAGATAATTTATTTTTGCTTTCCAAAATGAGGGTGTCTTCTGGCACCTTTTGAAAAACAGCAGACCTTTCATCTCTCACGAGGCAGTGTAACATACATGCTGAGAGCTTGGTTCCTGGAGTTGGATTCACGGATTTCACCCCTACACACTCTAGGGGATGCCAAGCACACTGCCAATATCGACATCTTAGATTTATAAATTTTACCATTTTTTTTTTCTGGAAGGTAGCCATAGAGTGGCATGTTCTAAAAAACCAGTATATTTCAATAATTTTTCAGCAGATGAAAGTGAGGTATCATAAAGCAGAAGTACCCTTTTCTATTGCACCATTGTCATAGGTGCAAGCAACATCCCTGTTTACCACCCATTAGCTGTGCATATTTAGGCAAATTGCTGAACCTCTCTGGGTCCTAGTTTACTCATTTCCAAAATGGGAATATTAATATTACCTCCTGTATCATGGAGCTGTTGTGAGGATTAAAGGAGAAACTAGACACAAAACAGCTATGATAGGTCTTGCAAGTAGTACTCAATATATTAGTAAATATTAGTTCCACAACATATACACAGGCAAAACAGAATCAGAACTTAAATCACTTTTAAAAGATCCCTATGCAAAAATGTTATTCCAGTGCAGATCAGGCCTGGATCCCACTGTTCAGTTATTAATACAGTGGAACTGGAGTGAAGTCAGAAAGTCAAGTTAAAGGTAGAACAGATTTAAGTGAAACATAGTTCTATAAAGGTAGGACTAGCAACACTTCAGATGTTTGAACAGAAAGAATTCAGCACTGAGTACTTAGGAAGCATGTATTGGGAACCTCAGACAGAAGTGGCTGAGATCTGAGTCCCGTTGCACACATTGGAGCTGCCTAGCCATGCTAAAGCCCAACGCTTCCTTCCATATTAGTCTGTTTTTACACTGCTGATAAAGACATACTCAAGACTGGGAAGAAAAAGAGATTTAATTTACTCACAGTTCCACGTGGCTGGGGAGCCCTCACAAATATGATGGCAGGCAAGGAGGAGCAAGTCATGTCTTACAGGGATGGCAGCAGGCAAAGAGAGCTTGTGCAGGGAAACACCCCCTTACAAAACCATCAGATTTCATGAGACTTATTCACTATCACAAGATCATGAGAACAGCATGGAAAAGACCTGCCCCCATAATTAAATTACCTCCCACCAGGTCCCTCCCACAACAAGTGGGAATTCAAGATGAGATTTGGGTGTGAATATAGCCAAACCATATCACCTTCTGGACCCCTTCCCAATGCTCTGTGCCTCAGTCCAAATCAGGGAGGATCAATGTCCTCAACAATTTACAGTATTTACAAAAAAGTATTTTGTGACTGTAAAGCAACCTGGGGTCTTCTGAATAATACGAGTTGTAGGAACATGTATCTGCACATTAATGATGTCAGTGTCCATGGTGAGATAGCATTTGGGTGATCAGCATCCATGATACTAGCCCTTTGAACATCTGACTCATTGTTCAACCTAGTGGCAGTTCTCCAGACAGACAAATGGAAGGAGACAGTATAGAAGAAGGGTAATCACAAATGTTAAAGGCTCCAAAGTCCAAAGGCCCAGGCCTGAGTCTTGGCTGTGTGTGACACTGAGCAACGCAGCCTCAGGGCTAACCCATATGGCAGGACCTATACCACATGAGGTTGCTGAGTGGATGGAATGAGTTGACAGGTGTAAATTGAAAAGCACTTATAGACATGGAAGGAGACAGTATAGAAGAAGGGTAATCACAAATGTTAAAAGCTCCGAAGTCCAAAGGCCCAGGTCTGAGTCTTGGCTGTGTGTGACACTGAGCAATGTAGCCTCAGGGCTACCCCATATGGCAGGACCTATACCACATGAGGTTGCTGAGTGGATGGAATGAGTTGACATATGTAAATTGAACAGCACTTACAGTGTGTATTAGCTAGTCCTATTATTAATACAGTTATCATCAATATTATTAGAATGGACCACCTGGAGCTTTGAGGACACTCTCCTAATGGACTTCAGGCAAGTTTGGGTTCTGCACTGGATGCAGGCTATGGGACCTATTCAGCCCTTCTTTCCCCCAACCCCAAGCTTACTCAGTTGGATCTTCAGTTTCTACTAGTCTGTGGACAAGAAATGGTAAACCCTGAGGCAAACACACAGGAATATGAAGGAAAAGGGAGTGTCTGTCTCTGAGTGCCAAGTAGACCAGATCTAGACCCTAGAGCCCAGGTTCCAAGAAGGAGGAAGTGCCAGGACCATCTTTCTTGAGAGCCGACCAAGGAAGCCATGACCCAAGAAGACAGAGCCTTGTTGTTTATTTAGCCCCCTGAAATTCACCCCTCAACCCCATCCTGTAGTCTTCTTGTAAGTCTTTTCCTTGGTCTAGCTCCCTGGAGGCCGAATAAGCATAGAGCCCTGACCATGTGTGAGTTGTCATGTGCCTCTAACAAGCAGGATTATTCATTGTGACTTAATTATCCAAGATATAGATATTTACCATTGTTCTCTTCAGTTTTGTTTTGGTACCAAAGACAACAGATGCTAAATATTCCACAATATGAGAAGGATTAACAAGGCAGATCCCTCACCATAAATTTATGAAACCATTCACGCTTCATATTGGCTACCTCTCTCCTACTTCTCCTAAGCATCCTTTTGCCAAAATCATCAATGAACTTCTGGTTCCAAACATAGATCATTTCCTTCTCTTGTCTAAAAGATACTCAAACTTTAGGATAAAATTTAAACCCTTGACCTGCCCTACCAAGCCCTGGATGAACCCCAGACTTATTTCTCTGGTTCCTTCTTAGCTCACTGGGCTTCTGTGCATGCATCTTTTCCCATCTACTCGCTGACCAATGCCCTCTGCTCAGGATCCTTGTGTCATGGGACTCCATGATGGAATCATTTCTGAGTTTGTTGGCAACTCATCTCCATTTCCTCCTCATGCTTCTATTCTTCCATTGCTCTTTTTCATTGCACACTGTTTATTTTGCTTTCAGAATATTTCTTACTATTTGTAAGAAATCCACTTGTTTGTTTACTTAACTAATGTTTATCTTCTCTTCTAGATTATAGATCCAGAGGGTAGAGGTTATGAAGACAACCAAACAATTACAACTCCATCAAAGGGGGTATATTGAAAGAAACCAAGCATATTTGCTGAAAGAATGAGTTGCCCTAAAAATGTTTCTTAGTACAGAAAGTAATTCATCATATACTGTTGAATCAAAGAGTACATTATAAAATGCTAGGCACTGCTCAATCCTGTTAAAGTTTATATATGTAAAATATCTGTGTATATAACTTATATATACATTTACATGCATGTGTGTAGAGAGAAGTCTGGATGTTGAGGTCAAAATGGTCACAGTATCCATCTTAGCATGGTGACATCAGAGTGATTTTATTTTTTTAAATTTACTAGTCTTTTTTTAAATTTAAATATTTTTAAATTTAATTTTTTTATATTTAAAAGGTATCTGCTACCTTTTAATAATAAACATGTACTACTAATGTATTCAATAATTTATAAAAAGAATATGATACAAATTAAGACCCCTACGTTAATTTTTTTTTTTTTTTTTTGGTGAGATTGGGTCTCACTCTGTCACCCAGGCTGGAGTGCAGTGGCACGATCTCGGCTCACTGCAACCTCTGCCTCCCAGGTTCAAGCAGTTCTTCTGCCTCAGCCTCCTGAATAGCTGGGCGCACACCATCACGCTTGGCAAATTTTTGTATTTTTAGTAAAGACGCGGTTTCACCATATTGGCCGGGCTGGTCCCGAACTCCTGACCTCACGATCTGCCCGCCTCGGCCTCCCAAAGTGCTGGGATTACAGACGTGAGCCACCATGCCTGGCCGAGTTAATTTTTTATTAATGTTTAGACTCTCCAACTGGAACATGCCCCCTTAATGAAGGAAATAATACAGGATACATCTGTGAACCTTGTCTCTCTTCCCCTGGTACATGTGTTCATGTGTATACATGTGTGGATGGACATGAAACAAAAGCATACAAAATAGCAGAGGAGAGAGTGTAACTCTTCTTGTTATAAAGTATTAGATGATAAGTTCCTGAGATGCAGAAATCACCACTACAGATTTCTTAGTTATTTCCTTTGTTATGTTTGCTCTCACACCTGTGGATCATATCGTGTTGATAAAAATCTATATTAGTGACAGGAAGGCTATGTGGATCTTCTGAGTATTCGCTAATTTATGTAATTCGCTTAATCAATTTCTTTTACCAGCATGAAATGCTAACTCATTCCAAAATAAAAATCTTAAACAAGGTTTTAATTAACATTTGTATTGCTATGGGCATGTATCTGCATAATGTACCCTACTTGGTAGATCCATTTATGCTGCAGTAGAGTGTCAATAAAGACGTTGAAATCCTTCTTTATTTTGGTAGTATTTTGTATCTCACAAAACTGTAACATCTCTTAATTAAAGAGAATGTTCATATGGCTTCATTGTGAGTTAAAGAGTTGAAGCTGCAGATGGATTACAGGATTCCATTCATGGTGGTCTGTGTTCCCGTCTGTGTTCCTGCTGGGGAAGCCAGGTTTCCACAGTCCTACTCCTCATGACTAGGTTATTTCATGATCAAAATAAAATCTAGGTTTATATCATCACTTGTTATGTCCAATATGAGTTCAACATTATTTTTAAATAGTAAATTCACATTAGTAATCTATGAGTTTTCATTTGGTCAATATAATTTCACTGGTGAAATTTTTAAAAAAGTAAAGGAAAGGTAATGTCCTCATAACAAACACTAGTAGATGTAAGATGGGTCCTATTTTCTCTGCTTTACATCATTCCTACAGTTGTATTGATTACAAGTGACATGAAATGAAATATTTTAAAGTTTTAGTTATTCTACCAGATTTACAGCAGCTCTACATCATATTTGTATTCCTATCCACTTTACAAAGTTGACAAACAGGCATTTATGTCAAGCTTTCTGGCTGTGAACTTAGTATTTTCACCAATAATTTAGAAGAAAGTAAGTGAAGGAAAAACACTTAAATACCCTAATCTTGTGCAAAATGGGGATTTCCTTAAGACAAGGAATAAGGTACAATAATAGAAGAAAAACTGCTGCTTTTACTTTTCTTTTCTTCCTTGTCTTTCCAGCATTAATAGGGGCTACTCTTTCCTTTCTCAACTTTGAAATATTCTAAAACATGTTCAAGGGAGGATTCATAACTAAAACTGGAGACTCAGAATACTAGATTGTGGCCAATCTATCATTTTTCCCACTCTTTGCCATTCCCTGAGGGTATGAGGTGTACACTTGTCAGGGCTGTTGACTTTAGAGTCCGACATGTAACTGGCAGCCAAGGTCGTGATAGCAGAATGTCTGGAACAGAGGTTTTAAATGTTCTTGTGTGGCTTCGCTTGTCTCTGACACTGCTGTGATCTGCCTGAGAAGAGAAAAACCCACATACTTACTAGCATAAGGGAGAGGAGAATAAAGTAGGGCCAATCTGGCCCAATCTGGTACCTGGAGACAAGTCCAGCCTAAACCGGTTGAGCATAGCCAATATCCAGCCACCTGGCACACCCATGAGCAAGAGAGAGAGATGCTTTTAGATTCAGGGGCTATTTGTTACACTGCATTATTGCAGTAATGGCTGACTAATACATATTCTATTTTTAAAAACTGGGGCATAGCATAAAATATTTACAAAATGAGTAAGAACTGATACAATTATCTGGGCCTGATCCTCTTATCTGGTAGATGAGAACACTGAGGCCCATGATGTTGTAACTTGCTCCAAAGTAGAGAAGAGAATAGGATCAAGGTCTTGTGATGCTCAGTGACTGTTCACACTGAACAATGGCAGATTACATACGATGGTGGGATTTGTAATGTACCCTGGATGATGCTGTCTACCTCCATTCCCTACATGTGCCTCACTCACTGTCCATCCCACGTTCTTCCTTCCTGCTTCAAAGCTTCTCTAGCACTGACCTACGCTTGCCCTACATTGTCTATGTTTTCTGTTTAGTCCATTTGGGCTGCTATAACAAAATATGGTTGTGGAGCCTGGGGAGTCTAAGAATAAGGCCCCAGGAGATTCTGTGTCTGGTGAGGGCATATTCTCTGCTTCCAAGATGGTACTTTCTCTCTGTATCCTCACATAGTGGAAGAGACAAGGCAGCCCCTTGAACATCTGTTATGAGAGCACTAATCCCATTCATGAGAGTGGAGTTCTCATGTCTTAATCACTTCCCAAAAGGCTCTACCTCTTAATATTATCACATTGGGTATTAGGTTCCAACACATGAATTCTGGGGTGACACCAGCATTCAGATCACAGCACCTCAGAAGCTTTAATTGCGTGCTGGCCTCTGGGCTGTGAGGTGACTCAGTTCACTCTGGGATAATGCAACATTGGTTCTGTTCTGTTGGAGACTGGTGACTTAAGTGAGTCGTCTCTTTAAATCACATTCTATTTCCATGGGTTTGTTTTGTTATCCCAAATCACTTTCCAAATCTCAGATTGGCAGGAAATCCTAATTAAACCCTTTGGGGTATCTCAGCTGTGAAGCCTGTAGTTGATCATGTGTTATCATTAGTCAGCTAATTTCATATTTGAATGGAGATTACAATTTAGTATCAAAGTCCCTTCTTATGCCCCCCCTTGCCCATCAACTCACTTTCAGGTAAATAAGGGAGAACATAAAATGAAACATCTGGCACACAAGGTCATAGATAAAATCTACTACCCTCAGAATGGCCTCTGAAAATCCAGTTAGGATTTAGAATTAAGGTTGGTTCTTTCCAGATGCCAGTTAACTGAACCCTTGCTCTGAAAAATCCTCATCTCCTTCAGAAAACCTTCACTACATAGTAACTATGGAAATTTGCAACTAAGACTATATAAAACATGCTTGATGTTCTTTGAAAGAGAAGCATATTCTTGTTTTCTCTAATGACTTGGATTTTACAGTTCACATTGAATGCAAATAATAAGACTCTATTACCTTCAATGCAAGGATCTTCAATTAGTCTAGGAAATTGGTTTCTGTATTAGAAAAATATGTGCATATCTGTTAAGATGAACACATGGCTTAATGAGGGATCAACTTGCCTGTATATTAGAGTTTCAGTAAAATGCTCTTGGTTTTGGAAACAAAGGTTTAAGAGGATACGTTAGCTTTATATTCTTACATGCGAACTTATTACCTGACAGACATCAAGAAGTGATGTCAAGAATACCTAAAAGCTGTTTAAGTTTAAATAGTAATTTAGGTTTATTAAAACCATATTAGTTATTTAGGTCTAATACCACTGTTTAAAGTGTTCCTGAAAGATTATTCCATGGTCCAAATAATGGATACTGATGGTCATTGCATGCTGAAATGACACGCTGGCTTGTCTGCTTGACTTTGTCATCAATGAAGGCAACTGTGGACTCTGCTAAGGCCATGTCATGTAATCCAATGGAAAGGTCCAGTCCTATGGCCACTGGGCACAAGGAATGTCAGCCCATCTTGGATGTTGTCAGTGGAAATCTTCACTGCATACAGTGCTTTGCTGGTCAGACCCCATTCAGTATCCTTCCAGTTTATCTTCCGTTAAGCACCCAGGGCCCCCTCTGCAAAAAAGTGAAGGATCAACTGCATTAAGGAAGAGCGATTCCCAGTCAGTGTTTCTGCCAATATTAAAACCAGCAAAAAAGCAAATGTGTTTAGTGTGTGGTTTACAATGGCCAGAACAAGCTCTGGCCAAGTCTCAAAGTGAATTTCATTTAAGAATCACTCTCAGCAACTCAGGTTTATGGCTCTCCCCTCAAAGGAAATAATTCTACTGACTACCATTAAATAAACATATCTGTTTCCAACTTAAAGTAGAGCAACCACATGTTCCCTAAGAAATCTAGAAGTCTTTTATTGGAAATAGTACTTAAGAATGAAAATATAAATCCCTATGACTTTCAAAGTCCTGTTGGGAAAATACTAATGACAGGGCCGGCCCCAAGTGCAGCAAAGATGACAAGGTACACTCACAAATAGAGACAGGATTGAGTGATGCTGAAGACCCCAATGTCTCCTCCTCTACTGATGAGGTAGCCTGTCTGCCAAGGTGCTCTCCCGCTTGGTCACCTCCTTGTGTTCCTGTGCTGTGCTTATTCTGTCATGCTCTGGCAGAGATGGTGTGGGATGCAGATGAGATCCCTTCCCTAGCGGCACAGGGGTCACTGTAGGGAACCCACCGATGAACATTTCTTCCTCAGGGTGGAGGATTTACTAATCAGGCTAAGGTTGGGCATGTAGGTGAACGAAACTCGACTCCTTACAGTCTCATACCCAAGCATGGGCTGCATCATGGAAGGTGGAGATTGCTGCATTACCATCACAAAACCTAACACTGACAATTTCCTTCTAAAAGCCCCATGACTCATTTTGGTTGCAAAAGGTCTAGGATAAGTAAAGACCATGAACAAACTAAAATGTACTTATTGTATTTTTCACAAACCTCCCTCTGAAATATTTATTCTTTTCTGGGTACCATTACTGTTCGTGTGCTTTATGGTTTGACAACAATGAACCACCTCTATCCAAGGCTATAGTGTGTAAGAGTAACCTATGATCACAAAACATTACTCAAATTAGGAAAAAAAGTATTTCAGACATTCCAGACCCAATGGAAAGACTGATTCTAATTTACACAGCCAAATGCTATGGCAAACTTTCCTTTTCTTGGTTTTTCTAATAAAAAACACATTCATCATGCAACATAACTCCTTACTGTGGTTATGGCAACTCTGAATACAATACATTTGTACTTTCACCAACAATAATCATTTTGAAAGAATAAGCACATTTCTGTTGGTGGTGAATTACATTAATTTTTTTCTCCTAAATCAGACAGCTTATCTGTGATAGGTATTCCACAAAATATAGCAGCATAACGAGGAGGAGCGTGATGCTTATATCGATCAACTTCAAACCTACTTGGAATTTTTAAGTTCTATTTTTATGTGATTGCTCTATTCTTCAAGACCAATTTACTTTGCTAAAGGGCATTTTTGATCAATTAGATCTTTATTTCTACAGTTGTTATAATATTAGCCTAATAAAATTAAGCATTTCTTGTATATGTTGAATAAAATTCAATATAAAGGCTAACTTCCTTCAATAGGTCAACATGGAAATCAACTGTGTTTTATAGTCTGTTTATTGTGTGTGATGATTTTGTATGTGTCAACTTGACTGGCTAAGGGATGCCCAGATAGCTGGTGAAACATTAATTCTGGATGTGTCTGTGAAGTGAGGATGTTTTTGGAAGAAATCAGCATTTAAATCAGTAGGCTGAGTAAACAAGATGGCCCTCAGCAATGTAGGCACACACCATCCAATCCATTGAAGGCCCAAATAGAACAAAAACATAGAGGAAGGGTGAGTTCATTCTCTCTTCTTGAGCTAGAACAACTTTCTTCTCCTGCAATGGACATCGCAGCTCCTGGTTCTCTGACATTTGGACTCTAGGACTTACACTAGTGGCCCCCCAGTTCTCAAGCACTGGAACTTGGACTGGGAATTATACCACTGGGTCCCCTGGTTCTCAAATCTTGAGACTCAGGCTGACTTGAGCCACCAGCTTTCCTGGTTCAGCTTGTAGGGAAACGATCATGGGACTGCTTGACCTTCCTAATAAATAATAATCAATTTATCTATAATAAATCAATAATAAATCAATAATATTTATCATAATAAATCAATCTATGTATCTATCTATCTACTTTATCTAATCTTCTACTGGCTCTCTGATTTCTCTGGAGTACTTTAATGTATGCTGCAAACATAAAATCTATTTCTTTTGTTTTTAGGAGTATATTCTCACAAAATCAACTCAAAAATATGAGAGTTTTGTCTCTGAATGGAGGGTGAAAAGGCTAAATCTTGTTCATATTTATTTTGTTTTCTTGTTGCTACTATAACAAAATGCCAGAAACTTAGTGGTTTAAAACAACACACATTTATATCTTACACTTTTGGTGGTTAGGAGTTGAACTTGAGTCTCACCAAACTAAATGAAGGTGGGCAGGACTGCATTTATTCAGAAGCCTCTGAAGAGAAAATTATTATTATTATTCCTTTTCCAGCTTTCAGAGGCTGCCGAAATTTCTTGGCTTGTGGCCCTTTTCCCCATCTTCAAGTTCAGCACCATAGACTCTCTCTGGCCATCTTCTGTAGTCACGCCTCCCTCTGACTATGTCTGAAAAAGGTCTTCTGCCTTTGAGGATGGATATGATTAGTTTGGGCCCACCTGGATAATAGAGGATAAACTCTCTACCTCAAGGTCATTTAATTGCAGCTGCACCCTTACTTCCCTTTTCCCATGGAATGTAACATAACACAAGTTTTGGGAATTAGGATGTAGGCATATTTGGTGGGGGAGCATCATTCTATCACAATATTTTTATATACATGACTATTTCTCAAGTATATTCCTGACCTATAAGAGCTGTACATCCCACAATGTGAAATTGTAAATGCATGACACTAATCTGTATCCTTGTATTCTCAGAAATGAAAGATGAAAAGAAAACATCGTTATTACATTCACTTTTTAAAAATCAAAATAAACTTGTACCTCCCACAGATGTTCATGTGTGACCAAAAAAGTGATTTCAGGAGTCATCTATGATGCATTGTCTAATGCTATATTCTAAACAGTAATCAAGCAGACATTTTAAAAGCTAGTTCTGCTGCATCATATGGCTTCTGCCTATGTTCTTCTGGTGGCAGTTTTTGTTGAAGATAAAGGCATGAAAACATTGAGCCAAGGTAATCAGAAGAGCTAACATCTATATATCTTTTTTATTTCTAAACTTCTTCAGTTTCTTTGATGAAACAGTCTTAAATTTCTTAATAAAGATTAGGCATACCGTACCTCATAGGAATTTTCACAATTACATTAATATATTTGACTTAAGCCTATTTTTAATTAATTCTATACATTATAATAGTTGATGGCCAAATCCACAATACATAAGCCAATTAAAATATTTCTTCAAAGGCAGAAATAAAATTTAATATATTAAGTTTGATTTTTTGTGTTTAAGAAAGTTCTGCCTTGGGATACACAGGAGAAAAACTCAATGAAATGTTCAGTGACATTTCTCCATACACATCAACATAAATGTCAATATGCAGTGAAAAGTCTTACAAAGCTATACAGGAAATGGTTAACAAGTTACTCTGGTACTCATTTAAAAAAAATTTTTCTTCACGCCATGGCACAATAGCACCTCTATAAACAAAACCAAACAATGTAACATAAAATAATACATCTGAAGATTCCTGCTTGCTTTGATAGTGGGAAAACCAGCAGAACAAACCACTTTTAGTTTGCTGAAGAGGCCGTCAAGTACAGATTTTTAAAATGCTCCAGTCCTGACTGACACTTGAAAATAGATCCCACATGTTTTTGATGTAGAACTGTTTGCCTTCAAATTCTGGCCACAATCTTATTAATTCATTCACAACTACATGAAACTCAGCACTTTGCTTTTAGTAATGAAAAAAAATGTTATTTACCCAGAAACACAAGCTTGATGGCGTTGGAAAAAAATATTTACAGGGATAAAGCCCTTGATTTAGGATTCATGGACAATGACTTCAAAACATTTGATGAATTGCCCATATTCACAGCCTACAACATAGGTTTTAATTCAGAAATAAAATTTGCTTGCAAATGTTTGAGATTTTTATCTTTCATAGGCATGAAGTTTATCTAAGCCATCAGGGCTCACAAAGTCTATGTTACATATGATTGTTATTGAATATACTGAGACTTTACCAAAGGTAAGTTTTGTTGTTGTTGCTGCTTTTTAATGACAGACATTACTATATCTCTGAAAAGAAATGTTTAGGAAGCTTCTTACTAAGGAATTCATATGTAAAATTTCCAGTAATAATTGAACAGTACTACTTGTTTCTTTTTTGCATCTTAGGATTTCAATCTTATTTTATAAACGTGTGAATCTCTGCAGGTCACCTACCCTCCTGCTCAAGATATGTTCTGTTGGTGGGCATTCTGGCCAGTTGGCTGGACCATTCCAGGATGGATGAAAATCTGTATGCCTTGTCCTTCAAGGGCAGGCCTACAAATAAGCATGCATGTCAGCGGAGTTGGGGGCAGGAAGGCCAAAGATTTCTGAGATGCTTTGCAAGTCATCTCTGGGCATTCAGCCCCATCATCCAGAGGCTCTGCCCCACTGGAATTTGGATCGCCTGTTGATGGCTGAGGTTAAGTTGTTCAGACTCCAAAGGGCCACAATGTAAGAGAAGACCAGTCTCCAGCATTTATAAAAAAGAACAGGTGGAATTTTAATGAAAGGAGAGCACTTACTATTATGGCCCAGCTCCCCATGGCAGTTTCTACTGGCTTAGACATCCCTTCTTTTTGAATGAAACATAAATCTTTATAAAAAGATTAGTGGGGCTGCTTTAATGGTTATGAAAGGTAACAGACTTGGGGTAGTAAAGAAATTGCCACATCAAACACGAGATAATTGAGTGTTTCTTGGTTTTGTATCCATGTGATGTATTCATAAGAATCCTACACAATTAGGCGTGTGGGGCTCGTATCATGTCATATTCAGTCTGCACCAGGTATATATAGCTGTCAGAATAAATTACATTAAAATTGCTTTCTCAGTTGCATCAAACATCCATGTGCCAAAGCACAACAATGATAGTAATTTAGCCGCAACTGTTTCCAGAACACATGGTGGACTGCCTAGAAGTGTACAAATAAATCAAATCACTAGGGTTAGAATTTCAGGGTGGCTGCAGGATGTGTGCATGCCAGAAACTATTTGGATTCTCAACATCAATGCAATACTCAAGTGTTCCATTATTGGAACACTAAACATGTGGAGTTATTTATATCCTACTGCTCAAGGTCATCATCAAAGTCTGATTTTTCACTGATGCAAAAATTCAAAAAATTGCAACCTCCAGCATAAATGGGTTTAAGGAGGAATTCCCAGTTCACTGTGCATACTGGTTATGACAGAAGGGTCCCTCAACAGTCAGCGCTACTGCTGAAGGATTCTAATTGATTACCTCCCTGGGACTATGAAGTACCGATAGGCCCCTCAACCAGGAGAATTTCAAAAATAATTTTTCTTACCCATTATACACAAAATCAAGATGATTAAATATGGAGAAAAATACATTCAATGAAAAATACAGAACACTGTATAGGTACACAGACTGTATGTACTATATATAGATACAGAGCACTATATAATATCTATAATAGTATATACATACTATGTATACACTATATTACATACACAGACACACACACACACACACACACACAGGTATCCTGGAGGTATCCTGGAAAATACTCTGTAAATGCATCAATCTAACTTGTGAAATAAAAAACTGAGTATTCAAATCTGATTTCTGAACAATTACACCTTTTACAAGCTGGTTCAGGAAATGTGTGCATCGGGACATAAAGAGGTTTATGATATTTAGTGAAGTTAAGAAGTTAAAGAGTGATATCGTATGCAATTCTTGTTTTGCTCGTAAACATTTTTAAATTGAAAGTTTAGTTTCAACAGTTACTCTAATAACTTATTAGCATTATACAAAGTATAAAATATATTACCTGCCAAATAGTATCAAGCAAACTTCTATATTCTATTTCATAAAGCATACAATACAGCACTCATGCTCTAGCAAGCAGGATGCTACTAGGTTATGTGATATCAACGTCTGTGAGAGTTCCCTACCAATAGAAAAAAAGAAACTCAAAATGTTAGGATTTAGTTGCTTTTTTTTTCGTGCATGATGCAAACCATTCTCTACCAAGGCTCATAGAGCCTTGGTAATAGCTGCAAAGATGATGTGATCTAGGATTTGTGCCAAGTGTTATATTCTATACAGGAAAATAGGGAAATCTGTAAAATTCTGGCTTGGGCTGAAATCAGTAGTTTATGCTTCAGTTGTTGAATTAGACATAATTAGGTAATGCCATATTAAGTTCAGAATGGCATTTAAAATGAGTTTGGATATTTCCAGTCTTTCTTTGCCTGCTGCTAGACAGAAACATGGCTGCCTCTCTGGTTCCTGAATTTTAAAGACTTTGTGTGTGTGTGTGTGTGTGTGTGTGTGATATGTGTATATCTATACATACATGCAAACACAAAGTAATATCACACACTTATGTGAATTACTGCATAAAATCAAGCTTAATGTATAACCTTTTTATCTGCTTTCTGACCTTATAGGATTAATATGTGATAAGCGTACTCCCTTATCTCCTTCAGAATGTATTCTTTCTTGAGAAGATAAGGTGGAGAGATCTACTGAAAAAGCAATGCACAGTCCTGTCATATTGTCCTAGCATGACATAAAATTCCATTGTATGTCACACTAGGAAAGGTCACACTGACAAGCTGACAGCTGCAATCCTGACAGATTCTGCACTATGACAGGCAAATGACTTTATGTCCTCAATGCACAAAATGCCTGCAACAACAAAATGCATGTTTTCCTTTGCATTTTCAAAACACCCCGGAAAGCTTCAATTACCCTCAACGATTTTCCAGCTATCCTTGGGGACCACTGCCCATGTCCTGATCCAACACCTTAGGATGACAATTCCACCATCCATCTGAGCATTGCTTAGTACTAATGCCAATAAATATTTGCTGCTGTTGATGACAAGAGATAAACAAAAGTAGAACATCAAAGTGCTACCACTCTTCTTTTAAGAACAGATAATATTCAATTAAGAAACATTTATATTGAAATGCTTGAAGCACTGAGGTTATATAAAGTACAAACAGTCCCTGCCCTCCTGTAAAAGTATTCTAACTGAAAAGCTCAGGAGATGAACTGATCAGTCACTAACAAGACTAAAAGGAAGTAAGAGCCTTGGCCCTTGAATCAGCAAAGGCATCCATTGTGTGTAAGTACATCGAAGCAGGGGATACGTCCTTGGCTGGGCCTATGCCTGGCACATGAAACTATTCTACTCTCCAACAGGGCCCTAACATGGGAACAAGGTTCACGAGTACACCCCAAATACCTGCCTAGGTAGGATAAAGAAAAACACATCCTAATGAGCAAACTTACGGACTGAAACAGAAAGATATATATAAGCCAATTAGACAGTCTGTCACCATGGCAAAGTCTGCTCATGATGAATCAGGGCAATTTTCTCTTTTTTCTAATCTATATCAAATGTCTAAACTCTCACCATGTTCAGGGGACTGTTCAGGTTTCACTCCCAGTTATGAAAGGCGGCATAATGAAACAATGAAAGTGTCAGAAACTCAGCCTAGTCACGTGTTCGTATGTGGCTTTAGCCATATCATGTGCTCTGAGTTTCTTTTGTTCTTCTGCGAAATGAAGATTACAATACCCAAATTGAAGGATTGTCAAAAGGATGAAATGAAACCATATCTGTGAAAGTTTTCTGTGAAGACCACTCTGAAACACTCAATTTTCAATTACCCAATTTTCCCACTTTAAAAAATGTATGACTAAAGCAGAAAAAGCAATATAACAATGTAAAGGCACTATATAGAACAGAAAGGAATCCTTCTAGAATGAAGAGGAAGGATGGGCAAACAGTTCACACAGGGAAGTGTTTAATAGCTGCAGAGTTTATACAATTCATCTTTGAAAAAAACTAAGTGATTTCCATACATGCAAATCACCTTCCCAAATCAAGGGAAATCAAAAGAAAATGTAGAAGTCGCCACAAGAAGGTCTCTGCAGTATCTCAGGCAGAAGCATTCTTCTCAAAGTAGGCTAAATATACAGAGAGGAAACACTACCAACGGCTTAATCACAGACTTTGGTGATGACTTTGGTGATGGGTACCTCTCCTTTCGAGTGTGTGGCACCATAAAATAGTAGGAGAGGCAGGGCTAGATAAATTCTATCTCGACGTCCACCAGAATGGGTGAGGCAGAGGTCCTCAGACTTACAAACTGCGCACAACCTGCTGACCTTGGTAGGCTGGAGAGAAGTGAAGGGGAACAACTCATACAGAAATATAACCTGATATCAGAAGGTACTTCCCTGTAAATGGGGGATGACTCCTACTAATCTAGTTATGCTTTCCCCGCTCCGAATAAACCTTTTGCAAGTACCTGATCTAGGAAGACTTCCACCAAAAAGCGAGACACAGATCAAGAAGCTCCCAGCATGGGATTGATATCAATGTAATGTAAGACCAGATTCGGAGAAGCACTGGAAAAACAAGTGGAACATAATGCTCCACCAGAAAGAGTAGTTATTGAGCCGATGAAGCATTTGAACAAAATGTATGGTCATGAATGAAAAGAACTGAATGAAGCAATCAAATAGCTCAGAGCAGAGGTAAAAGATGAAGTTCAGACGAGAGAAAGATGGAATAAAAGCTATCAGAATACTTGAAAGAAAAAAAGGGAATTAAAAAATAAAAAAACTGATTGCCATATTGTAATCAACCCAAAGAAACTAGACACTGTTCAGAAGAGGAAGAATTGCATTAGAAACATAAACCAAGCCAGGCACGGTGGCTCACACCTGTAATCCCAGCACTTTGGGAGGCTGAGGCTGGTGAACTTGAGGTCAGGAGTTCAAGACCAGCCTGGCCAACACAGCAAAAACCCGTCTCTACTATAAATATACAAACATTAGCTGGGCATGGTGGCAGGCACCTGTGATCTCAGCTACTGGGGAGGCTGAGGCAGGAGTATCAGTTGAATCTAGGAGGTGGAGGTTGCAGTGAGCCGAAATCACCCCACTACATTCCAGCTTGGGCAACAAAGTGAGGCTCTCTCTCAAAAAACAAACAAAACAAAACAAAAAAACTACATGGATGACAGATAAATAGATTGATGGATTGATAGATAGATGATAAATAGATAGATAGGAAAAAATATTCAAGGAAGAGAGACAGGGAAGAAGACAAGGAGCTTCAAAATCTGCATAACTGGTGTGCTCGGGGAGGAGCAGCACATAAATGAGCTAAAAAGTATTAATATACCTAATGCTAAATGACGAGTTAATGGGTGCAGCACACCAACATGGCACATGCATACATATGTAACAAACCTGCACATTGTGCACATGTACCCTAAAACTTAAAGTATAATAATAATAAAAGAAAAGAAAAGAAAAAGAAAAAAGTATTAAATATAATTTTTTTAAATAATAGAGAAGTATCATTACAAGAAGGCTTGAATATGCAGATGAAAATGATCACAATGTCCTAAGAATAGTTGCTATTAAAAATTTAGCAAGAACTGTATCTAAATTAGTATTTCATTAATTGGACTTTTATAGATAAATTATAATTAGAAAAAAATTTTTTTAGAGTTCACTTAAAAAAAAGTAAATTAAAATTACACCAATCTCAGATTTTCTCACAGTCACAATCTACTTATCAAACTATTGGGATAACATCTATGAAATTCTCAAGAAAATAAAATGTTATACCCAGGCAGAATAACATTTAATTATATGATTACATGATTACAGGTCACATTTTCAAATGGGAAAATAGGCAGGAATTGCAGGGGCTGTAAAATCTTCCTGACAATCAGAAAAAAAATTAGCTAATGAGAAAATGAGGAAAGACCACTAATATTGAATTCTAGCTAATGATATGTATGCTAACGTGTTCAAGGGTAAAGTCGATTGCTATCTGAAAATTATTGTGAAGTGCAATACACTTCACAATAATACAAAAATTATTGTGAATACAATGGAATGATGAGTATCACTAAATGGATAGCTAACAGGTAAAGCAAATACTGCAAATATTGATTGTACAATCCAGGTAATGGTTAATGGGTGCTCACAATGCAATTATTTTCATATTTCTATATATTTATGACTTTTCATAATAAAATGATGAAAAATAAATCACAAAACCATAGCAAAGTATTGTCTCTCCGCATTTATTCTATTTAACTATAGTATTAGGAGTAAAATATCTGTGGAAATTACAGTACGGAAATCAATTGTAAATCATGGCAATTTAGAATTACTGTAACAAAAGTCCATAGGACAAAGAAGATGAGAGATAAGGGATAGAGGGATGCCTATACAGGAATCAAATAGATTCTTTAATGGTGATAAATCAATTAATCAAGATATAAATACTGGAAAAACCAATAAAAATATAACCAAGTTAATTTGGGGAGTGGCATACTTAGAATACTTTATAATTTCATCTCTGGCCATAGTGGGAAGTTGACACTGTGTTTGGAAAAAGAAGAAGGCTGGCTGGGCATGGTAGCTCACACCTGTAACCTCAGCACTTTGGAAAGCCAAGGCGGGAGGACTGCTTGAGCCCAGGAGTTCGAGACCAGCCTGGGCAATATGGTGAAACTCCATCTCTACCAAAATAAACAAAGTTAGTCAGGTGTGGTGGCACATGCCTGTGGTCCTAGCTACTCAGGAGGCTGAAGCGGGAGGATTGCTTGAGCCCGGGAGTTTGAGGCTGTAGTGAGCCACAGTTGCACCACCACACCCCAGCCTGGGGGACAGAGAAAGACCCTGTCTCAAAAAAAATAATAAAATAAAACAAACAAACAAATAAAAAAACCCGTATTATATCAATTTGTAATTACAGAGTTAGCCATTATAAAAACTAAAAAAGCCCACATTTTCATATTATGAAAAGAAATATTGCACACACTTACACAGAAAAAGAGGGGAAAATGCAAAATAAAGATATAAAGAGAAAGAACAACATAAAATATGATATTTACAACGTGAATGTGCTACATATGCCTCCCTTTGGACCACGAACTTAACTATACATTGTTTTGGTAAGTTTTAAAGTATTTACAAATATCAAATATTAATAATGTGGAAAGGCAAATCAGGCAAATTGGAAAGGAAAGCCATGGCCATGTTCTGAGTAGCAGACACAGTTAAAACAGGGTAGAGAGCATTCCTGTGACAAAGCATGGCCCTTTATGATGAGTAAGCATATACTCAGCAATAAACATGTAAGAGGTATGAATATGTGCACATGATGAAAATATTACATCAAATTTAATAAAGTGAAACCTACAAGAATTTTTTTAATAGGCAGAAGTATGTCAATAGTGAGGGACTTCAATTCACATTTCTCAGTCCATGACTGACCCAGTATACAACGAAAGCAAAAATAATGAAGATTTAAACAACATAGTTAGATCTATTTGTACTTTACCTAATTCTATAACCTAAGGACAGATAATTGACCTTCCTTCCCAGCAACTGAGGAAGAAAATGCCAATCTTGAAGACATGTTAGGTCACAAAGAGAAGTTCATTAAATATTTCCCCACAAAGTTATAACTTATCAGGATTTATGACCAAGAATTCACTCTTGAATCACAAAGGAAACAAAACCAGAGATTGAAGAACATTTACAAAAGTTGTATATGAAGTGGAACCTAGGTAATATGTTAAAAGCAATGCTCAGGAGACATTTTAAGTCTCGTACACATACATATATAAATAATAAGAAAGGATGAAAATAAATGACATAAGCATCCAACTGAAAGAACTAGAAAAAAGCCAATAAAATATGCATGAGGAAAGCAAAAGGAACAAGTTAATAAAAACATATATACAAGAATGAATGCATTTGGAAACAGAATCATGTTAGAGCTATTAAGTAAATGTAAAGTTTTAAGATAAAAATTAGATTGTTGATTAAACATCAAAAACAAAAATAATGAAGATTTAAACAACATAGTTAGATCTATTTGTACTTTCCCTAATTCTGTAACCTAAGGACAGATAATTCATATTCCTTCCCAGCAATCAAGGAAAAAATTGCCAATCTTGAAGACATGTTAGGTCACAAAGAGAAGTTCATTAAATATTTCCCCACAGAGTTAGAACTTATCAGGATTTATGACCAAGAATTCACTCTTGAATCACAAAGGAAACCAAAACGGTGATTAGAGAACATACACAAAAGTTATATATGAGAGTAGAACCTAGGTAAGATGCTAAAAGCAATGCTCAGGAGACATTTTAAGTCTTGTACACATACGTATATAAATAACAAGAAAGGATGAAAATAAATGACATAAGCATCCAACTAAAAGAACTAGACAAAAAAATCAATAAAATACTCACAAAAAAGCAAAAGGAACAAGTTAATAAAATCATAAACACAAGAATCAATGCATTCGAAAACAGAATGATGTTAGAGCTATTATATACATCAAAAGTTTTGAAATAAAAATTAGATTGTTGATTAAGCAAGAAAAGAAGAACAAAACACAAAATTAGAAATGAGAACAGGGAATGAATCAGATAGTGATGAAATTAAATGCTAGAACATACCGTTCGATAAGAGAAGGAAATTAAAACTGTGCATATTAAAAAAGAAAGGAAATTACCATTGTTTGCACAAAATATAACTGCATAAATAAAAAGTTCATGAGAACCAATGGAAAAACTCTTAGACGTGGTAAAGATAATTCAGTGAAGTGACTGAGTAAAAAGTAAAAGGTAAAAATAGGTTGCCTAAGTATGTACAAAGAACCATGCTTTTGGATCCAAGACCCATGCACAATAGAAACAAAAAGCATAAGTATAAAAAATGTGTACGAACCATATGAACAGCACGTTGAAATGCTTCTTTACTATACAAAATGACCATTGAGTAAGCGGAATGCAGACTCTACTTAAGATGGGAACGCAATATCCTAAAGAAAGCAATGCATGAATTCATCTATACATTTCAAACAACTCTAGCAAAATATGAAAGCTATTTTTTTCTCCAGCAAAGTAATCCAGTTTTAAAGTAAACATGCAAAAACAACCAGATTTTAAAGAAAACCGACCCCCCCCCAAAAAAAAGAATAAATAAGGTAGCAATCAGTAGGAAAAACAGAATCAATTATGGATAAATGGTGTTGAGGCAACTGGAACTTGTGGAAAAAACTATAATTGCATTCCTATCGAATTCATCAAATAAAAACAAGTTCCACGAGGTCATGTCCTTTGCTGGGACACAGATGGAACTGGAAGCCATTATCCTCAGCAAACTAACACAGAAGCAGAAAACCAAACACCGCATTTTATCACTTATAAGTGGGAGCTGAACAATGAGAACACATGGACACAAGGAGGGGAACAACACACACTGGGCACTGTTGGTGGCATTGGGGAAAGGAGAGCATCAGGATAAATAGCTAATGCATGCTGGGCTTAATACCTAGGTAACGGGTTGATAGGTGCAGCAAACCACCATGGCACATATTTACCTATGTAACAAACCTGCACATCCTGCACAGGTACCCCAGAACTTAACATAGAATATAATTAAATATTTTAAAAAGTTGGAAGAAAAAAATAAAAATAAAAAATAAAAACAAGTTCCAGAGATACAAATGACAAACATAAAATAATGTTATTATTAGACAAAAATATGGGAAATTTTGTTTTCCTATAGCCTAAGATAGCAAAGATCTGAGTATGATACAAAATTATGATTCCATAAACAACTTAGAAATTTAATCACACAAAAAATAATTATTTACAGCAAAAGCAAAAAGTAAACCAAGTAGGAAAATGTTTTATAATTTAGACCACAGAAAATAGATCTTTCCTTAAACTGTGAGTAAATCTTATTAATTATCCATTAAAGAAAAAAATCAACCACCCAAAAACATGACGGATGAGGGACATAAATGGGTAGTTAATTGAAAAGGAAATATGATTGCTAAGAAATGTGTGAAAAGATGCTGGTTTTCTTCAAAAGAGAGATGCAAATAAAAACCACGAAATGCTATTCTCAACTGTCAGAACGGCAGAAATAAGAATGCTGGGTGACATGAATCAGCCAAAGAGATATGGAAATACACATTCTCATAGTACTGATGGAAATGAAAATGGATAAAATATATACAGAGACAAATTTGGCAATATCTATCACACGTTTAAAGTGTATATAACCTTTGATTCAGAAGGCTCACTTCTAGGAATTTATACAACAGATATACGGTGCATATGCAAACTTATTGATTTATACGACTATCAGTTACAGCCCTGCTCATAGTTGCAAAAGAATTGAACACAAAATATTCATCAATAAAGGCTAAGTAAATGAAGTATATTCATAAAATAGGAACAATGCAGCTGTTTAAAAGAAAGAAAAAACATGAATACAGTATTATTCACATAGGCATAATACTTTACCACTTCTGCAAATAAATTATATATTTGCATATGCTTATACATGCATAGAGTAGCTCTGAAAGGATACCCAAGAAACTGGTGTTTGCCTATGAAATGAGGAACTGTGTGACTATAGGCAGAAACTCTTAATACAATTGCAAATGATGAACATTATAACAATAATAATAACATTTTCTAAAATCCCTTTTCCAGGACCTGGCACACATACATATGATTCATTACCCACAGTAGGTAGCCCTACCACAAATACTGTGAGGTAGGTACTTTATTTCCCTGGGTTCCAGCAGTTTAGAGAAGTTAAATGACCTGCTCCAGGTAACCCAGCTCTAAGAGGCAGAGCTGGTTTCACACTCAAGCATTCCAGCTCTGGGGTCTGGGGGGAGGCAGGTGTGACAGGTAGAATAATGTCCCAATCCCCCCACAAATACATTTGCATCCCAATCCGCAGAACCTGTGAATGTGTAAGGTTTCATGGCAAAGGGGAGTTAAGGTTGCTCCTCAGCTGACTTTAATGTAGGGAGATTAGCCTGGATTATCCACGTGGGTCCAAGGTAATTATGAGTTCTTAAAAGTGGAAGCAAGCATCAGAGCGGGCGATGCAATGTGAAAAAGACTTGAACGGCCATTGCTGGCTTTGCAGAGAGAAGGGACTAATGGATTGTGAGTCAAGAGCTGCAAGTTGTCTCAAAAAGCTGGGAAACTCAAGCAGAACTGCTCTAGAGCCCCCAGAAAGGGACCTAGCTCTGCCAACACCTTAATTTTAGACCACTGAGAGCATTTAGCGCCCTGGACTTCTGACATCCACAATAGTATGACAATAACTTTGTCTCAAGCCACTTAGGTGTGTGCTAATTTGTTAAAGCAGCAGCAGCAGGAAATGAATATGGCAGAAAAGAACAGAAGAATGACCACAGGAAGATAAGGAGGCAGTAGGGAGCAGATGGGATTTTTAACCCACATCTTTCCTCTTGGAACTCCTTCCTGCAAGTTCAGATAAGAAAATTTCATGCAGGGAATATAGGAGATCCCAGCCATACCACCCACAAACAGGAACCCAAGAGTACTTCTATTAGAGCCTGGTACAGAGGCTCTCATAATGTGGCACCAAGACCAGTAGCAGAAGTGTCACCTGAGAATGGGTTAGCAAATCAAATTCTTGGACCCATCTTCTGGCAGCTGGAATAAAAATCTTAGAGCCATGGCTAACACTCTGGTTTGACAAGCCCTCCAAGTAAGCCTGATGTGATGCATGCCTGAGAACCGCTGGCTTAATGTAGCTCTTGGTTTAGACTGAGCAGGGCATCCAAAATGTTACTGCACATTGGAATCATGTGGAGATCTTTAAAAAATCTTCACATCTTTGTTGCACCCAAGACCCATGGAATTAGAATGCTTAGGTAGGGGAGGTGGCAATAAAGATCCCCAAGTGAACCATATGCATGACAGTTTGAAAGCACTGGTTTAGAGCAATAGTTCTCAATCTTGACACATTGAAACCACTCAGGGCCAATTAAAATGTATAGATACCTGGGTTCCATCCCTAGGTGATCTAATTGATTGGTTTACAGCCTGAGTGTCAGGAATCTTAATCCCTAGATGATTCTAATGCAACCGTAAGGTGAAAGCTAGAGCAGAATTCCCACTTGTAGCACTTGATCAGGGTTAGGTGCCACATGGTAAATGTGGGGGCCAGGAGAAGAGTCATTTCCCAACCCCCAGTCATTTCTGAAAAGTCAACTGATATTCAACTTTGCAAAATAGAAATGTTAAGCTTATTTTTATTCCATATAGTTCAAAGTATTTTCAAGAGTTGATTTATTGTATCACTGCAATTGTTGCTACTATTTCCTCTTTGATGTACTTTCTGCTATAAGGAGTGCTAGGTTGAACCATCTGAAATTGCTTGATTGGTCCATATTTGACATATAAAACAGCAATTTCATATTATTCAGCCTAATAATGAGCATTGTAATATACTTCCTTAGGATACTAAAATGATGGCATTGAGAAGCTCATTATTATTGCACACCTACTAGACAATGGCTTGCAAGCAAGGAGTTATCTGGGAATTTCTAAGATGCACTTTAAAAATAAACCCCAAATGCCTAGTTTAAATCACATGTGGTGAGCTGGACATAGCTGAACATCCAATAACAACTATGCCCAGTGCCCTGATATTCTTCTGTCCATCTCAATCAGCATCAGAAATGCAAGCCTCACTGCTCATACCGAGACCACCCCATATTGCACTGAATATCTGCTCATTTGTCCAATCATCCCTTCCTCCATCAGTTCTTCCAGTGTGTTCTCTGAAATTCCCCTCCAATATCAGCAGCATAGGCTCTGATCATCCCCACTTTCCCCAGGTCTTAACTGAAACTTGGGCATCCTCTACAGACCCAATCTCACCCTATCCTTTGCAACATAGGCTGCTGCTCTTCCTGACCTTCATCAGGATCAGATAAAGAGAAGGTCCATCCTTGGTCCCCATGCTGGCTTTCAAATCACAGATTGGCACCACCCATCCATGTGCAGGTCCAGACCCCTGCTCCTTAGAGGCTGGTTCCAGCAGGCTGCACCATCATTAACATCTGCTTCCAGCCTCTTTGGCATCCTTCTTGTTCCCTGAGCTCCATCATTTGTCTTCTCATCCCTAGACACTCATCCCGCAACTGTTGGCCTTACCTCATACTTCACTAGAAAGCACCTCTGAAGGTGAGCACCTCCTTTTCTGAAATTCCTCTCTTTTCTTGGCTTCTAGGACAATCCCCCTCTAACCTCTCACCTGATAAAATGCCCACTGCTGGTTCTGCTTTGCCATCTCATCCTTCCCCTCCAAACATCAACTAGAGATTCTCCAGCTGTTTCCTGAACCATCTGCACACTCTTTCCCGAGGTAACCACATCCATTTTCATGATTTTACCATCCACATATGAATTTCTCCCACATTTCTATCTCCCAAGTCTCTCTTTTGAACTCTGCAGCCTGACTGCTTCCTTCACACCTCTACAGAGGTTCTCTGAATGCCTTGGAGGCTCCGGGACTGTTCTGGGAACATCAATAAAAGTAAATCAGTAAATCGCTGCCCACATGGATCTTCCTTTCAATGCAGGAGCAGGGAGCAGGCGGAGCGGGGAGCAGGCGGAGCGGGGAGCAGGCGGAGCGCGGAGCAGGCGGAGCGGGGAGCAGGCGGAGCGGGGAGCAGGCGGAGCGGGGAGCAGGCGGAGCGGGGAGCAGGCGGAGCAGGGAGATTGACAAGAAACAATAAACAAGATAAATAAACTAGGTAGCATGTTAGAAAGTGATGAGTACAATGGGGAAAAATAGAGAACAGGCTCAGAGGAAGGTAGAAACTGTTCACAGTCACTTAAATGTAAGATTCCCAAAGCTGAGCCTCAGTTGATGACTCCCTCACTTTAGAACCCCCATACACACAAAGGCATTGCTTTTCATTCTATCTACAAGCACTGTCCAAGCAAAAAGAAAACAGGAGTCATTGCGACTCTTCAGTTTTCCTCACTTGCAACATCAGGGTACTCCTGTCCACCCCACTTTTAAAATATATCCGACTTCTACCCACTTTTCTCCATCTTTGAAAGCCACCCTGTTCAGTCTCGAGTTCACCTGGATTCTCTGCATCTGTTCCTGTTCCTTCACTAATTCATTCTCCCCAGAACCATCTTTTTTTTTTTTTTTTTTGAGACAGAGTCTCGCTCTGTTGCCAGGCTGGAGCACAGTGGTGCAATCTCAGCTCACTGCAACCTCCGCCTCACAGGTCCATGCAATTCTCTGTCCTCAGCCTCCCGAGTAGCTGGGACTACAGGCACACATCACCATGGCCAGCTAATTTTTGTATTTTTAGTAGAGATGAGGTTTCACCACGTTGGCTAGGATGGTATCGATCTCTTTATCTCATGATCCGCCTGCCTTGGCCTCCCGAAGTGCTGGGATTACAGGTGTGAGCCACTGCACCTGGCCCAGAAACATCTTTGAACCATGTAAATAAAATTGTTTTCCTCTGCTTAAAATGCTTTAAAGTGGCTCCTCTTTGCACTAAAATAAGATCCCAATTCCCTTCATGTACATATAAGATCTTGCAAGATCTGGCATCAGTGTGCCTCTTCAACATCCTTTCCCATCAATCTATCCTTCTACTACTTAGCTTGGGATGTGTTGTCCTTTTGCTGCACAAAACACATGAAATGCTTCTCGGCCTCCCTTGCACCTGCTTTTCTCTCTCCCCACAATGCTGTTATTCCAGTTATCATGAGCGGCTCTTTCTCTTCTTTCAGGTCTGAGCTTAAACGTCTTCCAAAAGCTCTGTTTGAACATCTGATATAGAACTGCATGTGAAAAGGTACCTTCAATGATGAGTAAACTGAGGCACCCAAGTGGGTTAAATCACCTGTTCAAATGGATCCAGATCAACTATAGAAACTCTGTTCCATTAAAAATAATGAGACGAGCCATTCATCTCATTTCCTTTAGAGCACGCATGTCCAACCCATGGCGTGCAGGCCACCCGCAGCCCAGGACGGCTTTGAATGTGGCCCAACACTGATGTGTAAACTTTCTTAAAACATGAGACATTTTTGCAATTTATTTTAGTTCATCAGCTATCATTAGGGTATTTTATGTGTGGCCCAAGACAATTCTTCTTCCAATGTTCCCCAGGGAAGCCAAAAGACTGGACACCCCTGTTCTAGAGAATAAAATTATATTCTCTTTCCAAATGCCATTACAGCTAACTCTTGAAATACTTGAGAAAGCAACAATGACCCCTTGTTCCGACAACTTGTTTGATTATAAACACGTTTGGTAAAAAAAAAAAAAAAAAATATTTTCAGCAAGGTTGTCAAATCTGCAGATCTGTTTGTTTTTGAAGGCATAGAAATAAGAGTAGCATATCCTTGCTGTTTTGGGTGACGGAATCATGCCTGCAAAAATCTCAAAAAGACTGTGAAACATGCAGATGTGGTCACAAGGAGTGCAATAAAAATGGAACTGTTGTTCAGAAAGAAATGCCAGCATCCCACAGACATATGTGTGGTCCCATCTGTGATTCTAAATTCATTGCTTATGAACAACTAAGGAGTTGCTGGAGATCAGAAGCCATCTCTGCTTTTATCCCTTCAGAAGTAAGGCGGCATGCAGCTGGATACATCTACCCCTCCTAGAACTTGAGACAAATGACATTCACTCCTGTCTAGACCCAAGACCTCTCATGCCAATACCACTTTTCATTCCTGAAACTCTGATTTAAAGAGACAGGCTCTGAGGCCATCAACAGTTCCTACCTGATGGTTGATTGTTGATCCACGTAGCCCCAGGGTTACAGCACTGGAAGAGACCATGTACTTTGGACCCAAGCTTGAGAGCCTGAGTCCCCTCCCTGGCAATTCTGATGAGTGGGTTTCCATCTCCCTGCTTGAGTACTCACAGTGATGGGCAACTCACTGCTTATCAAGGCAGTCCATTTTTAAAAATAGTTTTTAATAATATTTTATTTCTTAAATGGACTTGAAACTGTTTGTTTTGTTTTGTTTTTTCAGCTTCCATTTCTCCCTGCACTGTCCAGGTAAGGAATGTGATCCTATGACAAAGAATCCCTTCTGACCTCTGAAGACAGCTAACACACCTCTTTTTTTTTTTCCTCCAATTTAAATGCCTTCACTTCATTGAGGGTAACATGTTATAAATTTCTATGGGACCACCTCAAAGGGCTTTTGCATTGCTGAGAGTGGACAACAAGGTTCCAAGGACACTGTGGCTTCTCCTGGACAAATACATGCATTTGATTTTTGCCAGTTTCCAAAAACACTTACAAGAACTGAGTTGAACCTGGCTATCACTTTTCAAATTTACATTGTTTTCCTAATGCAATTACATTTGTTTTTCTTGTTTATTTCACTTTGTTCATCTGTTGATTATTTTTAAAAGCCTATACTTTCAAGAAGTTTAAAATAACTAGATCTTGAGAACCTAGAACATAAGCCAAAGATGTATGTCTGTAGCTAAAGATATTTTGGCCACCAGAGGGCTCCCAGATTTTGATCATTATTACTCTACCTGTATTTAAACAATCAAGACAATTAAGTGGACTTATAGAAACAACAAATTTAAATATAAGCTGTTTCTGACACAAAGACAGGTCACAAATTTTTAGAAACAATTTTATTTGCCTTTGCCTCTTAATTCCAGCACATTAACTTCTTAAACACTGTGCGTATACACAATGATTTAATCCCCACAATCTTCTTACACACACACACACACACACACAAAGATCTACAAAATAATTAGTCTTGATCTTTGTAAATACATTTAAATGTTTTATGACTTACTTGTGTATATCTGCAGAAGTTTTCAAATGACTATTTTGTGTAGAAAGAATAAGTGTTCTGTTTTCAGGAATATGTAGCTTTCTAAAAGTACGTATTTAGAAGTATGAAAGATGGCATAAAATTGACTTGTATATAAAATTGATTTAAAAATAACGCTTAATGTCAGGAAGTGTAAGAGAAGAATCAACACTTATTTATACATACTTTCCAGAAATGAAACTTAATAATTTGATATGTTTTGAGGGTAATTTGTTAAAATATGGAATATTGTAAAATGTATGTGAATTTATAATAAGCAGTAACTTATCTAAGAATTGATTTAAAAAATACACAAATGTTGGGATTTTATAAGCAATTTTAAAAATAGTAAAAGTAAAGGAATAAGGACTAAAATGTCATCAATTATGTGAGGGAAAAATAAATCGTGGGACCCCAAAATCACTAAGCCCAAGGGAAAAGTCAAGCTGGGAACTGTATCAGGCAAGCTTGCCTCCCATTTTATTCCAAAATAAGATAGCTACAAAGATTAACAAAAAAACAAAAACAAAAACAAAAACAACTACATAGCTCCCTCACAATTTGCCCACTAGGAAATTCCTTGCGGGCCCCAAGATCTTTACCCTAAAATAATTCTGTTGCATTTCACCCTGATGAGATAAATTGATAGCGTATCTTCACAGGTGCGGGACGAAGGACAGAACTCATTCATTCCTCTGCTCATCTGAGACAAATGCACATCTGATTTGCTTCCTCTGCCCTATGTTTATTTTATCTTATGTAAAAATGCAGATTCACTGAAATTTAAAATTCTCTTTCTCTTTCCCCAATATCTGCCCTTTCTCCTTTAAATCCCCAAACCCTCAAAATCATCTTTGGAGGAAGGCACAGACCTGTGTCCTGGGTGCACATCCTCAATCGATTGAGACCTGTCTGAGATACTTTTTGGTTTGTAATAAGAAACTAGTTAATTTCATAGCAGAGACAGAGAGAGGAGGAAGAGGAGAGAGAAGAGAAAGGAAGAGAAATACACTATTTCAGAGACTTATAATATTTCAGGGTTACTATGAAATGTCCATGAACTCAAGCTCAACAATCTGAAGTCAGGGAGTAAATGGAAAAACAGCAAATATTGTACACAGGATTGGGGAGGGGGAGGCCTCAAAGGTTTTGGGGTTTGGAATGGGGCAAGGGCTGAACAAGGAGGGGTTTCCTGAAATTCTGCGTCCTCGTGCCCCGCCTGCACATTCAGATGCACATTATGCTGCTTCCAGAAGCATCTCCACAGCCTAAGGGGTTTATTCTCTGGCTAAACTCAAACAGATTATTGGGTATTTAAGATGGAAGTGTAGATATTTTCTGAAAGTTAGTATAAAGACAAGAACCAAAAGTCGAAAATTTCTGAACTGTCAAAAAGGACGAGATTTGTACAACAAAATAATAAAGATTTTTTAAAAAGAAAATTATCTCCATCCAGGAGGTCTGTTTGAACAGTAGGAATTCCAGCAGGAGAGAAAGGTGGAAAGAGTAGGAATGGTATCATCCATAAAGAAATACAAGGAAATCACCCTACACTGAGGGGCAGGAGTGTTTGCATTCCAAGACGCCACTCAGTGCCCAGCACACTACAGCCAGACACATCTTCATAAAGTTATGGGACATCAGGAATAAAGAGAATGGCCTCAACACTGCCCACCCAAAAGGAGAAAGTGAACTTACACCCGAAGGTCAGCAATCAGAACTACAACAACCCCTACCCTGGCAGCTAAAAGACAATGGAGAAATCATTCCCTTTGCAATTTTTAGAATTTCTAAGATAAAAATTACTTCCAAACTTATATTCTTTTTGCAAACATAAGTTCTTAAAAATGTTCTTCTCATGCATCCTTTCTCAGAAATGATGGATGGTATGTCCCGCTGAAAGGAGGGAGAAAAAAAGACATGGGAAAGCACAGGATTTAGGAAATAGGAAATCCAGCATAGGGGAGACGTGAAAAGAATACTTAAGGTGGCAGCCCCTTCAGATTGGAGGCTGATTGAGGGGCTCCTGGAGCTGTCTGTCTCTGCTGGAAAAACAAAATAGAACTAATAAATTCCCTGACAAAGTTGAACATGTGGAAAATCATTTTGTGCTTTCACGTGTGGAAATGTTAGATGTTTAAAGCAAAAAGGAAAAATGTAATGATAGCACACAACTTGGCTTGACACTTAATATTTACATGATTATAATAGATTTAACTAAAATGTAAGACATACTGGGAGGATGGGAATATGGGCAAAGTGACCTAAATTTCTGAACCATCACAATATGAAGTCAATAAATACATGAATAAGATTGAAAAAAATTAAATACCAGAAATTTAGTTAAAAAATAATGAGAGTGATTTCGTGGGAGGAAAATGGGGAATGCATTCTCAGTTTTTTGTTGTTATAATTTCTTTATAACCATATGACATTAAAATTATTTGCATGTAGTGTTTGACTAAAAAATGTAACAATGAGGCATATGTACTCCATGGAAAAGTGTTGTAATAAGTTCAGTGGAAAAAAGGGTTTTAGAATAATGTAATCCCATATATTTTCACTGCAAAATAAAAGGAGAAATCTATTCCAACATGTTTAAAATGTTAATCTCTGGGGCATAGAATTACAGGGGCCTCTTTTATCTTAATAATCATTTCTGTTTTCTGAATATAGCACATCAATTTTTAACCTCAATAAACCACAATGATGTAAGTCATGTTATAATTAACATAAAATAATCAAATTGGTATGTTTTATTTCAAGTTTGGATGCAAAAGAAAAAACTTTTGTAACTTAATACACAAAGCTTTTCAACCAATGAGGATTCAGTAACTATGACTAAAACCAAGAGTTCTGTGAGGTCATTAATGTTATGTGTCTGCCTTATAGGAAAAAGCTATGGAAACACAATATTAAAGAACCTTGGATCCTAAAATGTATGCCACAGAAACGTGGCAGGCTTACAATAATGTCATGCCAAAGCCACCTGTGCCATTTGGTGCCTCCTTCATTGGAGCAAGGTTTGCTTCTGTGAGGCTGTCCAAGAGTCCAGAGCTTTCTGCCCTCTCTTCTCCAGTGCCTTCAACTGAACAGCATCTTGAGCCCAACACTAAGCTTACTCTTAGTCATGCACCTGAAGTGTTTTGTTTATCAGGTTTTTGAGACAAGGTCTTCTCTGTCACCCAGGCTGAAGTGCAAAGTGGCATGATTGATGGCTCACTGCAGCCTTGACCTCCCCAGCTCAAGAGATCCTCCCACCTCGGCCTCCCAAGAAGCTGGAACTACAGGTTTGCACAACCATGTCTGGCTAATCTTTGTATTTTTTGTAGAGAGAGGGTTTCCCCATGGTGCCTAGGCTGGTCTTCAACTCCTAGGCTAAAGGGATCCTCCTGCCTGGATCTCCCAAAGTGATGGAAGTACAAGTGTGAGCCACCTCACCTGGGCATTTATTAAAAATTACTATTATTAAGGCTAACAAAGAACTTGCAATATTGATTCAGTAGTCTTAGAATGCCACATGTAGAAGACAAATTACAAATTATTTTTGTTTTGTCTAGCAACTTTCTTTTCATTACAGACATTTTCACGGTTTTCCTCCCTAGATCCTAGCTGTCATATTCGATTTTCTCTAGCCATTTCTTTACTGGTATTTTTCTCCCTTTAATGTGTCAGAGGGGATAAAAACATAAGCGGTAAAGATTCAGAAATGGTAGCTTTCTTTCTCTGAGGTTTAGCATAACCGACATGAACTTCAAGCAGTTAGCCGCAAATTATCTCATCAACTCGAGCACTTTACTTCTAAAGTTCTGACCAAACCTGCAGAAAAAGTCATCTGTTTGTGTGTCAGAGAAATATGCTTATGTCAACTCTAAGAAACCACATTAAGGAAGGAAGCAGGGGAGGTGAACTTCACTAGGTAGAGGCCTTTGGGGCCACTCCTTCCTTCCACAACTATGGGGCTCTATGCCTCCAGCCACCACAGCTAGGCAGTGGTAGGGCAGGTTCTAGATCTTAGGTGCAGCAATTTTTAACCCAGTGCTTTTAAAACAACATCAGCGACTGATTATGCATGAAACAGTACTAGCGTTACAGTCTGCTCCGAGGGCTTGGCCAAGATTTAATAATGTAATCCTCCACAACAACCTGATCAGCTGGCTATGATTTTTTTCTTATTTTATTGCTGGAGAAACTGAGGCAACAGAGTGTAAACCACCTGCCCAAGGACATGCAGCTGGAAAGTTCTGGAGCCAGCACTGGCTCCCAAGTAGCCTGGCTTCACACTCCTACGCAGCTATTACACAAGCTCTGACTTAGGAGTGACCTGCTCTACCATTTTATCAGTGGGGACAGCAAACAGGAGCAGAGATTTTATTTTACTTTACTTAATTTTTATTTTTATTTTATTATACTTTAAGTTTTAGGGTACATGTGCACAACGTGCAGGTTTGTTACATATGTATACATGTGCCATGTTGGTGTGCTGCACCCATTAACTCGTCATTTACATTAGGTATATCTCCTAATGCTATTCCTCCCCCCTTTCCCCATCCCACAACAGGCCCCAGTGTGTGATGTTCCCCTTCCTGTGTCCAAATGTTCTCATTGTTCAATTCCCACCTATGAGTGAGAACATGCAGTGTTTGGTTTTTTGTCCAAAACAGAGATATAGACCAATGGCACAGAAAGGAGCAGAGATTTTCTAGACACCATGTTACTTGCCCAGTGATAGAGCTGTCCAGAGCTCAGCCTCCCAACCCTCCTCGCTTTGTGGCAGTTTTAGTTCATTACATCACTTAAATGTCAATGGAATGAGAATGTGTCTGTGCATAAATACGGTGAATGTGGACACTTCATTCTTCAGTGCTGAGACTCAGAACAGATGATGTCACATTTTAAAATACGTGTTCTGGAGAAGATGGGTGTACATTATCTTCATACTGAATCAAATTTTAAATTCACGAATTTCAATAGTTATTGAAATTCTAATTTCAATAAATTAATTCACTAATTTCAATAGTTATTGAAAGCAATTCTGAAGCAAACCTGTAAAACTAAAGAAAATTTTAGGAAATAATCATATTTTAATCTATCATATATAAATTCTAATTTTCCTAATTGTTAAAATTTTAATGGAGGTACACACGCATCTTGTTGTATTGGATATACTGTTTCCCAAATGGGAAAAATCATAGTAAAACTTCATTTTGAAATAATGTTATTTTGGATTTGTAATGACCAAAATCATTAGGAGTTTAGAGCTTTAAGGTGATATTGCAGATAGTTCAAAATTAAATGGATGGACAGTCGATTTGGTTTGTTTCACTTGTGTGTCTGTTTTGGAGGAGTGTTTTTTTAAAATGGTTTGTGTGTTTAAATGTATAGTTTTTTTAAAAAGACCTCATACTCATTTCTCAGAGCAATTATCTGAGGTGTGTCACACTCCGTCCTCTTCTAGAATAACAATTCTCCCAATATGCGTGTGTGATGCAGAAACCAGGTGCCAGTTAATGCACATCACTGTGTGGAGAGAAAGGAGAAGAGAAAGGGCGTTTGGCCATGCTGATGGTGCAAACACAGCTGTGCACTTCATCTTTTTGTTGCTAAGGTCACATGGGTCAGCCCTCTCAGTGGGCTACAAACCCATTTCCCTGGCAAAGCAGACGGTCCATATGGGGCATGGATTTATTTGAGGAGAAGTATCCATGTTGTTCTGGGGGAATAAAGAGGCTGTTCACCAACCAGGCAGAGACCTTCCTAAAAAGCAGCCATGGCAACTCAGTTTACCTGCCAGCAAGAATTGCCAGCTACAGCTAGGTAATGGCTCTGAACTTTTTAAAAACTAAAGAAGAGCAGAATGAATTAGAAAAGCAGAATGTGCTGCAGGCACAGAGAGTGGCACCAAGAGTGGCACACTCATTTTGGACCTAGAGGTGGTTAAGGTTATGTTGTATGTACAATTTGAATAGACTAAGGCAAGTACTGGAATTAATTACAAAGCTTATTGGGAATCCACCAGTGACATAGGCAGTAACTAAATCAAGAGGGGGCTGAGGAGCCATCTGACAATAACGGCCAACCTAATGGCTGCCATGCTTTCCAATATGATAGACTGCGGATGCCGACCCCTTAGATAATGGCCTGGTGTTAACGCCAGCGCAAATATGACCAAAACTGAGGGCTCTGAAATTGGGCAGCGGTCACCTATCAGGTAGATCATACAGGTTCTATGTGTTACAGAATGTGCGTATACAACTATTTTCAGATTTTGTTATGGGCTGCATGATGTCCCTCCAAAATTCATGTTGAAGTCCCAACCCCCAGTACCTCGGGATAAGGTATTTGGAGATAGGGCCTACAAAGGGGTGATTAAGGTAAAGTGAGGTCATCAAGATGAGCCCTAATCCAGTATGACTGGTGTCATTGGAAGAGGTGGAAGTGAGAACACAGACACTCACGGAGGACAACCACGTTAGGACAAAGAGAGGAGGCGCCATCTACAGTGTTGGAAGGAACCACCCTGCTGATAGCTTCGTCTTGGACTTAGAGCCTCCAAAACTATGAGAAAACAAATGACTGCTGTTCAAACCCCTGGTCAGTGGCATGTTGTTGTGGCAGCTCTAGCAGATGAATGCAGATGATCATCAAAACAAAGGCATGGGCCAGGTGCAGTGGCTCATGCCTGTATTCCTAGCACTTTGGGAGGCTGAGGCGGGCAGATCACCTGAGGTCAGGAGTTCAAGACCAGCTGGGCCAACGTGGTGAAACCAGCTCTCTACTAAAAATACAACAATTAGCTGGGCGTGGTGGCAGGCGCCTGTAATCCCAGCTACTCGGGAGGCTGAGGCAGGAGAATCACTTGAACCTAGGAGGTGGAGGTTGTAGTGAGCAGAGATTGCGCCACTGCACTCTAACCTGGGTGACAGAGTGAGACTCCGTCTTCAAAAATACATATATAAATAAATATAAAAAAACAAACAACCAAAAATACAAAGGCATATTCAGTACTGGAAAATTCCAGAAAATGGTCCAAGCACCCCTTGGCATGTTCCTTTGCAGCATATAATATTCCATTTAATTGTTTTCTTTCTTTCTTTTATTGTAGGCAATACTTTTCTTTGTCCATCCAGAATCCTAACAAGCATTGTAAACAAATAAACACACAAAATAGCTAAAAATGGAGCAGCAGCCGCGGGAGCTGCCGCCCTCCCCTTCCCCCCTGAGCTGGAACAGCCCCTGGGGCTCCCGCAGAGCAGAGTTTGAAAAACGCCGCTTCCATTCTGGTGCCTCACAAAGATCTAACATGTCAGCGAATTACCTCAGGTTTGCACATTATCATTAATCAGGGGCATCGCAGGGGATGGCAGCATCCCCCAGACATAATAAATAATGGTGAACTCAAGGTTTCTGCAGGCAAGTGCGGGCATTCTGCCTGGGAAGGGCAGTCCGTGTCCATTAGAGACTGAGGGGAACATTGTTCTTGCCGTGTCCTCTGAGGGTTCCCACGACGAGAACTGCCAGGGAGCCCTGCTCGTTCAGAGACCCAGTGCAGGCAGACCCACACCTGGGCAACTGGGCACCTGGGCCAGAGACCTTCCATGGAGCTCTGCAGGCTCTCAGGGCTTCTGAAGATTGGCATCTCTCCAGGAAAAAAAAAGCCCATCACCCCAAACAGTCAGTAGGCTTGCTGTTGCCTCACCTACCCTGGATGCTGAAGTTGGAGAGCACTTAAGGTTTCCAGAAGTTTCTCCAGCCAGCAAGATGCTCCACCCTCCTCCTTCACACTGTCGTGCGCAATTAATGACAAGCTTTCATATCTTTGATTCTGAAGGTGCATTAGCACTTCAGCTGGCTCCTCTGGGTCACTCTTGGGTTTATTCCACGTTTAAACCTTCAAAATCTGCTTTTATTTAGGTCTTGGCATTCAGGCCAGTGCCCTTCAGAAGGACACGAGGATGGCCCGTCTTCCAGGGCTGGACTCAGCCCACCTAACTGGCTCAGCAAGATCCCTGCTGGTGTGAAACTTGTCACTGGATGTGGCAGGGAGGCTTCTCCTAGAACTGAACTGGGGCCCCCTTCGTCATGATTGTAGATTAGAGTCAGGGGCTCTTTGTGTGACCTTCATCCTGGCCTCCTTATGATTTGAATCACGTTTTCCTCAGTGGCTTGATCAATGTGTTCATTCATGAAAGTGCTGACTTTCCCATACAAAATGGTCAGCCTGGCCGGGCGCAGTGGCTGCACTTTGGGAGGCCGAGGCAGGCAGATCACAAGGTCAGGAGTTCGAAACCAGCCTGACCAACATGGTGAAACCCCATCTCTACTAAAAATATAAAAATTAGCCGGGCTTGGTGGCATGCGCCTGTAATCCCAGCTACTCAGGAGGCTGAGGCAGGAGAATCGCTTGAACCTGGGAGGCGGAGGTTGCAGTGAGCCTAGATCGCGCCGTTGCACTCCAGCCTGGGCAACAGAGTAAGACTCTGTCTTAAAAAATAAAATAAAATAAAATAAAATAAAAAAATAACACATCAGCCTATTCCATTTGAGTAGTTTCAAGTTTCTTTTGTGTGTAAGTTGGAATTTCTTTCAATTTTTGATTTTGTAGGACAGTCGAACTATTTGTCAGGTTATCCAATCCTATTAGGCTTCTTTCCTCCACAAGTGTTTCATCTTTGGGTGGGTGCTTCACTCCCATGCTGTACTAACCACCTCATAGAGAAAGGGGATATGCCAGAAATGCCCTTGTATTTCCATACGAGGGTCCCCATTTGAAAGCCCTTAGTGAAGGTATATTGATAATTTTAGGGAGATAATACGGCATGAGAAAGGGCAGTCAACTCTGAGTTTGAGCTACAGCTCAGCCATTCATCATGGATACGAACTTGGACCATTTCTTAACTTTCCTGAGCCTCAGTTTAGAGGCTAATATAACCCATTGAGTTGTTATGAGGCTTTAATTTTTAGATAATATTAATATGCATATATTGCATGAAAAATGCACAGGTAAGTGTCTGGCACATAGTGATCAATTTATCATAATAATATTGATGATGATAGTGACAATCACAAACATTTAATAAGAGGTATGTTTAAAACGGAGTTTGCTCACAACCTTATCAGCTAAAATGTTTGTGGTCTTAACTAAACAATGAGCTTTTGAATGTGCTTAAGGTGAGGACAGAAGGGACTCTAGGAATTTCAGAAGACTATAACTGGGGAGCTTTGGGGGAACGAATTTATTCTTTGCTGACTAACCATTGGTTAGGTGGTGGGCAGGGCAGGCCATAGGGAAAGCTTTGATGGGAAGGGCTCAAAAATCAGTCATTGTAGGCTATGTTATACAGTGTTCCCTGCTAAGGCCTCAATAAGAAGAATGATTGGTAAGTTCTCTACGTGAACAATCCACTTAACCATGAACTGCCAAAAAAACTAGAGGGGAAATTCAGAGAGAGTAGGAAAAACGTTTACTTTCTCACCTTAGTCCTGTGACCATAATTTTGCAAGCCAAGACCTGATAAAAATAATGTTCATTTTAAAATTTAAAGTACAAATAAGTATATTTTATTGCATGAAATTTGGAATATTTGGGAAGAGCTCAAAGAAAACAAAAGTTATATAACTTCCTAAATAGTATTTAAGGAAGACTGCAGTCAGCCCACATGCATTTAGGATCTCAATGTGGAAAAGTAAAAAATGTGTTTTAATTTAAAAAGAAATTTTCAAAATATACCTGTTCAAACCTCATTCATACAATATTCACAAATAAAGAGGAATATGAACTCTTTTTCACTGAATAGTCTAGAAAAATAAAACCAGCTCTCTATCTGCCATAAAAAATCAGAAATTGATCTAGCAAAAGATAAGAACCAGAAGAAAAGGAAAAGAAACAGGAAAAAGGAGACACCATGCTTAACACACAAAAAAGGAGATAGTAAAAAAAAATGATAACGGCAAAAAAAAGAAAACCGGTATTTTTTCTGATAATCTTTTCTATAGTAGAAATTTGCAGTTTCTCAGATGTTCAGTATTGAAGTTCCAAAGGACGTGTAAATTTCCATTGATGGCCATGAGTCATCTATAATTATTCCATAATAGTCATCTATTCCATTATAGTCATCTATAATTATTATACTTACATCCTTTCCAGAGAACCTACCCATTAAAACAGCATATGAAACTTAGTAAGTTTCACTTTTTTATGTTTTGGAAGAAAGTGATAAAACCCATACTACTTGAGGAACTGAATTACACACAGTGTTTATTAACACTGAGAGGTCTGCTTTTCATTTGAGCACAAATTTGTAATTATTTTAGAATATTATCAAAAGGATATATTTAATCTAAAATCCAATCATGCATTTTCATTTAAATTGTTAACATTTTATTCAATATTTTAAAAGATAAAATAACAACATTTCTCCACTGACATTATTTTCTGCCTTTTTAAAAAACTTGTCAGTAAAGTGTAATATACCTAGAGAAAAGTACGTTTAACTGAATAGCCCAGCTGAATCATCACCAACTGATCCCACCCATGCAACCCACATTTAGGTAGAGAAAAAAAATTACCAGGATCCCTGAGCCCCACCCCCCCATGCTTCTTTATAGTCATTACTCTTCTTTCAAAGCCACCCAGTATCTTGATTTCTAACAGGATAGGTTCGTTTTGCCTGTTTTGGAAGTTTATGTAAATAGAACCACACAGAATATATTCTCTTGTGTCTGTCTCTCTTCCTTCAACATTACCTTTTCAAGATTTATCCACGTGGTTGTGTGTAGTTGTTGGCTGTTCATTCTCATTTCTTAGCGGTATTATACTGAATGAACATAACTCCATTTAGCTGTTTGGGGGAATTTGCATAGTTTTTTGATTGGAGCTATTATGAAAAGTGCTGCCAAGAACACTGTATATGCCTGTGTGTACCTGGGAACCTGTAGTACATGTGGACATAGGTAAATATTTTTTTCTTTTGGGGACATAGCTGGGAGTGGAATGGCTTTGCCATAGGGTAGGCATAGAACCAGCTTTTAAAAAGATTGGTCATTTTCCAAAGTGATTGCATGACCTTACTTTCTATGCACCAAATAAAATAGCAAATTGTAAAAAGTTACATTGTACTAAAATTATAGCCACTTTTTGTTACATATAATCTTCAAAATATATGGAACATCCTAAAAAATCAGTTCTTGGCCAATACGGAGGATTTTTAATTTCAGGTGTTGAACTGAGATTTTGAGCAAAGAACTATAAATCTAACAATGATCACTACTGTTATTACTGCTACTACCACAACTACAACTAATTACAACGACTGCAACAAAATAACAAATACAGTAGCCCTGCCTTATACACAGGAGATAGCTTCCAAGACCCCCAGTGGATGCCTGAAACTTCGGATAGTACTGAATCCTTTATATGCTTTGTTTTTTCCTATACATCCACACCTATGACAAAGTTTAATTTATAAAATTAGACATAGTAAGATATTAACAACAATAAATAATAATAAAATAGAACAATTAAAACAATATACTGTATTCTGAGTTATGTGAATTTGGTCTCTCTCTCTCTAAACATCTTATTGTACTGCACTCATCTATTTTCAGACCATGGTTGATCAAGGAAAACTCAAACTGCAGAAAGTGGAGCTGCAGATAAGGGGGGAGAATGCTGTAAGAACGGAAGCCCACCTATGTGCCAGGTGCTGTGCTAAGCGCTTCATTGCAATGAGGCATTTCAACCTCTAAGTAATCCTATAAATTCTATTATTGTCCTCAATTAAATGTGATGAAGCCAGAGACATGGCCATGAGTAATTTAACCAACATCAAAAAGCCACTCACCACTCAGGTCCATTGGACATGAAACTCAGCTCTTACTACGCTATAAAGCCCGATGCTTCCATCTGCTCAGGGAAGTACACAATCGTGATCATCATTAACGGTGCAAGGGTAACATCTGCTCATCTATGTTTTCTGACGTGCTTAATTCCTTAGTCCCCTTAGAAACATCTCACATATGTATTAGTCCATTTTCATACTCCTATGAAGAAATATCCAAGATTGGGTAATTTATAAAGGAAAGAGTTTTAATTGACTCAGTTCCACATGGCTGGGGAGGCCTCACAATCATGGCAGAAGGCAAAGGAGGAGCAAAGGCATGTCTTACATGGCAGCAGGCAAGAGAATGTGTGCAGGGGAACTTCCCTTTATAAAACTATCAGATCTCATGACACTTATTCACTATCACGAGAACAGCATGGGTAAACCTGCCCCCATGATTCAATTACCTCCCACTGGGTCCCTCTCCCAACATGAGGGGATTATGGGAGCTCAATTCAAGATGAGATTTGGGTGGGGACACAGCCAGACCATATCACATGGGATTCTCCACATGGACTGTCATGATTTTTAAAAATCTCTCAGTAGTAAAAATGAATATCCTAGCAGTGAAGAAAAATAAGTTGTAAATATTTTGAATCTCATTTTCAGACATATGTGTGTGTACATGCGTATGCATGTACGCACATACACACTCACACACACACACAGCTAATGGTCTTTTGTGCCAGGTAAATGATAGCAACATGTATGAGATTTGTTTACCATGTCATTTATTTAATTAAACAAAACTAAATATTGTGCCACAATATTTTACCCCCAAACTCAGTCAGCTGCGACAGAAACTGCCTGCACCCAACATTAAGAAACAAGAACGCCAGAAATGAGGCAGAGGAAGGTCAAACGCCATTTCTCTGGGAGTCCTTGTTCAAAGGCTGCTCCAGCCTCACAGCCCAGAGGCAGTTCCTTGTGCCCTGACTTAGGCTCCTGTTAGAAATCTCTAGGCTCCTGTTAGAAAAGGAAATAGTCTCTTTCTAGATGTGGCTGTATACACAAAAGTTAAAGAATCACTAACACATGAGATAAAGCATTTCCCAAAGCCTTTTAGGGAGGAGAGAGTATTGCTCTTTCCCTCCTGGTATTCCTCCCTTTAAAAATCTGAACTCAGTGTGAACAAATAACAGGTCAGAGACTGAGACAGTCTTGTTCATAGCCTCACACACATTAAGTTCTATGCATAACACATTGAAGCTATATTTTTGCAAATATCATACTTCATTTTCTAGAAACTTGAAACATAGTCAAGAAGAATTTTTAATGTTTGTAGACATTACTTATCTCTCACATACATTCTGTATTGAAACCTGTCTTCATGTGACATGTTTACATGCTACAATTTTGATGATAGAAATTTGACGCTGTTGCTACTGAAGGTTGTGAATGTAAGGCCTCGCGCTGGACTGTCATATTAAACAGCGATGTGCCACATGGTTTTGAGTGCAGAAAGTTTAAGTGACAGTATATTGAAGAATGTACATTAGGAAGGCCATTATCACTGACACTTTGAATTTCACATAACTGGACCTTAAAGATGATACTGGCTCAAGGGCAAAAGGCACTCTAAATATCAATATTTATATCTTTTCTCTGATGCAATCAGAAAACATTTTAGTCAACCTACCAAAATTACTGATTTGGGAAAGAATTAACAATTTATTCTCATCTGGGAAAAAAACAACTCTTTTAGGCCACGCTTTTGCCCTCTGGGCCTAGGATGCCCTCCACCCTGACATGCTGCAGCTAGAAGGCCTGCACCAGATGCGGCCCTTTGACCTTGGACTTCTCAGCCTCCAAAACTGTAAGTCAAATAAACTTGTGCATACATTTTTTAAAACCCACTATTTTAAAACTATTAAATTCATTTTTACCCCAACAGAAGCTCCCTGCAGCAGAAGTCACTTCCTGTAGAAAGATCACAAGAACAGGCCGGGTGCGGTGGCTCACGCCTGTAATCCCAGCACTTTGGGAGGCCGAACCAGGCAGATCACAAGGTCAGGAGATCGAGACCATCCCGGCTAACATGGTGAAACCCCGTCTCTACTAAGAATACAAAAAAATTAGCCAGGCATGGTGGTGGGTGCCTGTAGTCCCAGCTACTCGGGAGGCTGAGGGAGGAGAATGGCATGAACCCGGGAGGCAAAGCTTGCAGAGAATGGCGTGAACCCGGAAGGCAGAGCTTGCAGTGAGCCAAGATCATGCCACTGCACTCCAGCCTGGGCAACAGAGAAAGAGCAAGACTCTGTCTCCAAAAAAAAAAAAAAAAAAAAAAGCTCACAGGAGCAAAGGAAAGCCTTGCTCAGGAACAATGAAATGGACTCAAATACCCAGCATTTTTCAGTATGAGTGGAAATGACCAAAAATAATCCAACAACACTACGAAAGTATGATTTTCTTCTTCTGATCTTTAAAGTGCATAATAAAGCCAGAACTATATTCAACTGTGGAAACAACAAATGATGAGACTAAAACTTGCCATCCTAACCCACATGCACTGCCTAGTTACTTCCTGAGCAGCTGCGTTTTGGCTCTCCCTCCATAACAACCCGGAGAGGCAGACAGGACCCGTGTCACAGTTGAGTGAGGGACAGAGCAATTTATGAAGCTACAGCAAATGAATGGCAGAGCTAGACCCGGAACACACGTGCACTGCTTATTGATCCAAAGTGGATCCTGTCACCCATAGAGGCGATTCGCCGTTCCCAGTTGAGTGTGAAACCAGAAATCTCAGAAGTGTCTGAAGTCACTATAATTACCATGGCAACACCACTCCGGGGGGAAGAGCAAGTGCAGCCTCTCACCTCCTTGTGAGATTATTTCTCATTTATTTGTACATGAAAATGGCTCCATGTCACCTTTTTTGTGGCCATCCTTGCACAGAAATGAAGACCATTTCCAGTCTTTTTATTCACATAATTGCATTTCTTCCCTACATTTCATAATTTTAAAATATGACCACACTGAACAGTTCTAAACATAGCTATTGTACACTTATGTACCGTCAGAAGCACTTTTTCTAACATGTAGCTTTATGCCCTTATAGCTGTGGGAGAGTATAACTAAATTGAAAACACGTGCCTAGCACCCAAAATAATAAAGCTAATGATTGTCTTTGTCATCTGTAGATATTTCACACTGTTCTTTCTTCTGCCCCTTCTAGACTCAATTTTTTTATTTTTATTTTTTAATATAGAGAATTTTTCAGAATTTTTACTCACTACAACATGGGTATACTTTGAAAACATTTTGTGTTTTAAAAACTGGACTAAAGGAAAAACTTTATTGGTTTTGAAAATCAAAACCAGAGAAATCACTACATTTTCATACTCTCTGGAGACATTTCAAAAAGAATTAGAGCAAAAGGTAACACACATTCCCAGGAGGTGGACCCTGACAGCAGAGAGCAATAAATGTTTGATTCTAGAATTTTTGAGTCTCGTTGTTTATTTTATATGGAAGCCCCCTATGTTTTTTCCCAAAGAATTTCAGCAAGACAATTTATAACTCTTAGCACACTACCTCCACACTTTTAAAGGTGTAAAATAGAGAAGGTGGAATGAGGTGGCAGAGTGTCTTGCTTCTAACAGATGTGTGCTTGAAAATGAGGTGACAATACAATGAATGCTATCAGGGAGGCTAATGACACACAGCCCGCCTAATTGTGAAATTTTAATTAAGGTAGAGTTGTGGTGCTGTGGATGTAATTATTTTTAAAGTATATTTGACTTGCTTTTTATATACTGATCATCTGTGTCAGTGAAAGATCTCACAAAATTTGATGACAAATTAGTTGTGACTAATTTTTTAAAATGTCCCACACAATTCTTCTGAATCTCTAGAAGATTAGAAACAGAAGAAATGTCATTTAATGGGAAAAGTAAACATGCAGGTGCATCTGCAGAAAAGCACAAACTCCTCATGATCTTGCACGAGTTACAAATTAGCAAATATCTATTTTAAAATTTCCAAAAGTCTTCCACCATTGTGGGATTTTACTTTCATTTCATGTTCAATCTATTTGAATAGTAAGGAGGAAAAAACAGCTACCTATTATGGATAAGTATGGTTTTAGGCATTTATGATATTATTGTGGGTTATTTTTAAGTGAAATCAACTTAAATGGGCAATATATTTATTTAAGTTGGCTTGGTTTTACTGTCACTGGACAAACATTTCAACAAGAAATTACCATGGGAATTAGTAGCTATTTTATCTTTAGTAGCTATTTTTCCTAACAATATTATTGTGAGGATCAACAAGCCATGATGTTTTTGCCTGACTACATAATGATAATTTTTTTCTCTTTATTTTCCTGTATAACAGAGGCATGTTATAATTAAACGTAAGTTAAAATTTCTTAAGCTGTTCATTGGAAATTATTTATATATAATTCCTTCAACAACTATGAATACCCATTAATAAACCTGGATTACTATTTGTCCATTTCAAGCATCCTATCCCTGGAATAGATTATTGTGCCTAGTTCTTCTCATTTTAACAATAGTACCCAGATGCGCCTGTGCTCCCTGGTACACACGTGTCTTTTGTGTGTTCCTAAAGTTTACTGTGAATGCTTTCTATGACTATGGTTCTTTTCAATTTAAAATTTTAATAGAAAGTTAAAACTATAGATGTTTAATCACTTCTTTCCTTACCAAAGCTGAGCAAGTATTTTTAATTTCTCTGAGAGGTAAGCAATTTTAATCTTGACATTTTGGCTATTGGCCAATAATTACGAACCATTAATTCTACAGGGCAGGACGCAAGTCCTAGGCAATAAAAGATGTTAGACAAGGTTCTTGCTTTCGAGAATGTCTCAACCCACCCAAACTCATCTGATCGTCAGCAGTTTCCCTACCTATAAACAAAGTCCAGATCCAAAGACTGCGACTTATGGTTCTGTCCAGAGGCTTCCCGAATATTTCACCATCTCAAATATATTGTCTGGCAGAATTGTGAAAGGTGTAAGTGGGCAGAAATTGAGTAAGTGGGCATTAAATGCCCTATCCAGTTCATCCATCCTAACTATCTATACCTTAGCTTGTCTTTGACTTGACTGTTTACAACTCTGCAGAGATAGAAGTTAACTGATAGAAAATGTAAAGCAATGCAAACACTTCCTGTCCATAGCAAGGCAAAGGACTCCTGTTCTCAGTGCTGCAAATACATTTTGCCCCATAGAAAACAAATCTGTGTGGATAGAATCTTCAATGGAACCAGTTGCAACATCTTAGCAATTCCCTCATTCATGAATGAGTTAAATAAAATATTTGACTCAATGTTCATCTGCTATTTGTATGAAACTCATGATTTTATCACCTAAAAAAGAAACCCTTGGATAATGTTCATGGGTGGTTTTTTTCCTCTGGTTCCTGCCACTGCGTCATCTCCTGAAGCTGCTGTTCTTTCTCCAGCTTGCATGAGGCCAAGCATAAAATGCAACTCTCTCTCCCTCATTCCCCAAAGTGCTGCTGACATAAGTCTGCTGTGGTTACCTGTTTTATACAGGCAGATGTAGGATGAGGACAATTGCCACACAGCGCAAAGACTGAAAAATCCTAAAATCAAATGGTAGATGCTGTCATCTAGAAGTTCTTGTCTATCCCTGCTGCAGAGAATGTTTTCGTGACGCCAACAGTCCCTGCCTGTAGCTCCCTGCTCTGTCATGGAGGTCACCTTTCTTTGCTCCTGCTCCTTCATTTCCACTCATCTGCATGTCCTTGAAGCTTCCTCCAGCAGCTTTTAGAGACGCTTCCAGAGTCTCATTATGTTATTATACAGAGGAACTGAAGAACTAGGTTTTAGTTCCTCCGCCTACATCAATTTCTGGCCTCACTGACAACACAAGACCCACTGAGGTCCCTTGCTACTAAGCTCCCTGCTACCCCCTTTGCATCCACCCTCCAAAAATAAAACACAATCAGCCACTCTACATATTTCAATATCACACTGACTTTCTACCAGACACAGAAGAAACCAATACAGAAGGCTAATCATCAGTAGTTTTTGAATCCACCACTAACAAATAAATAAATAAAATGTATTTAACTTTAAATGATTTTATTTTATAAATTACATACTTAAATAGAACAATTTAGATGTTACTTACATGCATATGTTATTTCTATTTGTTATTTAACTTTAAAATATCTTAAACCTGTATACTTAAATTGTGTGTCAAATGTATATTTTATATTGTATGTTATTATATATTTATATACACACATATATACATACACATACATACACACTGACTTTTCACACATATACACACAGTCTGAAATTTACCTTTTGACTACCAACACAATTATTACACCATTACTTTTATTAAATGTTTTTAAATAGGAGCCTCATTTAAATCTATTGCATATTCTTTTAACTTGCTTGTGTCTAAAAGTTTTTAAGGCAGCTTACAAAACTATGTACTATAAACTGAGGGCAGCAAAAATAAAGCCTGAGATATAGCTAATATTCAAATTACACATCAAAAGACCCTCCCTGATTCCTAGAGGTCAGCCATAGATGGCTAACAGATCACCCAACTATAAGGAGAGACCCCTATCCACTCAGTTGCTAGTGAATATACAGTAACACAGTCAACAAAGCACATGGAATGCATTCACCAGGACTTGGGATAATCACCCGGCATGGTTTATCCTGGGCCTTTCTTTCCACTACTCTCTCTCTCTGACTTTCAACTCACAGCCTTTATGCTGGCTGGTCCTTCCCCTCTTGACTGTCCTTTTTCAGATGACTCCAGACTGTCCATCCTAGCCACCAACCATTGTAAACTCAGATCCTGGCATGGAGTATTTACTCACCAATAAATGTCAAGTAAAAGAGGCAGGCAGGCAGGAAGGAAGGAAGGAAAGAAGAATAAGAGAAAGAAAAGAGGAAAGGGAAGGAGAGAGGAGAGCAGAGGAGGGGATGGCAGGGGAGGGAGGGGGAAGGAGAAGGAAGGAATGAGAAGGCCCTCAGGGGGTCTGGGGTTGTAGCATAAAAGGGCCCATAACTGTAAAAAATGATATTTTACAGTTCAGGTTTTAACCTTGAAGTGCACACAGACCTTAATATAGCACTGTTTAAGCATTAGGACTAAAGCTTGAATTTTCACGGAGTAAACTGATATTCGAGGAACCTATGCAATATTTCCTTTCTAGTTTCTAATGTTCCTTGAATGGCTCAAGCTTGAAACCACTGGGATCAACATCTGTCATCAAACAGAGCTTGAAATCAGCTACCATCGGAGTTGACATTTGTAGGACACCTGCCCTCACCCTGGCCTCCGCTGTGCTCCTGCTTGGCTCCCTAGAGTACTTCTGCTCCTTCCTGGGTGCCTGTCCCGCTGGCATGGGGTCATCAGTGCCTGCCTTTAGCAACTCTGCTTGGTCTCACTTTCTGCTTCTAACAGTCTGGGAGCACCAGGTAAGCAGGTGGTAACAACAACATGCAGACTCAGAGAATAAGACCATGAGGAACTCCACATGTTTGAAGCAGGGTCTTTAGCACAAAGGTTTGATCCTTTAAATTTAACCTTTCATGGGCCTTTAATTCCTGGTTCTGACTTATCTATGGGTTCGTGGAATAATCTCAGGGTGAGAAAGCACTTTATCCCTCTCTCTATAACCTATATCTCTCTTTCTCTCCCTCTCTCTCTCTCTCTCTTTCTGTGTGCGTGCGTGTGTGTGTGTGTGTGTGTGTGTGTGTGTGTGTGTGAGAGAGAGAGAGAGAGAGAGAGAGAGAGACTGCCTGCTCACAGGTAGAGGGTAAGCACTCCAGGTAGCTATAAAACATTTCACCAGTGAAGCATACTGCTGTTGTCTCTCAGGCAGGCTTGGGTGTTGCATGAGGTGAGGCTGGAGGGGGCTGCTGGAGCCACATCCTTAGGGAGGTGGAAGTCACACCAAGCCATGTGGGTCCATGCTGAGAGTAATCAGAGCTACTCAACCATTTCCAGCAGAGGGATACATGAGAAGATTTGAATTTTAGCAAAATCAGCATAACTGCAGGGTGGGGAATCCATTGGAAGGGCTGAGGGTGAAGGCAAGGAAGCCCGTGAGAAAGTTAATAATCTTAGAGACGGAACCAGGGGAGAGGCAGTGAAGATGGGCAGCTTCTAGAAACATTCTAGAGAGAACCTATGAAGCTGCTTGAGGGTGAGGGCTGCTTCCAGGGAGACATCCAGGTTTTTGGCATGAGTTTTCATAGATGGTTCTGCTATTCACTGAGCTAAGGAGCACAGGAGAGAGAAGAGAGTTGTAGCCAGCATAGTGAAGAGGCCATTGCCAGTTGGTTAGAGTCAAATTCATGTACGTTCTAGTTCTTGTACACTCTAGATGGCACTTCGCAAACTAAGGCCCATTCAAATCCCTGGGGTATCTTATGAAAACACAGGCACTGGTTCAGGAGATCCAGAGTGGGGTTGATGTTTCTGTCTTTCTAACAGATGATGCTCATATTGCTGGTCAGGGACCACATTTTGAATTAAGGCTCCACATTAATCAAAACTTTTCGTGTTATGCACCCATTCTCAATGAACTTACCAACTCCATGAGTGTGTCGCCCTCTCTGTACTCCGCACCTGGAACAGTGGCTGGCTGGAGACGGACACCTTTGTTGAGCCCCCGCAGCAAAGCCCTTCCTCTCTGAGTTTCTGCTTCCGCAGAGAGGGCTGCTCTGCTGAAGTGATGCCAGACAGCTTGGAAGTCTCTGTGGAGATCATGGCTTCTCTCCATATCGGGGATCCAGGAAAAGAGACTTTTGGTCTCTGGAAACTTCTATTTGAAGGCTCAGTCATGTCTGAGGTTGTCTTTCTGCATCAGATTGCCTGATAGTTTCAATGAGAAACTGCTGAACTCTGAAGTTTGACTCTGCTGCATTTCAGGGGGAGACTTAAGCTTTTTATTCTTTTCTGTCTCCGTGGGCACAGAGTGACACATGCACAGTCAAGAAGAGGAGAAAGGCATCCACCCAAAGGAAAAAAGGTAAAAATCAAATCATCTCACTAAAGACGCCACTGTGACAAGGGTTCCCTTGGGAATTACAGCCAGAATACCTCTCACCTGGGAGGGATATTATAGCTTGAACAGTGAAAAGAAAAAGCTTTATTTCACTATTGTCTTCTCCAATTATTGTGCCCCTTGAAAGATTAAGCAAATGGTTTATTTTTCCTTGGTTTCATTTCCAGAATCACCTTTACCGGACACAATTTAAATTCTAGTTATTTCCCCACCAAAAGCCAACAAAAATGAGTTCAAGAGAGTTGACAGCGATTTCAAAGAGAATTCACAGAGATTCTGCAGCCACGTGGAAAGAATATTATAGGAGATTCTACCATACTATGCAATCCTCATGTATAATAGGATAGTCAGAGGTCATGGGCACTATTCTCTAGGTCTATGCTTCTAAAAATCCACAACACAAAAGTAATGCTATAAAATTTGCATAAAGAAAAGAAAATTTTGTGATGGTTAATTTGATGTCAAATCGGCTAGGCCACAGGGGGCCCAGACATTTAGTCAAGCATTATTCTGGGTGTTTCTGTGAGGGTGTGTTTGGATGAGATTGATATTTTAGTCAGTGGACTCTGAGAAAAGCAGACTGCCCTCCCTAATGCGGGTGACCTCATCCAATCAGTTAAAGGCCTAAATGGAACAGGAAACTGAGTTCCCTCAAGCAAAATAATTCTTCTGCTGATGGCCTTCAAACTGGAACATCAGTTCCTTCCTGGGTCCCCTGCTGACTTGGAACTTAAATTGCAACATTTGCTCTTCTCAAGGTCTCCAACCTCTTGGCCCACCCTGCAGATTCTGGATTTATCAGCCTCTGTAATCACGTTGGCCAATTCCTTAAAATAAATATCTTCTATATATAAATAAGTACTATTGGTTCTGTTTCTCCAGAGAACCCTAAGACATCTTCCATCCCCTAAATTTTGGAAATGGAAATAAAAATGAAAGATCTATTGTTCAGTCAGGATACAATGTAATACTCTGTAGGTGTGTTAGTCTGTTCTTATGCTGCTAATAAAGACATATCAGAGACTGGGTCATTTATAAAGGAAAGAGGTTTAACTGACTCACTGTTCCACATGGCTAGGGAGGCCTCACAATCATGGCAGAAGGTGGATGAGAAGCAGAATCATGTCCTACATGGCAGCAGGCAAGAGAGTGTGTGCAGGGGAACTCCCCTTTATAAAACCATCAGATTTCCTGAGACTTATTCATTATCATAAGAACAGCCTGGGAAAGACCCACCCCCATGATTCAATTACCTCCTGCCGGGCCCCTCCCATGACACATGGGAATTATGGGAGATAAAATGCAAAATGAGATTTGGGTGGGGACACAACCAAACCATATCAGTAGGTCTATGTGATTTGCTAAGGACAGTGTTATACACAATAAATACAGTTTTTTTTAAATGGAATCTATAATTGGATTCTAGACATTTTAATTTCTTTTATTTACTATGTAGGTTCACACAGTATATTTTCATTACATGGATGTTGAAATATTACTTTCCCACTGTGTGGCTGATGGATCACATACCATCCTCCTCTCCATGCAGGAATCAGGTAAGGGTATGTGAGACGAAGGAGGTTAGGGTTAGCAAGTCTTTGTTTAACTTCCACCTCATTCTTGAGAAAAGATTTGAGATAGGTCTGGCTGGAGTACCCCACCCTGACGTCACAAAGAGGTTGTCTAGAGCCATTTGGCAGTGCAGGCAGGAGCTTCTGGCATTTGGTAGGATGAGGACCAATTGTTAATGTGCTTTCTTTGCTTAGTTTTTATCCCCACATTCTCTCCCATTGTCCTGCAAGGTTTCTGTCTCATGGACATGAAAATGTGTCAGTATAAACACCAGCATTCTCTATTCACACAAGGATTCCTTGTCACTGGGGATTTTTGCTGACTTCTATTAGTGTAAAAATCATTCTTCAACTTTCTCTAAAATTGCCAAACTTTGGCAAAATAATTAATTAAAACAGATTTAAGATCACTTTTTAAACTACAGATGACATGGATGAGCTCCATTATTCTTTTACGTGACTTGGGCACATGAGGAATTCAAACACAAAAGTTCACCAGCTTATAAAATCTGTGAGTCTCTGCCCCCGTTTTTTAAGATGTTTGTCAAATTTCGAAGTATTTTGTCTTACGATATCATAAAAGAAAGTGCAATTTTAGAGTCTAAAATTAATTTAATTATGAACACTTCAAATGTGTTCTCTTATTCTTTTTTAAAAATAAATGCTTTCTAGTGAAAAATCTATTTTTCTCTTTGACAGGTAATAAGGCAAAATTCTGGGAGGTTATTGGTAATTTCTCTCTTTTTTTATCTCATATCTCCTGTTCACATTGTCAACAAATCCTACTTATTCTACCTGCAAAATATGACCAGAGAGTGACTGCTTCTGCCTAACCTTTTTGCCACGATTCTCTTATTGTCAAGCATTGCTGGGACTCTGGAAATTTTCCCTTGCAGGCCTCCCTCTTTCTAGTGTTGCACGCCACCCCCACCCTCCAGTCACCTCTGTCTTTTCTCAGTTCAGCAACTACTGCAGTTGCTAAAACAGAAATTAGATTCTCTGTTCAAATCCATGCAAAAGTACCCTGTACCATTCAAGGGTATTCCAAGGGCTGCAATACCCCAGGTAACCTGTGTCTCCCATTTCCTCTCTGTCCTACCTACCCTCCTTCTATAACCACCCCCACACCCAATTCATTCAACCCAGGCACACTGGCCTTTGCGCTGTTTCTGCAACATGCTAGTCACACTCCTGCCCTAAGACCTTTGCCTAGCTTCTCTCTCTGCCTGAAAAGCTCTTCCTCTAAATACATTTCACCAGCAACTTCCTTTCCTTTAAGCATTTCCTCAGATGCCACTTTCTCAGCAAGCCCTGTTTTAAGCATTTTACCCCCACTGACTACTGCCACCCCCTATGCCATCACTCCCAACCCCCCTTCCTGGGGTCTCATTTCTTTCACACATGCTACACATAACATTTGATCATACTATGTAATTTACATATTTATTAGGTTTGATGTAGTACCCTTCTCCCCACAACAGAAATCCCATAAAGGAAAACTTTTGTCTGTTATGTTCACTCAAATATCTAAGACACCTAGAATAATGACCAGAGTATAATAAGTAACCAATAAATATCTTTCAAATAAATCAAGTGATTTTTCCATTGCTTTAGAAAAAAAAATCCTATTCTAGTGCTTCAGAGCCTTTGATAAATTCTACTTTATAATGCATGTGTTATTAGGTATATACATTATAGATAATGAGGATAAGTTCCACTTAAATTAAGAAATTGGCTTGCTTTGTATTTGAATATAGGTCATTGGTAGCCAGTTATATAAAAATAAGAAAAAAGAAGTAACTGAGAACAGGCTGACTTCCCACCACACTCCCAGAGCAGATTCCAAGACCAAAGAAATAAAATAAAACTCTAAAGCAACTAGAAATTTATGATCTTTCTCACAAATAATTCAACAAATTTTTAAGAAACCTCAGAACTCTTCAAAAAATATGGAGAAACAATTCATTGAAATCAGGAAACAATAAATGATCAATATTAGAAATTTAGCAGTGAGATTGACTTTTTTTTTAAAAGCAAATTCTGGAGCTAGAAAATACAATCGAGGAGCAGAGAAATGCAATAAAGGTCATCAACAGTAGACCTGATAAAGCAGAAGAAAGAATCTGTGAACTTAAAGAAGAAATTATATAATTAGAACAGAAAAAAGAAAGAAAGAATGAGAAAAATTGAAGAAAGTATACATGGAATTATATGACCAATTCAAGAAAGCAAATCTTTGCATTATAGGAGTTTGAGGAGAAGAAGAGGAAGACTAAGAGGTAGAACACTTACTTAAAAAACTAATAGTAGAAAACTTTCCAAATCTAGGGAAAGATATAAATATACAGGTACAGAAAAGTCAAAATTTTCAATCAGATTCAATGCAAGCAAGACTCCACCAAGACATACTATAATCAAACTATCAAAAATCAAAGACAAAGAGAGGAGCCTGAAAACAGCAAGAGAAAATAAGTGAATCAAAAATAAAGCGGTTCCAATAAAGCTAGCAGCAGGTTCCTCAGCAGAAACCTTACAAACAAGGAGGAGGTGGGATGATACATGCAGAATGCTGAAAGAAAAAACTGCCAATCCAACAAACCTGTCCTTCAGAAAAGGACATAACTTTAATTGTATACAAAATATCTATACTTTTACTCTTGCCAACACTTATATTTTTAATGTCAAAATTTTACATTTTTAAATATTAGATTATTAGGAGAAATAAAGGAAGAATAAAAATTGTCCCAGGAAAACATAAAGCTGAAGTAGTTCATCAACACCACACCCTTTTTACAAGAAACACTAAAGGGAGCTCTACAGGCTGAAAGAACACTAATAAACAACACGAAAATATATGAAAGTTAAAACTCAGTCTAAGTAAGTAAATGGTCAAATTAAGTACAGTCTAACACTGTAATGGTAGTATGTAAATTGCTTATATCTTTAGTATGAAGGTTAAAAGACAAAACCATTAAAAATAATATTAGCTACAACAATTTGTTAAGAAATATGCAATATTAAAAGATCCAAATTGTGACATCAAAAATAGAAAACTGGCTGGGCATGGTGGCTCACACCTGTAATCCCAGCACTTTAGGAGGCCGAGGCAGGTGGATCCCCTGAGGTCAGGAGTTCGAGACCAGCCTGGCTAACATGGTGAAACGCTGTTTCTACTAAAAATACAAAAAATTATCTGGGCATGGTGGCACGTGCCTGTAATCCCAGCTACTCGGGAAGCTGAGGCAGGAGAATCACTTGAACCCGAGAGGCAAAGGTTGCAGTGAGTCAAGATCGTGCCATTGCACTCCAGCTTGGGCAACAAGAGCAAAACTCTATCTCAAAAAAAAAAATACATATATATATACATATATACACATATATACGTATATATATACGTATATATATATACATATATATATACACACATATATATATAAACTGTTGGGCGAAGTGAAAGTGTAGCCTTTGTATGCAATTAAAGTTATGTCATTAGTAGCTTAAAATAGCCTGTTATAAATATAAGCCACCTATGTAATCCTCATGGTAATCATAAAGCAAAAACCTATAGTAGACACACAAAGATAAAAAGTAAAGGATCAAAGCACACCACTAAACAAAATCACCTAATCACAAAGGAAGACAGCAAGAGAGGAAGAAACAAAGGATCTACAAAACAACCAGAAAGCCAGTAACAAAGTGACACTAATAAGTCCTTACCTATTTACAATTACCTTGAATGTAAATGGATTAAATTTTACAACAAAAAGACACACAGTGGATAAGTGGATTCAAAAAGAACACAACATGACCCAACTATGTGCTGCTTGTAAGACAGTCACTTCATATTTAAGGAGATGCACAGACTGAAAGGACATAAGTCTTAACAAATCTAGGGAGATTGAAATCACATCAGGTATCTTTTCCAACCACAATGGTATGAAACTAGAAATCAATAACAGGAGAAATTTTGGAAGATTCACACATACATGGAAATTAAACAACATGTTCCTGAATGATCAATGGGTCAAAGAAGAAATTAATATGTCATTTTTTAAGTCTAAATTTTCAGTACTAAAATATCATTGAGAGTAATGAAAACAGAGACAGTGTGCCAAAACTTATAGGATGTAGCAAAAGTAGTTCTAATAAAGAAGTTTTTAGCAAAAAAACTTTTAAATTAAAAAAAAAAAGATGATTTCAAATAACCTAAAGTTACACTTCAAGGAACAAGAAAATGGAGAACAAACTAAGCCCATAATTGGTAGAAGGGAGGAAATAATAAAGGTCAGTACAAACACAAATAAAATAGAACTAGAAAAACAATAGAAAAGATCAACAAAACTAAAGTTGGGTTTTTTTTTTCAAAAATAGAATCAACAAATCATTAGCTAGACTAAGAAAAAAAGAAGACAAAATCAGAAATAAAAGGAGAAACATTACACCTGATACAACAGAAATATGAAGGATTATAAAAAGCTAATATGAACAGTTATACACCAACAAACTGGATAACATAAAAGAAACAGATAAATACCTAGACACATACAACTTACCAAGACTGAATCATGAATAAAACAATCTGAACAGATCAGAGATGAGTAACAAGATTGAGTCAATAGTAAAAAGACTCTAATCAAGGAAAAACCCAGGACCTGATGGCTTCACTGATAAATTCTATGAAATATTGAAGAACTAATCCTAATCTTCCCCAAATTCTTTTAAAAAGTTTAAGAGGTGAAGCTTGCAACTCATTTAACAAGGTCAGCATTACCCTGATACCAAAGCCAGACAAGAACACTCTAAGAAAAGAAAATTGCAGGCCCGTATCCTAGCAAACCAAATTCAACAGCACACTACAAAGGCTATTCACCGTGATCAGTACGATTGGTCCCTAGAATGGAAGAATGGTTCAATATATGCAAATCAATACATGGGATGCACCGCATTACCAGAATGAAGGGAAAAACCATGTGCATCTCAATAGATGCAGAAAAGGCTTTTGAGAAAATTCAAAATTCTTTCATGATAAAAATTCTCAACAAATTAGGTATAGAAAGAATGTTGCTCAATACAATAAAGGGCATATGTGACAAACCCAAAGCTAACATTGTACACGATGATGAAAAATTGAAAGTTTTTCTCTAATATCAGGAAGAAAATAACTATGCCCACTCTTGTCCTTTCTGTTCTACTTCTCTGGAAGTCCTAACCAGAGAAATTAGGAAAAAGAAAGGAATTAAAAACATCCAAATTGGAAAAAAAAGAAGTTAAATTGTCACTGTTTGCAGGCTATATATCTTTTATGTAGAAAATTCTAAATACTCCACCATAAAACTGTTAGAACTAATAGATAAATACAATAAAATTGCAGAATACAAAATCAACACATAAAAAGTAGTAGAATATTTATACTCTAACAATGAACTATCCAAAAAAGTTATCAAGAAAATAGTCTCATTTTTTACAGCTGCCAAAAAAATAGTAAAATATCCAGGAATAAGTTTAACCAAGGAAGTGAAAAATCTGTACACTAAACACTATGACATTGTTAAAAGAAATTTAAGAAAATACAAATTGAAAAATATTCTATGTTTATGGATTGGAATAATTAATGTTGTTAAGATGTCCATATTACCCAGTGATCTACAAATTCAATGCACTCCCTATCAAAATGGCATTTTTCAAAGAAATAGAAAAAAATTAGCATAAAATGTATATGAAACCCCCTAAGACCCCCAAATAGCCAAAGCAATCTTGAGCAAAAGAACAAGTTGGAAGAATCACACTACTTGCCTCCAAAATATATACAAAGCTACAGTAACCAAAACAGATGGTACTGGCATAGAAACAGACACACAGACCAGTTGAACAGAATACAGAATAAAGAGCCCAGAAACAAATCCACACATTTACAGTCAATAGATTTTCAACAAAGGTGCCAGAAACACACATTAAGGAAAGAACAATCTTAAATAAATGGTTCTGAGAAAACAATATCCACATGCAGAAGAATGAAATTAGACCCTTATCTCACACCATATACAAAAATCAACTCAAAATGGATTAAACACTTAAACATAAGACTTGAAGTAAATACAGGGGAAAGGCTCCATAATATTGATCTTGGCAATGAATTTAGTATGTGACCCTAAAAGCACAGGCAACAAACGTAGACAACTAGGATTATATCAACTTAAAAAGCTTCTGCACAGCAATGAAGACAATCAGCAAAGAGAACCTATGGAATAAGAGAATATATTTTCAAGCCATATGTCTGATAAGGGATTAATATCTAAAAGATATAAGGAATGCAAACAGCTCAATAGCAAAGAAACAAATAGCCTAATTAAAAAATGGGCAAAGAACCTGAATAGACATTTCTCAAAATAGGACATTCAAAAGGTCAATCGATACATGAAAAAATGCTCAACATCATTAATCATCAGCAAAATGGAAATTAAAACCACAATGAGATGTCACCTCACACTTATTAGATGGCTGCTATCAAAAAGACAAAAGATAATAAGTATTGGTGAGGATGTGTATCAAAGAGAACCCTAGTTACTGTATTGGTGGAAATTTACACTGGTACAGCCATTTTTGGAAACAGTATAGAGGTTCTTCAAAAAAATCAAAAATAGAACTACCATATTATCCAGTAATTCCACTGTTGGATATATACCCAAAGGCTGTGAATTAAATCAGTGTATCGAAGAGATATCTCCACCTCCATGTTCATTGCAGCATTATTCACAATAGACAACAATTAGAATCAACCCAAGTGTCAACAGAAGAATAAAGAAAATTTACACAAGTAAATAATATTCAGCTTTATAAAAAAGGAAATTCTGTCATTTGAAACATGGCTAAGCTTGGAGGACATTATATTAAGTAAAATAAGCCAGACACAAATGACAAAAACTGCTTGATCTCATATGTGAAATCTAAAAGAATTAAATTCATAGAAGTAGTGAGTAGAATGGTGGTTTACAGGGGTGGGGGCAGGGGTGGGGAGTTGGGGAGATGTTGGTCAAAGACGACAAAATTTCAGTTAGACAGAAAGAGTAAGTTCAAGAAATCTATCCTACAACATGGTGACTGCAATTAATAACAACGTATTGTATTCCTGAAAAGCCCTGAGAGTAAATTTGAAGTGTTCTGAGCATAAAAATAAGTATATTCAGTAATGCACAGGTTAATTAGCTCAATTTAGCCATTCCCCAGTGTATACATATAAGAAAACATCCTGCTGTACACAATAAATATATATACATTTATTTGTCAATATACAAATAAATTGTTTAAAAAATAAAGTTAATTGGGATTGCTTTTCGTAAAGATCAGCTTGCATACATTTGCCTTTGCAGAGTTTTGCATCACTAAATGGAAGCTGATTTCTAACTTGTATTTCCAGCTATGAGAACTGCTATGTTGGAATCGGTCAAAATAACGTGGATTTTGAAACCACTAAAATTATGAAATATGAAGTACTGGATTTCGAGTATAATCCAACAGACTCATCAAAGTCTAGCACATGGTAGGTTGCATAGTAAAGTGTTAAGAGTATGGATTTTGGCATTAGATCTGGGTTTCAAATTCTGCACAGGTCATAACCTTTCTGTGTCTCGGTTTTCCTCATTTATAAAACGGGAATAACAACTCTGTGTCATTGGGCTGCTTAAATGTTTGGCACAGTGCCTCCTTCACAATGAGAGTTCAGGACATATCTCATTTTGTTGCCAGGAGGAATTACTATTGTCAATTGTATATGAAGGCAACAATGACCCACCATTACGAGCTGAGTAAACTTAAAGAGCTCACTGTATTTCAGTGAGCCTCAGTTTGATTATCTCAAAATGGGAATACACCACACCTCCTCTGCAAGACTGCTGTGAGGACTAAACAAAGCAATGCGTACAAAAAACCACACAGTGGCTGGCCCATGGGCTTCCCTTTCTGCTGTAGGTGGGTGTTTTAGAGACAACTTCCCTAGGATTGGAAGAAAGGTGGTAGAAACTGACTTCTGTATAAACCAGCAAGATTATAAAAACAGCTGCCTAGCATTGTTCAGGATTTATAAGCACATGTATTTCACATATACCTATGTAAACATGGATATATATATAGTATGTGTATGTATATATAATATGTATATATGCACTATGTGTATATATAATATGTATATATGCACTATGTATATATATATAGTGTGTGTATATATATACCCATATATATATACACACATACCCATCACTGACAGATATATGAGAGAAAAAATATGGCACATATTATAAGAGAGTAATAAAACATTCTTACAATTCTCAAATAGAATTTTAGAATCCACAGAATTTCTCAATGCTAAGAAGGGAGATTAATTTAAACACGAGAATTTCTCATTATAGCAATGTAATACGCAGCTCATTCTTTATCATGTAAGAGAGCTGGAGCTATAAATAATGCCTTGTAGTATGAGTAATAATTCCTGAAAAAAATTAACTGGAATGAACCAGGTTGTTAATACAGTATTCAATGAAATCATGTAAATTTACCTAAGCTAGAAACAGACTACTTTGAAATAAGTGTGTGAATACTTGCAGACTATAAAAGATTGAAAAGATTACTACTATTTTATCTGTTTATGTGGTCATATACCACAATAGAGTAAAACACCATACGTCAAATATCTAGACAGCTGTTGAGGAATCTAGCTCAACAATACAAGTGATCCTAGCCACAAGATTAAACAGTTCTGACACAAATAGTCCATCTCTTCACAGGTTTCTCTCTTGCTCTTTGAATACCTCAATCAGACATTCAGATTAAAGCAAACAAAAAAAACAAAACTCTACTACATATAGGATGACAGCAGCCAGAACCTTCCAATCTGTGCCAGCCTCTAGATGAAAGATCTCAGTTCTTATTTAAGAAGGCACTCACCAGCAATGCATGTGTCTCGTTTACTATGTGGGACAAACTATGATCCAACGTGCCCATTAAGTTTCTGGGGAAAGTTTAAGAAATGATTAGGGAATTTAACTTTACTTTTCTCTTGCTCTTTTCCAAACCGTATCTAAGACAGTTGGGTTAAAGAAGCAGAAATGCAATTAAATTTGCAAATATTTTTTGAAAACTTTTCAGATGCATAGAAGGAAGTCATCCAAGTGTCTGTGCTGGAAGTGAAGATCTGAGCACCCTTCTTTTTTTCTTTTTCTTTTTCTTTTGGAGACAGTGTCTCACTCTGTCACTCAGGATGGAGTGCAGTGATGCGATCTCAGCTCACTGCAACCTTTGCCTCCTGGGTTCAAGTGATTCTCTTGCTTCAGCCTCCCGAGTAGCTGGGACTACAGACACCCACCACCACACCCAGCTAATTTTTGTATTTTTAGTAGAGACAGGGTTTCACCATGTTGGCTAGGATGGTCTCGATCTCCTGACCTCACGATCCACCTGCCTCGGTCTCCCAAAGTACTGAGATTACAGGCGTCAGGCGTGAGCCCCTGCACCCGGCCGAGTACCCTTCTTTAGGAAGAAAACTTCAGCAGCACTGGGAGGGAGGAGGAAAAAAGGGAGATTGCAGGAAAAAAGTCTCAGGACAACACATGATTTGCTTGTTTTTGCCTTTTTCCTAAATATTTACAAAATAGTTTCTAAATATTTTGTTAAGTTTTCTGAAGAAAGCCCTTTAAATACATATATTTCATAAATACAGGATTTATGTCTTGTTTTATGAGTAACATAGACATTCTAGTAATAAACTGCTTATTTCTGTAGTCTATGTCTTTATGTCTTTCAACTGATTAAGACTCCTGCTTCTATTAATTTTTCCAGAAACCTTCCAGGAATAAATATCTGTTTTAAAAGAGAGATTAAGTGACCAGCAAGACCTCACTACTGAATGTCAACTTAACTATTTTCTTTCCAAATCTTACTTTTCTTTTTCTAATTCACACCTTCACGGATGCAGACCGTACTCTTGACCTTGGAGATCTACATCATATTCTTCAGCATATTAGAGCTCCAGAAGGGAAGAGACGGCACCTTCAAGCTCAATCATTAATAAAGGGGCAATTTACAAAGCCAGTGCAGTACCCAGGGGCTAAGAGCAGCTCAAAACTGTGATCTTCCCTAGGCATGGAGGGTTAGTGGGCAGGAGTGGTTTCAGAGCAACCTGAATGGGAAGGAGCAGGTGAAACAAAATCAACTCTCTAACGATACCGCTCTTCTGCCCTGTAGTCTCCTGCTGATGCCTCCCATTGTGGAACCCGGTAGGAAGCCCATGACCTGGGAGCCCATTGAGGCAGCCAGCCTCCTGGGGCTCAGAGCAGGGTGAAGACAGGGAAAGAGTGGGCTTGGAGAGGCATATGGTAGGTATGCAGCATGAGGCTTCTCTTTTTAAAGAGAGCAAGCTCAAAGAGAATTTCATTGCAGAGATACTCCACACAATATCTATTACTGCAAATATTACTTCATACGGCCTAAACGTAGAATTAGCAGTCTCTTCCCAGCAGGGTTACCATATTTAGCTAATACAGGACACCATTTCAATCTAAATGTTAGTTACATAATGCATAATTTTTAGGATAAGTATGCTCCACACAATATTTGGAATATACTCACACTAAATATTATGTTTTGTTTATCAGGAATTCAAATTGAACTGGGCATCCTCTATTTTATGTGACAACCTCACCTCTTTGTATATTAAAACATATATTCTTCAAATACATACTTGAAGTATTGTTATTACTTCTGTCCCGAACACTAGAGGAAAGGATGAGTTTCTACCCAGGTGTGTTATATTTAGTATTATTCCTGTAAGCTTTATATTTGTGCTCCCCTTTTCAATCTGTGTCTTGAGTCCTCCATTTTTAAAAATTATGCTCCCTACTTTTATTCATTGTGATATATAAAGACTATCTCCACAGAGAATGTACTGATTTCACTGAGGTCATCCATGAGCTGCCTCTTTTCTCATCAGAATAAATTTTTAAAGGCATTAAGCTTCGTATTCTTTTATTTTTTGTTTTGAGATGGAGTTTTGCTCTTGTTGCCCAGGCTGAAGTGCAATGGCACGATCTCTACTCACAGCAACCTCCGCCTCCCAGGTTCAAGTGATTCTCCTGTCTCAGCCTCCAGAGTAGCTGAGACTACAGGCATGCACCACCATGCCCAGCTAATTTTTGTATTTTTAGTAGAGACAGGGTTTCACCATGTTGGTCAGGCTGGTCCAGAACTCCCGACCTCAGGTGATCCACCCCCGCCTTGGCCTCCCAAAGTGCTGGGATTACAGGCATGAGCCACAGCACCGGCTGATGGATTATTAATGTTCTTTCCGGCTGCAGTGATTTTCTGATTTTGCTTTTGAATTGTATATATCTTGAAGAACTCAGAAGGTTTCTCATTCTTTCATATATCTAAACCAGGGACTCTTAATCTGGGGCCTGCATACCCTCTATGCATAAAATTCAGGAAGCTCCCTGAAGCTGGGTCTAGGAAAACATTTGTTCTATTTTTCACTAACCTCTAACTGAAATTTATCATGTTTTAAAATTATTAATATAGGCAACAAACCACAGTAGTATTAGTACTGTGACTTCATCATCAATAAAAATTACTAATATTTTCAAAATCACATTCAGATATAGCTCTGTATACATTTTTATTGACACTAATAACTTCTTAAAATTTGCTATGGACACAAATCTAGTGTGTCATTTAATACATTAATCAAGAAGAACATATCATACATCATGGATTTTATCTAATTTGATAACTGTATTAGTTTACTATTGCTGCTGTAACAAATCACCACAAACTTGATGACATAAAAGAATACCAAGGTATTATCTATAGTTCTGTAGGCCATAAATCCAAAATGGATCAAGCTGGGCTAAAAGCAAGGGGTTGGCAGGCCGTCTTCTTTCTACAGGCTCAAGGGGAGAATCTATTTTCTTATTTTTTCCAACTTCTAGAGGCTGCCCAAACCCCTCGGTTCATGGTCTCCTTCCATCTTCAAAGCCAGCAATGGCCCATCGAGTTTCCCACTGCATCACTCTGACACGGGTTCTCCTGTCCCTTCCTTCTACTTTTAAGGACTCTTGTCATGACATTGGACTCACCCAGATAATCCACAATAATTTTCTTATGTCAAGGACAGCTGAGTAGCAAACTTAATTCTATCTCCACCTTTAATTTCCCCTTGCCATAGGACATAACATATTCACAGGTCTGGTAATTAAGCCACGGGCATTTTTGGGGAGTCAAAATTCTGCCTAACATATATATTAGTAATAATTTGCTAAACGATTTCCTTTATAATATTATGTATAATTTTTTTTATTTAACAAAACTATCCTGAGGAGAGTTCCATGGGCTCCATGAGTTTGCCAGAGAGCTCTACGGCACACAGCAGGTTAAGAATATCTCATTTGCGACAGTGATGCTGACAACTAGAACCATAGCATTCCTTTAAGGAAATATCTGCTACAAAGTCACTTGCATATGTTCTCTTTACTTCCTACTTCCCAACAATGTTACGCATTAAGAATATCTATTATGCTACTTTTACAGAAGAAACCAGGGTTTGGAGAGTGATCTGCCAAAGGCCACACTGCTGATGGGTTGCAGGGCTAAATTCAAAGAGCGCTCCACCAACCTTGGAGCTGAGGCTCCCATGCTTCAAGTCTTCTTCGAGCATTGCCCTGTATTCACTCACCGCCTGATATGCTTCGACCAAGAGGATATTAGTACCAGATGAGTATCAGCCTACACTGTTTATTCCCCCTCTTACGGATGCATCTGACCAGACTAGAAACGTTATCTTTGAAAAACAAACTCTAGCTACCTCTGTCCCCAGCTTTCCTGCATTATCAGAGAAAACTTTATTAACATACACTTATGACAAGACTAGCACATGTTTCTCCCACCGACTGTTGTAGCTAGAATGAGCAAGTGAGCAGGTGGCAGTGCTATCAAGGAGCTGTCAGATGCCAACTTCACGCTGCACATCCGCTGATTTTCAGTGGGTTACCTTACCTCAGGTAGCGACAAGAACTCTCAAACAAAAATACACTGAAGATCTGGAACACAAATCTTTAAGTCATTGACATTCGTCTCTTTAATTTCAGGGCTTACCCAGGGTCCTATTTTCTCTGGATTTCTCAAGCCACAAAGATTAAGATCTAGCTCTGATTTTCATGTATTTGTTTGATTTGGTTTTGGTTTTAGTTTTAGCTGGATAGTATCTTCACTGTGCAACTTGGAACCGTATTTGACCTGGTAAAATTCAGGTCTGAATTGGCACTGATTTACTGCCATTGTGAATTGATGGTCATGGGTTATCATTGTAGTTGGTCATTGCTGCTAGTTCACTGACTAGTGGAACCTCTCTTCCAGGCTTTCATCAGAAAGATGCTATTGGATATTTCAAAAGAGCACCAGAGCTCCCCAACAGTGGCTCATAAACGTTTCTGGTAGAACAAATCCATGGGACACAGTATTTCACCGTGACTCACTGTTCTATCTGGCCAGCTCTAGAAATGAACAGTCTGAGGCTTAGAACATTGAAGGAAAGGAAAGAGGAAAGAAGAGGGGAGGAGAAAAGAAGAGAAAAGAGGAAGAAAGGAGCGGGGTGAGGACAGAGGAGGAAGAGGATTTGTTTATCACTCAATAACACCAAGTCTGTACCGGGGATGTTGGCCAACTCCTCAGCCAGGAGGGCATCAAGAATCAGGTCCTAGCAATGGTGAGGGCCATGGGGCACACAGCTGTCCCTGCCTTCCCTGTTCTCCATGCCTTCTCTAAGTCTGAGTACTTCCTCCTGCCTCAGCCCTCCCTCGGGAGAACAGTCCACCTGTCACTGAGGACAGAATTCTCGATGTGGAATACTGTGGTTAGCGGGCATTACATTAAAATATACAGGATACAACAAGTTTTAAACAGTCAGCATGGCATGACACTCGTTTTAGAAAGCAAAATAAAAAAAGAACAACAACAAAAAAACTACATAGGCGATGCGAAAGGCTCAAATAATGCGTGACACAAGATGTTAACAGCTGTTTAAGACCCGAGATGTGCAACTTCTGGGGCCGCTATCCATCCTGTGTTCCAGTGGAACCTGGACTCCCCCTTGAATTGTTCAATACAGAGGCCCTGATTATGTATCTCTGGGGGTAAAACTGTAAGTGGATTTTATTTATTTTCTCAGTAACTATTTGCAGTTTTAAGACTATCCAGTGGAAACATGCATTACTTTATTATCAGAAAAAAATCTTTTTATTTGTATTTATTCCCTTATTTGTATAGTATACAAATAAGATATAGTAAAAGTTGACTATCATACCAGCTCTCATGTCTGCCTCTGAGGCTGGAAACAAAGGGCTGTTTATATGGTTCTCTGGTGCTATGTTACTCAGAAGATTCAAAGGAAGACTGAGGCCACCACCAGGTGGAAGGTAAGAGCCTATCAATGACTTGGTTTTGTGGTACTGTGTCCCACCTCCTGGCTGCCCATTTCACAGGTAATTGGAAATAACGGAAAGCCTTAAGACAACTTTGATAATGAGTTAGAAAAACCAGTGGAAGTGGATTTATCCTATCATCACTCACACAGTACAGAGACTCAAACCATGACAGGCAGCTGGGTTCAAAAACTGCCAGAGATTCAGCACAGTTTGAAAATGACAATTTTTTTGTTGTTGCAGTTTTACAAAGGAAAACAGGATAGAGTTATTTCCATGTAGTTGAGTATTGTTACATGCTAAAAGATTTCTTCCAGCTATTTTTAGCCAGTTTATTTGCTGTTTGATAAGAATAGGAAAGTTTAGTGAAAGTCTTATGATTCACAGCATTCTGAGAAAAAAAAATGTCTGGTAAATTCTAAGAAGAAGTCTAGTAGTCAGAGCTTTCTCAGTCCCTTTACAACAGCTGGTGGCTTGCTTAAACTGCCTTATGGAATTTCAGACATATCTCTAAAAGGTAAATACTATAATGAATGTCCTACACTTTGATAAACATTTGGAGTGCCTTAATTTTCCCACCTGTTTACAGGGACTCTTACTAAGAGAACAGGCTGTTGCTAAGGTACAGGGTGGCTGTCAGAAACTTCTAGCTTCAAATATGCCAATTAAATTGCTCTTTGGGGAAGCTCGGCTCATCACGTAAAATCACTCGAGGAGTTACTCTATGATTGTGATATACAGTGCTTCTCATTTAAAATCCGACTACACTCCCCATATCCAGTCCCTCTGTGTGTGGTGATAACAACATTCTTGACTTTTAACACTTCACCAACAACTCTATTAATCAAAGTGTGTGTCTACAGGAGATGAGCAAAGTAGCTGTATCTGACTCATTTTCATTCAAGAAGATGTTCAAAATGATGCAAAGAACCACCACACACAAAACAAGATATAAAGTCACTGCTGTAAAGTGAACCATGGATATAATACTCTTGAACTGACTTGTGCTTTTTTCCAGATTCTTAAAGATTTACTGAAGGAACTTTTTTACTAACATACTTCATGCTTGCATTTCAAAAATGTGTAACGCATTTTATAAGCTACTCTGTTAATCTCAAAGATGAATGAGCATTGGCTAGGCTTAGCTACCAACTGATCTCAAGCCCATGCACGAGGGGACAGTAATGACACTCATCCCACCTGATTTTGAGATAAGCAATAAAGAGTGAATATTCTAGCAAATAAAATCTTCAATTTGAAAGGTTAGATGCCATTTCTCAGAACCTGCTACTGCCTGGGACGTCCATGATGAACATGAAAAATACCAGTGGGAGCCCCGGACTCACTGACTTCACGGAGGAAAAATAAAACAAGCCAAGGTTGTTTTTACCACTTATTTGCTCCTTCTTGCTTCATTGGAAAAATCAAGTGGCTCAAACAAAATCGGCTTAATTCAGATATAAAGTGCTTAAATGGTATTTGATAACCAGTGACCCCAGATTCAGGAGAGTTAGCAGCCCTTTCACATTTCCAACACCACACTGTCGAGTTTGTATATACGGCCGAAGAAAATGTGGATCTGTGATGAGGACTATGTGTCAAGATTATTTAAAGCAAAGAGCCAGTAACAGTCGTTAGGCTACAGTAAGAGAATTCAGGAATCACTAGGTATATCCAGGAAGAAGCGTTTTTAAAACTGTTACATTGGAAACATCAGATTGGTGGTTATAAAGGGAAAAAGATATATTTTATCTTATTGTGTTACCAAAATATCAACTTTAAATATAATACAAAAAATATTGGTCTAGTGGTAATCAAAAGAGGAAAAAAATATTTTGCCCTACTATTACTAAAACATAAATCATAAATACAAAGCATATTATCAGAGAAGTTACACTTTGATTGGAAAAAATCTTTCTATGTTAAAATAAGAGCCACAACTTGGCCAGGCCCAGTGGCTCACGCCTGTAATCCCAGCACTGTGGGAGGCCGAGGCAGGCAGATCGCAAGGTGAGGAGTTAGAGACCAGCCTGACCAACATGGTGAAAACCCGTCTCTACTAAAAATACAAAAAATTAGCCAGGCGTGGTGGCGCACACCTGTAATCCCAGCTACTCGGGAAGCTGAGGCAGGAGAATTGCTTAAACCCTGGATGCAGAGGTTGCAGTGAGCCGAGATCACGTCACTGTACTCCAGCCTGGGTGGCAGAGCTAGACTACATCTCAAAAATAATAATAATAAAAATAAATTTAAAAAAACAGCCGCAACTATTCAATACCAGTAGCAGATTTCAGAAAATAGTCCTATGCATCATTAAAGCATATAGCTCTTCTATTTGTCTTACGGGTAAAAAATACGGCATTTACATCTTTACATACACACTGCTGTATTTCTATAGCAGGCAAATCACGTACTCTAACGTCCATCTTACATTTGTGAATATAACTTGCATCTACAGCTGGATGTGGTGACTCACACCTGTAATCTCTGCACTTTAGGAGGCTGAGGTGGGCGGATCACTTGAGCTCAGGAGTTTGAGACCAGCCTGGGGAACATGGTGAAACCCCATCCCTACAAAAAATACAAAAGTTAGCTGGGCATGGTGTTGTGCACCTGTAGTCCCAGCTACTCGGGAGGCTGAGGCAGGAGGATCTCTTGAGCCTGGAAGGTGGAGGTTACAGTGATTATGCCACTGCACTACAGCCTGGGTGACAGAGCACAGCAAGACTCTGTCTCAAAAAAATAAATTTATAAATAAAAATAACTTACATTCACAGGAGACTGTTGGAGCTGCCCTCTGGACAGCCTATCACAGAGCAGCTTTCTCTGTACCCCCTTGCCCCTCCACTCCTGCATACAGAGCCTTTTCCTGAACTGCTCTCCTACAGCACCAATCCCTGCACCTTTGTAACCAAAACCCACCGGTCTTTGCTAAATGTACCTGTGGAAAAATGGGTAGAGTTGAGTCACTTTTATTTTCCTAAGTGGAGCCACCCTACATGGAGAGAGTATGTTTAATCTGGTTGTAGAGAAGGGGATGGAGTATGGACGCAGTGTGGGTCCCAGCAGATTCCATTCTAGGAATTTCATCACTGATTTATTTAATTTCTGACTCACACTGTCAGGCAGGGAAGAAACCATGAACTGTGAGTATTTACCATTCTGAGTCACTTCTGTTTGCGAAAGCAAATCACCATTGCTTTTGTAACTTTTAGAAAAGAAATAAATCAATAATGAAATTACTAAAATGGAATATGCTGACAGCCACACTGCATCCACACTTTAAGTGGGAATCAATATGCTATTTATAAATCAAAAAGAGAAGGGAAAAGATCTCAAAAGTCTGTTTTTGGATTATTAGAATAACTCTATTATGTATTTCAAATGCAAATTGTAATGGTAAAAAGATCCCAAGCATAGGTTAATTGAAATCAAATTAAAAATGTTAACTAAACAGTTTGGCATTTAAATATGGAGACAAACAACATTTTAAAATTAGTACTGCTGTTGTTGTTATCATCATTATTATTATTTAAAGATAGAGTCTTGCCCTGTCGACCAGACTGGAATGCAGCGGTGCAGTCATCGCTCTCAGTAGCCTCAAACTCCTGGGCTCAAGGGAACCACCTACCTCAGCCTCTTGAGTCACACAGACCACAGGTGCAAACCACCACACCCGGCAATTTTTTTTTTTTTTTTTTTTTACTTTTTTGTAGAGACAAGGTCTCTTTATGTTGCTCAGGCTGGTCTCAAACTTCAGGCCTCAAGTAATCCTCCTGCCTAGCCTCCCAAAGTGCTGGGATTATAGGCATGAGCCATTGTGTCCAGCCAGAAAAACAACATTTTGACAAAAGGAATGATGGCAAAATGCTACATTTCTAAGGTAAAATTTTGGTTATTAAAAATTTTAAATTTGGCAAAATGGCCTGAACATGGATGAGCTCCCTAATACCTAAAACACAAAGTTATTGTTACCTCTTTGTACAAAATTGCAACTTGTGCAGTTGGTTTTTTTCTCTAAAATTCTGCATATTTTTGGAAGTTGATGTCAGTCCGTGAGTGTCACTTGTTACATAGGCAAGGGAAGAACTTTCATCAGGCCCTCAGTTTCCAAAAGCACAGTCATTTGCAGCCATAAATTCCAAGAAAATAAAACAAAGTAGAATTCAAAAGGAGTTCAGGCAGTAAACCCTAATGCCCAAGATGTCAAACCTCTCTAATCTTTCCTACTTGTATATTGATTAGCAAAGGGTCTTTTTCCAAGACCCTTTTCTTTTACACTGGAGAAATAACTGCTAGATCCTTGCCAAGTGGCCAAAGGAGATTTGATTTTCTATTTTTCACTGGGAGGAGGTGAGGGGATGACAGCTCCCCTTTGTTCCTCTCACTCAGAGCCTGGGGCCTTAGCCTGGTTTTCCAAAAGGCCTGTGTACTTTCACCCCACTGGCAAATGCCAATATGCAGTGGGTTCAGAATGATGAGGAAAACCAGACACAGACATGGACCCAGTCAATAAGCAGCATTTCACACACAGTGACCACTAGCTAGTAAAATTTCTATGAAAGAACTCATATGTAATCACATTAAAAAACAGGAACGAGGCCCAAGCACAATGCCTTCATACTCTGTGAAGTTATAAAAATTTTATACATGCATTCTGAAACCAAACAAAACTAGAACAGAAAGCAAACTTTATTACACATGCTTTGATCTTTCTCTAAAAGAATCTAGGCTGGGTGAGGTGGCTCATGGCTATAATCCCAGCATTTTGGGAGGCCGAGGCAGGCGGATCACGAGTTCAAGAAATGGAGATCATCCTGGCTAACACAGTGAAACCCCGTCTCCACTAAATATACAAAAAATTAGCCAGGCGTGGTGGCACACAACTGTAGTCCCAGCTACTCAGGAGGCTGAGGCAGGAGAATCACTTGAACCCAGGAGGCACAGGTTTGCAGTCAGCTGAGATCGCCCCACTGCACTCCAGCCTGGTGACAGAGCGAGACTCCATCTCATAAAAAAAGAATCTAAAACTGCCCCCCTCAAAGCACTCTAAAATAAATAACAAAGAAAGCACTATGAAATCACTAATGAGTATAGCCAGGTCCAATATAGAAATAAACGCTATATAGGCTAGGCTTCTAAAAAAAAAGACTATGAAATTGAAGGGAAAATTTATTAATTCAACAGAGATAGCATTTTTATGAGGAATTTTCTAGTGGCATTTTAGATATGACTGGTTGTTACATTGTAATAAGTCCACCTTTTAGGAATTAATATACATCAATTTTTAAATAATAAGTTGCTCAAAATGTTAGTATTGTTGACCAAAATTAAGACCGTTGAGGTTTGATAATGGTTTTATAAACATTTGTTCGAAATCAAACGTGACAACTGACAAAGGTTTATTGAAAACTAAATGTGAAGATTGACTCAGGAAGTCAACAGAAGTTGGGTGTGTTCCAGAGTCAGCTAGGAGTTGGAAGGCCTCTATAAGAAAGTTTAGAAGTAAGAGAACTCCTCACACCAGAGCTGTCCTTTTTCACTGGAGGGTACATTACAGAAGATACAATCATTGGCTACAGATGGCAACATACAGGTTAAAGTGTCTATGTGCAAGACCATCAGCCAGAGTTTCTTCCCATTCTGAAACAAATCAGGATCCTTTTCAGTGTCTGTAAGTTACATAGTAAACAGTATGCCAACAATTGGAGAACTCCTGATAAGACCCCACCCAGGGACCGGATGTTGCCATGAATCACAAGACTTCTGCCAGATGGGTTAATTTGGAAGCCTGCCAGATCTGACCCATAGGTTATCAGTATTGTGCTTATTTATGTATTAGAATAAAAGCAAGAAATTTATGCTTGAGAAAATCATGTCATGTTTCTTTTATAGTTTAAAAATTCTACAAAATTCCTGACCTTTAAAAAATGTATCAGACTTGTTTTTGCACTGTTCACATATGTGTTAATAATAAAGGTTGGATTTATTTGGGAGAATAATAAAATTATATTCATTTAATTCTCTTCATGGTATGTTGCTTTATAGTTCATAAAATGCTTTCACATTTTCTCAGTTACTTTTGAGAAAAGAGGAAAGCAGAACAGATATGATACCATCCTTATTTTATAGATAAAGAAATAGGAATTTTGCCACAGCCCTCAAGTTAACAGGGCTGATAAAAAGTGACATTAAAAATATATTCACATATAGATAAAATTTTAAATACAAGAAATTCAGCTTAATGTAAGTTATTACATTATTTCTTGATTAGAGTATCAATGTCACAGCTCTTATTGAAAACAAATGTCATAAATTTAGCATATGTTACTTAATAACAAAAATATTCAAAATGAATGTGATTGTGGTTAACTTTACCATTTCTCCAAAGAAAAGGTTTCCTTGACTACAAACATGGAAAAGATGAAACTAGAATCACTAATGTTGTTTTCAGTTCTAATATTCATGAGTCTACAAATTTTATAATTATTTATAGAATAAAGTTACAACCCTGCACTTCCAGTAAAACAGTCTCTTTGCACCTCTGCCTATACATAAGTCACCGTTTCACCAACCTACAAAAAGTATTCTAGGCCGGGCGCGGTGGCTCACGCCTGTAAACCCAGCACTTTGGGAGGCCGAGGCGGGTGGATCATGAGGTCAGGAGATCGAGACCATCCTGGCTAACACAGTGAAACCCCGTCTCTATTAAAAATATAAAAAATTAGCCGGGCGTGGTGGCAGGCGCCTGTAGTCCCAGCTACTAGGGAGGCTGAGGCAGGAGAATGGCGTGAATCCGGGAGCCGGAGCTTGCAGTGAGCCGAGATCGCGCCACTGCACTCCAGCCTGGGCGACAGAGTGAGACTCTGTCTCAAAAAAAAAAAAAAAAGTATTCTATTTGAGGTCTTGCTTTTGGGGGAAACACTTGCATGCAAAAAGCTTTCTCCAACGAGAAAGGCAAGGGAGATAGGTTACACTGTTTTGCAAGAAGAGTGTGTGTGTGTTTGCAGGAGGAAATTAACGTAGCAGTGATCTTTCCCTTCCAATTATGCATGATTCAGTGATTACACATAAAAAGAAATTCCCTTGCCCATTTTATCCTGAGTGAACCTTGTTCTTTCTTACAAAACTGAGTCTATTTTCTTTCATATCTGTTATTCCACAAACACTGGCTTCACACCTACTCTGGGAAGTCACCCCACTGCAATACAACAGCAAGGACAGAGGTAGGTTTACTCTCCTACTAAATCTTATCTCTATTACTTCACGTCATTGGAAATTATGGGTATCTTGTGATGTTCTGGACTCTAAAATGTCAGAGACATGTGAATGAAGGAGTGAAACGTGGTGATCCTCAAAGCCTGTAGAAGTGGGAGAGGAGAGAGTGGGAGGCTGTCTTCACGTTTGTGGCATTGTTCTGTCTCCATCTATTGCCAAGGGCCAGTAGAGGTCAGAATATTCTTAGCAGATTATTGACTTCTGACTATTTGATTAATCAATGATAGAAACTGTTGTCCATTTGTCGATTTGTACCGTTGCTCAGTGAAGTTATCATAGTGAATTTATAGTACTGTATAGTTATATGCCATAAGAGTAATAGTGCTCTCACCTCCCTTGTTCACACCTGGGCAAGGCCTCTCCTGAGACCCATTAACAGCACAACTGCGTCCCTAGTGGCCATTCCCAGAACTGCAGGGAAGGGAAGGGACCATAGAAAATTCTCAGCTTCAATGCTTGCCCATTTCCTCCACTATTTTTTTATTTTTATTTATTTTTTGAGACAGAGTTTCACTCTTGTTGCCCAGGCTGGAGTGCAATAGTGCAATCTCTGCTCACCGCAACCTCCGCCTCCCGTATTCAAGCGATTCTCCTACCTCAGCCTCCCGTGTAGCTGGCATTACAGGCACGTGCCACCACGCCCTGCTAATTTTTTGTATTTTTAGTAGAGACGGGGTTTCTCCATGTTGGTCAGGCTGGTCTTGAACTCCCGACCTCGGGTAATCCGCCCGCCTTGGCCTCCCAAAGTGCTGGGATTCTTACATTGACTGCATAGAAAGAGGAGAGAACATAACCTACCTACCCCGTACATACTTCAGCCCAGGTCCTGTGCCTCATCTGTAATGTGAATGAAGAGACATGGAGAAAAGAAAAGAAAAAAAGAAAGGAAAATCTATCTTGGGAACAACAACAAAATCTAAGAACACAACTATGCATGTATGTCTTAGTCTGTTTGGTGCTGCTGTAAGGGAATACATGAGGCTGGATAATTTACAAAGAAAAGATTGATTTGGCTTATGGTTCTGTAGGTTGTACAAGAAGCATGGCACCAACATCTGCTTCTGGTGAGTGCCTCAGGGAGCTTCAAATCATGGTGGAAGGTGAAGAGGGAGCAGGTGGGTCACCCAACCAGAGAAGGAGCAAGAGTGATGGCAGGAAGTGTCAGGCTCTCTTAAACCCAGCTCTTGCATAAACTAATAGAAAAAGAACTCGCTCATTATCACAGGGATGGCACCAAGCTATACATGAGGAATCTGTCCCCATGACCCAAACACCTTCCACTATGGCCCACCTTCAACATTAGGGGCCAAATTTCAATATAAGATTTGTAGGGACAAATATCCAAACTATGTCAACATGGTGTTGAATGAATGGACAGAATAAAAGAAAAATAACATATAAGAGAGAGAATTTAAAAATAAAAAAACTGTATGTAACAACAACAACAACAACAAAAACAAGTGAAGTCAAAAATAGTCCAAATATCCTCCAGGCACCAGATCACAGATTGGAACAGAAAATAGAAAGGCACTTCATTAATTTTCATGGCTTTGCACTCAGAACTGCTACGTAAGCAATGCAGTGACAGATTGCATACAGAATTCATAAGGAACCTCCAAGGCCATTTGTGTGATCAGGACAGACAACCTGGGCATGAACTTGGAGGCACACATTTTTCGTCAAAAATGTGCCAAAATGAAAGCAACCTCCCAAAATAATTTAAGAGAAACAGTGGCAAGTGCAAAGAAAACTGGACAGGTATGGTGAACCCTACTCCTTATTCCCAAAGAAGTATAGGAAAGCTGTTGCAGAGCCCTGCATGCTCAATTTACAATTCCTGGATCAACGTTTTTCCACCCTGTTTTCACTGAGCCAGGGAGCCATCCAATGCTTCATCATCCCAGGGAAAATGAACAAGGCCATCTTATTAATTGGACTACATCACCCTTTTTCCTCTTAAAACAGGGCTCACTGTTAGAAACTCACACTGGATTAGCGAGATAATGCTCCAGGCTTCAACTTAGCACATCAGAAAGTCAGAGCTTATCTCCTAATTTAAAATAAACCCTGTATTTTTGGTTGTTTTCCTTTTCGACATTGCATAAAATGGATTATGCAATAAATAGCAGACAGACTATTCACGTTGCACCAATGCATATTCTAATGTTCTGCAGCAACATCTAATGGTGTAAATAAGATGAAAAAACTAACGATCCTTTATGAAAGATTTTTTTTCCTTTATGGGGCATAATAGTATGCACAAATGGACCCTGCAGAACAATTTGCTTTCACTCCTTATTTTCGCTCTTAGACTAGTAAATGTGGGATAAATGTATAATGTCTGTTAAACATTCATAATTATTAAACCATCAACGGAGCTTATCAAATCCCACATATTCCTCTCCAATGAGCTCTTTAAAGGGAACAACTTTGATTTAGAGTATAAAGATGTGGAATGGGTCAGCTGATCATTCTGGCCCCAAACTGCGGCAAGGGTGTTGTCTTGGAAGGAAAAGGAAAAGCTAAACTAATGCAGCCTATAGCTTGTGACGAAAGGACATTTTTCAAATTTTCAGAAGTGAAGTTAAGAAAAGATTACTTAGAAATTGGCACTGCTTAAAAATATTGGTACATCAGTAAAGGCTACTTCTTATTTCAGAATATTAGTAGGGTAATTCCTACTATAATCTGAAAACTAAAGAAGTATACATTTACAAGTGTTGATGTTCCAGATTTTCAAAAAGACTGGGAATTCATTTAAGAAAAAATAAAAATAACTTCTGCACACTGCTCCTTTTCCTTGAAAAAGAGTTTTTGCCTAAAGCTATAGACGACTACATTAACTTATTGTTTTGAAAAAAAATAAACGAAGGAACAGTTATAAGAATCGTACAGTAACTGTAGCATACCTTCCACTTCCACTCACCACTTGATAACAAGTTGCCTCATTTTCTCCATTGCTTTCCCTTTTTCTCATTCTAATGAAAACACTTATTGTTACTGCTGAACAATTGGAGAGTAAGTTGCATACATGATGTCTCTTTCTCCCCAAAGGTTTCAACATTATCTTCTGAGACCAAGGACAGTCTTTTACACAACCACGGAATGGTGATCAATTTCAGAAAAAAATTAAAATTTAACTGTGATGGTCTTTGATTTTAAGAACTTAGAGGAGTGTTGTAAAACTCCAATTGAAGGTAAAAATACTCTTAAAAATTACAGTCTTTTCTGACTCCTCACTCAAAACAAAGTAAAAGCCTCATGAGGGCAAAGATTCAACTTTATTCCCGGGTGCACAAGCCCTCCCAGGAGAGCTTCACACTCAGCGCACTCGTAGGCAATGTTAACTGATTTCAAAAATTATTCTTCAAACAATATTTAATTATTATTAAGTATCTCATGTGTCTAGTATAATACATGAAATCATTCTTGACTATGTTTAACGTCAAGAAGGTTGCTATGACCCACATTCTTGGGAACATGATATACTTTTTAAAGGACTCTACAAAACTTTCTTTTTTTCATAGATAACCCTCAAAGATTCACCTAATTCTTGACTTATTTTGAAATATGTTCTGCATGTGTGCCACTAATTTGGATTTTAACATCCAGTGGTAGCAACTAATGATAAGGTGGTTCACATTTCAGATTGATTAAAGGATCATTTAATAATTTTATTCTTTTATCTCCCCCACCATACACACACACACACAAATCTTTCAAAAGAAAACCAAGCACTCTCTCCAAACTGACCTCTATTAAAATTAATTTTTTAATAACTGCTTAGTTTTATCACTACTTCCCCAAATGCTAATTAATTCTAACTCTAAACTATGTAATTATAATACTTCTGCTGAAATACAAATTATCTGGTGCCCCTGGGGTGAACAAGTAAGAATGTATTTCATGTTCCATTCAACAGAGGAAAGGCGATGTTTCTCAGACCATGGAAACAATGTAGCAGCCTCCCTGGCTCCCCTCCCCCAAACACTGGCAGTTCCTGTTTCTTCCTCTTTAGCAGGAAGACAGGAACAGAGTTGACAGTTGGCATCCAGTCAGTTTAATGCCTCTCTCCATGGGGCTGTGAGGAACGGTGGCATGCCAAGTTATTTTTGGCCAGGCACGGCAACACACAGAGCCTTGAGGAGCCTTCATTTAGGCAGTGGCGGCCAATGTACCTGCAGAATGTGAATTGACGTTGCCATGGAAATAGAACAACTCTTCCTGGTTCTGTCAAAATCCATCTCTATCTGCGACTAGGCAGAGGTCAGGAAGGAGAGAAACACAAGTGCCAGGGAGAACATTCGAGAAGGGAAGGACTCTGCAGTGCCCCAGTGTGGGAGAAATTTGATGGGCTTTTTCTGATAACGTTCATATACACTATTGTGTTTCAAATCCAGATCTTGTTTATTCATTAGACAGTAGCAAATCCGGATACACACACATGCGCACACACACCATCTATATATATATATATACACACACACACATATACCTTATATATTTATATATACATATTCACCTTACTCTCTGTAAATATACATATATTATATATATACACATATATACACCATATATATACCTTACATATTAACATATGTATATATATATACCTTATATACTCTGTGTATATATATACATGTTACATATATATGCACTTACATATATACCCCCACACAAACCTTATGTGTATATATATATACCTTATATATTTACATATAAATACAAATGTACCTATTCACCTCATATACTCTCTCTCTGCATATACATATATATGCACACATATATATGCATCCACACACACACCTTATGTGTATATATATACCTTATATATTTATATTTATATATTTATATATAAATGCAAATGTACATATTCACCTTATATACTCTCCCTGTATATACATATATATACACACACACATATACCCACATACACACATCTATACACACACACAAGCAACACACACACACACACCCCCACACAGACACGCATATTTTCTTCTGGGACCCAAAGCCAGCCTTTGCAGCCTACCATATAACATTGTTAGGGTCTCATTTTTCTCAGTTTTCACACAAGGTTGACTCAGGTAATCTCTAAGCCCTCCTTTTCTAATATGTCTATGATGCCATTTAACATTCTGTTTTCAGTCTTAATGTGCATTAGCCCATTCTACCTGGAACTTCAACAAAACCATGAAAACAGGACAGTGCATGTCATAAGAACACATAAATAGGAGCTGTGAAAAAAACCAAAGTGCTTCCTCTCTGATCCCCTCTTTGGAATGTAGTTCTGGGGTGCTGCTGTGGGCACTGAGACCTGCAGCTGTCCCTAGGCTTAACTCTTGAGGTGGCAGGAGGAAAGTGACAGTGCTGTGTCCCTGGCAGACTCTCATTACTGGAAATTTGTTGCTGCTGCCTGTTCCTGAGTTCAGCCTGGGTCCAGCCCAGTGCTCTCATTTTTCATCACCTGTTTGGCCCTGCACATGACTCTGAGTATGAGCTTTAGCCCAAATGCCAACCTCTGGGTCCCATGCTTTTCTGGCCTCTGCAGACTCTTGGTTCACAGAGACATGGGGGCTTCAGGCAGAGGGTGGGCACACCTTGGGTCCAGGGACACAGGGGACCAAGGAGGGCACATAGAACCTCCATGATGGGTATTAGTGAACCTCGATACTGAGTATTCCTAAACACAGAGCGAATAGCCGATATTCCAATTCCATAGGAATCTGTGTGTGCATTCCAATGGACCCTTGAGTTCTGACCATTTGCAAGAGACCCTGAAGGCCTGAGATGCGTCCTGTCTTGCTGGGTGAGGCACAAGCCCAGTCATCTGCTGACATGTGGCAGCCAGTCTGTCAAAGAGCCTCGCAGACCATCTGCACATATTTTCAATGCAGTTTGCCCATATATATATATATATATATACACACACACACATACATACACACACACATATATATATATATATATATATGTATATATATACACACACACACCACCTAAAACCTTAAAATTTTACTTCATTGAATTATAGGAAGAACATCCATCCATCATGATACAACTGTGCATGGCTTAACAGTGGGATATGTTCTGATAAGTATGTCATTAGGCAATTTCATTATCATGCAAACACCACAGAGTGTGCTTAATGCAAACCTAGATGGCGTAACCTACTACACACCTGGGCTTTACTGTGTAGCCTATTGCTCCTAAGCTACTAACCCATACAGCATGTTACTGCATAAATATTGTAGGTAATTGGAACATAACGTTAAGTACTTCATTTCTAAACATACCAAGCATAAAAGTGGTACAATAAAATGCGGTATTATAATCTTATGGGACTACTGTCATACATGTAGTCCGATGTTGACTGAAATGTCACTATGTGGTACATAACTGTATTTATGAATCTGGTAATTCAAGAAAATGTCCAGATAGCCCTTTATTTTACTCTTCCTAGCCATGTGTAAATATATGATGGTGAGTGTTATGTGTGAGCTTGGCTAGGCTGTAATAATACCCAGTTATTTCATCAAACACTAATCTGGGTATTGCTGTGAAGGTGTTTTGTAGATATGGTTAACATGTACAATCCAGTCAATTGAGAACCTTATGAAAAAAAGTCTCAGTGCTATGGTCTGAATGATTGTATCTGCCCAAAATTTGTGTGCTGAAATTCTTACCCACAAGGTAATGGTATTAGGAGGTGGGGATTTGAGAGCCCTCATGAACGGTATTGTGCACTCTTAAAAGACACCTGAGAGAGACCCCTTGACCCTTTGGCCATCTGAGGATAAAGCAAGAAGGCGCTGTCTATGAACCAGGGAGTGGGTCCTCAACAGATACTGGATGTGCTGGTGCCTTATTCTTGGATTTTTCAGCCTCCAGTAGTGTGAGGAAGAAATTTCTATTGTTTACAAGCCACGCAATTTATGGTATTTTTGCTGTGACAGCCCAAATTAAGACACTCAGAGGAGAAATTCTGACTCAAGACCATAACATAAAAATAGAAATCCTTCTCGAGCTTCCAGCCTCTTGCTTTGCCCTACAGATTACAGACATGCCAGCCCGACAATTGTGTGGGCCAATTTCTTAAAGTCTCTCTCTCTCTCACTCTCTCTCTCTGTGTGTGTGTATGTGTGTGCGTGTGTGTGTGTGTCCATACACATATAAAATACCCTGTTGATTATTGGTTCTAGGTAACTTGAATCACTAGGGTAGTTTAAATCAAATCATAAAACACATGACCTTCCTTCTTATAACATTCTAGACTCTAAAATTTGTTGCCCCTGACTCTTAATATAAGCATATATTTATATTATCTCAGATCTTGCATCTATTAGAAGGCATTTAACAACTCTAAATGAATATGTTTCCTTAATGACATAATTCATTTGCCCTAAATTATATGTGAAGTAGATTAGCTTGCAATAGTGGAATAAATTTCTCCTAGAATAAATTCTAGGAGCCATAAAACTACAAACTTCCAGTTGAATTTTGGTGGTATACTTACTTGCTCTCATTCTAGAGGCACACAGGCCAGTAATTATACCTTACTTTAAATACCATCTTTCTTCAAGAGAAAATAATTGTCTGCAATAATTATAGCAAGTCAATTAAGAGAAGCAGGATTCAATGCAATGCTATTATCTTCCAGAAAATATGCTTTTCATGAAAGTATTTCAAAATCAAAGATTGCTGTCAACAATTTAAATGCATTAAATATTTTTATATTTTATAGGTTCTTGAGGAGGAAATAAAACACAAACACTAACGTGAGAATGGATGAAAAGTTATGTAGTGTGTGGCCGGGCACGGTGGCTCACACCTGTAATCCCAGCACTTCGGGAGGCCGAGGCGGGCAGATCACGAGATCAGGAGTTCGAGACCAGCCTGGCCAACATGGTGAAACCCCGTCTCTATTAAAAATACAAAAATTAGCCGGGCATGGTGGTGTGCGCCTGTAGTCCCAGCTACTCAGGAGGCTGAGGCAAGAGAATCGCTTGAACCTGGGAGGTGGAGGTTGCAGTGAGCCGAGATTGTGCCACTGCACTCCAGCCTGGGTGACAGAACAAGACCCTCTCTCTCTAAAAATAAACAAATAAATAGAAAAGATATGTAGGGTCATGTAGTGTGTATATAAGGAATTGCAAATCATTGTATTTGAGTTAGCACATGAGAACTGAGCTTAAATGGCCTTTGCTTGTTTGCTTAAAAATATCACATGTACCCCGTAAGTATGTACAAATATTATGTATCGCTAAAAATTTAAAAATACTTTCATAGATTCTAATAAAATAAAATTTCAAACAACTTAAAAGCACTCTTTCTGTGTTTTACAATAATTCAAGAATCCCTACTGTATGTAGAACAGTGTTTCTCAACCGGGGTCATTTTTGACCTTCTGATGACATTTGGTAATGCCTGGAGGCATTCTTTGTTGTCACAACTGGGAGTGAGAGGGTGGGTGGTACTGACATCTAGTGGGTGGAGGCCAGGGATAATGCTAAAGATCTTAAAACACACAGGACATTTCCTTTGGATGTACACTCAGGAGTGAAAGTACTGGATCATATGGTAGGTCTACTTTTAGTTTTTTGAGAAACCTCTATACTTTTTTCCATAATGGCTTTACTAATTTATATTCCCACCCACAGTGTGTAAGGGTTTCCTTTCTCCACATCCTCAGCAACCCTTGTTATCTTATTATGTCTTTTGGATAATAGCCATTCTAACTGAAGTGAGGTGATACCTCATTGTGGTTTGGATTTGCATTTCTCTGATGATTAGTGATGCTGAGAATGTTTTCATATACCTGTTGTCCATTTGTATATCTTCTTTTTAATTTTTTTTGCTTATATTTTTTTGCTGTTGATCTGTTTGAGTTCCTTATGTATTCTGAATATTAACCCTTCAAATATCACGTTTTCACTCATATGTGAAATCTAAAGTCGATCTTATAAAAATAGTGAATAGAATGGGGTAAGGAGTAGGAATAGGGAGATGGGGAGTGGAGGGTCAATGGGTACAAAGTTAACGATGAGAAAGGAGAAGTGCTGGCGTTCTGTTGCACAGTCTGGCAACTACAGTCAACAACAAGGTACTGCACATCTCAAAATAGCTGTCATAGAGGATTTTGTATGTTCCCCAGAAAGAAATGATAAATGTTTGAGGTGCTGGATATGCTAATTATCCTGATTTGTTCGTTAAACAATGTATACACATTTCAAAACATTACGTTGTGCCCCATAAATAGGTACAATAATTGTGTCAATTAAACTTTTTAAAAAATATATTTAAAAATGCATAGGACAGTTCGCCACTCCCTCCCCGAGAAAAAGAATTATTTTGCCCAAAATGTCAATGGGTTGAGGTTGAGAAACTCTGCTATAGAACAAAGCTAGGTATAAGGTATGTGTTTCCCACTGGCATGTGCTGTATTAAGGAGTGAGATAGAAATCTTTATTAAAGTAAGGCCAGTATAAGCAGTTAGTAGATAGAAACCCAGTACAAACTCAGAGTAAATGGCGTTGTTCTCCTTAGGAGAAGAGCTAAGCAAACAAAGCCCATTTCAGCTCAGTTACCATGTGCTGACACAAATCCACAACAAGGGATAATAGCAAAGCAATTCGTTCCACTTGATTATAGTTCATTTTGCTCAACAGGAAAGTCAGATCTGATGTTCATGATCATCAGGCATAAATCCTACAAATTGTATGTAATAAGAATGCAATGTATTTTTAACTGCCTTCATTAATTTGATTGTCCCCCCCCCCTTAAAACAATAAATAATGACTAAATCTAAGTCATGTTTTCTCTTTGGGCCTTGGCTCCTCAGCTTCAAAAGTGGAGAGTTCTACTCTGTGAGTCCTTTAGTTCATGAATCCTTGCTGATGCAGGATACATATTTTTTTCCTTGAAAAGGAAACAGAATTGATCAGCTGATAGGTGTGATCGTCATGAGCAAAACAAACTTCACTTTAAGAAGTTATCAAATCTCTATATCTAAAGAGAATTTTCGTCAAGAGTTTTCGAGATTCGGATGCCAAATCTTCCTGTTTCCATTCGCAACTCCATCAACTCTATCTTGCCACCTTGCTGTCCAGAGTTGAAAGCAGCCTGGTACTCAGGGCAGGGAAGGCAGAAGCACATGTAATTGTCACATGTGGTAGGAATCAATAATCGACAACATAATGACATTCAATGAACAATTTACACTGGAGGTAAATAAATTGTTGATTTCATGTTTCGATTACACATAGTGCAAAGAGCTCTTCACCACGGCTCTGGTGATGAAGGCTTTGTATTTATTAATTTTGTTGATCTTGGAGAAATAACTTTCTCTATTGGAGTTTCCTATTGAGTAATGCTGGCAGACACCTAGACACTTTATAATTTTAAAAAATGCATACTTTCTAATTAATGAAGGAATAGTGATACAGAAGCGGGCAGGGAAGTGTTGGGTAGAGGAGGGTGTGGTCCCTGACTAGGGCTCTACTCCCAGGCCTGTGCCCACGGACCTAGGTGAAGGCAGACATTTCTGTTTTTGTGCCCAAATATTGCAATTCCCAAGACCACCCTGGCCTGCCACGCCCCCATCCTGTGCCTATAAAAACCCCGAGACTCTAGCGGGCACGCACACAAGCAGTTGGATGTTGAGAGGAACACATCAGTGGAAAAAGACACAAGTGGCTGGACTTCGGGAGGAATGCACCGGTGTAAGAGCACACCGACAGAAGCCAGCAGGCCAGCGGGCCATTGACCGGTGAATGCCGCAGAGTTTCGGGGAGGCAGTGGGAGGAGAGCCCTGGTGGCTGAGCGGCCCAGCTCCAGGGGAAAACCACCTTACCACTCCATCTCCCTTCTGGCTCCCCCATCTGCTGAGAGCTTCTTCCACTCAACAAAACCTTGCACTCATTCTCCAAGCCCAGGTGTGATCTGATTCTTCTGGTACAGCAAAGCAAGAAATCCTGGGATACAGAAAAGCCCTCTGTCCTTGTGATAAGGCAGGAGTCTAATTGATCTGATACACACAAGCCATCTGCAGATGCTAAACTAATAGAGCACACAGTAACACACAAACACACACACACACACACTGGGGCCTCAGAAGCTGTAAACATTCACCTCTAGACGCTGCTGTGGGGTCGGAGCCCCCACAGCCTGCCCGTCTGTAGGCCCTCCCCTAGAAGTTTGAGCAGTGAGGCACGGAAAAAACGAGCCACATCCCCATCACACGCCCTGAGAGGGGGACAAAGGGACTTTTCCCATTTCAACAGTATCTTAAGAACTTGGGTGAATGTGTGAGCTTGATTTGATGAAAGAAATTCGCCTTATAACAAAAAATACCAGTAGCTACCATTTAAACAATCTTAGTAGCAGTTGGGTCCCTAAGAAAATTTATTTATTTACTTATTTTAAACAACCAGATCTCATGAGAGCTAAGAAAATTTGGATCATGAGCAACTTAAAGTTAGAATTTTCACAACCAAATTTTTCAAAATTTTAATCTGTCATTTTCCAATATAATGGCACATAAAAATCTTAAAATTTGGAAAATTAACAGATTTTCCAAAACCTTTATTTTTCGTTAATGAGAGAACACCACAGGATAATTCTCTTTTTTTCCTTTTCTATGTTTTTATTTTTAAACTTGTCCTTTTTGTTTCTTTGCTTGATAAAGTAATTTAAAATATTAGATATTCCTTAAAAGGTTGAATAGAAAAAGTTATATTGCATAAAATCTTAAGTGCTTATATACATATATAAACACTTTACATAGAGTTAAGATTTCTCAGCGCTTTCTGTGTTATCATGTATTAACAATCAATACAAACTCTTGGTACACATGTCTGCTAAACATAGACTCTGGACAAGTCAACTAATTCATTCTTTTTTTGCTTGAGTTTTCTGGTCAAGAATGACTTTACAATAGACTCAGGGAAGACTTTTTTTAAAAATAGAGAAAGACAAATTCTTTTTGGGAAATGCAGTCATAAAAAATTCACAGGGCCGGGCGCGGTGGCTCACAGCTGTAATCCCAGCATTTTGGGAGGCCGAGGTGGGTGGATCATGAGGTCAGGAGTTCAAGACAAGCCTGACCAACATGGTGAAACCCCGTCTCTACTAAAAAATACAAAAATTAGAGGGGCGTGGTGGCACGCACCTGTAATCCCAGCTACTCAGGAGACTGAGGCAGGAGAATTGCTTGAACTCGGGAGGTGGAGGTTGCAGTGAGCCAAGATCACACCACTGCATTCCAGACTGGGCAACAGAGTGAGACTCAGTCTCAAAAAAAAAAATTCATTCACACGGACTGTGAAATTCAAATACATTATTTTCAATTCCCATGACATTTACACCAGTGATATGCTAGAAAGATTTCAGAAAGGCTCATCATAACTTAATAAATAAATCTGTTCATACTACTTGTGTTTTTACATACTGTTGAGTCCCAAAAGTGGATTTTATTTGTGATGTATTTAATTCATGGCAAGTATATACATATAATACAGCATTACATAAATATGCTTGGAAACAACAAAAACTAAACTTGAAAATGGCACCATTCCTCCAGTTTTTGGAGAACAAGGCATGTCTTCCTCTTTTCTGTCTAGCAGTGGACAGTGGTATAGTCAGAACCAGGTTAAAACAGATGTGGTCAGGGACCAAAAGAGTGTGTGTGAGAGCCCTGTAAGCAGCTACACCACGGGGGTTCATCATACAAAGTGGGTCTTTGTGTTACAGATCTCCAATGTCATGAAACAAACATTCTTTAAGTGAGAAGAACAATTATACATTGCTGATAAACACTTCCGTGAATGTATCAAATGATTTGCTAAGATATTAAAACTAGTAACTTTTCAGAGTAATTTGGTTTCCATCAAGAAGCCTTCTGTGCAAGGAGGAAATAGCCACTCTCAATGTCTTGGATCCAAGAAACTACTTATTTGTCACCATTTTCTCTTTTCTCCTGTTAAAGAACAAGGACTTTAAAATTAGACAGACTCAGCTCCCAGCTATATGGTCTCAGAAAATTCACTTAATGTTTTGAGGTACCCTCATTTCAGTCTCAGCCAAGAGGGCTCCTACTGAAAACCCCTGTGGCCTTCCATCTGAGAACCTTCTCTTGGCCAGCAAACAAGACAGAGCATGAACAGACCTCAGCCATAGATAAGGTGGGCTCCTGGTACCTCATGCGTGATCATTTGAAGTGTACTGTACCAAATCTCTCGGGGGCCCCAGGTGGGACTGAACACCAGTTTCCCACACCAATAAACTGCTGGACAACACCCTCTCTACTGACTTCTTTTCTTTCCCATGTCCGTTCCCCAATTTCCTAGGATACTTTCTGGGCCTGCCTCTGAAAGAAGTTCCTTACACTCAAATTCTTGTCTAGGATCTTGCTTCTGGGGGAGCCCAGCCTCAGAGGCTCCCATCAACCTCCCAGCTGGAGCTGGCCCCCAGAGGCAGAGCTATAACTCTGCCTCCAGCTGGGTGGTTCACACCTAAACCCTCTGAGCACTTTGCAGAACTTAGTTTTTTTCAGGGCAAGTACTTAGCAGAGAGGAGAAGGTGGGAATATTGTTCATGCCTTGTTTGTGACTTACCACAAGGCCAAGCCTTTCAGGGACATGTCACTGCCTCAAATGATACCCACTTTTATTTGGCTTATTCAGGGAGAAGGGGGTGAAGGCTACTCAGAGGGATCCATCCAAGCCTTAACTGACACTGGACCTGCAATGAGAATATGAAACTGGATGCCTTCCCCTTTTCAGGTGTGTAGAAGACAAGGACATCTGCCAAAAGAGGATGGGGTGAGAGATGGCATGGTAGGTGTGGCCGGGGGGTGGGATTCAGGGAGATAATGAGAGCCCTCGAGGTACCTTTGGGCTGGCCAGGAACTTTGCTTATCAGATTTTTGCAGCAGTTTGAAGAGAACCATTAGGGCACTTCAACAGAGGCCTGAACACATTAGTTAGCTTGATTGTGGCAATCAGTTCACAGTATATACATATATCAAAACATTGTGTTATGTAATTTAAATACAGAGAACTTTTATTTGTCAAAATCAATTAGTTAATTAAGAAAAAAAACAGAGCTCTGGATTTGATCCTGAGTCACTTTCTCATTGGTACAAAATATGCTGGCAGGGGAGCTATTTCTAAGAATGATGCTCAGAGCTTTGGAGCCAGGAGGTCAAGGTGCTTCCCTGGCCTGTGTTCCTGAGCCCCTGCAAAGTTAGCAGCATTTGCACTGCCTGGTGTGGTTTAAAGTCCCTGCCCTGCTGTTCCATCCCTCTGATCTTTCCAAGCAGGTGGCTCTGGCCTCTGTGTCTCTTTAGGGCATTTGCTCTGTTAAGCTCCATTTTTCTCTGACCTTCCTATTCCTAATAGTGTCCCTGTATAGACATACAGGTGAAGCTCTCACTTCCTAAATGCTTCCAGCCACACTGCCTTCAGACACAAACTACCCCATGTATGGTAGATGCCAAAAATAGCCATTATCCTCCATGTCTCCAAGTATCATAGCCTTTACAATGATCTTCACAACTCCTCCTATCAAGTCCCGTAGTCTTCTTCTCCACTCTAGCCACATGGGGCATCTTTGTATTTCACATTGGCCCATAGAATGTGAAAGAAGTTGCTGTGTACCAGCACTGAGTCTAAGCTTCTGCACTCTCTCTCTCTGAAACCTACTGAGCTACCATGTGAGGTAGTCTAGGGTTGCCTGCTGGACAACAGGAAACAATGATCCAGTTCTCCTTATCTTCCTAACACATAGCTGGCAACCAACCCCAGGAGAAGAGCCACCTCCCTGACAGGCAGCTGCTCACAAACTCATGACTGAACCTAGCTGACAGCAGAAGAACCACCCAGCTGAGCTCAGCCTAAATTGCCAGTTCACACAATCATGAACTAGACAAATAGCCATGGTTCCAAGCCACTAAGTTTTGAAGTAGTTTGTTATACAGTAATAAATAACAGATACACCCTGGAATAAATCCAGTATAATTATATTGCAGTGCCTGTTTCTGCTGTCATTGCTACTTGTGCAAAGGAAACATGAAGCTCACCCTTGCCTCTGGAGGAAGAACCGTGGGTGAAATCCTGAGACAGAAACCCTGTGTGTGGCTCTCCTTTTATCTGAAGACCACCCGCCTCATAGCTGTGGAAACAGGAGCGGATGCTCTAATCATGCCACTAGTCATCTCCAGGAGTTCTGCCACGTAAGGTAACCTGGTCTGGCTGCCATCCATCATCTCTGTGTCTCAAAATATCACAGCTCCTTTTTAAACCTCAAAGCCAAAAAGCAAACCTTTCAACACTGGGGTGGTTCAGTGCCCAAAACCATAGTATTTCTACAATGTTCTGATGACTTTATAAATTATCATTGATTTAATTTCACAAAGCTCTCCATGACATAAGCACAGCCATAGCCACAGTCCTGAGCCATATTTAATGGTGAAATTCAGGAATCTACTATGTGTTGGGATTCTCCTCTTTCCTCCTCTGTGTGGCTCAAATAAGGCATAAGAGACACAAAGCGAGATTCATATTAACTTAAGGAATAAAGTGGCTTCCTCTGAGAACTTGGCCTCCAGTTCTCATAATATACCATATTATACTCCACTATAGTAATTACTGGCCTGTTATTTTGTTATACATTATTATACATATTTAGAGTGTGTAGAAATGTTTTATAAATAGAATAATGCATAGCCACTGCCCTAAATTTTCTAGAACAGCACTAATTTAAAATATTCCTTCCAGTAAATACTGGATATTGCTCTTCCTTGAACCAAGAATTTCTTCTACTTCAATCGTCATGTCTGTGACATTTGCTAGCACCATAGTCTCATACTGTTGGTAAATTTTGTACAAGTGCATCTTGTCTTTCCAACTAACTGGTCTATTCCTTAAGGTCACAAGCCTTGAGGGTTGGCTTTATACGTCCCTACTCCTCCACTGCCAAGTACTCCATCTGTCCTTTGTTTTTGCTCAGTTGGCCTCAGTAACTCACCTGCTAAGTCATTGTCTCTGCTTTCAGAATCCTGGAGGATAAAGGACAGAGCAGCAGCCAGCGAGGTGAGCAGCAGTCAGAGCCTCCTCATGGACAGGATGAAAGACACATTTTGTCTTTGGCAATGTCCAGGCTTTCCACTTTTTTTTTTTTTTTTTTTTTTTTTGAGACGGAGTCTCACTCTGTCGCCCAGGCTGGAGTGCAGTGGTGCAATCTCGGCTCACTGCAACCTCTGCCTCCTGGGTTCAATCAATTCTCCTGCCTCAGCCTCCCGAGTAGCTGGGACTAAAGGCGCATGCCACCACCCCCGGCTAAGTTTTTGTATTTTTAGTAGAGATGGGATTTCACTGTATTAGCCAGGATGGTCTCGATCTCCTGACCTCGTGATCCGCCCTCCTCAGCCTCCCAAAATTACAGACATAAGCCACTGCTTCTGGCCTAGGCTTTCCATTTTTAGCCCCTCCTCTTCCTCAAAGCATTCCATGGCACTCCCCTCTGGGAAGTTTCTCCAGTAAGGCAGTGATCACTGTGCTCTCCAGTGCTAAGAGGCGCTGGCATGCATCTGCCATTGGTTTTACATGTTACTATTACAAAACATGGTGCTGTTTCTTAGTGGCCGTTAAATAGTTTTACCTTTGCACAGGAATCATATTTGCACTATTAGCTTGTGTTTATTAGGAGCAACCTTAACTGCAAAGTCTTGGATCCTTACAATGAGTTTCAAAAGTACATGGACCTCCTTCATAGCTGGTATGGAGCAGATCAAAGGTCTGCATCCCATCCTCAGAGACTCACAGTCCCTTTTGCTTGTCAAAGGATATTACACCATCATGCCCCTCATATCAGCACCTGCCCGGACCGTAATATGATTCGATGAGAAATGTTCAAGGTAAATTTTTAAGTATTTTTAGCTCTTTCCATATAAGAATGTTCCAGACGTGACTTTGAGTTTGGAAGAATGTACATAACCACCTTCAGAACCTCCTTTTCTTTTTAGATGAAATCTCTTTTATTATAAAATATCAGAGAATTAGCATAACTCTTGGCTATCTATCCCTCGGGAATCCCTCTTTCTTTCCTTTCTGCAAGAAAAGCAAAACTAAGAACCTTTATTTACTTAGAAAGTCGTTTATAGGAGGCAATAAAGTTTATGGGAACAGGCTTGTCGTTGCTTATTTTCCATTGACCCCAGCAATACTTTGGAGAAACAATTTCTATGTCACAGATATATTGCTTTAACTCTAAGGGTGCTGTTTATTTCAAGAGATGCCTTAACATGATGAAATAATAAGAACTGAACACCTTATACAATTGCCCTGGGCTCACATCTCAGTTGCTCTCTGCTGTAGCTCCACACTGCCCCCAGAAGTGGCTTGTCCAAACCAAGTGCACCATTCCATGGTCATTGTACGACAGACACAAGCTCAGTACAAAGAAACACCATTGACTCCTGATTTGGTTTTCTTTTTAGAATAATTTTCTTACCCAGGAACTGAAACTCCATTTACTGTTTAAGTCACATACAGATTTGATGAGCTCTCTTTTCTCAATTTGACTTCTGTTGATAAACAAAACTATAGGTTAAAAAAAGTTTTTAAATGTTCACAAAAAATAATTTTCAGCCCTTCAGTTGACTGGTTGTCTACAAGTTGTCTTTTGGGAGCTCTGATAACAGGTGGTGTCTTGAACTGAGTTTACACTGAAATTAAATGCTCTATCCCTTTCTGTGTCATGATAAGAAAATTCTGAGCCATTGCATATCCACCCTATAGAAAGACTCAAGTGCTTGGCTAATTTAAAATGACAAATAACCTAAAATAAGTTCCATTTGACATTAAAATGCTCTAAGAAAATATTTTTTCTCATCTATAGAGACAGTTTTCCTCTCACTTGGAAATCCCAGAACACTTCAGAATCCACCTATGGAATACCAAACCACCCTTTCTCCACCCTAAACCCACATTTCCTCAGGCCCCTCCTAGAGTCACAGTTTCCACCACCCACTCCATCACCCGATAAGGGAGTCACAACATCCTCCCTGTTTTCTTCACTCTGTCCACATCCGTGGTGTCCATCAAAGCTACATGGCTCTTTGCCATAACATCTCTCAGCCCTGCCTGTCCATCCATTCAACCATCCATTCAACCATCCATCCATCCATCCATCCATCCATCCATCCATCCATCCATCCAACCAACCAACCAACCATCCAACCATCCATTCAGGCTTCCCTAGACTCCCCTCGACTGAACTATGGACAAGGAGTGCCGTGCTTCTGGTGTTGGTCAGCCTCGTTCCCACGACTATTTTCCACACCTCAGGCAGAATAACAGTTTACATTGAAAATGTGATTGTCTCTCTCCAGCTACAATCTCCTTCTTGGCATCTCGTAAACACCAGCAGAGCCAAAACCACCAAGGCTTGCAGGACATGGTGGTTTACAGTTCCTGCTGGCACCTGCAGCTTGCCTTTTGCCTGGAATCTGCTTCCCTCTCCCCAAGGCTGCTGCTGGTCTCAGGCGCATTATGCACCCTCTGGGATCAGGTTCTCTCTGCCGGGTACACTGTTCCAGCCACCAAACCTGTCTCATTCTTCATTCACCCGTCTCCGTTTACCTGTCCTTTCTTATAGCCACATGCCCAAGCTCCTGCACGGTCCTTCTCCAGCACCCAGCACACCTCATGGTCCCACAGTAGCCTTGTGTGTGTTTCCCCTCTGCACTGCAGACTGATGGGCAGGGACCACGTCAGTATTTCTACCACTGGGCCCCTGTGCCTGGCCCAGCTCCCGGCTCAAGAGGCAGCTGCTCAGTGAGCTTGCTCAGGGCAAGGGTGAAGGAAGAACAGAGCAGATTCCAACAGGAAATTCCAACCCAGAGCTCTCAGCTCAGCCTTAAGGAAGGAGGAGAGATGGGCAAAAAGGTTTGGTCCCCATTCCTGAGTGGTTGCATCACAGGTGGGTGGCATGCAGCACATTCCCTGCCATCAGAACACAAATCTTGTCATGGAAAATGCAGGTCTTGCCCCCATTCCTTTCCTTCTTTTGCAGCAGAAATTCAATTAAACTGATAAATCAGCAACCAGTGATGTTTGGCAGGTTCTGCATCCAGCATCCCACTCGATGCTCTGCACAGCTGTCTATTGTGGGTGTCACTTTGAAGATGAGGTGCTGGGCTTGGGGAGGACACACAGTGGGTCCAGCAACATGTGGGTGGCCTCAAGTAGGCAGAGCTGGGGTCTGACCACCTCCCAGATTCCAAAGCCTCATCATTTAAGGAGCTGAAATCTGTTCAAAGTAAATATTTTCAAAAGACTCAAGAGTTCTTACTTTTTGCTTTGATACACTGTTCTTTTATGCTCTCACGGCTGCTTAAGAGGTCATACAAATTAAATGGCTTTAAATCAATGTTATGATTTAATACTTTATATAAAAGACGGTGTTTAAAATACTTTATACAAAGAAATTCCTTTAAAATTCAAACCACTGGGGAAAACAAAAAAAGAACAATGAATCTGAAATACTAATAAATATCAGATAAGACAGTTGCTGACATCAAGTTAAAAAAATAAACAAAAGATTCATCTTTTTCCTCCTTGCAGACTGATTTCCCTGAACTATTTTGTGACAGAATCACTTCAAGTCTAGGTGTCTGAGATGCCTCACTGAATGAGCAGACAACATGAATGTTCTAGACACATGGAAGGCAAGCAAAAAACAACACATAAATAAGCAAGCATGGGGTATGTGCAGCGGTAATGAAAGCTATAGGGAAACATAAAGGAAAGGTGGTCAGAAATGTCTCATGCAGGTCATGATTTATATGTAGTGTTTAGACAGTTCTTGTCGAGGGCTTTAGCTCAGTGGTCCGGACCAAGAAAGAAAGCAGGGAAAGAAGATCATGGGTGATGGGGGCATGCTGCTGATATAAGATGGCCAAGGGCATAAGTACAGAGACTCAAAGGAAAGAGCAAGAGAGCCTGGGGTGACCTGGAGAAGAGAGAACTTGGGGTTAGAGAAACCTGCAAATGGAATGGCCCTGGGTAGGACTTTGGCGGGGGTGGTGCTTCAAAACAGCCACAAGGCTCTGTGTGTGTGTGTGTGTGTGTGCGCGTGCATACGTGTTTTTGGGCATTTCACAGGGCCCCAGGGACCATCGTGAGAGCCTCAGTGAGGGATGGCACAGTCATCCGAAGCCTGGACAGACGTGCGTTAAAATAAAGTCACTTAATTGAATTAACTTTACAATTTCAATGGAAAAATGTTTCACTTGCAGTTAGTCAGCAAAAGCGAGGAATCTGAGTGAAAAGGGATTCTGTAGGTCCTAAGATTGTTTCAGGATATTGTAAAGAGAATAAATGCTACCTCATTGTCTTGGCTTAAAAATGATCAAAACTATCCTTACCTCCTGCCAATGTGTGTGATGAATCCAGGCATGTGTGAATGCAAGTAAGAATAATTTCCTTTCCATTGCTCTATATATGTACAAAATATTTTGCATATTCCAGGATATATGTGAAAATTGTTTCTTTCTCTGATTTCCTAATTAAAGATCTGATGCACAAAACCAACATATAAGCATTGTTAAAGGAAATGAATCTACCTATCTATTTCCCCATCCAACCATCTATCCATCCATCCACCCATCGTCCATCCATCCGTCTGTCCATCCATCCATCCAACCAGCCATCCATCCATCCGTCTGTCCATCCATCCATCCATCCAACCATCCATCCACCTGTCTGTCCATCCATCCATCCATTCAACCATCCATCCAACCATCCATGCATACCCCCAACCATCTATCCATCCATTCCATCCATCCATCCATCCATCCAACCATCCATCCAACCCTCCATCCATCTGTCCATCCATCCATCCATCCATCCAACCATCCATTCATCCATCTGTCCATCTATCCATCCATCCATCCATCCATTCATCCATCCATCCATCCACCCACCCACCCATCTATCCATCCATCCACCCATCCATCCATCCATCCATCCTTCCATCCAACCCTCTGTTTTTCTATCTCTTCCTTCCTCCATCTAGGTTTGAAAATGAAGCTTCAAAACCTATTTAGGTGACTGGAACATGTCATCACTGTCAATATTCTAGCTTCTTCAAGTGGTTTCCCTGAACGGAAATCCATTTGATTTTCTTTTAAATAAATCTTCTGTTACTAATACCTGATGTGCTGCAAGTATGATCTCATTTTAAAATGGCTACAGATTTTAAAATTCACTTGATAAATCTGCATCTACTTTATTCCTATGGAATAACAGAATTTTATAAAATAGAAGGTAAAAGCTAAATATCACCATTCTGCATTAAAAGTCAAAATTTAAACAGGCAGCCATATGTTTTTTATTCATTGAAATTAGGATAGTCCCAGGTTATAGTATGTGAATTTTTTTTAATGAAAATTGACTTTCATAACTAGAATAGAAAATTTGACCCCAGGTGGCAAAATCAATTCAGATTCCTTTTGACATTTTCTAACCTTGGAATTTCTCTAGGAGTAAAGTAGTTGCATAAAGATTATATTCTTGGATATTAATTATTTCAAGTAGTTTCCACAGGGAAAAAAGTAAATGTCATTTGTGACAGTTCAGAAGCAAGTCAAGGTTTTACTTCCTCTTGTATGTAAGAAAGGGAAAAATAGGAAATTCGACTAGAAAATGTGCACATCTCCAGGGTAGCTGAAGGGAGTCTTCCTGCACAAACGGTAGACTTGGGGTGATCCATGTGTGTACCCCGCCTTGATGTGGACCTGGAGACTCCACAGGCATGTCCCCAGAACTCTTGTTTCACTCTGCAGGATGATGACATTTATCACCAAGTGTTCATTTTTATGAACATATTTCTTGAGCTCTGCCTTGAAAAACATTCTTTACATTTGAAGAGCAGGTATCTTGCTTGCTATCCAGGGCAATCATATAGAGTGATATATTTTAAAAAAGTAATCTATTATGTTACTCAATACTTTTATGTAAGGTAATTACCCCAAAATAATTTTCTATATTACTTATTTTAATTTAATCTATTATCAATTATCCTCTGATTTAGAAATAAAGTACAGAATGACATCAAATCATGGGCAGTTGTAATGATTTCTCCCAATATTACCTCTGTAATCTCTAAACTTACGTGGTATCATCTAGTAGTGAATAAGAAAAATAGGGGGTTCCAGCTTGGGGCAAGAGGATGGACTTTTCTGATAAGACATACCTGGGTCTGACTTGGTTCCCCAAGAGGTGGTCACAGTTAAGACTGTAACCTTTGATACCAAGTCACTAGGTTTTCACACTGGCTGACCACCTGCTCCCTATCTGATCTGCATATTTACTTACATTCCCTGTGTCTAAGTATCCTCATTCTTAAAATGGATACAATGACACTCTCTATCTTAAAGGTGTAGGGGAGAATTAAATAAGATAATACATATTTAAAGTCTCAGAACAGTGCTTCATGTGAATAAGCACTAAAAACAAAATGTTCATTTTCTCCTTATTATAACATATAATAACTTGAGCAAATAATTTCCCTAGACTTATATCCTCAACCATAATGTCGGACAAAAATGCAAACAGAGTTAGGGTGTGGTTTAAATGTGATGGCGTGTGTTCAGATCCTGGCAAATGCCTGCCACATTGTATCTCAATAAGCCTTAGTTTCCTTAACTTTCATTCAGCGTTTACCAATCAGGATGTGAGAGTCACGATGTTTGTCGAAGTTAAAAAATAAACTATCAGCATCATTCCTACTGTAGAGACTCAACTAACTGTAGACATGCAAACACATTTTTCAAAAATATATTCATCTCATTTCTTAATGCACATTATTAGTTGAGCATCAGATATGTAGCAAGCACTGTGCTACGTGCAGAGGAGACAGGACGGATAAGAGCCAATCCTTGCCCTTGAGAAGCTCAAAGTCAGGTGGGAATGACAGGCAGATAAATACATAACATGCTAAAGGTTGGTGGGTGTGAGACTGTAGAGAGATGCGGCACCTCAGATACACCTAAATGAAGCAAGGTGACCAACTGGTTCAAAGATAGTGAGAGATGTCTAGGTCCAACCACACCTGAAAGTATTTAAAGCAGGACTTTGTCTCCTTGCAAGGTCAACATGGATCATGATTTGGGAGAAAAAAACACCTACTTGGTTGAGAAGTATTTATAGGCAAGAAGCTGGAGGTAAGTGCTGTGGCCAATTCTCAAGGTAAATAAAGAAGCCCCTACAAGGACACCCGCTACAGTGCAGTGTTGAGCCTGAGACGTTACTTTACATCACATCTCTGAATGGTGAACCTCATGCCTTTAATAAACGTAAGTGTCCAACATTCAGCCAGCAAATGCGCGAAAAACAATGAAAGTGGGCATCAGCATGTTCGATTTTATGGTTGGAGAAGAAGCGGAAACTGATTTCCTGTGATGCCGACTGGGACACTGTTAAGGGTTGAGTTGTGACCCCCTAAATTCCTATGTTGAAGTCCTAACCCCAAGAACCTCAGAATATGACCTTATATTTAGAGGTCAGGTCATTATGGAGGTGATGTGAAACCATCTAAGATTCAAAGGTTTTCCAATACTCTACCAATGGATTTTGAAAACCAAAGCTGACCGGTAGAGTCGTTTTTTTTTTTTTGAGATGGAGTCTCACTGTGTCCCCCAGGCTGGAGTGCAGTGGCACTATCTCGGCTCACTGCAAGCTCCGCCTCCCGGGTTCACGCCATTCTCCTGCCTCAGCCTCCCTAGTAGCTGGGACTACAGGCGCCCACCACCACGCCTGGCTAATTTTTTTTTTTTTTTTTTTTTTAGTAGAGACGGGGTTTCACCATGTTAGCCAGGATGGTCTCGATCTCCTGACCTCGTGATCCGCCCGCCTTGGCCTCCCAAAGTGCTGGGATTACAGGCATGAGCCACCACGCCCGGCCCCGGTAGATTCTAATCTAATTCAGGGTGAAGATTTGATCTTATTAATTTTTGTAAGGACGTAATATAACGGCTGACACAGAAATACAGTTTTGGGATGCGTAAAGAGGACATAGAAAATTTTGGCAATGATTTCTGAACTTGATTTAAAGCTCTCGAATTTTAAAAACAAGTCCAGCAGTGACAGCTTTGAAGGCCAGAGGCATGGTGCCTCCTTGTGCATCCCCAGAACAGGACTGCCTCACTTAGGAACTGCCCCTTAATAAATGCTCCTAGAACTGCAAAACACCTAACTTATTCCAAACATTTCGGATGAAAAGGCAGAGTATTTTCTACTCCCATTTCAGGTCTCAGACTCCAGCTCATGACTTGAGAAACATCTTTTTCTCTCCCTGGCTTTCCAGAACATTCTCACGGGCCACAGAGATACCCATGAAAGTCCCTTAGCATTGAACACTTTGATTAATTTATTGTTTAACAACTTATCAAACCCTCTTTTCACTGAACAAAGTTCCTGGAGGCCTACTGAAATATCATATCACTCAGTATAATTTATTCAATATGTGTTGAGGAAGGGAGGTAAGTCGAGAGAGAGACAGACAGACAGCAGGCTGATTTATGACATAGATCGGTGCTGCCTTCTCCTCTTGCAAACATGTCCACAAATGGACAGCACTCTTGAGTAACTAAACTCTGAGAAAACTAACATTGTTTATTTGTGACATCTAATGCCTCAAGAAGAAATTACTGGGAGAGAATGCTACCTTTTATAGGAATTATCTCCCCCACCCCCACCAAAAAACTCACATGCTTAAGTACTAATCCCTAGTACCTCTCTCCTTATTTGGAAATAGGGTTGTCACAGATGTAATTAAACAAAACAAAATTATAGTAGAGTAGGACAGGTCCTTAATCCTATATGCCTGGTGTCTTTATAAATAGGAGAAATTTGGACACAGACAGACACACAGAGAGAATGCCCTGAGATGGTGAAGGTAGAGATGAAATCACCAACACCAAAGACTCTCAGAAGCTGGGAGAGACCTGGAATTGACTCTCTCTCAGCCTCAGAGGGAACCAGCCCTGCTGACTCCTTGATCTCAGAATTGCAGCCTCCAGAGCTGTAAGACAATACATTTCTGTCACTGGCTGTACTTCCTTACAGCAGCCCCAACAAACCAACGCTTCCCAAGCACCTTTCGCATTATATGAAGTAGTCCTCCTTCTTCCATGTGGTTTTGGAGGGCCCTGAAGTGGGACCCAGGTGGAATTCATCTCTGGATCTCAGAGAGAGCGCTCAATAAATGCTAAGTGGTAGGTGAGTGAGTGAGCAGTGGAGCAAGAGAATGAGTAAAGGGATGGATGTAGTGTTTGTCTGACACAGAGGCAGAGCAGGGGCCACTCAGTTGGGTAAAGGTCTGCTTGACAGCCAAATAATTTGGGGATAGCCTCTCCCCCATCGGTAACTCACTCCTGAGAGCCCTTCTGCCCTCTCCACTCAGAGGTCACGTGTTTGATCAAGAGATGGGGTGTTAGTGCTCCTTCATTTCCAGTTGAAAGAGATGACAGCATCTGTATGAATCCAAAGCTAACCACAGTGCACAGCAGGGCGCTAAGCACAGCAGGAAGCTAAGCAGACCCATCACACTGTCCTGTAGGACCCGGAGCTGTTGGCTTCAACCAAAATGCGCCACTCCCCCAAGTACTTTCCTCTAACAATCACAAAACTGTAAAATGTCCAAGTTTTAAATTATTATTGGGAAATATTTCATCTTTTGAAAACAATTCTGGTTTCCCCATTTTGACACTAAGCAGAATTTGGCCCAAAACTAAAAGCGAGCAACTTTTAAGTATGAAATCAAAATTTGCCTTGATATTGTGCTTTCTGTGTTTGCCATACAATGAATTCTGGAGCAATGGTATTATTTTACTTTATTTTAATTTTCTGTTGTGTTTTGTTTTTCTTTCCTCCCAGTGTGGTCCTTGAACCGCCTGCTAATAAAGTCATCAAGGCTGTGGTGTTCAAATCAGATCTTAAGGCCTCTCAGGTAGAATTGCTTGATGAGACTGGGGAACATGGAGCACAAGGGAGGGGAAGGAGGAGAGAAAAAGACAATGATACATTTCTGCTCTGATTTATTATTCGGGGTCTCAGACACAATGAAGGGCAATACCTAGTTCTCCAGGTTCCGTCTTTCCTTCATGAGGTCAAGTAGTAGAGGATGAAACAGCACAAAGGAAAATCAACTTGTAAAATGAAGAGAAAAATGTGTCCTTTAGAGGTTGAAAAGAAACCGAGACAGAGACTTTCATAGAACAAAATTTGGGACTAGGATGGAACCTCGCTGACCACAGCCCAGTGATTACTTAAGGGAGTCCCATGTTTTACAGACAAGCTTTAGGGGTCTCCATGGGACAAGCTTGTGGTTGGGGAGGCAGAGAGGGCCCAGACCCCAGATGTCCACACCGGGTCCACCAGAGCATCGCTGAGATTTGTTAGAAAAATTGGGATTTCCATGGCTGGGCCCGGTGGCTCACGCTTGTAATCCCAGCACTTTGGGAGGCTGAGGCGGGCGGATCACGAGGTCAGGAGATTGAGACCACGGTGCAACGCCGTCTCTACTAAAAATACAAAAAATTAGCCGGGCGTGGTGGTGGGCACCTGTAGTCCCAGCTACTCGGAGAGGCTGAGGCAGGAGAATGGCGTGAACCCGGGAGGCGGAGCTTGCAGTGAGCCCAGATTGTGTCACTGCACTCCAGCCTGGGCGACAGAGAGAGACTCCATCTCAAAAAAAAAAAAGAAAGAAAAAGAAAAAAAAAAGAAAAATTGGGATTTCCAGTGAAATTTTATTTGAGAAAAGGAGTTTATTTCTTAAAAACAAGTGTGAAAGCCTGTTTGCAAACAGAATCAGTGAAATGAAATACAGCTAAAATCACTTATAATCAGGGACAGATCAAGAGCAAGGATGTTTTTTGTTGTTGGTCCTGTGTATCTGTTTCTTATAAGATGAGAAGGGATATTATGATATGTTATTAACTGAAAAAAAAGACAATTCCTGAGATTTTTGAAAAGGGAAAATATGGACCAGATACCTTCATTAAGATGAAGGCATAGTCTCTATATGCAGATAAGACCCAGGGCATTCCTGGTGTGTCTCGTTTTACCTAATGGCTTTATTAACATAAAATCATTTTCCCATGTACTCATAAATATTTTCATGTTTCTATTTTTTCCTAGATGCTATGGAAAAATATGGCCGAAAAACCTGTCCTTACTTGCATAGTACTATAATGTTAGTGTCGATAGCCTTTAGCAGTTTGTTTCTATTGAGTTGCATTATGCATTTGGGGTGCTTTATTTTCACGTATGATCCATCTCCAATATCTTTATTAGAATTAATGAGCTCTTAACACACAATGACTAATTATCAACTGTCATGCTTCTGGGCCGTTCCTCCTACATTTGATGCCCGCTCACCTCCCCTTCGCACCACAACTCAAAAGCAGAAAGCAAAAAACACTCTATTCATTAATCCATTCACTAAACATTAATTAAGGTCCGTCTAGATTCTGAAGGCAAAAGTTCAGATCAAACAACAATTCCTCTAAGAAGTCTCCATTGATTTCCCAGATAGAACCAATTCCTCTCTCCCCTCCGCTCCCACAGGACTCAGAGATTCTATTTTCACACACAGCGTAATCTCTCTGTCGATGTTAATTACCCACATCTACGTCCCTCCATGCCCCTCCTCACACTGCGCTGTCAATCTCTGGAGGATGAGAAGCAGGTTTTATTTGCTTCCTGTGTTCTAATGTCACTAAATATGGCCTTAATTCTTCCACATTATAGGAAGCTTAGTGAAGGAGGCAACAAATAAAACTTCCTAGGATATAAGAGCTTTAAAAATATAAATCAGAAAAAGATCAGTAATAAACAAACATGAACAAAAGAAAGGGTGTGCTACTCAGGCTACCGGGTCCCGCATCTCCTTTGCTTTCTGCCAAAATGCCCTAAGAGAGCTCCCCCATCCCTCCCAGCCTTTCTGTGCAACCCTGATCCCTCTTGGATCAACTTCAATCAGTTTTTAATGCCATTACTCCACCAACAAATATTGAGCCAACCGACTGACAACTGAGAGAAAATATTTTATTAAAAGGAATCCCATATATATTACTTTTAAAGGTTTTTTGTTTGGGGTATTTTTTTTTTTCAAGATGGGGTTTCGCTGTGTGGCCCAGGCGTGTCTCAAAGTTAATGAGCTCAAGTGATTACCCTGCTTCATCCTTCTCAGTAGCTGGGACTACAGGTGCATATTACAAAACTAAATGTTATAAATAAAACAATAAAAGTGTTAGAAGAAAATCCAGTTGCATATCAATATAATCTTGATACAGGGGAGGTCTTCTTATACAACAAAATACTAATGAATGTCATTTTACAGGCCATTGTTATTTTTATTTTTGTTCATTTGTTTTCTGCATATTAGATAACATAAAAATTTTCAATAAAAAAGCATTCACATTACTATAACTAGTCCAGAAGTTTCTGCAATTGACTCTATTTCAATACTTATTTTATGCCAGCCTTTAGTAACAGACTATATTTAAATGCTTCTCTGAAACAAGACCTATGTGGAAAGTAAGTTTACAAATAAAATAACGTGCGTGCTAGTAAGCATCAGATAATACATATTTGAAACACACGAGAGTAAACTGCAAAGCTTAAATTTAAGTATTTTAAGAGAAGAATCCTAAACATAATGCTCTTCATAAGTAGTTGTCTGTACCATTTATTCTGGTTTAGTTTACTTCATAAATTGAAACTTATTTCCTTATTAAAAGAATAGAGGCCTTTCTCAGAGTCAAGAATTTTAAAATGTTTAATATATCACATATATGTGTATATTTGTGTGTGTGTGTGTCTATACACACACATAAATGCATATAAGTGCATAAGTATATATAAGACCTAAGGTCAACATTTTACAAGTTGTGATGTCATTACATGTATTAAAATGAACTTTAATAAAGTAATAGTATTATACTTAAGGAATAATCATTTTTCAGTATATTGATGTTTAGGAAGACTTGGAAGAAATCCAACCAAATTCAGCAAAATGTATTGCACTGAAAGTAGTAGAAGCAAGTATTTGGAATAAATTTAAATTTCTATTTGTTTTGGACCTGGCGGATGTGGCAACGCCTCTAAAACAAAAGGCATTATTTTGGGTAACTTGCAGTCCTGATGATCAAAAAGAATGTCACTTGCATAGATCAGTGGCTGAAAGCAAAGAAAGAACCAAGCAAAATACACAAAAGAGCATGGAGAAAAAGAAATAGTTTTAACAAAAAGTTTTAACAAAAGAAACTTGTTTTCTGAAAACACATGGCATTTTTGATCCACTTCTTCATTGAGACTATCTGCCTACATGTTCTCTAACTGACTGATATCAGAAGAAGATTATTCAAAATATATAGAATGTTTCAAAAAATAAATATTCAATCTCAAAAAATGAATGTTCAGTGCTATCTATACATATCGTTGGGAATGACCTATTCAACATGAATTTGAAACTGTAATAAGAGAACATTTTTAGGGGTAACGATGTCACAAGAAACACATTTGGATGCCCAGCATCTACTCTCAAATGTTGTGGAAGTTAGATTAATGGTTTTCAAATTGTTCTAATTGCTCATTGCTATGGACTGAAAGTTTGTGCTCCCCCAAAATTCATATGTTGAAATCCTAACTCCCACTGTGATTGTATTAGGAGGTGGGGCCTTTGGAAGGTAGTGAGGTCGTGAGGGTGGGACCCTCAAGAATTGGATTAGTGCCCTTAGAAAAGACGCAAGAGTTAGCTTATTCTTCAGCTCTGCTCTCTGCCATCTGAGGAGTCAAAGAGAAGGCACTGTCTGGGAAGCAGGAAGCAAGGCTTCCCCAGATGACAGATCTGCTGACAACCTGATCTCAGACTTCCAGCCCCCAAAACAGTGAGGAATAATTGTCTTCTGTTTCTAAGCCACCCAGTCTTTTGTACTTTATGATTGCAACCCAAAATGGGCTAAGGTGCTCATTTTGTCAATAAGGAAATGAAGGCTTGGAGCAAATTGCTTAAAATCCTAGTTATTAAATATTTGCATCATTAACCAGACTCCAGGTCTTCTTAGTCCAGCATCATGTCACAATATTAGAAACGACCCCAGGAAAGAGCTCCAGGTAGGTGTCCTCTTCTGAATACTGGCCCCTCACCCGGGCCTCTGGGGTGGTGCTGATCACACTGTGTGGCATTTCCCTGAAGACAATATATGCTCCTTGAGATATTTATCTGATTCATTTTTAAGAGGAAACAATCAATGCATTAAATAAAATGTATCTGGCTCATTTCAAAAAAGAATACAGAATACATCTCACATACAAAATATGTTTAAGTATTTAAAATATTTGATAGGCTGGAAAGGTCAGACAAGTAAGATTCCTCTTCCCTCTGAGAGTGTGTGTCTAAATGCCATAAATTTTAAAACCTGATGTATTCACCTCCAACACCCCAAAGGCCTAAACATTTTAGTCCTAGGAAGTCCTGCCATTTCCCTGATTCCAGCAATGAATTATAGGGATGGGGACAAGAAATGTGATGATGGCCACTGGCATCCACCATTTGGCATCCAGGTGGCCTTTAGCTAAGTGATGAAGAGGACATGGGCAGCCAGGTCACAGAGCATTGGCCTCATGGCCCAGAACCAGAATCTGGGGTAGGTCATGTCCTATCACAAGCGACCCTCTAGGGGAACGCATTAAGCAGAATGTCAGGTTGAGTGGAAATCACACATCCCTTCTTCACACCTTTATTCAGACCTCATGGGAAGGGGGAGCCACAGTGAGTCTGTGGAGGAAAAGAATGGGGGGGGCAGGGATCCCAAATCTACAAGTGAAACTAAGTCCCAGCTTGAGGAAGCCTCCAAACCCTGTCTACTTGGTATCATTCTTCCACCTCTACTTCTAAAGGGATATCAAATTAGTACTTCTCATGAGTCTCTGGTCACCTAGCCGCCAAGCATTACTTTAGTAATTTTAGGACTGTCCCCAGGCAACGAAAGTATTAAATGACAACTTCTGTTATTATTCATAATCTCCTGTTTAAAAGTTTTATTTCATATAAATTTACATAATTAAAAATATTTGTAAATAAAATATTGCTACTCTCGGTTGTGTTCATTATTTGTCTCATCTACCTACCCAAGGGGAACACTTCTTCCATTGTTCTTTCAAAAGCTAACTTTTTAACTTTGAAAATGCCTGTTCCATAGACAGTAAGTGCCAAGTTGAACTCTTAGTCAGTGTGAGTTGGGTTTAACAAAGAGGATACCTGGAAGTGAGGGGTGTGCCATCACACTGGTGAAATTTCCTGCAGCATCAGCAGGAGTCAGGAGGGCAGGGGAGAAGCTTCATAATACAGGCAGGTGGCCTGAAAATAACTCACCATGCAGGGTTCTAGAAATTGAGGAATAAGCCTTGGTCACGGAGTAGAACAGGAATTATGGGAGGCAGTCTATGCAAAGTATATGCAAATCACTTGGAAGAGTCTGTCACATTGGAAACTTCACTTGAATAGCAGCTGTACTAAGTTGAGCGGTGTCACCCAAAAATTAAGAAAGTCTTCTGGAACCTCAGAATGTGACCTTATTTGAAAATAGGGTATTTGCAGATGTAATTAGTTAAGGACCTTCAGATGAAATCATCCTGAATTTAGGGTGAGCCCTAAATCCAATAATTAGTGTCTTTGTAAGAAGAGGAGAGGCCACACAGAGACATAGAGAAGAACCCCCTGGGAAGATAAAGGCACAGATTCAAGTGATACGGCCACAAGCCAAGGAATGCTGAAGAATGCCTGGGGCCACCAGAAACTGGAAGAGGCAAAAATAATCCTCCTCTAGAGCTTTCAGAAAGAGCTTGACCCTGCTGACACCTTGATTTTGAACCTCCCACCTCTGGAACTGTGAGAATAATTTTTTTAAGCCACACAGTTTATGTTAATGTGTTATGACAACCCTAGGAAATGTACTTTAGCCATTTTTATTGTTATATATTTATCAATTGAACCTTTCCAAATGAAAATTATCTTTCAATTTGCATTTGATAGTCAAATTAAATTTGCGTCACTTTTTTCCAAATAAGAAAACTGGGTCATGTATTCACTTTTATTTAATTAAAAGTTTCCAAAAAAAAAAAAAAAAAAAAAAGGTAGAATAGGGGCCAGAATTCAAAATTTAGGAACCTATTGTTTATGTTTCTCCAAAATTCATTTGTCGAAATTATAAACCCCAGCAGGTGAGGGTATTAGGAGGTAGGACTTTTGAGAGGTGATTAGGTCATGAGGATGAAGCCCTCAAGAATGAGATTAGTGCCCTTATGAAAAGACATGAGAGCTTGTGTTCTGTCCTTCTGCTCTGTGCCATGTAGGGATACAAGGACACAGTGAGAAGGCCACCATCTGAAAGCCACATGGACATCAGCAGACACAGCATCTGCTGGTGCTTTGATTGTGGATGTCCAGCCCCTAAAATTGAGATATCAATGTCTATTGTTTAAGCCACCCAGACGATGGTATTCTGTGACAGCAGCCTGAGTTGACCAAGGACCTACAAAATATTTATTAACCTTCACAAATCAGGGAAATCATTTCTGCCCAGACAACCTCCACTGGGGATAGGCAGCCCTGTAACATCCGAAATTTTACATATATTCACTCTTCCAGCAAGTTAAACAGCCTCACCTGCAAAGTCCCACTTGTTCTTTCAGTCTTTGCTTTAATAGTTTATAAAAGCCAGAAATGTCATGGGAAACCAGACAGATCACAGAGAAGTCACACAAAGCGTGACCTTTGCACCTGCCACTGACTTTCTTGGAACCTCAGTTTCCTCATCTGTAAAACAGGTGTCCTGGGACACTTGGCAGGGGTAAGAATTGTGTGAGATGATGTGTGAAATATGCACACCATCCCAGCACACTGCAGGCATTGAGCTGGCACCAGCAATGGTCTGGCAATGGCTCTGAGCACCAGCCTCCAACACTTATTGAACGAGGGGAGAACAAAGAGGCACCTCAGAAAGTGGCTTCAGCCCCTAGCCCCCTTGTGTGTAGCCCAGCCAGTCTGTCACTGAGAAAACCAGTGACTGGAGTGGCCACGTGTCAAGGGCTTTGGGAACAGAGAGTCAGGTCCAGTCTGGGCTTTCTCTGCCAGTGGGAAACCTTGGTGGGTTTCCAGCCTTGGCGAGCCTTTGTTCCCTCCTCCACAAAAGAAGATCCAAATAATCCCTAGTAACCTGGTCATAATACTTAAATGATGTGATCTGGTACCAGGACCTGGCAGTGCATAGGCACTCATTCTGTCTTCCCTGACAAGACCCCTGCATGAAACTCAGCGGGTACATTCTCCCCTCCTAGGACACAAGCATTTTTAAAGAGGGTTAAGGTGTAGAGAAATCCTTTTCTTGGGAAAATGATTCACAAGGCATCTATGGGGAGATATTTTCAGTAGGAAGCTGTGCAGGAGAGCTCGGAGTCCACACACTCAGGGTAGCTGTGAGCAGCCTTTCCTTGGGTCATGGGGATATGTATCTGGAAAAGGGCCGCCGCCCAGTCAGTGACATCTCTGCCAGGGCCTCAGGCAGACTCTGGCCCAAAGCAAAAGGCAAAGTGGCCAACAGATCATGGGCTTTGGGTCTGACAGATCTGGATTCAAATAACAGCCACTTCCCCGCCTTTTGACCTTAGGCAAATCATGTAGACTTCTCTGAGCCACCTCAGTTTCCATGTGAGGAGTAGGGGGTGACAATACCTATGCCACCAGCTATAGCTTCGCCCAAGCACAGCTCCTGGCACGGATCTGGCAGTAAATGCATGGGGTTTTCCTCCCTAGTCCATGCATGGACCTCAGTGGCCTTTGGTTTGTCAGTTTTTTTACATTCCTTTGAGATGAAGTTCATCCATTTAAAAAAATAAAATACAAATAAGTTTGATTTAGCAAAAGTCTGTGGGTGACATTTGCTAAAGTTGGATTTATGTCTCATTTAATATTTATTGGGATTAAGTCACTGCTGGCCTCACCCCAAAACCCACAGAAAAAGAGAAGCTCAGGTCTTTCTAAGGGAAGTCACGTCTTACACTTCCCCTTTTCAGGAGAGGCCTAGTGAGAATGTGGTTTTGCTCCAGGGGCTGGGGCTGGCGTGGGAGCCTGGAGGATCCTTTCTAAAGGCTGATACCCCCCAGTTATTGGGGGCAAGGGGGCTGAGAAGCATTTCTTCTGGAGGCCCATGTCAACCCCATCCAAATCCCCTCATAACATCAAGCAGAGCAACTAAGACAGAGCTAAGAGCAGCCCAACCTTGGTCATGGGGAATCCTCACCGTCCTCTCTGTCCCCAACCCTGTCTATCCTGGGGAAGACAGCCCAGAGGCAGACATGACCCCACTGTCCCCTGGTGTAGACACAATAGCAGCAAGGAAGACAGCCTGCTAACCTTTCTAGAATCCATTTTTCTCCACACTCCAACACCATGGCCTTCCTTTCTTGCTTCTTACACGCCTGCTGTTAGAAAGGTCTTAATTCTGGTGACTGAGGGAAACACGAAATGGTGGCTTATAATCAAATCAGCCCAGAAGCCACCCTGCACCCAAACCGATCACCCGGAGGGACGTGAAAGCTAATTCTTCAAAAGCCAAACACAGTCGTCTCCTTTTCCAAGGCCTGGGATTCAGCTGTCAGGCCTCATGAAAACCATTCTCCTCAAGGTTAAAACCTTAATGCACTGTTTGCACATTGAATCAAAAGAGGTTTGCATAATTAATGGAGCACAGAAAAATCGAGAGACAGAACGCAAAGTAGGTTTTAGGAGAAATAAAAGGCTTGCAGGAGGAAGGCATGCCCTCCTGAGTTTCCTGCACAAGTACAAAGACACCGGTGGAATCAAAAGGCAGGTCATGAGAACCAGCCACAGGGGACCTCTTCCAGCCTTCAGCACAGGGAGGAGAGGAAACAAGATGTCTGGACACTCGGTTTCTGGAGCAATGCTTCCACTGTCCTTCAAATGTGCCTCAAATTGTTCAAGCAAACTCAGAACGTCTCTGCCACGTTCCCTGGAACAATGGGATGTCCTTGCTGAGAAAGGCAGGGAGGAAGACGAAGGCAGGCAGGCAGCATTTCCTCTACAGACAGACACTGCGCAGTGTCCCGCAGCCCCCCAAATTGGGGAGGGATTCCTCGCGTGGCATCAGTAAGGGGTGCTCAGCAGAGGCAGCCTGGCATATGGTGTCTCCAATTTTTTAGTGACAAGTGGCATGTTAGCAGAGCTGCGGAGGAGCGGGGAGAGAGCCGGTTGGTTAATCATTCCCCAGTGCCTGCACCCTCAGGCAAAATCATATTGCTTTATGCAGATGAGTTCATAACAGTTTCTTCAATTTGGCTTTTATAGAAAAAAGCGCCAGCTCCTTGCACTGTGTCAACAGCCACCCGAGGGCCTAGCACTTTACAAGGCGAGTGTATTACTATTTAAAGACCAGCTTTTAGCTGAACATCAGGGCTGCCTTCAGAGTTTAATTACCGCCCTCCCCATGGGGCCCAATGAGCCATCGACTCCTCCCAAGGGGGTTCTGCTTGGTGCTGATCTTTAAGTAAGTAAACGCTAAACCAGCTCATCTTAAAGCGCCCACATCTGATTTCCTGCTCTGCTGCAAGACAGTAGGTGACTGGTAATGACCCGTGAGCAATTTACAATCCTGGATGTAATTAATCTTCAACTGAAAATAAACCAGTAAAATATATATATATATATATATATATGTACAATATAAAATAAATATAATATATATTAGAATTTGTATTTCCTTTTCTAAATTATCAGAGAAAGATCTCAATAGCACGTGCAATTTCCTGAAACAATTTCCAATTTTATTACAGCAGTTTTTTTCTTTCTCCTCTTACTTTCCTTCTCAATTTGCAAAATTGAATAGAATGTGTTTGAAAGGCCAGGGTCACAGCCTTTCTACGTCCTCAACAGTGATCATCAAATTAGTCCTTTTAAAGTACCATTAGGTAGGCATGACTTTGGGATATATAATTGTCCTTTAGAAGACAAATTAACATGTCAATAGTAGTACACATTGATATTTTATCTGAGAGTGGCCCAAAGAATTAAAAATCTAGTGCATTTTCCAAAAGCCATGGAAGAATCAAAATAGGGTAAAACAAGGCCGGGCACAGTGGCTCATGCCTGTAATCCCAGCCTTTGGGAGACCAAGATGGGCAAACCACTTAAGCTCAGGAGTTCAAGACCAGCCTGAGCAACATGGTGAAACCCCATCTCTACCAAAAATACAAAAAATTAACTGGGTGTGGTGGTGTGCGCCCGAGGTCCCAGCTACTCTGGAGGCTGAGGCGCGAGGATCACCTGAGCCTGGGAGCCGAGATTGCACCATGGCACTTCAGCTTGGGCAACACAGTGTGACCCTGTCTCAAAAAAAAATTAAAAATGTCATTTATCTTCTTGTTTTGAGAGAATACCAACAACAAAAATATTAAAGATGCATACATTTAATTTGTAACATAAACAAGCTTGGCAGAACATTCCTAAGGTGTTGACTGAGTTCCAAACGGACCAAGGTATTACATTTTCATTCTGGAAAACTCCTGCTGATTCTTCAGTCATTTACTTCGAGATAAAAAAAAAACAAACAAACAATGTATCCAGGGCTGTGAGGGTCCCACTACTTGCGCTTAGGAAGAGAACAGCTGAGAACGGTAAGCAGTGGTCATTACACTACCTTCTCTCAGCATCCATATGACCAAACGAAATAAAACAAAGTTCCCTGATGTGTACATTTGTGACCCTGAGTTGAATCAGTTATGTCTGTGTTTTAATAGGCTGCCAACCACACTGAGATACTCAGGCAGCATGAAAGGGTATGGAAGACCTAGGTTCTAGGCCTGTCTCATAAGGTGTTACATTTTGGGACAAGTCATACTTCAGCTCACTCACCTTCATATTTAACAAAGAAATTTAATCTGTTATATTGACATTTGGAAACCCCAGCAAAGCTAACAGGGAGAAGGGCTGTGGTGAAATGGTGGTGATGAACAAACCTCTTAGAGGTACATCATCCAAGACGAGATAAATAATACCGTTAACTACCAATCTCTAAGCTGAGAAAATGTGCTGGCTAAGTCAACAGATTGCTGTATCCTTTACACACTGACATAAATGCTGAAATGAATGAAATAATGAAAAGTTAAGCAAAGAGTCTTGCTTTATTGAGGATCCATGAAGCATCAAGCCCTATGCTTGGTATTTTGAGTTCTTGATATTATTTACAAATGAAAAGAACCCTACCAAAATACTAGTCCTATCTATAGGAAATGTCTGATATCACCCAGCTAGTCATTGGTATCTGGATCCCAGATCCACACCAACACCGAGCCCCAGGCCTGACACTCAACTCAACCAATATCCTTTCTCTGGGCTGCCCTGCCTCCCAGGGCTTTCTGCTGCTCAGCCATCTACTCAAAAATATTTTACTAGTCGGGCGCAGTGGCTCATGCCTGTAATCCTAGCACTTTGGGAGGCGGAGGTGGGCGGATCACCTGAGGTCAGAAGTTTGAGACCAGCCTGGCCAACATGGCAAAATCCCGTCTCTACTAAAAATACAAAAATTAGTCAGGAATGGTGGCACGTGCCTGTAATCCCAGCTACCCACGAGGCTGAGGCAGGAGAATCACTGGAACCTGTGAGGCAGGGGCTGCAGTGAGCCGAGATCATGTCATTGCACTCCAGAATGGGTGACAGAGCAAGAATCCATCTCAAAAAAAATTGCTTTCTCCTCAAAATTGCCACCAAGTGTCTCAATCCTTGCAATTGTCCCTTAGGACAGACCCTTCTTTCCATTCAACAAGGTATTCTGAACAAACACATTACGCTCTTTGTGGATATTTAGAGTAGTAGTAGCTATTAAAAGAAAAACTTTAGACAAATTTAACAGAGTTTAATTGAGCAAAGAATGATTTGAGAATTGGGCAGCCTCCAGAACCATAATATGTTCAGAGTAACTGAGGGACTGTCACATGGTTGGGATAACATTTATGGACAGAAAAAGGAAAGTGAGGTAGAGAAAAGGGACGAGAGGCACAGAAACAGCAGGGCTGCTTACAGGCTTATTTGAGCTCAGTTTGAATAGTTGGATGCAAGTGATTGGCTGAAACTGGGATGCTGTGATTGGCTGAGACTCAGCTACCTGTTACAGTGTAGATTACAGTCCCTTTATACGTCCAGTTAGATGACAGTTCACTATGTACAGAGAAACCTTTAGGTCAAACTTAAAAAATGTAGTGTTAATGAAAAAAGCCAAACTGTGAAATATTTAAAGAGGTTTATTCTGAGCCAAATACCAATGACCATGGCCTGAGGCATAGTCTCAAGAAGTCCTGAGTACATGAGCTGCAGGTGGTTGGGTTACAGCTTGGTTTTACACGTCTTAGGGAGACATAAGACATCAATCAATACATGCGAGGTATACATTGGTTCAGTCCAGAAAGGCAGGACATCTTGAAGTGGGTGGGGGTGTTGCTTACAGGTTATAGGTGGATTCAAAGAGTTTCTGATTGACAATTGGTTGGAATTGTCAATTATTCCAACCAATTATTATCTAAAGACCTAGAATCAGTAGAAAGAAACTGTCTGGATTAAGATAAGGGGTTGTGGAGACTGAGGTTCTTATTATGTAGATGAAGTCTCATAGGTGGCTGCCCTTAGAGATAATAGATAGCAAATGTTTCCCATTCAGACTTTTAAAAGGTGCTAGACTCTCTGTTAATCTCTTCAGGATTGGGAGGGCCTGGAAGATGAAAGATCTAGTTATGTTAATAGGGACTCCTTACAGGTGCAAATTTTCCCCCACAAAAGACTGCTTTGCAGAACCATTTCCAAAATATGGCAAGGAAAGATATTTTGGGGTATACTAAAGTTAGGTTGGAATTTGGTATCTTATTGCTATGAAGAATCTTTCTGTCCATCTTAGGATCTCTATTTTAATGTTAATGCTGCTCAGTTGTGTCTAAACTCCAAAAGGCAGAGTGTATAATGAGACATGTCTGATGGCCTCTCTTCCTGTCATGGCCTGAACTACCTTTTCAGGTTTCCTTGGGTCCCTTTGGCCAAGAGGGTGGGTCCATTCAGTCAGCTGGGGGGTTTAGACTTGTATTTTTTGGTTTACAGTAAGGAGGCAGCTGATGTAAAGAGATAAACTCAGAAAATTTGTAAGCGTTCCATTTCCAGCTGGGCATGGTGGCTCACACCTGTAATCCCAGCACTTTGGGAGGCAGAGGTGGGCGGATCATGAGGTCAGGGGTTCAAGACCAGCCTGGCCAACATAGTGAAACCCCATCTCTACTAAAAATACAAAAATTAGCTGGGCATGGTGGCGTGTGCCTGTAGTCCCAGCTACTCAGGAGGCTGAGGCAGGAGAATTGCTTGAACCTGGGCATTGGAGGTTGCAGTGAGCCAAGATCACACCACTATACTCCAGCTTGGGCAACAGAGTGACACTTCATCTCAAAAAAAAAAAAGAGTTCTCTTCCCTTCCTAGACCCTTCCAATGAATGAGACAGATTCCTTGGGTTCACAGAGGGAGTTAAGAAGAGCTGCCTTTAGCACACTGCATTTCTCAAATCTGATTCAACTGGAAACTCACATAGTCTAGAAATAGCGGTTTACTGAGGAAGATCTGTATATCTCCCATTGCTGAAGTGTGGGAAACATCTAGAATGTGCCACACTCACTGTCCTGAAATCTTCTATGTGTTAGAAATGTTTCTATCTTCTTCACCAATCACCTATTCTATCTCAGCTATTCCACCTGTGTGCTGCTGCCAAAGGTTGGCAGCTTCATCTACTTTCCATCTGAACCAGATCTGAAACTACATTTAAATCTAACACAGCTGACCAAATCTACATGAAAATTCTTATCTAGATGAATTAGCATATACACAATGTTTATGTATTTTCACCTACCTTCATGAACTAATTTCATCATAATTGATGACACATAAATAGTTTTGAGACTACAATTACATGTTTTACTCTTAAAAAGTTTCATTTCACCCAATATAATAATGGGCATTATTTTCTATGCTTAAGGACTGAAGTATTACAGCAATTGTAGTAAAAAAGTAAAACATTATACAGCTCATGTGGAAACAGCTTTCTAATTTTTTAAGACTACGATTAGGATGCAAATCCAACCCGGAAATTGAACCATCACTAAGCATCTTTGTTCATCTGATCACTGCTCAAAACCATCTGCACTGAATTGTAAGATATTAATAACAAACCGTTTAACAATCAGCTAGGATTAAAGGACAAAGCCTCTTAGGGACAGTTTCTATTGGTGGATTTTGAAAATAAAAGAAGAAACAGCACAAGTCACATTTCTTTCTAGATTGTGGAACTCCACAAAATGTTTTTGTTTATATATTTAAGCAGTGCTTTTATGAAAGTACTGCTGGACTTACCTTTTACGTCTTGGAAAGGGCATATGTAGTATCTGAGGATCAAGTTCTTCTGAAAATTTCCAGCAACTTTTAGAGATCAACTCAATGACAGTATGTCATTCACATCAGCATTTCATATTGAAAGGCCTGTGGTGATAATGTGGAAATCCACCAGGATTCCCCTGATGCAAGGTTTCAGGAGGTATCAGTTATCTGTGTACAAGACACATCCCAAGGCCCTGCAAGAAGGCCCCTGCATTACAATGTATAATGTAAGAAAATTCAGATGTGTCTAACTCTTTGCAAACAAATAAGATTTTAACATATATATCATTAACCAAATATACATTTAACTTTTTAACCAATCCTTCCTCTTCTAGCCAAGAACTGTGATATCTAAATGCTTCTCACTCTTCATTCCCAAGATAACACATCAGTTTGCACCCAAAAGTATATTGCAAACACCTGCCAGCAATTCATGCTTCAATTCTCAAATCCATTTCAACCTGTAAATTTTTCTTCTGAATTTTTTTTTTAACATTCTGTGACAGAGTCATAGGATCACTAAAACAAGGCTGTTAAAAATAAAAGGTTCCTGAAAGATCACCTAGTTCCATTTTCTCATTTATCATATGACAAAACTGAGGCCCAACAGATTACGTGACTTATCCTCCTCAGAGCAAAGCCAAGCAGAGGAGGAAACAAAAAATCCCAGATCTTGAATCAGGGTGCTTGTCATTGTTGTCATTTGTAGAGGTATTGTTTGTTTAAGACAGGGTCATGCTAGATGTCCAGGCTGGAATGCAGTGGCATTTACAGATGTCATAATGCTTACTACAACCTCAAACTCCTGGGTTTAAACAATCCTCCTGCCTCAGTGTCCCTAGTAGCCAGTAGCTGGGACTACAGGCATGCATCACCATGCCTGGCTGTTTGTTTTGTTAGTTTTTTTTTTTTAATGCTACAAATTGTTGGATTAAACGAATTAAAAACATTTTAGAACATAACTGCAAACAATAAAATTAGACTGCTTCTGGTAAGTCTTACTTAGGTGCAAGATCCAGGGGAAAGGGCAGCTATCATTCTTACAAAAATGGAAAGATAGTTTAAATCCTGGAAATACTTGTCTCTGACTAGGAATGTTTTCCCCTGGCCAGTACCATGGGGAAAGTTCTTCTGTGGACCTAGCCTTTCAGGGACCCCTCAAGTCCTTCACCTTGTGGACAATTTTGGGGAAATGAGCCAATTTCGACAGTCATCTAGTCAACAGTAACAGGAATTCCATTGTGTACTGAATATAGTATTGAGTAAAGAATATGAGTAACAAATCTCAGAAAAGTATATATTACAGAGACGGTTATCCACTCACATAGAGGGAGACATACTCTCCTCCTATGCTGTATTGCACTAAATTATTTTTTAAAATTATAGAGGTAATTCCTATTTTTAGGTATTCTTAGAAGATGACAGAACAAACTATATGTAAAATATAAAATGGATTTTGGTAACCTTCTGGAGGATACTAAGTGTAATCTCTGCTCCCATAATATTTCATTTTTGTTTTTATGTTTTTGTAACCACTAACATGTTGTACTGGAATTTAACACTTAACACATGGTATTGAAATTGTATATTTTCTTGGTGATTTCCCCCATTACATTGTGAGCCCCTTAAAGACAATGTTTTATTAATTTTCCAGTAGGTAGCACCAAGCCCAGTACCTAGTGCACAGAAGGCATTCAGTAAATGGTGGATGAATTAACAAATAAAAGAATGAGTGAGTGAATGATGCATATTTTGTATTTCAAAAATCTATATAGTTTATACATGATTAACTTGAATATTTTAAATTCAATATTCAGGCATTCCTATCCTCACCTTCCAGAAAGCCTGATGATGTTAAGTAACTAGCTCAGGGTCTCACATCCATTACATGAGAAAGCCAAATCTAGAATCCAGATGGCATTCCATTTGCTTGGGGAACACAGGGAAGAAAAAAGCACATGTGATCTTGAGCATTTAAAATACAGCTCTTTAATCAGGCAGATATTTTACAGATGCCTATAAAAATGTTTTGATAGTAACATCCAAAGAAAAATAGTCATTCCTCATTACCAGAACCCGATGATATGTCATTTCCACAGTACTGAGTTTTTGAGGCACTAGTAATTGGCTTCTGAAACCTTCTAAATATCAAGATCGAGTAATGATATTTAATGATGCCAAAATAAGAATCAGAATGAAATTTTAAACCCACATTATATTGTATTTAATTATAGAAAATGACATATTAACTTCCTCATATAAAACGTTTATTCTAAATGTGAATGCAGAACATTTTGTCAAATTTCAAACCAATGTTTTTTGTTGTTGTTGGTTTTTTAAGACACAGCATCTGATTCTGTCACCCAGGCTGGCGTTCATTAGTGCAATCATAGCTCACTATAACCTCAAATTTCTGCTCCCAAGTGATCATCTTGCCTTAGCCTTCTGAGTAGCTGGCACTACAGGTGTACACCACCACGCTTGGCTAATATTTTTTTTAATTTTTTGCAGCGATGGGGTCTTGCTATGTTGTCCTGACTGGTCTTGAAGTCTTATCCTTAAGTAATCCCCCTTCCTCGGCCTCCCAAAGTGCTGGGATTACAGGTGTGTGAGCCACCATACACAGCTCAACTGAGGTAGGGGGATTACTTGAGGACAAGTTGGGTGAGAGACGTACCTGTTAGAAGATACTGTTAAATGTTCCAGAAAAATTCTGTCAGTAAGAAAAATAGAGTGTATAGAAGAAAAAGTGATGTTTAATATTTGCTTAAATTTTCTCTGCACTTTTTCTACCTCCAAACCAAATCACTATATAGAATAATCACCTTTGAGGAAAGACACATGTCTAATAATGTTTATAATATTCAGAAGATGAGATTCTATGTATTTAGTTTACTCTTGAACAAAGCCACAGTGCCCAGTCCCCACACAGTTAAAAATATATGTATAAATTTTGACTCCCTCAAAACTTAACTACTAATAGTTTGCTATTGACTGGAAGCCTTACTGATAACAAAAACAGGCAATTAACACATATTTTGTATGTTATCTGTATTAAATACAGTGTTCTTACAATAAAGCAAGCTAGAGAAAAAAACGTTATTAAGAAAATTGTAAGGAAGAGAAAATATACTACTATATGTCTTAGTCTATTTTGTATTGCTATGACAGTATACAGAGGTCTGGGTAATAATTCACAAAGAAAAAAGGTTTATTTGGTTCACAATTCTGATAGCTGGAAGGTTCAAGATTAGGCATCTGGTGAAAACCCCAGACAGCTTCCACTCATGGTGGAAGGCAAAGGGGAACCAACTGTGTGAAGATCACATGGAGACAGAGGAAGTCAGAGAGAGAGAGGGGAGGTACCAGACTCTTTTTAAATATCAGCTCTGGAGGGAGCTCACAGAGTGAGAACTCACTCACCCCTGAGGGATGGCATTAACCTATTCATGATGGATCCATCCCCATGACCCAATACCTCCTACTAGGCCCCACCTCCAACCAACATCAGGGGTCAAATCTCAACATGAGGTTTGAAGGGAATAAATATCCATATCATAGCATTATTCATTAAATGGAGGTGGATCATCACAAAGTTCTTCACCTTCATCATCTTCCCACTGAGTAGGCTGAGGAAGAGGAGGAGAAAGAGGAGGGGTTGGTCTTGCTGTCTGTGGGGTGGCAGAGGTGGGAGAGGTGGAGAAGGTGGAAGGGGAGGCAGGAGAGGCAGGCACACCCAGTGTAAGTTTTACTGAAAAATATCCACATATAAGTGGACCTGCACGGTTCAAACCCATGTTGTTGAAGGGTCAACTGTATATCAATATTTACTGCTATGGTGTGGATGTGGTTTGTCCCTGCCAAAACCCATACTGAAATTTTATCCCCAATGTGGCAGTGTTGGGAGGTGGGGCCAAGTGGAAGTTTTTCTGGTTACGGGGTAAAATACTTCATGAATAGATTAATGCCCTCCCTCAGGTGTGCATTCCCCTTCTCTTGGGAATTAATTCCTGAGAGAGTATGTTGTTAAAAAGAGTCTGGCTTATTTGGCTTTTGTCTCTTGCTTTTTTTCTTTCTTTCTTTTTTAGACGGAGTCTCACTCTGTCCCCCAGGCTGGAGTGCAGTGGCGCCATCTCAGCTCACTGCAAGCTCCGCCTCCCGGGTTCACGCCATTCTCCTCCTGCCTCAGCCTCCCAAGTAGCTGGGACTACAGGTGCCCAACACCGCGCCCGGCTAATTTTTTGTATTTTTAGTAGAGACCAGGATGGTCTCGATCTCCTGACCTCGTGATCTGCCCACCTCGTCTTCCCAAAGTGTTGAGATGACAGGCGTGAGCCACCATGCCCGGCTGCTTCCTTTTTTCACCATGTAATCTCCCTGTACACGCGCACTTCTCTTCTGCTTTTTGTCATGAGTGGAAGCAACCTGAGGCCCTCACTGGATGCAGATGCTCAATCTTAAACTTTCCAGCCATCAGAATTGTGAGCCAAGCAAACACCTCTTCTTCATTTGTCAGCCTCCAGTATTATGTTATAGCAACACAAAATGAACTAAAATGCACTGATACATATATACACACGCACTGATATCTCACTAGACCATGCCAAGAAAGACCCAACAATATGGATCAACAGGATTTTGCTACAAATGCTAGCAATACCTGTTTACTGATCCTACAGTATCTTATTGTGTAGCTTCACTTAATATATTTGGCCTTGGGCATGTAAAAGGTTTTCAAAAGACCTTGTATATTTGCATAGATAATATAAGTATACTTCCATAACTAGTATCCAAGGATCATCGGTAAATTAGTTTCCATGTCTTTCATTAGTCTCAGATACTTTCCATCACATATTTCTATCACTGAGAAAAACAGGTTATCATTTGATTATCTCTTTATCAGTTGTCATTAAAATGATCTAGAGGCCGAGATGGGCAGATCACGAGGTCAGGAGATTGAGACCATCCTGGTTAACACGGTGAAACCCCGTCTCTACTAAAAAATACAAAAAAATTAGCTGGGCATGGTGGCGGGCACCTGTAGTCCCAGCTACTCAGCAGGCTGAGGCAGGAGAATGGCATGAACCTGGGAGGCGGAGCTTGCAGTGAGCCGAGATCGCACCACTGCACTCCAGCCTGGGCGACAAAGCAAGACTCCGTCTCAAAAAAAAAAAAAAAAAAAAAAAATTATCTAAGTTAATTTCACTTATAAAGCACAGACTCCTATGTAGTAAGTCAATCTATAGAATGAGAGAGTGAATTATGTTTTAAATAAACAGAGCAGTCTGCAAACGGATAATCAAATGATCTGGGATCCCACCAGTCATATCTCATTTAGAGCAAGACAGAAACATGGATAGTTCTCTTCATAGCTTATGCATCAATAAAAATATTAGATACACTTTTCTTTTTTACACTTATTTTCAAAGAGATGGTTCACTTTCTCTCTGTATATTGTAAATCCTTCAATGTTATTTTTACCAAGTTTTTGTCCCTTTTCACAAACCATCCTCGTTATTTTTATCACCACTGGAATTGATTTTAAAACCTTGATTATTCTTGACAGGGCACAGAGGAATGTCCTTCACTACGTATGCCAGGATGAAGTGAATTTATGAGCCCACAAGTAGATCTGATAAGCATGCAGAAATCATTTGTATTATGTGCATAAAACAGTGCCCGATTAAAGGACAGTCACATTTTCTTCTGACAAAATGTCTGTGGCACTCCAGAAAACAGGCTTTATTTTTTAAGGTTTACCTTATAATGAAACAAAGTTTGAAGTGGAAACTCTTAAAATGTACAGGTAGGAGATGCAATGATGCAATCCAATGCAATAAAATAAAATAAAATAAAACCATGAATGAGCACATTTGGAAGAATGAATTCTCTCAGTTAAAGATAGTACAAGTAGGCTGGGCACGGTGGCTCACGCCTGTAATCCCAGACCTTTGGGAGGCTGAGGCGGGAGGATCACGAGGTCAGGAGATTGAGACCATCCTGGTCAACACGGTGAAACCCCGTCTCTACTAAAAATACAAAAAAATTAGCCGGGCACGGTGGCGGGCGCCTGTAGTCCCAGCTACTGGGGAGGCTGAGGCAGAAGAATAGCGTAAACCCGGGAGGTGGAGCTTGCAGTGAGCTGAGATGGCACCACTGCACTCTGGCCTGGGCAAAAAGAGCGAGACTCCGTCTCAAAAAAAAAAAAAGAAAGTACAAGTGAAGACAAATGATTTTAAGCAGAATAGGAGGTTAAGAGAAACAGCCTCTCATATTTGAGCACCTCTCAGGATCCACATAGGTATAGAAACAGAGTTCATTAGAAGTTTATGTTGTAGTTCTGGGATCTCATTTACACAAAACACACAAATTTGCAAACATAAATATCAATGATTCGGGACCTATAAGTCATATAGAAGTCAGCTTATTGCAACATCTATTGAAATGAAGCAGTTCTAAGATACTTAAGAACTTTTGAACTTTTTTTCCCTCTCTGTAACGGCTGTTTTGGTGCTTTTAAAATTTTCTGTCTTTTTTTTTTTTTTTTTCCTTTGAGATGGAGTCTTGCTCTGTCGCCCAGGCTGGAGTGCAGTGGCGCGATCTCGGCTCACTGCAAGCTCCGCCTCCCGGGTTCACGCCATTCTCCTGCCTCAGCCTCCCGAGTAGCTGGGGCTACAGGCGCCCACTACCACGCCCGGCTAATTTTTTGTATTTTTAGTAGAGACGGGGTTTCACCGTGTTAGCCAGGATGGTCTCGATCTTCTGACCTCGTGATCCGCCCGCCTTGGCCTCCCAAAGTGCTGGGATTATAGGCTTCAGCCACCACGCGCTGCCAATTTTCTGTCTTTTGAACTCAACACTTGTGCTTAAATTCTCACCCAAGATTGCTCTTCCTACACTAAAATGTGAAGATGTAGGAGCAGAGAGGCAGCATTTGCAGGGAGGCCATGCATGTTGTCTCAATACAAGGAAGGCTCTTCTGTTGCTCCAGGAAATTAGTTGCCCTGGATGTAGGAGTTACCTAGAGAAGCTCAGACAGAGGCTGGAAGATAAGCAGTCAGGTAGGCAGGTGGCTCCAGGGGGACCCCCTGTGTGGGGTGGAAAGCTGGAGGTAAGGATCCGGAAATTCCTGGCCAGCTCTAGATTTCACAACACCACGTTCCCCATGTTCCCGGGGAATATTCACAAGAACCCTGATGCCGATGTCCACCCCATCCGTACTGAACCAGGTGTGCACATCGGTGTTTTCAGTCTACCCGTTGTTAATACAGCGACTCCTCGACTTACAGTGGGATTATGTCTGGAGAAACTCATTGTAAGTTGAAAATATCACAAGTCAAAAGGCATTTAATACCTCTAACATACTGAACATCATAGCTTAGCCTAGCCTACTTGAAATGTGCTCAGAACACTCACATTAGCCTACAGTTGGGCAAAATCACATCCAAAAAAAGCTGGCAACACAGTGCATTGTAGAGTACCAGTTGTTTGCCCCCGTGACAGTGTAGCTGACTGGAGACTGCAGCTTGCTGCCTCTGCCCAGCATCAAAAGAGAGTATGGAACCACATATTGCTAGCCCAGGTAAAGATCTAGTTTGAAATCTGAAGTATGGTTTCTACTGAATGCATATCACTTTCACACCACAGTAAAGCCAAATATTGTCATAGTAAAGTCAAACCATCATTGCTCAAGGACCATATGTTTATGTAAAAATCCCAGAAAACAGAACTTGAGGATGTCCACTTTGTTTATGAGAATTACATTAAGTGTCGTATGTTAACAAACATTGACAAATGATGCTTTGGGGAAAGAAGTAAAACTCTGAAACGGCTAAATTTGACTAATATTACCAATATTAAATAGCATAGTGTATTTGGTAAGAGCATAGGCTTTGGATTGATAAGGAGCCAGGCTTCATTTCCACACCTATCTAATGACCTAAACTACAGGTGTGGTAACAGTGATGATGGTAACAGTCTAAATTGGCAACCCAGTAGTTCAGATTCAATGTGCCTGCACCCAGCACCCCCTGGTGTTAACTTACCCTACAGACAACAGTTCTTTTCAGGGTACATGAATCCTTTGAAATATAACCTACAAAATATAGATTCCTGTGTGTATGCTGACTACACGTCGTTCCATTATTTTCTCACTGGCAGAAAGTTCTTAGGAATAATGTAAACTCACTTGTTTTCATTTGTCTATTTCCCCTAACTTTGTTTTCATGGTGACAGGCCACTGGTTCCTGACCTGCTATTTGAGACAATTTATATGATCATCCTTTAGCTTCTGCTTCATTCAGTGATACCCCATTTCCTCTATTTTACTCTGGCTTTTCTTCAAATGGTTTATATTTTAATAAAACGTGGGGTTTGTGAAGGTTTTTGAAAATGAGATGGTTTTCTTATCTTTCTCTTTCCTTTTTTGTTTCAATCTTAGGTCTGAGCCCATATCTCCCAATGACATGCTTTCATGAAACAATAATGACAAGACCGAGTGAACTAAGCTGTCTTCAGTTTTGGAGATGCAGAGGCAACACTGGCAGTTCCTGACATCACTTAAGGGAAAACAAAGCTAGGGGCAAAAATACTAAGGCAGCCTAGATTTGGGGGCCCTTTGTATACACTCCAATTTTTAAAATAACATCTGGGCATACTTCTCTTTTAAACTCTTCAATCCACATATTTTTCATTATTAAAAAGTGACTTCAGTGACATTTTCAAACACTAAACAAACCTAGCCATATGTCCATTTCACTGACTATCCCCACACATTGTGGCCTCTCCTTACAAGGGATGGGTTCCACTCTTGTGCTAAAATGTTTTGCTTTTCTGTGTCTGCTCAACTAACACACCCCTCCTGATATGGTTAGGCTTTGTGTCCCCACCTAAATCTCATCTTGATTGTAATCCCCAGGTGTTGAGGGATAGAGCTGGTGGGAGGTGACTGGATCAAGGCGGTAGTTTCCCCCATGCGGTTCTCATGATAGTGAGTGAATTCTCAGGAGATCTGATGGTTTTATAAATGTTAGTTTTTCCCAGACTCTCACATGCTCTCTCACCTTCTCTCTCAGGCCATGTAAGATGTGCCTGCCTCCCCTTCCGCCATGATTGTAAGTTTCCTGATGCCTCCCTAGCCATGTGGAACTGTGAGCTAATTAACCTCTTTTCTTTATAAATTACCCAGTCTCAGGCCGTTCTTCATAGCAATGTACTTCATAATACACCTCTCTAGACACATCACTCACGCAGAGAAAGCTCAGCATCATGTTTACTGCGTAATTTCTCCTCAGTAGTCATTTGCTATTTATTTCTCTCACATCATCATCTCTTCCTGAACTGATTTTTCTACTACCTCTGAAAATAACAGCTCATTAGAAAGTGATCAGAGATTGAGTGAGCAATTGAATATAATTACACAAAATTATACAGATCTTAAACCAGACGCTCTGCTATATGTATGAGCCTGGGAAAGCCAAAGTCCTGTATTTCAGCACCCAGTGCTGCTGGAGGTCACTATTGTAGCCCTAAAAGGGAAAGAGGAAATGATCCCTGGCTGCAATGCTCACAAAAACTACTTGGATCCTGCCCTAGAAAAAGGACCAGAGACAGAAAGGGCAGCAATACGTCTGTCGCCTGTACGACATGCACTAAAAGTCAACAGCTAGGAGAGAGAGATGCAAAAACAAAGCATCTTATATTTTTCTTTTTATTTCAATTTTTATTTTAGGTTCAGAGGCTACATGTGCAGAATTTGGCTGATAGAGACAATCGCCCGGATTTGCTGAAGCAGGGTGAGTTATCCCTAAGAAAAGCTTACACAGAAGTGGAAGACGGTTTATTATCTAGGAGAGCCACCACATCTCAAAATGTCAAAACTGCCAGTGTGTTCTTGCACACTGAAACCACCCACAGGTCAACCAACTGTCTTGGTTTGTCCAGGACTCTCTCATTTTTTTTACTGAAAGTCATGCAACTGGTTAACTTCTCTGTCCTTGCTAAACAAAGACAGTTTGTCTCCCAGCTTGAAGTCACCTGAGATCAAGAGATCTACTACTAACACATCATAGAGAAGCAGCAGAAATACTACCTATATTTTGAAATACAGGTAGTATTATCATTGATCTGGTGGAACTCTGAGAACTTCAATCCAGAAATTCTCAGAGTTCCACCAGATCAATGATAATACTATCTATATTTTGAAATATATATATATATTTGTTTATATATGTATAAAACAAAATAAAAATTTGTAAAACAAAATATATTTGTTTATAGTTATATGTTTATATGTTTATATATTTATATATAGTTATGTTTATATATGTTTATATGTTTATATATAGTTATATGTGTATATATAGTTATATGTTTATATGTTTATATGTTTATATATAGTTATGTGTGTATATATATGTTTATATGTTTATATATATAGTTATATGTTTATATATATAGTTATATGTTTAGAAGCAGAGCCATAAAAACAGGAAAACCAAAACAGAAAGAGCCTCCTATGAAAAAGCACATTTCAGGGGAGAAGGGAGGCAGAGTGAGAGCAGAGCTGTGAGCAAGGCTAGCCATGCAAAAGGCACGTGGCTGAAAGCCCCTGGTTCTCAGGCTTCCCACCCATCTGAGAGATGCCTACTCTGTGCCCTGCTGTTTGTAAATGTCAAACATTTAATGATAACCACAATAAATGTGCTTGGTCAGCAGTCCTAAATATGGAAAAAGAAATCAACATAAAACATCTTTGGTAGTTTCTTTTCCTTAAAATCTTGTGTCAGAGGGAAGTACACAGTTACCACTGGAAACAAAGTGGTTAGGGAACTCTACAAAACAGACCACTGCAGGGGAAAAAACAATGATTTTGAGAGTATGAATTTTCCTGTGAGGAACAAAAATGAAAACAATGGTACGTCTGTCCCTTCCAAGTTCTTCACAGATGCCAGTAACTAATCTTCAGAGTAAATTTGGAGAAATTGTTCTGACTATGCACACAAAGAAGCTAGAGGGAAGAGGCAGTGTTGCTTTATTTACTCAGCGTTGACCTCCCACCACCCTCCTCCTTCCTCTACTTCTCTATCAATACTTCTGGCCTTCCTTTGACCTGTTTTGGGGCAAGGACTTAGGGCTGAGGACAGCACCAAATATCTCGCCTGGATCCTGCCAACCCTGCCCTCCTACAAAAAGGTCACTTTGAGCCACTTTGTTCCTTTCTCTAAGTCTGTCTCTACTCTTGGGATTGTTTTCAAGACTAAATGGAATGAGGACGCGAAACGGGAACCTGCCAAGGCTAGACCCTTCTGTGTCCTATCCTGTCAGTCAAGAAATAAAATTTCCTAAAATTTTGTGTCTTGCCTTAAAAACACACAAAGCCACATTCTTTCCATAACAAATGCAAGTTTATTTTAATACCTAATTAGGGTGAGAAGCTGCTTGGCAACAAGGAGAATTGGTGTGCCAGCAAGGTGTGCTGCACAGACCTAGTTGCTCCCTGTGCCTCCAAGGTGAGCACCTGGACATTGGAAGGGAAGAGGCCCAGGTGGGATGGGCAGAGGTGGAGGGGAGGATACTGCTCCCCTGACACACATGACCCAACACGGTGCCATTTCCAAAATACTTTAAGGCCATGTTGTGAAGACAACAAAGTAAAGACATAAGACAGGAGCCAAAAAGTGCAGCCTTTGTACGCCTGCTGCCTTCCAGTAGCCGAGGTACTGGCTTCTCCTCTCCAGCCAGACCTGCTCTGCTACCCACCATAGCTACTGGGTGTCTATAGCTGAATGGCCAACGCGGCTAATAGGGCTTACATCTCTTGACAGTTGAGCAGCCACTTAGGGAAATTAGAGACACTGTAGCTTGAAGAAGACCATGAAGACGAAGTTCTACTCATAGAACAGAGAAGCCATCTGTGACTACGTAATAAACTCTCAGGGGTCGGGGTAGGTGATCAGGGGTTTTTGAGCTGACTCTAGCCTATCCACAGCTTCTGACTGATGCTAATCTCAACCAAAGAATGCCAAGATATTAATATGTTCACAGAGAAGCCTCATGCCACTGATGTCATAGAAATAGGTCACACATAAGGAACACCCTTGGATAAGTGACATATCACACTTACATTGGAATTAATTTCCACAAAATTCCATTGCTGTCCCTACCTTCTAAATAGCTTCTGAATTATCATCAGCACCCAAATGTTCACACTCAGTGCCTCGGGGGCTTCAAGATGTCCCAGAACAGCAGCCAGCAGCCCAGAGTGTCTTATCTGAAGAAGGGCCATATTGCCTGTCCACATGCATCCTTAACATCACATGGAAAGGGGGATTCAACTTCAACAGAGGGAAAATACCGCCAGGTGAATCACCTTCAACTACACAGAAGGAATCACAAATGTCTGCCTCCAAAACTTCAGAGTCCCAGTTTATTTTGTAAAATTGGACTCTTATCACGCCTGTCATTTCCACACATGCAGGTCCCCCAGCATGAACGCATGAACCAACATGTACCCTTTTATATCAACTTTACACCCCAACCAAGAGAAGCTTCATGAAAAACGGCACATAAAGATAACTGAAACATGACTTCTCAAACCAAAAGGGTTTAAGTCTAGATGTAAGCCAAGCTCTGTAAACCCTCTCTGCTAAATCAGTCATTAAGATGTCATCCTTTTTCTTCTTTCACATATATTATTATTGTCCTACATTTCATGTTTCAGGGTTTTCTCCTTAGCCTGCTGTAAGCACGTGCTTTGGGAGACAGGGCAGAAGCTTTGGCAGTGTTGACGCTCAGAAACGGCCACTCTAGATGGCTAGTGATGCTGAGGAGTCTCTCTAGAGACATCATAATAAGAATGCCATGGCCTGAAACATGCTTACCAGCCATCATCCAGAGAAGACAAGACACTGAAAGTAATATAAAATCTTACTAACATAATCAAGAGAATCCCGTGTGATCTACTCTGCCAGACATCGCTGAACTTTTGACCTTCAACTGCACCTAAGTAGTTTAAGACTCTCCAGACATTCATTGACTCTTGCAAGCTTGGGTTTATCACAATTCAGCTTTTCACACCGCTACTCACCACCCAACACATTATTCATTATGCAAAAGTAATTTGAATTCATCATGCACTGGATTTAGCAAACTTATCTTTAACTGAGTTTCAGATTATTTCTAATTCTCCCTTTAGTTCAGAGCCATATGGGCTTTGTGACACAGAATGCTTTGAAAATAATTTCATTGGCTGGAACATTCAGTGGGTTGATGCCACATTTCTTTGAAAAAAAGTCTGCTAGGAAGAGAAGTAAATATTCCCCACAACCACCACTACTGCTATTGCCAGGTTCCTCCACTCATGTATTCATGTATTTGCTCATTCATTCACTCACTGAACAAATATGTGTTGCACCTTACCAAATGCTGAGCATCATACTTGCTGACAACAACCTTGGCTTCATTGGCCCTCTGTAAGACACAGGAAAGTGGGGATGGACACAGGTTGAAGATGACCCAAGTCCGTAAGCACAAGCATCCTTTCAGTGCGAAGGAGAAATGCCAAGAAACAACAAGCAGAAGGGGTGTAGGCAACAGAATTATTAAAGACACATAAGCAGGGCCATGTTAAGATGTTCATGGGTCTTCCCTCCTCAAAAATCAGTGTTACATTTTATGACTCTGTAAGTATAAAGACAAATACAATCAGGCTGGATTACATATGTTTTTCCTTCTGATTTTAAAAGAAATTAAAACAATTGTCATGGGCTCCAAAACGTATCCTGGTTTCAGACACTGAACTTACTGTGCCTAGCAAATAGTTGGCCCCGGCTTTGGGGCCTCCCGGTCTTCCACTACCCATTAACTGAACGGCCTTTGTGCAAGGTAGCTAGCTGCTTAATGCCTCCTTGTCTTCCTTGCTAAGACGAAGGAAATGGAAATGAAAGCGCCTGGTTTGGTGCTCAGAACACAGCCAGAGCTCTGCGTTTCTGCATCTCCTCTCCACACCAAATAATAACAATTTGCTCTAGAAGACAATGGACATCCAAGTGAAATAAGGCTCAAGGGACTGCAGCCGTTTTTATTAGTTATCCACTAGTAAATGCACTAAACCAAAGAAGCCCCACTTCAAGGAACACAGACAACCATCTGTCTCTATAATTATCCATACACCCCAAACGCCCCTCCTCATCTCATTCCCCCTCCTTATCACTCTGAACATATTCTACAATGGACTTACTCATCAGGCCCATCATCTGTCTCCCCTCACGGGAATGCCAGCTCCACAAGGTCAAGGGGTGGGATGTTTTGCTTGCTAATGTGTTAGCATTCCCAAACTTAGATTAGCATCAGGCATAACATAAGCACTCTGCCTATTCCTCGTTAAATGTAATGGATTTCAAAATTATCAGAAACACTAGTTTGAAAAACATTAAAATTCAGTCTTTAGGTTATTTTGTTCCTTTCTGTAAGAATTTATTCTCTACAAAACTACCACTCTTGATCTAGTGTTTTTTTGTTTGGTTTTCTTTTGAGACTGACTCTCATTCTATTGCCCAGGCAGGAGTGCAGTGGCACGATCTCCGCTCACTGCAACCTCCGCCTCTAGTGTTCTTGATAGTGTAGATAATCAGTATGTTTTCCTGTCTCTTCTTCTTTCCATTTCTGATATGTAAACTATGTTTGATTGAAGCATTCAGCAATGAATGGGGAATGCATGTGTACCACCCCCCTTCTTCCTGTGTCAAATTCTTTTCTAAGTCACAACATCTTATCTAAATTTTATACCATTCTGACAGTTTCCCAAGAAGCAAGGAGAAAGAGAGCATATTAGCAAAGTTACTTGTCTATCCTTATTAAAGCACAGTGTGTTAGTATGGTTCAAATATATATATTTTTTTCTTTAAGATTGCTGGTCTAGTTGAAAAAAGACAATGAATTTGGATTAATCATTTCCAATATTCTGATTATATAAGCTACCCCATTGCCTCCAAAAAGGAGTTCTCCCAGGTCTTAGGGTGTTTTTTGTCCTTCCCACAGACCACTGCAGGCACAGAAACACTCCAGGCTGTACATCCAAGGAGATGCTTAAGGTATTTATATGTGGAGACTTATGGAAAATACAAAATATTAAAATGACATTTTCTTCCTCAGGGAATATAAACTTGTCTCCATTTTTATTTAAAATGCTGGAAGTTATATTGATTTTTATTATAGAATTAATATAGTCACATAGTAGAAGTTTTAGTAAATACAGATGGGTAGAAAGGCAAAATAAAAATAAATAATAATCTTACACTTTGAGAATAAAATACCAGCATTTTGATGTCTGCCCTATAAGCAGACAATTTTGTGCAGTGGGCAGAATGATGTGAGAGAGGCCCCAGGAGCTCACTCAGGGCAGGCTAGACAATGAGCCAACTGGAAGAAGGGGGTCCTCCTTTCTGTTACCAAGAGGGCTGTAGCAGGAGGCCTCTTCCCTTGGCAGCAGGGCCTATATATTCCCATGGGCGTCAGCATCTCCAGGTGCTGGGCAGCTGGCTGTCCCAGACAACTCCAGTAACAGCTGATGCTTAATCCCAGATAGGCTGTTTATCCCCCTGCCTAGTAGCATTTCTTTGGGGCTTACAAGAAGGGAGAGTCACAGGGTGCAGGAGGGTCCCTCAACTGGACACAGACCTACCCACTGTGCAGGAGAGCTGGCCCCAGGGTGCCTTGCTGTAGGATGATGTCAGGACTCACAGCCCTTTCATTTTCTTGCTTCCATTTATTTTCTTCCTTACAGTTTATTCTTTAACACATACTGTGCCACACTGTGGAATAGACCCTTACTCTTGTGATAAACAGTTTTATGTATCAACTAGGTCAGGCTATACTTTCCAGTTATTTGATGAAACCCTTATCTAGGTGTTGCTATGAAGGTTATTATGTAGGTGTGGTTAACAGCTGTAATCAATTTACTTTAAGTAAAGGAGATTGTCTTTGATCGTTTACGTGGCCCTCATTCAATCAGTTGAAAAGATTTAAGAGGAAAACTGAAGCTTCCCTGAGAAAGAAGAAAATTGCTCCTGTGGACTGCGACATCAGCTCCTGCCTGGGAGTTCCAGCCAGCCCTTTCTGACAGCCTGCCCTACGGATTTCAGACACTCTCAGCCCCGCCCCATAGTTGCTACAGCAATTGCCAATTCCTAAAAACACTTCCCACGCGTCCTCTTCAGATTTCTATCTGTCCCCTATATAACTTACTGGTTCTGTGCCTGTGGTGGACCCTGACTGACATACCTCCCTTGTATCAGAGCTGTATCAGACCTTTCATGAGCTTCAATTATGAATAAATTAGAAATGACTTCTTTAGGTAAGGTTTATGAAACTTGGAGTTTTTCCTACTTATTTTTTCTGTGTTCACACTGGATTTCAGATGTCAAGAGAGCAAAATATAAATTTAAAATATAAAAATAATATATAGAACATAGAATTAGCAAACAGCAGAAAAAAAATTTGTGGTATGAACGTAAGGAAGCAAGGACAAATGTAGTGAACAAAATGAATGCCAAAAGCTGGGATGAGTGCAGGAGAACTGAGGTGGATCTCTGCATTCCCCAAGTACCCTGCAGTGGCCTTTAAAGGCTGAGGGCAGTGCATTGATGCAAAAAGAGATCTCCCCAGGTACAGAAAGTCAAGAACAGGTCTAGAGAGCAAAGAGAATGCCCCAGAAACTCAAAGAGCTGGCAGGCAAGCTGTAAAGCAGAAAGAGATCTCCCACAGTTTGGAAAGCTGGTTACTGGTCAGTAAAGCACAAAGATTCAAAGAGTCTGGCTGGTGCTCAGATCCCAAGCCCTTCTGAAGGCAAAGTGCTGACCCCACCTTCACACCATGTGAACCCAAGGTAAAGAGAATCTAGCTCAGGATCCTAACTCTGCAACAGAGCCCAGCACAGCCCAGCCACATGTCAGATTGATTCAGCCCCACATCACCAGGCCGACAGAAGGACAGAAGGAGCATGTCCTTCCTGCAAGGGCAAGGTAAACATTCCTTACTTCAATCTGGACACAATGTTTAGCATAAAACAGAAAGTCACAAGACACACAAAGAAACAACAAAACAAGGCCCATGTTTAAAAGATAACTCATTAACAGAAACAAATATGGAAATGGCCCAGATGTTTGATTTATCACTCAGGAACTTTGTAGCTGTGATGAAGGCTCTAGAGGAAAATACTGACACGTGTGAACAGGTGAAGAACTACAGCATGGGAAGCAAACGGTGAAAGCAAAACTCAAATGGAAATATCAGGATGCAACTGTATGATACTAGGTAGGAAGAATTCATTTGATGGGCTTAATAGCAGACTGGACACAGAAGAGAAAAGAATCAAAGGCAGGCCAATAGACAATATCTAAAATAAAACACAAAGAAATTAAACATGAAAAAAAATAAAACAAAGCATCCAAGACCTGTGTAAAAATATCAAGCAATATAAACAATTGGAATCCCAGAAGAAGAAGAGAGATACAGGAGAAAAAATATTTTAAGAGACAATAGCCAATATTTTTTAAGTTAAGGAAATACAGCAACGTACATACCCAAGAAGATTAGCAAACCACAACATAAGTTTTTAAAAAGTTATTTAAAAATCACACCTAGGTACATCAGAGGTGAACCTTAAAAGAAAAAAAAAATTGAAAAGAAATCTTAAAAGTAGCAAGAAAAAATAGCCCATGTTATATTTAGGGGAAGTATGAAAAGAATGATGGATGAGTTCCTCACAATGGAAAAAAAATTCAAAACGCTGAAAAAAAAAACTGTCAACATAGAATTCTACATTGAATTCTACATTTAGTCAAAGTATAAATAAAAAAATAAAAGCTATAGAAGAGAGCAATTCAAATATTCTTCTCATAAAATATGAATATTCAAGGTGATAGATATCTCAATTACCTTGATTTGATCTTTACACTTGATATGAATGCTTCAAAAAATCACATGTATCCTGAAGGTATGGACATCTAATATGTATCAGTTTAAAAAAATGAAAGCTAAGTAAAGACATTTTCAGCTAGAGAAGAACTCAGAGATTTTTTTAGCCAAAAAACCTGTGCTCCAAGAAATGCTTAAAGAAATGCAGGCTGAAAGAATATGATACATGATAGAAGCTCAAATCTGCAGGAAAGAATGAAAACATAGGTAGTATAACATATAGGTAAAAATAAAGGACCTACTTATTATATTTAATATACATGTGTTTGTGTGTATACAGACATACATGTTGCATAATATATTAAACACATATTAAAGGTTAAGCATCCCCAGTCCAAATATCCAAAATCTGAAATATTCCCATTTTAGTAGAGATGAGGTTTTGCCATGTTGGCCAGGCTGGTCTCAAACTCCTGACCTCAGGTGATCTGCCCACCTCAGCTTCCCAAAATGCTGGGTTTACAGGTGTGAGCCACTGCACCTGGCCCAAAATCTGAAGCTTTTTGAGATCCAACACGGCATTCCGAAGAAATCCTCATTGGAGAATTGCACATTTCATTAGGGATGTTCAACTAGTAAGTATATAATGCAAATTCAAATCCTAAAAAATCTGAAATCTAAAACACTTCTGGTACCAAGCACTTGGGATAAGGGATACTCAACATATGTGTGTGTGTGTGTGTGTGTTTGTGTGTGTGTACATATATATGCATTTCAGCACAACCAGTAGCAATGTGTTATAAGTTTTATAGAATACAGTGAAACAAAAGAATACAAAGAATGAGAGAATAGAATTATATAATTGTGACAGTCTTAGATTTTTTTAAAGTTTAGTATAATTGAAAATTAGACGATGATAGTTAAGTATACATACTGTAATTTCTAGCAAACTCCTAAAAAATAACACAAAATATATTTAAAAAGTTAATTGCTGGATTATGCAAAATAAGGCAGGAAATAAGAGAAACAAATACTGGTAAAATACTTAAATACAATTGTATTGATAATTACATTAAATATAAATGAAATACCACTTACATACTAATTAAAAATAAGATTCAAATAAATGACTTTTACAAGAAACACTTAGAGCATAAAGAGATAGATATTTGAAAATAAAATGTTGAAAACTGACATACTATCCAACCACTATGCATCATAAATCTCGACGGCTATGTTTATATCTGACCGAGTACAATTCAAGACAAATAGTAACCCAGAGAGAAAAAGGAGTATATTCTAATGCTAAGAGTCACTCCATCAAGAAGAAGTAATGATCTTAAATGTGTATGAACCTAATAAAGAGGTTCAAAATGCATGATACAAAACTTGACAGCACTAAAGGAAGAATGTTGCTTTTGAAAAGCTCACATTCACCATGGAAGATTTTAACATGCCTCTCATTATAACTGATAAAACAAGTAGACCAAAAATCAAAGAACAGAGGAGATTTTAATACTGTCAACAAAATTTACATAATTATCTCTAATAGAATACTCCACTCAACAACTATACACTACAATTTCTTGAGAAGATCACATGAAACACTTGCTAAGATGAATCACATTCTGCAACATGAAAAATTCCCCAGCAAATCATAATGATAAAATTCATATAAAGTATGATATCTGAAAACATAATATTAAAATCGATTCCAGCACTTTGGGAGGCCGAGGCGGGCAGATCATGAGGTCAGGAGATCGAGACCATCCTGGCTAACACGGTGAAACCCTGTCTCCACTAAAACTACAAAAAAATTAGCCGGGCGCGGTGACGGGTGCCTGTAGTCCCAGCTACTCAGGAGGCTGAGGCAGGAGAATGGCGTGAACCCAGGAGGTGGAGCTTGCAGTGAGCTGAGATGGCGCCACTGCACTCCAGCCTGGGCAACAGAGCAAGACTCCATCTCAAATAAATAAATAAATAAAATTGAAATAAATGAAAATAAATAGCTTTAAAACTGCTCAAATATTTGAAAATTAAACAACATGTTTCTAAACAGATGATGACCTATAGAAAAGCCACAGGGAAAAATAAAATATATTTTGAATTGAATGAAAATGAAAACACAACATATCAAAATGTGAAAGGCAGTGAAGGTGGTGCATAGAGGGAGATTCACAGCTTTAATTCCCTATATGAATTGAAAATAATAAGTTGTAAAATAAAAAGTTTTAGCTTTTATCTTAATAAGCTAAGAAAAACAACTAAAATATAAGAAAGGAAATAATAAAAACAGCAGAAATAAAATGAAAACACATAAAAGAAAATTAACAATGTGAGAAATTTTTTAGAGAAAGTTTAATAAAATTGGTATACTTCTAGAAAAATTGTCAAGAAAAAATGAAAAGAATCCATATCAGTAATAAAAGTAGTAGCATCTCTCCAGGTTCTACAGATATTAAAAATAAGGGAATATCATAAACAACTTTATGCCATTAAAGATACAGCCACTTATATAAAACAGATTTCTTTAAAAATGCATCTTATCACAACTGATGCAAGAAAAAATAGAACATCTAAATAGCCTAACACCTGTTACAGAAATGGAATTTGTAATCACAAGCCTTCCCATAAAATAAAACAAAAACATAAAAGAAAAAACTCCGGACTAGATGTCAATATCTAAGGAAGGCGTAATACCAATTACCAATCCTTCACAATTTTTTTTTAATAGAGGAGGAGGGAACACTTCCCAAATGATTTTCTGAGACTGCACAACCCAGATATTAAACCTACAAAAAACATTATAAGTTTAAGAAAAAAGAAATATATCCCTTATGGTCCAATATACAAAGATCTATTAAAATATTAGCAATTGGATGCTATAAACTTAAAAAGAATAACAGGTCATGACCATGTCAAGTTTATTTTCTAATACAAAATCGCCTTAACATTAAAAATCAGTCAAAATAATTCATTTCATTAACAGATTAAAGAAGAAAAATTATATAACTATCTCAATACATGTAGAAAAAGCATTTGACAACATTTAGCTCCTTTTATGAGAAATACTCAAAAAACTAAGAATAAAAGAGAACTTTCACAATCCAATAAAGGGCATTTACAGAAGATATACAAATAAAATGATATCTAACACTGAATTATTGGAAACATTCCCCTTAGGGTTAGGAATAAGGCAAAGGTATTCACTCATCACTTTTAGTCACTTCTAATCAATATTCAACATTGTTCAAGAAGTCTTAGGTAGTGCAGGAGGGCAAGATAATACATTTCAAAAGCCAAACAATGTCAAAAAAGAGAATCACATAAGGTGCCTGATTTTTTTTTTTTTTTTTTTTTTGAGACGGAGACTTGCTCTGTCGTGTAGGCTGGGTGCAATGGCAGGGTCTTGGCTCACCGCAACCTCCACTTCCTGGTTTCAAGCGATTCTCCTGCCTCAGCCTCCCAAGTAGCTGGGATTACAGGTGCCCGCCCCTGCACCTGGCTAAGGTACCTGATTTTTAAGACTGCAATAAAATATTAGTAATCACTACCATCTCAAAACAATTATACAATTTGATTTCTAGAACAACCATATTGTCAGGCCTCTGAGCCCAAGCTAAGCCATCGCATCCCCTGTGACCTTCACATACACACTCAGATGTCCTGAAGTTACTGAAGAATCACAAAAGTGAAAATGGCCTGTTCCTGCCTTAACTGATGACATTCCACCACAAAAGAAGTGAAAATGGCCAGTCCTTGCCTTAACTGATGACATTACCTTGTGAAATTCCTTCTCCTGGCTCATCCTGGCTCAAAAAGCTCCCCCACTGAGCACCTTGTGACCCCAACTCCTGCCCTCCAGAGAACAACCCCCCTTTGACTGTAATTTTCCTTTACCTACCCAAATCTTATAAAACGGCCCCACCCCATCTCCGTTCGCTGACTCTCTTTTTGGACTCAGCCCGCCTGCACCCAGGTGATTAAAAAGCTTTATTGCTCACACAAAGCCTGTTTGGTGATCTCTTCACACGGACGTGAGTGAAACATAAATAATTAAGACAGCGTAGTTTTGGCATAAGACAGACAATTAGATTACGGGAATAGAATAGAGATCTACACATATACGGCTATTTTTAAAAGTCAAGGTGCAAAGCCAATTAGATGACAGGGGATGAAAGCCTGTTTCATAAATAATATTGTAAGAATCAGATAAATAGAGGGAAATAAACCTTGAGTCCGACTCAACTCCTTATGTTAAAATTAACTAGAGAAAAATAAAATAATTAGACTTCATCAATTTTTTAAATTTGCTAATTGAAAGGCATCACTAATAAATAGGTAGGCAGGCTACAAATTAAAAACAAAATATTATACTTGACAAAAGATTCATACCCAAAATATATTTAAAAAAAACTCTTGCAACTCAGTAGTAAGAAGGCAACCCAAGAAAAATTAGGCAAATGACCTGAATTGTCACTTCCCAGAAGAAGACATATCACGTCCAATGAGCACATGTAACAGTATCATTAGTAATTAGATAAAGACAAATTTAAACAATAATACAATACCATTTCATACACACTGTATTGGTTAAAATTTAAAATACTGTTGGGACGAAAAGTTGGAGAGAACATGGAGCAACAAGAACTATCATACATTTCTGGCAAGAGTTTAAGTGGTACCTTGTAGAAGTTTTATAAAGTTAAACATGCCATCCCACTCTTAGTATTTACCCAAGAGAAATCCTAACATATGTTCACAAAAAGGCTTCTACAAAAATATTCATACCAGCCTTTCTCCTATTAGTCAAACCCTGGAAACAGCCCAAAAGTCTGGCAACAGAATAGGAAAAATGTTTAGAAAAGAAACAAATTTCTGAAATCAGCAACAACATGTGTGAATTTCAGAAGTATTATAATTTAAAAGAAGAAACCAGATACCTAAGAATACATACCACTTGCTTCTATTTACATAACAGGTAAAACTAATTTGTGTTCAAATCAGAAAGGATTGCATCTGGGTTGGGTGCAGGCTGGGACACTGATAATTATGGGAGCAAGGGAACCTTCTTTGGGGACAGTTAACTGAATGTTCTACATCTTGTTTTAGGTGGTGTCAACATGGGTGTGTTCCAATGACAAAACATATTAAGCTAAAAATTATCAGTGCCTTTTATTGTATATAAATTATAATTCAAAAAATCATTTAAGAGAAACCATGAGTTTCTGTTTAACACAGGAGAACAGAGACAAGTTAAGATAGTGGCAGAATGGGAGAAGACACCTGCAACATCTAAAATCAACAAAATTTAATACTTATATATATAGAAATCCCGAAAAATCCAACAGAAGAAGACAGGAAGCCCCATAGGAACACAATCAAAAGAGATAAATGGGCAATTTTTACATAAGGTTCAAATAAATTATTTCAAAAATCCTAGAATTAACTAATAATCATAAAAAGGGCTAAGATCTTTTTATAGCTTTGCATCTATCAACAATTAGTGTTGTACCCAGGCGAGTTAGAGAAAACACCACACTTTGAGACGAGTATACATATGTAACAAACATGCACGTCGTGCACATGTACCCTAAAACTTAAAGTATAATAATAATAAAATAAAATAAAATAAAAATAAGATGCAAATTGGAAAGGGCACGAGAGGGTATCTTAGTGAAAATTCTATGTGAATTTATATATCATAAATTTATAAATTAATTCATCCATTCATTCATATATTATGAACAAAATATATGTAATGATATACAAATGAATATTCATTTATTTATGTATTATATATTCATTCACCATCCCTTATTATGGAGAAATTTGAAAATATAAAATTATTTACTCAAAAGATTTAAAAAAAAAAAAAAAAAGTCCTTTATTAGCCGGCGACCGGGCCGCTTCCCTCTTACCAGAACCAGAAGGAAGTCAAATCTGACCTACCTGACCCCGGGGTGGGAAGCTGAGGACTCAGATGTTGAATTTTAGGGCACTGACACGGTAGTCGATCCACTCTCCTCCGGAAGACGGTCACTCTTTGGGGACCTGAAAATTGTTTCCTCAGGTGGCGCCCCCCTCCGAGCCGGCCGTCCTTCCCGGGGAGCCTGGAGCGAGACTGGCTCTCGCCCAGTGGCGTTAATATCTTGCCGGGGCCTCCATTATGTTGTATCCAGGCAAGTCAGAGAAAACGCCACACTTTGGGATGAATTAAGAGTCCTTTATTAGCCGGCGACCGAGAGATGGCTAACCCTCAAAATTCTCTCGGCCCTGAAGAAGGGGCTAGATTTTCTTTTATACTTTGGTTTAGAAAGGGGAGGGGGGTCTAGTTAGAAGAATTTTACAGAAGTTAAGTAGGCAAAAAGTTAAAAGGATAAATGGTTACAGGAAAGTAAACAGTTCCAGGTGCAGGGGCTTTAAGACTACTACAAGGTGATAGATGCGGGGCTTTGGGCGTTATCAATCAGACGAATTCCTGGGAACTGCGGATATAGCTCACCACAGTATCTTATCAGTTAATTGCATTCTTGGATGTGCTGGGAGTCAGCTTGCACAAGTTAAGTCCTTGAGGAAGGGGCTGCCAGTCAAAGAGCAGTTTGTCTGGCTCTCTTAGCTAAGGGAGAGTCAATTCAGGTGGAAACAAGCCTAAAAACAGAGTTAGTAAAAACAAAGTTGGGCATTACATTAGAAAACCAGGTATTTGCAAGGGTTGGTGAGTATATAGGAACAGAAGAACCCTCATGCACTGAGAAAAATAGTGTGCAGGCTAATACAGTCACAGCCTAGAGGTATCTGGCAGTATCTAGTTAAACCCTTCTGTGAATAGCCCAGACACACTCTTACACAGGTTCAGAAAGGGACAAGTTCAACGATGTTCACTGTAGCAATAGGAGGTGAAGACAGCTGGGCTTCTGGGTAGTGTGGGGACTTGGAGAACTTTTGCATCTAGCTAAAGGATTGTAAATGCACCAGTCAGCACTCTGTAAAAACGCACCAATCAGCACTCCGTAAAACGGACCAATCAGCACTCTGTAAAATGGACCAATCAGCACTCTGTAAAATGGACCAATCAGCAGGATGTGGGCAGGGCCAAACAAGGGAAAAAAAGCTGGCCACTGGCGCCAGCAGCAGCAACCAGGTTGGATCCCCTTCTGCACTGTGGTACCTGTGTTCTTTTGCTCTTCACAGTAAATCTTGCTGCCACTCACTCTTTGGGTCCACACTACCTTTATGAGCTGTAACACTCACTGTGAGGGTCTGTGGCTTCACTCTTGAAGTCAGCGAGAACAAGAACCCATAGGAAGGAATAAATTATGGACACAGCAAGATGTATGATGGGGTTGTTGGTCAGTTTTAGAATCCATCTCTGGGAATGGGGATACATAAAATGTGCAGTATAGAGACCATAGAGTACAGTGCAGCAGTTAGGTGTCAGGAATTTAATTTTCAAGTGACATGGAAGAGTTCCAGAAACATAGTGTGGTTGAAGATGAAAGATGTATAATACAACTTGATGATGTAAATTGAAACCCACATGCAAACAAAACAACAATATGCATTGTACAACACACAGAAAGATGCACATTAGCACATTTGTAACGATGGAGGGAGGTAGAGGGAGTGGGCTATAGGGATCAAAGGAAATCAACATAACCAAAGGGGAACAATTCTCACACAGACCACAGCCCACCACAGAAAGCAAGCAAAAGACCTGATGGGTCTGTGTTTTTTTGGATCTGAAAGCAACAATACATATGAAGTTCAGAGGTATATAATTAAATTATAATAAATTAATTTGGATTCTGAAAGCAGATCCAAAATAAAACCTCAATAAAACTTCAGAGTAGACACAGAAGAAAAAGAAGCAGTGAGGAAAAAAAGCTGATTTGATGAAATCACCCAAAGCATAACACAGAGGGGTAGAGGTGGACAATATGAAAGAAAAGTTAGGAGACATAGAGAAAAGAATGATAAATTCCAATGTCTCTTTAATAGGAGACCTGGAAGAAGACAACAGAAGAGACAATATTTGAAGAGCTAAAATCTGAAGGAGATTCTAGAACTGACAAACAACCAGAATCCTTGGATTCTAGAAAGATTACAAGCCAAGCAGGAAAGAAACCCATGTCTTGCCTATATGAAACTACAGACTATCACAGAGCCAGAGAAATATATTCCAACCTATCAGAGAGAAAAAGATTACTGACAAAGTTAAGATCGTCGCAAGAAAATCATTACAAAAATTCTGAAGGAAAATAAATGTCAATATAGGATTCCATCTCCATTTATGTTATTAGTCAAAAATTAAGCAAAACCGAGATGTTTTCAGATATAAGAAGAATAAAAGAATGTACTACTATCAGACCTTCACTGAAAAAAAAAAGTGAAGATTCTTCTTTGGTACTAAGGAAGAGGGTGTCACACTCACATGTGGGATGTCACGTAGAAGGTGGGCATTCAGCCAATGTGAGCCACGTGGTGGCCCAGGGTACTCAGCTGATGGTCAGGCCTCTCTCCTGATTGGCTAGGGTCCGTGCTACACGGATCTTCACTTCAGATCATCCACCAGAAGCAATGGTGAATAACAGATTCTAGATCTACCTTGGAGAATCCAACTTTACCATGTTTAATTGTTTGTTTGTTTGTTTGTTTTTTTCCTTAGACAGAGTCTCGCTCTGTTGCCCAGGCTGGAGTGCAGTGGCGCGATCTCGGCTCACTGCAAGCTCTGCCTCCCGAGTTCAAGCCATTCTCCTGCCTCAGCCTCTCGAGTAGCTGGGACTACATTAAATTAACTTTTAAAGACTGCTGAGGCCTGGTCGGGGTGGCTCACGTCTGTAGTCCCAGCACTTTGGGAGGCCGAGGTGGGTGGATCACCTAAGGTCATGAGTTTAAGACCAGCCTGGCCAACAGGGTGAAACCCCGTCTCTACTAAAAATACAAAAATTAGCCAGGCGTGATGGCGGGCGCCCATAATCCCAGCTACTTGGGAGGCTGAGGCAGGGGAATCGCTTGAACTCAAGAGGCAGAGGTTGCAGTGAGCCAAGATGGTGCCACTGCACTACAGCGATAGCTTGGGTGACAGAGGGAGACTCTGTCTCAAAAAAAAAAAAAAAACAAAAAAAACAAAAAACCAGACTATTGAGAACGTTAAAAAGAAGGTAGATTTTAAAAGTGTAATTAAAAGAGCATGGAAAGTAGAAAAAAATCAATAGAACTTATATAAACTTCCACACCAGTAGAAGAAATAAACGAAATAGAGAATCATCTAATGGGAACAGGAAAGGCGGGTGGGCTGGAAGACAATCCAAGACCAAATGCGGTAAGTGGAAAACACCCAATGTACCAGAAGCCAAAGGAAAAATATATGTACCTACATGACTAACTAAAGAAAAACAACAACAGATTTTGAAAAGTATCTTGTGGAGCATAGCTATGGTGTTTATTAGAAAGAAGTGTATAGGTTTAAATGCATTTCTTTTTTGAAAAAGAAAGACTGGAAACAAATTAGCTCAATATTCAATTTAAGAAGCGAGAAGAATGCAGTAAACTGAAAGGACTTCGAAGAAAGATGATAAAATACAAAACAACAAGGAATTGAAAATGAAAGCTGTGTTTTGTTTTTAAAAAGACGAATAATATAGTATAGAAAAACATCTCAGCAAAACACAAATGATCAATAGGAATGAAAAAGAAGACAGGACTCTGGATAAAGCAGGTCCTTTTAAATCGTAAGAGAATCCTTTAAACGAAGAAGCATATGTGGTCCTCTGGCAGAAGCTGGGGAATGCGCTGCAGCCTGAAGGAGGTGGCCGGAAACCTAGTTTTAGTCCCCACCCTCAGGACTGAGACCACCTTTTGCTGGTTCCACGGGCTGAGCAGCTGTTTATGGCACTTTGTGTCAATCTCTGAGCCAGAAGTGTTCACCTAGGACCTTTTATAAACCTTATCTCTGAAACTGGTGAGGTATACACTCTCATCCCTGTTTTACAGGCGAAGAAATAGGGGCTCAGGAATGTCAAACAGCAGAGCCAGGTTTGCTTAGCCAGTTAGTGGGCAAGCCAGGTTTCAAAGCCAGGTTTGTCTTATTCCAAAGTTCATAATCCTAAACAGTAGCAACTTTCTCACTTCCTCCCAGGTGTGAGAGGAGGGGAGTGGGGATGGGGACAGAAACTGGGAGAAAGTGTGAGGTCAGCAATTGACATTTTTCTTCACTCTTTCCAAAATACGACTTTCTGCTTTTGCCAGCCCAGCAGAAGCTATTTTTCCCACTGTTAGGTGGGCACACTTGGTACCCAAGCCTTTCAGGGGACACAGGTGTTAGCTGGAAACAGACAAAAAGGCATTGAATCGGGTAATTCATGGCTACCACGAGTTTATTCTTACTGCCTTTAAAGCTATACAGTAACATTTTCATATAGAAGAATTTCTTTCTTTTAATTTTTCCTTGTAAAAAAAATTAACAAAGTAACGCAATCAAACATATTTTCAATTCCAAAGTCAAATTGTATCCTCTAAGGATACCATAAAATGTAATTTATTTGATCGGCTTCTTATTTTTAATTCCCAGATCCCATATGCTAGGGAGATTAGCAAATACTAGTGAAATGTGGTTGAGTCACAAGGTAATTACTTTAGATAAATGTCATTCTGCAGTTTAGGATTATGGTCCTAAAGCCCAGTATTTAACAGTACCTGATTAAGCCCTACTGGGATTGGCTATATAGTCCTGGGGACTGTATATAATAAAACTCTACAAAGTAACTCATCCATAAATCAGTTCTTCTTCATATATTCCAGTGGTTGATTTCAGGCCTAAATCTGCATCTTGCTGAAGTGTTACAATAGTGTTTAAATAATGAGAATACTTATTATTTCTAAAATGCATCCAAAAACACCTATATCAAATATTTTCACTGTGAGTCTCGGTTTGCAGGTTTTTAACTGTGAGTCCAAAAATGGGACAAAATATACAAATAAACACATACTCACATACACAGAAACCAGATTCAGAAACCAAGATAACTAACAGTCCCAGCCGAAAGGATCAAGAGCAACACATTCTTAGGTTATGTATTATAAATATATACACATAGTATGTAGTAAACATAGCTTTTGTTACAATTCCTAAAAAGTGGTTTTAAAGTTCAACATTAAGCATACAAGGAGAGATAGCAAATTAGAGACATAAACACACATAATACATATTCCAGGAATTTGCAGTCACTGGGATTCTGTACATATACTATGTACATAAAGATAAGACCTGGAGAAAATGAGCTCTGGTTAGAGAGCATGTGCTTTTTACTAATAAGTACTTACTAGAAGTTGAGATGCTATTTTGAACATTGCCTTACTAGAAGCAAGAGTGTCTAGAACAGAGTGCCCTATATTTGGAAACACTAAGTGAACAGAACCCATCCCCTGGGCCAGATGGAGCAATAGATTTAACCTAGTGGGAACTGTCCTTTGGTAAACAAAGGAATTGTCTTTATAGGTACTGCACACTGATATTTGAGCAATGGAAAAGCAATCCGATATTTGCAACAGACTATTAAAGTCATTACTAGATGAGAGATGAATTAAACTTACCAAAAAATTTTAGGAATCAGTAAAAAAAATATATATAGATCAAGGATGACTGACTATGAATGAACTATTGAAGAAAGATCACTTCAGAATTCAGGCAAGTACAAAGTAGAATCACAAAAGGATGTTTAGAAAACCAGTACTGAAGTTTCCAAGAGATCCATTTTATAAATGTAAGGCAAAAGAAATAAACATCCTGGGCACAGCCAGCAACAGCAACGCAAAGGTTACCAGGGGCCAGTACACATTGTACCATCTGAAGCACTCACTGCTTTTTCTGGGTTGAGGACAGATTATATTAACAATTCCAGAGTGGGTTTGATTTCCATTGATTTCGTATCTGGCTGTTCAATTCCCAGAGAGTTGTATTTGTGGTATATCAACTTTCGGAACTATAACCCACAAACGAACCCACAGACACGAATATGCTTCTTGGCCTGGTACATGGAACACGAGCTGGTCCTCTGCCCTCCCTTCTTCCACCACACCTGACTCTGCTGTCCCCACCTGTCTCTTCCCACCCTCACCTCAACTTTAAGGGACCTCAGACCTACCAGGGGAGTGGGAAGGAAAAAAGAGAAGAGGATAAAGGGAGAGAAAATGTCCTAGTTTTTAAAAAATGCCAGTTTCCTTTTGGCTGGCAAACTGGTTCAGAAGGAAATTCCTTGAGTCTTTCAAATTTTCAAGGAAACTAATAAACACACAGAGTGAACCTTAATATACACTATGTCCACTGGGTAATAATGATCTTTCAAGGCAGGTTCATTGATAACAAATGTACCACTCTTGCGGGGGATGCTGATAAGGAGGGAGGCTGTGCATGTGTGGGATCAGGGGTGTACAGGAAATCTCTGTACCTTCCACTCAGTTTTGCTGTGAACCTAAACCTACTTTAAAAAATAAAGTCTATTAAAAAAAAAAAAAAAAGCCCAGATAGTAAAGGATCAAAGTGAGTAAAATTCAGTGGCGTTTTTCTGTATTTTGAAAAGCATGATACCTCTGCATTAAGGAATGAGGCAAAATTGCCAGTGTGCTTGGAACTATGCCCCCAAAAACCTGTAGGGGAAAATGATTCTGTATCCGTCAGAAAAGACCTCATTTGATCCCCACTTCCCATATGTGCCATGGAAAAATCCATAAGAAAAGAAGCACAGAGAATCTGATATTCCTCCCATGAACTTGCCTGTTGGGGTCAGGTTCCGCTCCTTGGTGTTACACAGGGGCACAGGCATAGCTCACCTGAAGCACCGGTAACTCCAGTTTCAGAGCCCTAGTTACCTCATGGTAGAAATAACCAGGTCAAGCCTGGGTGATAAATGAATTACATGTATTTTGCAAATCCATCTGCAAGTCAGATAAAAGAAACCTTGGAATTATCTCAAGATGTGAAGCTGGAGTGTTATCAGAATGACAAGGATTGAGATCAACTTTCATCTCAGAAGCGTCGGCAGCAGGGCAGTGAGGTGCTAGAAAAAGCATAGAAATCAGGAAGAATCGCAGAATGGAAGAATGAAAGCAGAGGGTGCCCATGGCGATGTGGGGAGTGCTGCAGTCTGCGAAGTGCTTTTACATTCATCAACATCACTGCTCTCATCACACCTCCCTCCCTCAAATAAGCAGCAGGGACTCTGCAAAGTCAGGTCAGCAGGGCCCAAACATGGCAGCTCCCTGGAAGCCCTGAAGAGCTCTGCACAGTTACCAGGTCCTGGCGGGGGGTCTCTCGGTCCAGGAAGCGCTGTAGGTGGGAGCTATGAACCTGAAATTGTCAAAAATCCATCTTGGTGATTCTGATGCTCCACAGATACAAGAACACTGATATAGTTTGGATGTCTGTCCTCCAAATCTCATGTTGAAATGTGACCCTCAGTGTTGAAAGTGGGGCCTAGTGGGAGGTGTTTGGGTCATAAAGGCAGATCCTTATAAATGGCTTGGTGCCGTCTTCACGGTAATGAGTGTGTTTCAGCTCTATTAATTCCAGAGAGAGTGCTCCCAAGAGCTGGTTGTTAAAAAGAGCCTGGCACCACCCTCCTCTCGCTCTTGCTTCCTCTCTTGTCATGTGGGAGGCCATGTCACCTTGCCTTTCACCACAAGTAGAAGCTTCCTGAGGGCTCACCAGAAGCCAAGCAGATGCTGGGGCAATGCTTCTTGTGCAGCCTGTAGAACTGTGAGACAAATCGACTTTTTTTTTTTTTTTTTTTTTTTTTTTACAACTTACCCAGTGTCAGGTATTTCTTTACAGCAATGTAAAATGGACTAACACAAGCACAAAAAAGGTTGGAGAGATGGGAAATATTGGAGCTCATTAGATCCATGAAGATACTCTACTGAGTGTTAAAGAAAAATGCTTAAAAGAACACATATTTAAAAGTTTACAAGTGGTAATAGATCTACAAGTCTTTTTTAAAGCACAGCAAAATACATGGGCAATTTCAGAGGGGATCTATTTTTTCTTGTTTAATGCTGAATGAAGAATTATTCCACCCACCTCTCAGCAGTAGTGACTGACCAAATAAGAGGGTGTTACGGTTTGGATATAGTTTGGCCTCACCAAGTTGTAGGTTGAAATTTGATTCCCAGTGTTGGAGGTGGGGCCTAGTGAGAGGTGTTTTGGTCATGGGAGTGGATCCCTCATGAATGGCTTGGCGGTGTTTTTGCAGTAAACAATGAATTATTTATCTACTAGTTCCCATGAGAGTGCCCCTGAGAGTTGGTTGTTAAAAAGAGCCTGGCACCTTCCCTGTGCTCATTTTGTTTGTTTTTGTTTTTGAGATGGAATTTCACTCTTGTCACCCAGGCTGGAGTGCAATGGCACTATCTCAGCTCACTGCAACCTCTGCCTCGCAAGTTCAAGCCATTCGCCTGCCTCAGTCTCCTGTGTAGCTGGGATTACAGGTGCCCACCACCACACCCAGCTAATTTTTGTATTTTTAGTAGAGACAGGGTTTCACCACATTGGACAGGCTGGTCTCAAACTCCTGACCTCAAATGATCCATCCACCTCAGCCTCCCAAACTGCTGGGATTATAGACATGAGCCAACATGCCTGGTCCGTGCTCTTTTGTTTCTGTTCTTGCCATGGGATCTCTGTGCAGTGGCTCCCCTTTGCCTTCCACTGTGAACAGAAGCAGCCTGAAGCCCGCACCAAAAGCAGATGCTGGCACCATGCTTCTTGTACAACCTGCAGAACCATAAGCCAAATGAACCTATTTCTTTATAAATTACCCAGTCTCACGTAATCCTTTACAGCAACGTAAAAGCAGACTAACACAGAAAATCTTGTTTGACTGTTCTGTGTCCCAGAGACAGAGTTGATTAAGGAAAATGACAACACTACATCTTGGGAAAGAGTGTTCGGAAGCACCCCACCCAAAGCTGTTATGAAGGAGAAGGATGTTTCAGCCCAGCGCTCCTCAAACTTCATTTGCACAATAATCACTAGAGGATTTGTTAAAGTTCAATTCCGATTCAGAGATCTGGGTAGGGCCTGAGATTTTGCATTCCTGACCAGCTTCCAAGTGATGCTGACAGTGACAGACAGCCTTAAGGTACAAGATATTTCTGGTGACATTGCTGTATATATTTCCAAGAAGGTGGGAGAGGTGTGGACAAAGATCCATGCTTGAAACCCAGCTTGCCCAAGAAACACACGGAACACTACCCTGCCATGTCAATACTTACGCAATCCTCAGTTTGTTTCTAAAGCAAATTTCTGTACCTAACAACACAATATGACAGTCTTAATAGCATATAATTAGACGACAGAAGAAGGCTGGACTCTAAGTGGTAGCAAATACGAACATTTGGGGCAGTAACCACATCACACAACATCTAAAAAGGAAAACAAGGCACTAATTCCAGATGCAAAAATAAAGAAGAGCAGATGAGTTATTCAAGGAGTACATTACAGGACACAACCTTTTCAAAAATAATTTTTAAATCTAGTAAAATTATTTTACTTAAAATAATCTTGCGATCAACAAACATACAAAAAAGGCTTTGGGAGCGAATTAATAATATGTGTAATAATCTCATCAATGAAACAAGGGTCCATTGGAGAGGATATGAAAAAGGGTATGTATCAGAGACTTTTAACTGAAAATTACCTCAAAATCATCTAATTTGTATCTACCCGTATTTCTGATGAGAACACTAGGGTCATGTCTTAGCTTTAAGCATCTAATTTTCATGACAAAATCTGGGTTATAACTCACATAATCACATATTTTTCCCAATACAATGCTAATCTACACACTGATTTTAGTGAGTATAGGTTAATTACAGCATCCATTCATGTTGGAAAATGTTTATTAAGTTTTATACAAATTTTTATCACATCAGTTAAAGAAAAAAATGGTGTGTACCCCGTAACTGGCTGCATTACCAAATAAGTGGGAATGCATAGTCTTTATCACAAAATGTTAAGTTTATCATTTGATAAATCCTTCTCAAATTTTAAGAATGCCTTTCAATAAACATCATCTCTACTTAGCATCTCTGTCATTGAAATTTTATGGAAAGTATTATCATTTAAATAATAAGAGTAATTTTTTTCAGTGATGCTGCAGCACAAGTTTTAGCCCAAATAAAATATATTGTAAAGGTCATTTTCTGATGTACAAGCCAGATATTCTTTTTTCAAGCACTTTCAAAGCCTTTGGGTGTGAGCTGGAGTTGAAAGTTAAACATCAATTTGCATTTGGTTTAGGAAATCCTTGTCACCTTTCCATGAAATTTCAGCTGTCTCAGTAGATTTGGCGAAGATCAAAGCCCAGCACTCAGTCAGCCCCAGTTTTAATCCCTGCCAACAGTCATCATTTGATTCTTGAGCACAAAGAGCTACTACTGGTGCACTGCTGCCCACAGGGCTATGACTTCATGCGGCCTTGTTTTCACCTGCTTCCATTCAGCTGGGTGCGTGGCTTCCAATATTGCAGAGATTTGCAAAATTGGTACAAGGAGAATCTAAACTGCAGATGCCTTCAGCTGCCAGGCATGGAGTTAAAGGCGTTCCTGATCCACACGACTCAGGATTACAGCCACAGACCTTGGCGGGCCCCTCAGCTGCTCTGAGAAGAGGCAGGATCTACCTGACTCCAAAGAACACTCGCTTACAATTGCATCACCTACCCCTCTGATATTAGGTTGGCTCAAAATCGTGGATTTTGGCATTAAAAGGTAGTGGCAAACATCACAATTACTTTTGCACCAACCTAATATATACTGTCATATATTCAGGAAAAAATTACTTTGTGAATGTCACGTGGTTAATATCAACATTAGTCAGAACATCTAACGGGGGAATACCCTTGTGATGAATCTAAAATACCGAGCAGGATGGCAAAAGTCTTTATAATAAGCATCAACAAATGCAGTAAGTTTCAGCAAGTGGTGATGAGGAAAAACTGTGGTGAAATGGACATTTTTAGAGCAATAGACTCTCCTTATTGAAAGCATGGAGGCTGTTTACTTTTGTTTTACTATAGATTCATAAAAAGTGATGGATAAAAATGGTTGTTTAGCAAAGTAATAAATAATGATAATCTAATACAAATATTTAGTATGGAATGCTCATGAAGATTCTAGTTTTTCATTCTCCCATGACCTAGATGAAAGAAAAAAAGACAGGTTGTTGTTTTTCTTTTTTTCTACATGTATTATTCAATTTGTACAATTCTACATGTGGAAAAACATTTAACAAGAAAACTGAATAAGAACAAAGGGAATTATGTTGACAGAGGAAGAAAAAGAAAAACTTTATTCTCATTGAAAAGAAAATGCAACCATTTATGTGCAGCAAAATGAATCACAATCAATGATCAGTATTCTGTAGCCATATTTTCAGGAGCTGGATTTTTCAACTGATTAATTAGGAACTCAAACTGTATTTGTATGAAAAAAAAAGTAGACTGGGGCAAGTTATTTCCTGTGACAATCCCAGCCGTGCTACCATATCCCTCTCCACTTCTCTGTCTTATGTTTCAAAGACCATGAAAATAACTATTATTCACAACGAAATTGCGATCAACAAGTCACTTTTTTCTCATGGGAATAATCAGTGAAGAAACAGCAACCCACCCTGCAGCTCTCACCTTCAAAATACAATTTCTATGCTTTGGCAGCCAATACAGTACAATTAATGTTTAACTTCATGCTTTCTATCTAAACAAAATGAAATAATAAAAACTAATAAATTAGTTCGGACACAGTGGCTCATGCCTGTAATCCCAGCACTTTGGGAGGCCGAGGTGGGTGGATCACGAGGTTAGGAATTTGAGACCAGCCTGGCCAATATGGTGAAACCCCGTCCCTACTAAAAATACAAACATTAGCTGGGTGTGGTGGCATGTGCCTGTAATCCCAGCTACTTGGGAGGCTGAAGCAGGAGAATTGCTTGAACCCAGGAGGTGGAGGTTGCAGTGAGCCGAGATCACACCACTGCACTCCAGCCTGGTGGAGTGCAAGACTCCATCTCCAAAAAGAAAAGAAAAAAACGCACAAAAAACAAAAAACCAAGTAATAAATTACCACCCTTTTAAGATATAAGGTATCATAACTAAGGAAAAGTGAGACTAGAAGCTTGGCATTTTTGAAATCATCTTTGGCAATGTATATGACATCAAGTGTACATGAATAGTGAAGAATGGAGTTTGCAATTTAGCATGTGCGGTCATTACAAAACCATCCTCACTGCTAAACTTCTGCACACAAACTATTTGAAAATATTAGATTTATTATACTGCTTTGTCCTATGGTAGCTTATGTCTGGATAACATAGCCAAAAATTATGTACAGATGAACTGGCTCACTTTTTTTAATCTGTCACTCCAAGTTAACACTCTCCTCTCCTCTCACTCAGCAGTTTCTTTTAAGATGTAAAAATAAATTTAAACCTAATAACTCCTCTTCCTGAGAACTGAATTGGTAGATATTGTGTCTTCAATGAATGGGAATTAGTAGGCAGTTTCCGTCATTTTGTATGAAATTCCAAACACTGAATATGAATCTCCAATGTAACTAAGAAATAGACCCAAAGTGCAACAGGATTTTTACCCACAGGGAAGACCAAGCCTAGGCTCAAAGGCCCAGATTCATATCCCAGGTCTGCGACTTACACGAAAGTATGTAAATATAAAATATTAACATGATATGGACAATGGCACTTTGATAAATGCAAGATTTGAATATCCCCTATTTAGTGCTCTATCATTAGGTCCACTTTCTTAACCCATGCTTGGGCCAGAGGGGCACATTAATGAGCCATGGAGCCTCTGCAGGGGTTCTGCCCCATGCATTTACAGCTGGAATTAAATCCCATCTCCACCACTCTGCTCACAGTGTGAACATGGGGAAAGTTGATTAAACTCTCTGACTTCAGATTCCTCGTGTAAAATGTGGGGAAACAGCTCTGACTTAATGGTGTCACTGTGAGGAGTAAATGAGGTAACATATTTAAAGGATTTTGTATAGTGCTGGTGACAGTAACCAGCCAATAGGTGTTACAGCTAATAATAGCAATAATAATGTCACTTACTATTACTTTAAAAAATAAATCTCAAAGTCAAAAATACTAAGAAACTAACAAGAGACTACACTTGGGTCTCCCTTTTGTAACTTTTGAACATTATCTCACTTCTGAAAGTCCTGTACCAATATTATCCTCCTCATTTCTCAGGTGAAGCAGCATCTTAGAGGGGTATTGCCCTGTCTAAACCATCTGGTTATCATGGTGAGGTCCAGGATTCTTCCCTTTCCTCATCTTTGCCTTAGAAACATGTATTCTATCCAACTGCCTTAGTTCGTCCAGGCTGCTATAACAAAATGCCATGGCTTATTGATATGGTTTGACCGTGTCCCCACCCAAAATCTCATCTTGAATTGTAATCCCCATTATCCCCATAATCCCCATGTGTCAAGGGAGAGACCAGGTGGAGATAATGGAATCATGGGGGCAGTTGCCCCATGCTGTTCTAGTGATAGTGAAGGAGTTCTCACGAGATCAGATTTTTTTTAGGTGTTTGGTAGAACTTCCTGCATTCAATCTCCTTCCTGCCACCTTGTGAAGAAGGTGCCTTACTTCCCCTTTGCCTTCCATCATGATTGTAAGTTTCCTGGGGCTTCCCTAGCCATGAAGAACTGTGAGTCAATTAAGACTTTTTCCTTTATTAATTACCCAGTCTGGAAACAGAATAATACACTTATAAACAATATAAATATTTTTCCTCATAGTTCAGGAGGCTGGGAATTCCAAGATCAAAATTCCCTCATCACCATTGCCAATAAAGTACTGAGTATCCACCTGTTACCTAAACACACAATACTAGTCGTTATATAAAGCCATTTGTTAAAAGCCTCCTTACCATTCGATATAAGTAAGGCGGAAAATTGTATGTTAACTTGTTTTCTATCCCAGTATGACCGACATTTGAAACAGATAAAAGGAGTGTACTTGTGAGGGTATGTTATATTGTGCGGAATAGAAAGTGTCCACTAGGGTTAAATTTCTTGGAATAATTCTATTAAAAATGAGTTTGGAAAGAACAAAGTGAGGTAACAAGGTATAAATATACATAAACTCTAGGGCTGTTCCCAAGAAGTGGTCATAGTTATAATAGGCACAAACTGAATTCTAATTTAATATTTTTCACTTCAATCCCTTAACCATATGCCAAGTATACGTTGGCAATACAAATGGCCCAGGCTATTTGGAGAAAATGCATTCGATTTCTAATAGCTTACCAATAATATGTATTAGCTTGTTGGACCCATTTTACAAATGAAGGAATTATGTGTCATAGAAACTACATTATCTGCCCAAGAATTAAAGAGCAAGAAAGGGACAGGGTCTTACTTTGACCTTAGCCAGGACTCTCCCCCATGGCCCAGCTGCCTTCTGGCATTCAGAATTGCTAAATGTGTCACATTTAAGAAGGTGGTCTACAACATCCAGGAAGGCAGTAATACCCCATTAAAGTTTTAGAGCTAAGTACAATTTTGTTTTCTTTTTCAATCTGACTTTTGCATATATAAAATGTTAAATTTTTCAGGTGAGAAATTACTCTGATAATGCAATTAGTCTGTAAGGAGTTTAGGTAGTCATCCTAAGGCAAGGTAACAGTAAGGATACTTCAAATACTTGAAATATCTGATAAACTATATTAACTCAATATCTATCAAATATCACACAGTCATATGAGCTTGTATGTCTTATTTTTAATAAGTTAAAGAGACTCAAATAGGCAGCAGAAGGTCAAGTTATTAATTGGTTTTGGACAATGGCTTCCTGCGCCAATTGAAATAAAATGTAAAGACCTCACTATCATTTTTAAGGCGTAGTGGTTTCACCCCTCCCTGTCTCTCCCACTTCACTGACCACTTCCTTAACTGTCCACTCCGAAACACCCCTTCTTCCTGTTCTTCCAATACACCAAACTCTTTCTTGCCTCTGTGTGCTTGCCCATGCTGTTCCTTCTGGCTTCTTCCTTCGCATTCAAGTCTTGACTTAGATGTCACTTGCCAAGGGAGACCTTGGAGAACCCTTCCTGACCATCTCATCCATCACCCTCACCCCATGTCATCTCTACAGCATCACTCTGGGTTATTTTCTTCACCGCACTTGTATCACCATGGATTATTTGTTTATTGTCTTTCCCTCTCACAGAATAGAAGCCCCATGAAGACACAGATGGAATTCTAACTTATTGCTGTCCCCAGCCTTTAAGAGTTCAGAAGAACTCACAAGCACGCACATATTTGTTGAGCTAATGAATTGCAGATATTGTACCAGTGATTAAATGGAAACAAGGTTTTAAAAGATGCAAAACAAAATACATTTGACTTAGTTAAATGTTTGAAGAGCCAAAATAGTTTCTGGATTAGAGTTCAAAATTAGTACTAAAAGTATTTTCTGCCCTAAACTGAAGTGTGGTACTGCCTTAGAAACCTGTTAACTTAAACTACACTATTTATGAGTTAAAGCATATGTTTTATATATTGGAACTTCACAAAAAACGATTTTTAAATTTTGTTTTATTAAGTCTGTGCTGTTAATAATTCTTGAGATCATTGGTCCTTGGAATAAAGGCCAAACTCCTAGACTTACGTCATGGTTTTGTAGCCTCAACTATCAGCATTCCAATCCCTCACCTTTTCATGATGTTTCTGTTTTTTTTTTTTTTTTTTCCCTCTGTTTTTGAGATGGAGTCTTGCTCTGTCACACAGGCTGGCATGCAGTGGCATGATCTCGGCTCACTGCAACCTCTGCCTCCTGGGTCCAAGAGATTCTCCCACCTCAGCCTCTCGAGTAGCTGGGTCTACAGGCATGCTCCACCACAACTGGTTAGTTTTCTTTCTATTTTTAGTAGAGATAGGGTTTCACCATCTTTACTGGTGAAACCAGTTGGCCAAGCTGGTCTTGAGTTCCTGACCTCAAGTGATCCACCCACCTTGGCCTCCCAAAGTGCTGGGACTACAGGCATGAGCCACTATACCAGGCTATGATGTTTCAATATTATAAAACTATTTAAAATTATCTGAAAGCATCATGTATCATGGTCATGAGTTCCTCACTGTTATTTTACTATTCAGAGCTAGAATGCTCAGTCTGAGCCAGTTCAGCTTACTTTACACACAGGAAATGGAGGTTGAATTTCCAAGCGACCGAGTGATCCATTTCTGATGTTCATCAGTAAGTCACACTTACATCTTAAATAGCTGCTAACATTTGCTACCTATCTACAGATGTTTTCCACTAAATCTCATGTTCCAAAATAGAAGGTTTTAATCGACTCCTATGAACACAGGTTAAATAGCATGATATTTTGTTGTTGTTGTTTTCGTTTATGCTTTTTCAGAAAGTTACTTAGGTCCATTCATTTATCCCCCTAAATCTGAAACAAAATTCTGCTTTCTTACAAGTCCCTTTTCAGTTAATCTCAGGGGCTATCATACTCAAAATTGTGGAGAATTATTTTCATCCATAAGGCCTGTAGGAAGATGCCCCTACCTCAAAACTTATTGGGATAAAGTCAAAAAAGGGTCACCCTCTCAAAGGTAAAACAGGAAAATATTAATCAATCCTAGATTTGGAACAATAATACACTGTGCAATAGAGTCTGGACATGTGTGGCTGGTGGGTGGAGATTCTGCAAAGCCATGAGTCCCTGGAAGGTAACCAGCAGACTAATTTTACAGTGTGACATACCTTATCACAATAGTGGACAGGAACCTGGGTTTAAAGAGGACTCACTTGGGCAGTAATCCTGGCCTGTTGTATCAGGAATATGACCTTGGGCAAGATACTTGTAGTCTTTGAATCTCACTCTTATCATCTGAAAAATAAAAACACTAACGACTGTCTCAAGATTGCTGTGAGTATTCAATAAAATAACAGCTGTCAGGCCATTAGTTAGCACAATATTTGGCACAGGGTAGGGGTAATAAAGAGTAGCCATAGAGATAATGTTGGGATGATGGCCTAAAGAGGATGCTGGAGCACAGTTAGGTGTGAACAGAGGGTCGCATGCCATAATCATAATAACTTGTAGATAATCAATAACTTGTATGTAGATAATAACTTGACTGTCTACAGTAACAGATGTGGGCTCTCAACTGGGTCCAGCAATGGGAACAAATGATTGTGTTGTTGGTGTTGCTTAGGGGAGGGGAGGCTGATGCCAAGACAGCAACCTCAGTCTTTGTAGAGGGAACCCCATATGCTAAAGAGATATCGCTTGAGAACGTTTCATGCTCTTGAGCCCAATTCTATGTGCTCCCTGATGGAAGGACAGGTAGGTATTGGGTGAGGTGAGCAACAAACAGTTACTGGGTGCACCTTCAAATAGGACACCTTCTGAAGTCCCCCTAGCCCAGGCAGCACAGGGCAGGCCTTCTTTGGTGCCACCAAGTGCCATTGTGTTTCCTTCTTATTTTACCATCTGCGATGCATTTCTTTCCATATCCATGCCTATAATTCCATGAGTTTGGGAGGCTGAGGTAGGTGAATTGCTTGAGCCCAGGAGTTTGAGACTAGCCTAGGCAACATGGTGAAACCCCATCTCTCCAAAAAATACAAAAATTAGCCAGGCATGGTGGTGCACACCTGCAGTCCCAGCTACTCAGGAGGCTGAGGTGGGAGGATCACTTGTGCCCAGGAGGTCAAGGCTGCAGTGAGCCATGGTCACACCACTGCACTCCAGCCTGGGTGACAAAGTGAGATCCTGTCTCAAAAAAAAAGAAAAGAAAAGAAAAGAGGAAGGAAGGAAGGAAAAGAGAAGGGAAGGGAGAGAAGAGAAAAAAGAAAAGAAAAATTGCTAGGGAAAGGCACATACTGGGTTTCCAAGAGCCATCTCTATTCAAAGGTATGCAAAAGACTCCCAGTGCTTAACAGCCCAGCCAAGCTCTGCCCTGAAGGCCAGGGTGCTGTTTGCCTCAGGAATGGGAACACAACCTTTGTAGCTGAAAGTCAGCTCTTCTGAACCTCCTCACATAAAACACTTATCAACAGAAAAGATGAGGCACAACCTAACCACATACTCTGGTTCCAATTTATAAGAGGATCAGATCCAAATATAGTTTAATATTACACTGAAAGGGATGTTCTGATGACAATCCATTTTTAAAAGAAAGGAAAATAGCAAAGAAGCAAGCAAGTTGTAGCATTACTACAGTCTTTGGATCCAAACATCGCGAATGAGAAATGCTTTAGGCAAAGTAAAAGTTTTGACCTGAATGAGACAGAGTATCCTGGTACCTAAAGTCATCCCTGTTGGTAATGGGATCCACAGGCGGCAAACTGTGGCCTCTGTGCTCTGTGTGAGTGCATGTGCGTGTCTGGCCTGATTCTTAGGCCCTGCTGGCCTGTGGTTTTCCTTTGCGCAAGAACTAGCACAAGGCGGAGCACTAGGACCAGCCTGTTTTCTCTGCAGTGGTTTGCTGAGCCCATGCTCTGGGGGTAAGCCTTAAAATGGCACATGAGCTTGTAGCAAGAAGGACCCTAATATCGTCACATCAACACGGCTGACTCACTTGTCCCATAATAATAGACAGCTACTACCTAGAAAAGCAGATGTTTTAGAAAAACACTAAAGATATTTTTATAACTGCAGGATCGGTACCACTCTCCAGCTTTCTGATACTTGCTTTCAAATACAAGAGTGCTTCCCCTAAATGACACCTTTTTAAGAAAGGACTAATTTTAAAGCATATTAGAGCCCATATTCTGATATTCATTGAAGGGTGGGAGTTGATGAGCACAAGGTGACTCAGAGGCCCTCAATGGCCATTTTTGTCAAAGAGCTTATTGAATTTTGCGGGTATTATTCAGTTAGCTAAAAGAAAAAAACATCTTATCTATTCAGAGTTCCACAGCACAAAGAACCAAAAGTTCTTTCTTAATTGGAGAGGTTGGAAAGTATAATTATGCTGTATGTTTGGCAGGTAAATATCTTAAAAACAACAACAACAGAACACAGAATTGTGGTAATTTCTTGCAACAAGAAAATGTCTTGAAGATGACCTACCTCCTGCACCCCTGACCATACTGGGTGATACGAAATGTGCACATTAAGAAAAACTAGTGAACTCTATTTAGATAATTTTAAGGGAAACATAGAATGATTTTTATGTGATCTACGACCTGGCCACATTACAGTTTTATAGCTGAAAATCACTCTTGGGGAAAAATAAAATAGCTCCCAGTTTCCTCATTTTACAAATATATCTCATATATATATATATATATATATGTTCATGTTCCTCAGTATTCCAGAATTCATCAAAAGATAACAGGTAAGGCAACATGATGTTATATTAAAAATAAAATAAACAGCATCATCTTCTACATTTGTCTTTTCCCTTAAAATGAAAAAATGAAACAGTTTATAAACTCATTTGTAATTAAGATTATAGCTTTTTACAAATATTTTTGCTAGTTAATTTTACCAACCCAATTAATTTATCACATTTTCAGAAACCCAAATCTAATAAAACACACTCTCAATAAATAGTAAGCACTCACAACATAATGCATATATTTAGCCATTATTTCTAAGCCAGGTTGGCTATTACTGGCTTCAACTAGTTTTTGCCTGACTGGAGGGCACTGCTACACCCTGAGAGCAATATTCACAGGGTAAAGAAAAATAATCTACTTTTCCTACATGACCTTGTGTATTTCATATTTATGTTTTATTTCTTGGGAAAATATCTTCTTCAAACAAATAAAATGTCTCCTTTGTTGGTTTAATGACAGAAATGGGGTACTAATTATTTCACAGAGTTTTAGGATAAAAAGGTTCATGGTTCTAAATCAAAGTTTGCAAGCCGGTTTTTTGTTTTTTTTTTTTTTAACCTATCTTTTTTACAGTAATAGGCTTTTTTTTTTTTTTTTTTTTTTTTTGAGACAGAGTTTTACTCTGCTTCCCAGCCTGGAATGCAGTGACATGATCTCGGCTCACTACAGCCTCCACCTCCTGGGTTCTAGCTATTCTTCCCCCTCAGCCTACCAAGTAGCTGGGACTACAGGTGCCCGCCACCACGCCCGGCTAATTTTTTGTGTTTTTAATAGAGACAGGGTTTTGCCATGATGACCAGGCAGGCTGGTCTCGAACTCCTGACCTCAGGTGATCCACCCGCCTCAGTCTCTCAAAGTGCTGGGATTACAGGCGTGAGCCACAGTGTCTAGCCTATTTCTTAGAACAGTTCCAGATGTATAGAAAAATTGAGGCGATAGTAGAGAGAGCTCCCATGCACTGTCCCCTGCCACTCCCCTATACTCAACTTCCTATATTATGAACATCTTGCAACAGTGTGGGGAATTTGCTGTTAACTAAAGGCCCCGATTTATATTAAGCTGTACTCTGTGTGTTTTACGTTCTGTGCCTTTTGACAAATGTATAATGTCATGTATTCACCATGCTAGTGCCATGCAGAATAGTTTTACTGCCTCACAAATCCCTGGGGTTTGTCCTGTTCATCTTTCCCCACCTGCCACCTTCACATCCCTGGCAGTCACTGACATTTTTATTGTCTCAGTATTTGCCTTTTCCAGAATGTCATATGGTTGGATCCACATACTATGTGGCTTTTTCAGACTTCCTTTCCTGGTGTGGTTGTATGCATTTAAGGTGCTTCCTTATCTTTTTGTAGCTTGATGGATCATTCTTTTCATCACTGAGTAAAAGTCCACAGTTCACTTACTCAGTTGCTGAAGAACACTTCGGTTGATTTTAGTTCGGTTGCCTTTAGTAAACATTCATGTGCAGATTTTTATGGGGAAATAAGTTTTCAAATTATTTGCATGAATGCCAACAAGCATGATTGCTGGATCCTATGGTAAGACTATGTTTAGTTTGTAAGAAACTGCCAAACTGTTTTTTTGTTTTTGTTTTTGTTTTTTTTTTGAGATGGAGTCACACTCTGTCATCCAGGCTACAGTGCAGTGGCACGATCTTGGCTCACTGAAACCTCTGCCTCCTGGGTTCAAGTGATTCTCCTGCCTCAGCCTCCCAAGTAGCTGGGATTACAGGTGCACGCCACGACACCTGGCTAATTTTTGTATTTTTAGTAGAGACAGGGTTTCATCATGTTGGCCAGGATGGACTTGATCTCTTGACCTTGTGATCCACCCACCTCGGCCTCCCAAAGTGCTGGGATTACAGGCGTAAGCCACCGCAACTGGCCCAAACTGTCTTTTAAAGTGACTCTGCGGTCTCTGTTACTCCACATCTCATCAGCATTTGATATTGTAAGTTTTTTGAATTTTAGCCATTTTAGTAGCTATAGAGTAGTATCTCATTATTGTTGTAATTAAAAATTATTTAACGATATATAATGCTGATCATCTTTTCATATCTTTATCTTCCATTCTGTGTCTTCTTAGGTGAGGTGATCTTCCAGATCTTTTGTTCTTTTTTAACATTGGATCATTTGTTTTCATATTGTTGAGCTTTAAGGCTGCTTTATATATTTGGATACAAGTCTTTTTCCAATATGTGTTTCACAAAGATTTTCTCTCCATCTTTGGCTTGTCTTTTAATGTTCTCAATTGTTCAATTGTGTCTTTTGCTGAGCAGAAGCCTTTTTTTTTATTATTATTATTTTACTTTAAGTTCTGGGATACAAGTGCAGAACATGCAGGTTTGTTACATAGGTGTACATGTACCATGGTGGTTTGCTGTACCTATCAACCTGTCGTCTAGGTTTTAATCCCCACATGCATTAGCTATTTATCCTAATGCTCTCCCTCCCCTTGGCCCCCAACCCCCTGGCTGGCCTCAGTATGTGTTGTTCTCCTCCCTGCGTCCATGTGTTATCATTGTTCTGGGACACAGCTAAAGCAGTGTTAAGAGGTAAATTTATAGCACTAAACGCCCACATCAGAAAGCCAGAAAGATCTCAAATCGACACCCTAACATCACAATTAAAAGAGCTAGAGAAGCAAGAGCAAACAAATCCAAAAGCTAGCAGAAAACAATAAATAACTAGGATCAGAGTAGAACTGAAGGAGATAGAGACACAAAAAATCCTTCAAAAAAATCAATGAATCCAGGAGCTGGTTTTTTGAAAATGTTAACAAAATAGATAGATTGCTAGATAGACTAGTAAAGAAGAAAAGAGAGAAGAATAGACACAATAAAACACGATAAAGGGGATATCACCACTGACCCCACAGAAATACAAACTACCATCAGAGAATACTATAAACACCTCTATGCAAATAAACTAGAAAATCTAGAAGAAATGGATAAATTCCTGGACACATACACCCTCCCAAGACGAAACCAGGAAGAAGTCAAATCTCTGGATAGACCAATAACAAGTTCTGAAATTGAGGCAGTCATTAATAGCCTACCAACCAAAAAAAGCCCAGGACCAGATGGATTCACAGCTGAATTCTACAGAGTTACAAAGAGGAGCTGGTACCATCCTTCTGAAACTATTTCAAATAATTGAAAAGGAGGGACTCCTCCCTAACTCATTTTATGAGGCCATCATCTCCTGATACCAAAACCTGGCAGAGATACAACAATAAAAAGAGCAGAAGTTTTTAAATTGAAGGAAGTCAAACTATCTTAGCTAGCTTGGGTTGCTATAAGAAAATACCATCAACTGGGTAATTTATGAACAATGACATTTCTCACGGTGCTGGAGACTGGATAGTCCAAGATCAGTGCACCAGCAGATTTGCTGTCTTGTGTGGAGCTGCTTTCTGGTTCATAGATGGTGCTTCTTGCTACGTCCTCACATGGTGGAAGAGACAAGGCAGCTCTCTGGGGTCTTTATTATATGGGCACTAATCTCATTCACGAGGGCAGAGACCTCATGATTTAATCACCTCTCAAAGGCCCCACCTCCTAAGACTATCACAACATATGAATTTTGGGGAGACACATACATCCAGACCATAGCACCAACTTATTAATTTGTCCTTTCATTCGTCATACTTTTGCAGTTGTATCTAAAAAGCCAAAACCAAACCCAAGTTTACCTAGACTTTCTCCTATATTATCTTTTAGCAGTTGTATTGTTTTGCACTTTATATGTGGGTCTCTAATCAATTTTGAGTTTTTTGTTGTTGTTGTTAAAGCATGTATTGTAAAATATTTGCTAAATTTTGTGTCTAGTTTCTTTCACACATGGATTTTCAGATGTTCCAGCATTATTTGTTGAAAAGACTATCCTTTCCCAATTGAATTGTCTTTGTTCCTTTGTCAATATTCAGTTGAATATATTTGTGTGCATCTGTTTCTGAGCCCTCATTCTGTTCCATTGACCTACTTGCCTGTTCTTCCACCAACACCAGAAGGTAGTGATTACCAAAAGTCTTCAAGTCAGGTAATGTCAGTTCTCTCATGGTTCTTCTACAGTATCTCCTTGCCTATTCTAGGTCTTTTAGCTTTCCATGTAAGCTTTAGAATCAGTTTTTCAATGTGTAAAAATTGGCTTGCTGAGATTTTGATTGGGATGACTCTGAATCTATAAATCAAGTCAAGAAAAACTGACATCGTAACAAAATTGAGTCTTCCTGTCCATGAAAATAGAATCTCTCTCCATTTCTATAGATCTTGTCTATTTCATTAGAGTTTTGTAGTTTTCTCCATGTAAATACTGTCCAGATGTAGTTAGATTAATATTTAAGTGGGTTTTTTGGTGCTAATAGAAATTATATTGGTTTTTCATTTCAAATTCCAATTGTTTATTGCTAGTACATTGGAAAGCAATTGACTTTCATATATTAGTCTTGTATCCTGCAACCCTCTATGACTACTTATTAATTCCAGAAATTTTTTTGTTAACTCTTTCAGATTTTCAAATAGACTACCATGTCATCTGTGAACAAGGACAATTTTATTTATTTCTTCTCAATCTGTATATATTTTATTTCCTTTTCTTGCCTTCCTGGATTAGCTCAGACTTCCAGCACAATGTTGAAAAGGAGTGATGAAAAGGAGTGATGAAAAGGAAAATCTTTTGCTTGTTCCAATCTTAGAGGGAAGAAACTTATTTTCTCATTATTAAGTATGATGTCTGTTATAGGTTTTATGTAGATTCTTTTTTCCAAGATGAGGAAGTTCCCCTCTATTCCTAGTTTGCTGAGACATTTTTTATCATAAATAAGTGCCAGTGTTACCAAATTCTTTTTTGCATCTGTTGTTATGATCATATGATTTTCATTCTTCAGCCTATTATAATGTGATAGGTTACATTTCCTCATTTTCTAATGTTAAAGCATCCTTCAATACCTGGAATAAATCCAAATACATCATGGTACATTATTCTTTTTATACATTGTTGGATTTATTCTGCTAGTATTTTATTGAGTAATTTTGTATCTAAATTCATTAGAGCTATTGATCTGTAGTTTTCTTGTGATGTCTTTATCTGTTTTGGTTTTAGGATAATACTGGCCTCATCAAATGAGTTAGGAAATGTTCCCTCTGCTTCTACATTTTTTTTTTTTTTTTTTTTGAGATTGGGTCTCACTCTGTCACCTAGTTTGGAGTGCAGTGGCTAGATCTCTGCTCACTATAACCTCTGTCTCCCAGGCTGAAGTAATTCTCCCACCTCAGCCTCCCAAGTAGCTGGGACTATAGCCATGTGCCTCCATGCCCAGATAATTATTTGTATTTTTTGTAGAGACAGGGTTTGTCATGTTGCCCAGGCTGGTCTGGAAATCCTGAACTCAAGCAGTCCGCCCGCTGCGGCTTCTCAAAGTGCTGAGATCATAGTCATGAGACGTAACGTCAGCTCAGCTTTTATTTTTAGGAAGAGATTGCAAAGAATTGGTATCATTTTTTTTCTTTAAGAGTTGGTAGAGTTCACTAGTGCAAACACTGGTGCCTGATGCTATCTTTTCTGGAAGGTTATTAATTATTGAGTCAATTTCTTTCATTGATATAGGCCCATTCAGAATATCTGTTTCTCCTTATACAAATCTTGATAGTTTGTATCCTTCAAGAAATTAGTTTATTTCATCCAAGTATTCAAATTTATGGCTACAGGGCTTTTCATAACCCTATTATCCCTTTAATTATCCTTTTAACATCTATGAAAGCATTCCTGATGAGCTCTCTTTTATTTCCAATATTAATAATTCATGTCTTCTTTTTGCTTGATAGCCAGGTTAGAGGTTTACCAATTTTCTTGACATTTTTAAAGAAGCAGATTTTAGTTTTGCTGATTTTCTCTATTGGTTTCCTGGTCTCAATGTAACTGATTTCTGGTCTAAGTTTTATTATTTTCTTTCTTCTGCTTGTTTTAGGCTGATATTGCACTTCTCACTCCAGTTTTCTAAGGTGGAAGCTTCGACTGTTGATTTCAAATCTTTTTTCTTTTCTAATCTATGCATTCAATGTTATAAGTTTCTGTGAAGCAGTGATTTCATTGCATCCCACATGTTGATAGGTTATATTTTCATTTAGTTACAAATAATTTAAATTTCCCTTGAGATTTCTGCTTTGACTTATGTGTTAGTTGGAAGTGTATTTTTATTCTCCAAATATTTAGAGATTTGCAGCTGTCTTTATGTTATTAAATTTAATTCCATTGAAGTTTGATTTCATTATAATCAAGACCATATTTTATATGATGTCTATGATTTTAATTTTCTTGAGATGTCTTTTATAGTCCAGAATATAGTCTTGGTGAAGAGACCATGTGAATTTGTAAAGAATGTGCATTCTGCTGTTGTTCATGAAGTATTCTATGAATGTAAATTAGATTCAGTTGTTTGATGGCATTGTTACATAGGTCAACTATAACCTTACTGATTTTCTGTCTGCTGGCTCTGTTAACTACTGACAGAGGGGTGCTGAAGCCCCTAACTATAACAGCAAGTTTTTCTAATTCTGCTTATGCATTTTATTTTACTGTCATTTATTCCTACGAAGCCCCTTTTGTTATGTAAATCTGAATTTCTGACCCATGCTATTTTCTTCTTTCTGAATACATTCTTTTAACCTTTCTTAAATGTTAAAGGCAGGTTTACTGGTAACAAATTCCCTCAATGTTTTTGTGTCTGACAAAAATCTTTATTTCTCCTTCACTTTTGAAGAAACATTATGTAGACACAGAATTCTATCTTGGTGAGTTTTTTGTTGCTGTTGCTATTGTTGTTGTTGTTCAATACTGTACATTTCACTCCACTCTCTTACTTGTGTAGCTTGTGGCAAAAAGTCCAGTATAATTCTTAGCTTTGTCTCTCTACAGGTAAGGTGTTTTTCTCTGGCTTGTTTCAATATTGTCTCTTTTTCTTTAGATTTCTGCAGTTTGGATATGACATGCCTACGTGTAGACTTTTTTGCATTTCTTTTTTTTTTTTTTCTGAGCCTCTTGGATATGTGGTTTAGTGTCTATCATTAATTTTGGAAAGCTGTCAGCTATTGTTATTTCAAATATATCTTCTGCTCCCTTTTCTCCTTTTTCTGGGATTCTCATTCTGCATGTGTAATTGTAATTGTCCTTTTGTAATTGTCCCAGAGTACTTGAACAGTCTGTTTCTATTTTTCCATTCATTTTTTTTCTCTTTGCATTTTGGTTTAAAAAGTTTCTCCTGACATATCTTCAAGCTCATTGATTCTTTCTTTTTTATATCTAGTCTATTAATGAGCTCATCAAAGGCACTTTTTATTTCTGCTACATTGCTTTTGAGTTCTAGCACCTCCTTTAAATTCTTCCTTAGAGTTTCCATCTCTGTGCTGACATTATCCATCTGTTCTCGCTTGTCATCTGCTTTTCCTATTAGAGCCCTAATTCTGTTAATCATAGTTAAATTCCATATCCAATAATTCCAAAATTACTGCCATATATGAGTCAGGTTCTGATGCTTATTCTGTCTCTTCATATGTATTTTTTCTTGCCTTTCATTTCTTGTCATTATTTGTTGAGAGTCAGACACAGTATTTGGGTAATGAAAGCTAATATAATTAGACTTTTAGCATGAGGTTTTATGTGAATCTGGGCTGTATTTAATGTTTGATGTAGCTGCAGGTGACACAGCCTTTAGTTTCTTTATCTCACTTTTCTCTCTTGTTGTCTTTGTGTTTCCCTAGGAACTCATTCTTGAATAGAGGCTGCATCTTGCAGCTCTCTTAGCTGTAATTCACTGATATTATTTTGGAGCCTTGTTGATGTGATGCTGAGGTGTTAGGGAGAGGAAGCTCTCCATACTCTTAAGACAAAATCTCAGCTTGCAGTATACCCAAGTCCCTGGATTGTGACTTTCAGATGTGCTTTGTGGTTGTGTTTATTTGTTTGTTTTTTAGCTTTTCTTCCTCCTCCTATGTGAGGCAGGCAGGATAGAAGGGGGCACCAGTGGCTAATTTTCCTTTCCTCAAGTCGGACAACGTTCTGGCAAGGTAGCCTTCCTTGACGGACATGGTTTTCTTATACAGAATGCAATGGGCTTGCTTCAAATACTTACCTTCTCACTTCCCATGCTCAGAACTGGAGGGGATTTTTCTCTGACCTTCATGTGAGAATCTGGTGAGCTTCCTGGAGGAAAAACTCAAGAAAGCTGTAGGGGCTCCTAGGAAATATTAACTCTCAAGCCTCACATACTTAGTCTCCAGCAATTCATTGAACTTACCATTTACGTGTTCCTACCAATCACTGGCTCCGCAAGCTTCTGCCCACTGTAAGCTGACCTTGGCTCTCATTCTCTGTGTTGACCTGTCTCTCCAGATTGCAGACCAGTGGTTTGCCCTGTGACCTCAATCCTCTGATGAATCAAGAAAAGTCATAGATTTTCATTCTGTTCAGCTTTTTTTCATGTTATGAGCCCAGGAGTAATCACTTCCAAGCTCTCTGGGTGCCCTAGCTGAAAATCAAAGTCAGCAAACTTTTTCTTACAAAGGGCCAAATGATAAATATTTTTGGCTTTGAGAGATACAGAGTCTCTATTGCAGCTACTGAAGTGTCCTATTGTAATATGAAAGTAGCCATAAACAAAATGCAAATAAGTGAACATGGCTGTGTCCCAATACAGCTTCATTTACAAAAAAAGGGGCTGGGCCACATTTGGCCTGTGAGCCCCATTTTGCCGATCCCTGCTCTATACAGGCTACAGAATGAAAGGCCATCAGGGGCCAAGACATTAGTAAACATGAGCAAAGGTGAATGGGTTTTAAATAAAAAATATGTTCTTCACTTATATATGTGCTTAATGCACATTCCTTTTTTTTTTTTTTTTTTTTTTTAAGACAGTCTCACTCTATTGCCCAGGCTGGAGTGCAGTGGTACAATCTCAGCTCACTGCAACCTCCACCTCCCAGGTTCAAGCTATTCTTCTGCCTCAGCCTCCCAAGTAGCTGGGATTACGGGCATGTGCCACCACGCCCAGCTAATTTTTGTATTTTTAGTAGAGACAGGGTTTCACCATGCTGGCCAGGCTGGAGTCAAACTCCTGAACTCAGGCGATCCACCCACCCTGGCCTCCCAAAGTGCTGGGATTACAGATGTGAGCCACTGTGCCCAGCCAATGCACATTCTTATTTCCATAAAAATGTTATATTTCATTTTTCTTGAAACAAATACTCTACTTTAGATAGGAATATGAATATCATAAATCATTTAATGCTTCTGAATTATAATAAAGAGACAGCCACACAATTGGCAGCTGGTACTTTGTCTCAATGTTGGTGTTGGGGCCACGAGGGGGTGATGGGGACATTGAGGAGCTGGAGTGAAGAGCACCAAAGCCACTGCTGGAGCTGCCAGGTGGGAATGAGAGCCTGCATTGCCAGATTTATAATTCTTCCAGAGGAGCTGGAAATCCAGATTTTATGTTACCTTTAAAATGTTTAGTGTTGGCAACTATTCAAAATAAATTTTTAAACATTGCCCAGGTCAACAGTCAAACACAAATATTTGTCAAGTACAAATCTTCTAGCTGGCTGACAATGGCTGGCTTGTGGTTGAATTTGGCCTCCAACCCAGGCCAGCCCCAAGTTTTACCAAACGGGTGCATGGGAGTTAAAGAAGGTGCCCAAGGTCACACAGCCAGGAGACAGCAGAGTGTGACCTGGGCTGTAGTAGCTGAGCAGCCCACTTCTGTATGCGAGCTCACAGCTCAGAGTAAATGCACCTTTTAGCTTCCATGGAGTGAACATCTCTCTGCTCTGTTTTCAGTCTGATATGGTTTGGCTGTGTCATCACCCAAAACTTATCTTGAATTCCCACATATTTTGGGAGAGACCTGCTGGGAGGTAATTGAATCATGGGGGCAGGTCTTTCCTGTGCTGTTCTTGTGACAGTGAATAAGTCTCACAAGATCTGATGGTTTTATAAAGGGAGAGTTTCCCTGCACAAGCTCTGTCTTTGCCTGCTGCCATCCCTGTAAAACATGACTTGGTCCTCCTTGCCTTCCACCATGTTTGTGAGGCCTTGCCAGCCACATGGAACTCTGAGTCCATTAAACCTTTTTCCTGTATAAATTACCCAGTCTTGGGTATCTATTAGCAGTGCGAAAACACAGTCCCACCACTGAGTCATTTTCTTCCACTGATATTAAGAATCCTCGTGTTTACATTCTTACATACCTTTTCAGAAATCAACTAACTTCACACTCTTTTTTCAAAAAGCACAATTATGTTTCAGTTAATCAGCAAAGAACTAATAAAACAATCACAATTATGCCTGTGCTGTGAAATCACAGCAAGATAAATGGTTCCAATCAGTCAAAGGAATTCTACAAAGAACATCATATATAAGAAATGTGCTTCAAGTTATTTGGATCCAAATTCCCTATGCCTCATTCTCCCTTTAATTCTGATTTTTTATTTATTTATTTATTTATTTTAGGAAATAAATTCCATCTTTTCAGGGATTTCATCTTTTTAGAAAGCAATATTCTTTCTTTAGGGGAAAAATGAAAAGAAGCATGATATGGTTTGGCTGTGTCCCCACCCAAATCTCATCGTGAATTGTACTGCCATTATTCCCACATGTCATGGGAGGGGCCCGGTGGGAGGTAATGGAAACATGGGCGGGTGGGGGTTTCCCTCACACTGTTCTCATGCTACTGAATAAGTCTCATGAGATCTGATGTTTTTATAAGGGGTTTCCCCATTCACTTGGCTGTCATTTTCTCTTGCCTGCTGCCATGTAAGATGTGCCTTTCACCTTCCGCCATGATTGTGAGGCCTCCCCAGCCACGTGGAACTGTGAGTCCATTAAACCTCTTTTTCTTTATAAATTACCCTGTCTCAGGTATGTCTTTATCAGCAGCAAGAAAGCGAACTAATACAAAGCAATTGGTTAGAATATTCCCACACTGAGAGGCACCATTCCATAGGTGCCACTTTGGATGGAGAAGGAAGTTGGTACAGGGCCAAGGTCCCTTCTCAGAGGCTGCAGTGAAGAGTGAGTGAGGAAGGGGGGAGTTTCAGGAGGGCCCTGGCTTGCTCTTGGTGTTGCCGTCACTCTTGTTCCTGTGATCCAGAGACCTTCAAAAGACAGAATTATCACCTCTAAAGAGCACCATAAATGGTAGGAGGAGACTGATTATGAAATATACATAATCATCATGAATTCTGCTGAAATATTTTTCTAGTGGCAGTGAGAAATTATCCTAAAAATGTGATGACATCACATTTCATTCTATTTCATGGCTACAATTTTGAAATGCCATAGCAGTGTATTTTTATGGCATTAGGGATAAAAATGAATATTTTGAAAATATATTTGAAACTGCAAAGAACAGCAAAATATCCTGTGATTATATGAAAAATTAAAATTAGGGAGAAATGGTTAGGTGTATTGAGCAGAGTAACAACAAAGAAACCATGCCATTGTATACCAGGCATCATTGTATATTTTCACATTTCCTAAACGGTGTTCTAAGGAAAAATAAGAGATACAGCTGAAAATAAACTGTTTTGTGCCCAGATAAGCTCTGGAAAAGGTTAGCTGAAGTGAAACAGGTGTGTTGACAACAGAATATCTCAGCACTTTTAGTGTGCTTGTGTGCGTTGTATTCTTAGTAGATCTCTACTATGAGGTATTTTTCAAGTCTACTGACCATCAAAGCCCATATTCAAATGCAGAACTTTCAGACTCTCCCTGAGAAGTATTTAATGGAACACAATTTGGGAAACATTGATTCATTTTACTTGTTGGGAAATTTAAATAAATTCACATATTTAGAAAGTTAACTTTGCAATACTCTTAAAGGATACAACAATTTTGGTTTGAAGTGTACCAGGGACCTCTTCTCTTCTTTAAATTTAAGGTTATTAATTCCAGGAGCTACCACTGGTTTTCACCCTGGGTAATTTGCAAGTTCTTTCTGGGTAAAGTGTTTTGAATAAGTTGAATTGCTTCAGATTGTTATTAATTAATTAATTAATTTTGGGACAGGATCTCACTCTGTCACCCAGGCTGGAGTGCAGTGGCACAATCATGGCTCACTGCAGCCTCGAGCTCCTGGGCTCAAGCAGTCCCCCATCCTCAGGCCCCTGCATAGCTTGGACTGCAGGTATGTGACACCATGACCAGCTATTTTTTGTATTTTTAGAAAAGATGGGATTTTGCCATGTTGCCCAGGCTGGACTTGAACTCCTGGACTCAAGTCATCTACCTGCCTTGGCCTCACAAAGTGCTGGTACTACAGGCATGAGCCACCGTGCCCGGCCTGCTTCAGATTTTTAAATCACGATTCTGCTGCTGTTGTTGTTTCCCCAAATGGGTTTAGAAAGAGTGAAACCATGCACATCGTATGAAATTTTCAATGCCAGAAGAAGCAATTCAACAAAATTGTTGCCATAAAATTTGTACTGGAGCAAGATAGAACACCTGTTTAGTTATCAATTAATACCTTTCATTATGTTTTGCCTGGCTTTCTGTGCAATGATACCTGGGCTAGGGTTGTTTATGATTTGTAGCAAGGACGGCAATTAAAATTTATGCTTGTGGGGAAATGCTTGGCATCTCTACTCTGTGAGAATAACACAAGGTAGTGATCTTTCTAATCCTGCAGTGTGGAAGGGATGAACTTCCGTGAGAAAAGGAAAGATGACTCAGGAAGGGGAGAGCATTGTTAGGACCGAATTGTTGGGGAAGACGGTAAAAAAGATGTTGGGAAATATCAACTGGAGGAGAGGTAATTGGATAAAATAGAAACCCTTATTAGAATTAGGAGCTAATGGGAGGCCAGCATTTGCTTTGACAGAGGACAGGCAGGCCTTGCCTGGGAAAGTCTAGCCCCAGGATGGGCAGATGGTGGTGAGACTATCAAGGCTGCCTCAAGCTCTGGTTAGATTCTTATTACTCAGTGCTCTTATATCAAGATGATTCTGGTGACAGTCCAACAAAGAGGTCACAGTTTGCGTGGGATTAGTTTAAAAGAGGCCACAATCCTGCCTCATAGGGAGACGGACTATTTCTTAGGTTCACAGAATACCTTTCTTGACAACCAAGCACCTTTAAAACAAGCACGGGGCTTGGGACATAGTCCATACGAACATCTCGAGGATTCTGTGCTGAGAAACAGCATATTTAAATCTCTCGTCAAAAATGAAATTCAAAAAGCCCAGCAAGACAATATCCACCCTTTACTGTAGAAAGAAAAAAATGCCCACATTTCTGGGAGGAAATTGCAAGAACATCTGGTGCCCTGACGGCCACTCGGTGTACATTTCTCCCCTCCATCTCAGACACTGCACCCAGCCGTTGTGGACCTGAACTTGTGTCCTACCTTTGGTTTGCCCCTTCAGCAAACTGAGCAAACTAGAGAAATAAGGCAAACCAAGGAACAGCCCTAGATGTCTGTAAAGAGCCCAGCACGGGCTGCCCATGACCCTGGGGCTGGCAAGGCCCTGTCCCCTCCATCAGAGTAGAAGCGGCTTCCAGCTTCCGGTGGGAACATATGTGCTTATACGACTTTATGTGTGGGGCTGTGTGATTCTGCCAAAGTGCTGGAATTTGGCACTTCTCCTGTGTCTGATTCCATCCCCTCCCCTCCCCCAATAAAAATGCACTTCCATAGGCTCTGCCTCTAATCTGCATAATAAGATTCAGTTTTACATGAACCATGTCCACGACCTCAGGGCCAGGCATCAGGGTGGCCGTCACCTAATCATGTTTCCCTAAGTGTGTTTCATGGGAGGTGAATATCCAAGGTCTTAAAAAGATGAGACCTATGCAAGGTCCAGTCAGCTTTGAAATGCACTGGCTTAGAGTTAACAGCAGTTTTGCTGCAGGACTTCTCAGGGCTTTTGATATGTTCATAGCAAACCCTCTAAAGAGTGAGAGTGCTTGCAGAATTTCTCCAAGTACATTTCACCCTAGAACCTTCTCTTCAAAGCAGCTTTGTCCCACAAAATATAACATGAGACATAAATGTGAACTGCATATGTGGTTTCAGATTTTCAAAAAGTCATATAAAAATGTAAAAAGAAACTGGTGAAATTAGTTTTCAATTTTTTTTTTTTTTTTTGGGATGGAGACTCACTGTGTCGTCCAGGCTGGAGTACAGTGGCATGATCTCGGCTCACTGCAACCTCTGCCTCCCGGGTTCAAGCGATTCTCCTGCCTCAGCCTCCCGAGTAGCTGGGACTACAGGTGCACGCCTCCATGCACAGCTAATTTTTGTATTTTTAGTAGAGACTGAGTTTTACCATGCTGGCCAGGATGGGCTTAATCTCTTGACCTCGTGATTTGCCTGCCTTGGCCTCACAAAGTGCTGGGATTACAGGTGCGAGCCACTGTGCCCGGCCTAGTTTTCAATTTTAATAATACTGTTAGGTAACACAGTGTATCAAAACTATTATCATTTTCACATGTAATTCATATGAAATATCAACGAGACAATTGATACCCTTTGATGTGACACCATGTCTTTGAAAAAGGGTATGTATTTTATGGCACCCTCAATTCAGACCAGCCATACTTTGACTGCCCAACACTGTGTGTGGCCAGGGCTACCCTATTGGATGGTGCAGATCCAGCATGTCTTGGGAGACTATTATTTCACAAAGTTGGTGTCATCTGAGATGCACAGGTAAGCACTCTTTCCTAAGGTTGGCTAATGTAATGTTGACTCATCAGTAAATATTTAGTAAGTGCCAACTGTGTGCAGGACAGTTTTCTAGGTGCTATGCAAATAGCTCTGAACCACACACTATGCCCTTGCCCTCATGGGACTTCAGTGAAGCATATACTAAATCACACAACTAATTATTTGATAATTCTGGATGCTAAGACAGGATATTACAGGGAAGCTTGTTTGCACCCATGGGTCAGTGGAAGTTGCCCCTACTAAGTGACATTTAAACAGAGACTTGGAAGATAGCTTGGCTTTAGCTAAACAGTGCGCAAAGAGAGGAACATGAGGTGGGACAACCACCATAGTTAGGGAAATAAAGGATCAGTGGATTTGAAACACACAGAGCAGGACTCAGAGAGCACATTGTGAGATGAGTCTAGTCAGCAGGAACATACAGGCTGTTTGGGGTGAGTGCTGGATTCTATCTGAAAAGCAATGGGAAGCCTTTGAAGGTTGTACGCTTAGAGGGTGACATGATCCAACACGTTTTTATAGAAATTAAATATGTCTTCAAGTTCTTTGCTGCTCTGCTCATTGAGATTTGGAATCTAATTCCCCTCTCTCTTTGAATTCTGACTGGTCCTAGTGACTTGCTTGACCAAGAGAATCTGGTGGATGTGAGGTCCTGAGATCTCCAAGTTCGGGTCCTTAGAAGCCTCGCAGTCCACCCCAGTCTTTGGGAGAACATTCTCTTGAAGCCCTGAAGTGTGACTACCCAGAAAGCACCATGCTAGAGACAGCATGCGGATGGGACACTTGGCGATGAGCTGAAGAGAAGCAAATATCAGCTCATGAATGACAATGACCTCTACAAATCCCCAAGTCAGATTTGCCGCGAGGAGAAAGAGATTTCTGTCTACTGGCCATTGGTGTCTACCCAGCAGAGGTCCTAGGCATCCTGGAGCAGAGGGGAGTTGCTCCACTGAGTCCTGTCCAAATCTCATGTTTATGAACATAGCCAATGGCAGTTTTAAGGGGATGTTTGTTATACAGCATGAGGATGTCTGTTATATGTTATCAAAGGGTTTTGATAATCCCTCTGGCTGAAGTGTGGAGATGGACTACAAGGGAAGAAGGACATGTGTGGACAATAGTAACTGAACCAGAATGTGGCAGTAATATGGAAAGCAGTGGCTGAGTGAAGACACACTGAGAGGTCACCCTGAAAACCCTCCCTGTCTTGGTAGGGAGGGGAGATTGTTGTTTTCTCCATTTCTGTTTTCTCCTCCTTCATTTTTTCTTTCCATGTTCAAGAATTAAGACAGGCATCTTTAATCCTTGTTCCTTTACTGTCTTTCCCATATGTTTTCAAGTTGGCTCAAGAGTATTGGTGGCCACTTGACCAAGAGAGTAACAGATAGATGGCTGTGACAGATGGTGTGTAGTATGTGATGACGAAAATCTCTATTGATTCAGCCTCAGAAAGAATATTTGGGTTTATCTGAAAACTGCACATCATGGTCAAGTGGCTTAAAAATAACATTAAGTTAGATAAAGATTAAAACATATACTCTCACCTCATTGTAGCTAATTAAATGTCACTAAAATGTTTTAAATAGAAACAAACATTATTAATGGCAAATAGGGAAAAGTGTTCCCAAAAACCTAACTGACATTCCATTGGGTACATTTGTCTAGGGTTTGTGCACCAAAGCAAAGCCACATCCTAGCACCACTTTGGAAAATACATATGGAATGTTGTTTCACTGGTTCATTTAACAGTGATATTTTCATTTGTGTTTATCTGTAGTGGTTTTATATTCCTAATTCTTAAAAAAAAGATTTTTTAAAAATTGTAACATCTAAGGCAAAATTAAACAAGAGATTTCTCAGAAGTCTCTAAGAAAACCTTCTGTCCTGTGCCTCATTAATTCATCAATATAATGCAAATTAATTGCCACTGCATTAAAAAAAATTGTTAGAATAGAGATCCGGATGTAAAAGTTGCCCTAGCATGCAGCACTGCTGAGAAGAGCTATTACAGCCCACTTTTCCACTTCACTTTTGGGGGATCTGTAGCTACTAGTTCTTCTTTAGGAAGTAAAATTGGCTGCACCTGGGCATATTATTAGCTGCTCACCACAGGGAATCTCATGCTGATGGGCTATAATTTAGCAGAGAAGGAAAAAAAAAAAGGCAAGCCAATTAAAATGAAGCACATCACTTGGCGCCCATTTGCTGATTGCTTGTCAGAATCTGTTATCTTGTATTTAACAAATATGGGATAATTAGAAAAGGAATGAGTATGAGACAATCAAAATTTGGGGAGCAAATCGTTATCCTTGCACAAAAGAAAAACTCTGAGTCCTCCTAATCCATCCTGCCAAAGGAAAAAAGCACACCCATATATTCCCCTGTGAGATGCACAGATAATTTGAGAAGACTCCTGTCAACCAGCCCCACCCCAGTCCCAATCCTGGCACGGCCCCCGGGGGCCCAGCCTAAGGTGGCCTGTCCTGCTGAGTGCAGCCCCAGGCTTCAGTCATGAGGCCATGGAAGACAGATGCAGTCACAGAAGTCATGGAAGAGAGATGCAGGCTGTAGACCACCCTAAGGGTTTTTTAGAGACAAGAAATTTTTGTTTTGTTTTCCTTTTCATGTACTTGGTAAATTTAAACAGGCTGACATCCTGATTTAAAACAAACAAACAAAAAATACCAGTAAGGTTTTGTTTGAAGGGTTTCTGGCCTACTCCTTAACAATCAAGGTTGTTTTAATTATAATGAAAAGCTACTTACAAACACCAAACTGTAGAGATTTTTTAAAAATTAGAAATCATTAAGATCGGCAAGTTCATGGGAAAAAAGACCCACTGTGTGAAATTTGGAACAACTTTTATGGAGGATAACTGGCCATGAGTTTCAATTGTTTGAAAAATGTGCTCACTCTTTGGTTCAGAAATTCTACCACCAAGATATAGTCTGGAGGGAAAATTATACATGCACATAGATTTGATTAAAGATGTTAATCACAGCCTGACATGTGACTTCAAATAAATGGAAACAGTTGTATGTCCAGTAACAGAAGTGCTGACTATTGTGTGAGATGAGATGGAATACCATGCGGCCATTCTACATTCTTCCATGATGCAGAAGAATATTGCAGGTCGATGTGGTATCAATGAAACAAGCACATGTTTCAGAAGAACACCAACAGGATTAAATGATATACATTATGTATAAATTGCTGCATAAATTATGACTACCTGTGCATGCATCTCTATATACACACACTTATGCCACATGTATACATATATATTTATGTTTTTATTATATATTTTATATACATTATGTATATATGTATGCATGTGCACACACACACACACACGTTTTAAAAGTAGATGGGGGCCAGGCGTAGTGGCTCACGCCTGTAATCCCAGCACTTTGGGAGGCCGAGGTGGGCAGATCACCTAAGGTCAGAAGTTTGAGACCAGCCTGACCAACGTGGCGAAACGCCATCTCTCCTAAAAATACAAAAATTAGCCAGGCATGGTGGCACACACCTGTAAACCCAGGAGAATGCCTTGAACCAGGAGGTGGAGGTTGCAGTGAGCCAAGATCATGCCATTGCACTCCAGTCTGGGTGACAGAGAGAGACTCTGTCTCAAAAAAAAAAAAAAAAAAAAAAAAGGAAAAGAAAATTGATGGGAATATTATATACCAAAATGTTAACAGCAATTTTCTCTAAATGACGAATCTATGAATAATTTTTATCAGCTTTATTTTTTTTAAAAGTTCTGCTTTACTATTAAAATCTGAAAAGAAAAAAAGAGCACTTTAAGAGTGATCTCTTCATCATTATCTTCAATGGCTCTGAAAAACAAAAAACGTGGTGGGTAGGAAAGTCAGACAACATGGCTAAATATTCCCCAACAAATTCATACCGTTTCTTTCCGAGATCTTTCATTATTGTGAGTGGTGATATTGCTTCCTAAGAGATTATGACACATCTTACATGCATGAGCTGCATTCATTTCAAACCTAAGAAAAGCAGGGTACTTCAGACCACAGCTAAGCTGGATGTATTAAGTGGCCTGGGATGTGTAATAACATGCAGACAGATGGAGCTAAAGTCTTTCCTGGGCAGAGAGCTCTATATCAACAAAGGTCAAAAATGTGATATGGGCGGTCTTTGCATGTGTCCTGGGTCTTCGGCTCTATTAAAAAAAGAAAAAATATTTTAAATGCTTATCATGAAAGGCCAAGGGCAGATAATGTGCTTCCCTAGAACACCAGACCACGGACTCATGTATGGCTGTCATGAAGTCTTCAAGAAAGCTCCTTTTCTGATAGAAATGATAACGTTTTGAAATCAAATCAAACCCACACACACGCATGCATACAAGATCCATGCAAACAACACAAGTCGCCTCGGTTATTATTTTTGAATTACATTGTGTATGAGTCAGCTCCTGTTCTTGGTCAGAGGCAGAAATAACTGAACTTGTCTGACTTTAGCAGAAAGGCCTTCACTGAAAGGTTACTGAAGAAAGCACAGAATGACTGGGAAGGTTTTGACAACTGCAGTGTGCAGGAAAGCTAGCTGCCTGACAGTGCCAGAGTCTCACATCTCTTCAGGAAGGCCTAACTGACCCTTGGCCAGCTCCTGAAAACTTGGCCCTGCAATATTCCCTGTGCTGCTAATTAATAAGGTTGTTTTGTACACCCGGGGTCCTGACATATGCTGCCCAAGCTTATCTGGTTGGTTCGTACCAAGTCAATAGCATGATTTATGGTGGTCACGTTTCCTCCAGGAAATAGGTGCCTGTGTGACCACCTCCTGATGAAAGCTCTAGCCTCTGAGACCCAAGCTGCCCTCCCTGGGCTTAGACACTTGGCTTACATCACTGAAGTTCATTGCTGGAGGAGTGAGTGTGTCTTGTGCAAATCCACAGGAAGACTTTGAAGGCCACTGCTGGGTCTCCTCTAGACACTGCCTGGTGCATTTGTTTTCCTTGCTGATGCCACTGCGTGTTCTTTCACTGTAATGAACCATAGTCCTGAGTCTCCCTGAGCCCTGTGAGCCCTTCTAGTGAGTCACGGAACTTAAGAATGGTTATGAGACACCAGAAATAGATTCTAAGACAGCCAGGCAGAAGCCAACACCCAGAACAAAGGCCAGGCACAGAACCAGTCTTTTTTTTTTTTTTTTTAAGACGGAGTCTTGCTCAGTCGCCCAGGCTGGAGTGCAGTGGCGCAATCTCGGCTCACTGCAAGCTCCGCCTCCCAGGTTCACGCCATTCTCCTGCCTCAGCCTCCCGAGTAGCTGGGACTACAGGCACCCGCCACCACGCTCGGCTAATTTTTTTGTATTTTTAGTAGAGACGGGGTTTTACCATGTTAGCCAGGATGGTCTCGATCTCCTGACCTCGTGATCCACCCGCCTTGGCCTCCCAAAGTGTTGGGATTACAGGCGTGAGCCACCGCGCCCGGCCCAGAATGAGTCTTGAGTAAATGTTGCTGCTGCCATCACAGAACACCAGAGGCCACAATCTACCCCCTCCCAGCTCCTTCTAGGACCCGTGCAGGACACTGGAGAGCCACTGGCTCCCAGGTACTGTAACTGAGACTAGGGTTTCTCAAGCTTGGCGCTGTAGACATTTGGAGCCACACAATTGTTTTTCGTGGGAACATTCTATGCATCATAGTATGCGTAGCAGCACCCCTGGTCCTTGCACACTAAATGCCAGCAGCTCCCTCCCAGTCGTTATGGTTGAAACTGTCTGCTGACATTGCCGTATGACTTCTGGGGTCAAATTTGTGCTCAGTTGAGGAGCACTGACTTAGAAGAAGCTAGGTCAGGTGTCCATAGAGTAGCTACAAGCACATCTAGAAATAGAGACTCTGCTGACTCAGATTCTGCAACTTCTTCCTTCCCACCAAAACTCCTATTGCAGAGCAATGCCAGACAGAGGACGGGTGTTCCAACGCGAAGCAGGCAAAACACCGGCACCCACCCACTTTGCAACACACTTGGGGCTTTTGTCAATATGGCTGCCTGGGTGAAGGTGAAGCCTCACGAACCATAGGAATTGTCAGGTCTGCTTTCTAAGGAGAACTTTGTTTACTGACATTCTGGCTCCTGAATTAACAGCTGTGCGGGACTGATTAAAAAGGTGTCATTGTATTAAGAAATGAAAGCCTCGTGTTTCAATAAGCATCTCTGATAAGAAGAAAATTGCTAGTTAGTACTCATGAAATCAACAGGCTGCTTGATGCCTATCGAAATGTGTGCTCCGTTTTCAGAAAATCCAAACGAAGAGGGAATAAATACATTTTAAAACGTTACCGGGTAAAATCCACTGATGAGCTCTCCGTGGTCTTTGCCTTTATAGGACTTCCACATGACATCCTCTAAAGGGGGAGGGCAGGAGGGCAGGAGGGGTGCTTGTTGCCCTGGCAGCAGGTGCGGTGTGTGGAATGGTCTCTAGCGCTGCATGACAGCGCTGTCCTCACAGCAGCTGCCACCCTGCTTTTACCCTGATGGCCTGGGAGGCGGAGTTTCATGAGAGAGAAGCATGAATCTGCATCCAGAACATCTGGGTTTATTAGGCCTAGGATTTTTCTGCACATTTGTGCTTTGTCAAATAATATAATAAGTTCCTAAAAGTCAGAGGGTAGATATAAATTAATTGAAAGAGGAGAGCACAACCCAAAACATGCTTTTACAGAGAACTCTGAGAAAAAAAAAAAAGTGGAGAAACAAAAGAGGCTCTCCAAGCTTCCAGACTGTGAGCTAGTGCAGAGACAATGATCAGAGATATTGACTGGGAGAATGGAGAGGTGGCAGCTGGTCAGTTTGCTGCATCCCTGCCCCCCAGTCCTCATTCCTCCTTCTTATTGCAATCACAGGGCACTTGGCTGCAGAACTCAGGCAGGAGCAGCGCCTGGAGGTGGAAGGGACAACATGGCAGAAACTCAAGTGTCTACCAAGACCCAGGAAAAAGGGGAGAGACTTTGCAGCTCCTGGCATGACATGCCTCGCAATCTGTCCTGCCTCTACCTCAGAATTACTCGAAATAGGCTGAAGCAAGCAGTATGCCACTTAAACCCACGGGGTAAAAGGAAATCTCAAATATAAAGATAAGCAATTTAAAAAAAAAAAAAGCAACACCATTAAAGTGAGACATACACATTTTAAGAAAGTAGAATAAAGAGCATCTCATGAAGTGGGGTTAATATAACAAAAGGAGGTAAACTTTAAGTGAAGTATAGCATTCTGAGATGAATGTCAGAGGATCCTTCTCCCATGAAACTATACCAGATTTATTATAATATGTAATATTTCTAAAATAAGAATAAAATATACACATTTAATAATATTTATAAAACAATTATTGTTGACTTAATTGGAATATTTTTGACGATTACATTATTTTGAATTTAATTACTAAGGAACATTCCTCCAGCTAGACAGATTCAAAAAGATTAATATGTTGGGGTAATAGTTTTTCAACAAAATATAATTTACCTATTGTTACACAGTTCGTATTTCTCCATTTTGTTCACAAGCATGAAATAAAATATATCTATTAAACTATTCTAATATAAAATTAAGTTAATTCATGAAAAAGAAAGGAAATGGGTCCCTTTACATTATTCATTCTTAGTGAATCCACTCTGGCTTGAGTTGATTACTGCTTTAATATCTATGTATTAAGGAACTACAAAATAATCTGTTCTAGGAGTTTGTTTCGCCATTGCATCCACAGGCATTGTAAATATGCCAATTGATACTTTCTAGACTTAATGAATTCATATTTTTGGAAAGATAGAATTTGAATTGGAAAGCTTTTGAAAGAGAGCCCAGTCAAAAGATTTGAACAGATACTTGAACAGAGAAGATTTTAAGCATGTAAAAAAAAAAAAAGCTCAACATATTAGTAATTAAGGTAATATCATTTAAACCGTATGAGATAACATTATGAAATCTAGTAGAATGGCAAGAAAGGAGGAAATAAAGAAAAAAGGAAAAAGAGAAAAAGAAGGAAAAGAAAAAGAAAGAAAGAAAGAGAGAGAGAAAAAAGAAAGAAAGAAAGAAAAAGAAAGGAGGGAGGGAGGGAAGAAAAAGGAGGGAGGGAGGGAGAGAAGAGGGAGGGGAAGGAAGGGAAAGGAAAGGAAAAGAAAGGAAGGAAGGAAAAAGGGAAGGGAAGGGAGAGAGAGGGAGGGAGGGGACAAAGGCAGGCAAGCAGGCAGGCAGGCAGGCAATACCAAATAATGGTGAGAATATAATGGAAAAAAAAAAAAAGAAGATTGAGTAAGGGAGGGAGGGAGGCAATACCAAATGATGGTGAGAATATGATGGAACAACTGGAACTCTCATATACTGCTAGTGAGAATTCCAAATAGATTAGCTATTTTGGAAAACAATTTGACAGCTTTTTGTAGAATTAAACATGTATTTATCATCCAATTCAGAAACACTACACTGTGTTCATATAAAAAAATCTGTAAATGAATGTTTCTACTGGTTGTATTCATGATGTCCCATCACTAAAAACAACCCAACAACCTCCCTTTCAGTAGGTGAGACAATAAACCGGGTTCCATTTATACAAGGGAATACGACTCAGCGTGCACTGATGGGTGTGACGACATTGATGGATCTCAGATGCATTATAAGTGAAAGAAGCCAGACTCAAAAGTTTGCATTTCTAGGATTCCATTGATATGACATTCTAGAAAAAGCAAAATATAGAGACAGAAATCACAACAGTGGTTACTAAAGTTGGGAGACCGGGGATAAAAATGACAAAAAAGGGGCACCAGGAACGTTTGGGCGTCCCACAGAAACATTATCTGATTGTAGTATGACTCTAAGCATATGTTCAAAAGAAGAAATACACATTAAAAATAAATTTTATTACATGTAAATTATATCTTTATAAATACAAAAAAACTACCGTGGGATAAGTGGAGCCCGAGATTTGAGGTGAGCTCATAAAGAGTGATTTGGGGTGCTCTCCTCATACCAGGCATTCTCGTGAACTCCTCTCCACATTGTGTCTTTGGGTTTCATGACTACTATCACATGAGGTGAGATTTCATTCTGAGGCAAACAGCAAGAAAACGGACATTTTAGGAAAGTATAAATTCCCAGTGACCTGACTGGAGAGGCTTGAGGATCACTGGTTCAAAGCTCCAGTGTACAAAGCGATGCTGACTGGATGCCCTTTGCAGCCAGGTCAGGCCATGGCTGCTAAGCACCCTCTGACTTCTGCTTGGGGACCAGATGGGATGGCACCCAGAGAAGAGTGGTGTTTGCCAAAGTCATATAGTGCTTTCAGGACATGGTTCCACCAGACCCAGGTGTCCCCGTTCCTCTCCTAGGGAGCCACCCATTCATCTATATCTCAGTTTTGCACCAAGGGGAGTTGGTAAATTTATTTAGAGGCCATGTACAGAGATGGCCCCAAATGGCAAATCCAACTGAGCTGTTAAGAATTGCTCTTTTTGAGAGTCCAATGTACAAAGGGATGGATCAAGATGAAAATGTGAACTGGCACTGAATGAGGTCATGGAAAAGAAAGAAAGAAAGAAAGAGAGAGAGAGAGAAGGGAGGGAGGGAGGGGGGGAGGGGAAGGAAAGGAAGGAAGAAAAAAAAGGAAGGAAGGAAAGAAAGGAGGGAGGGGAAAAAAGAGAGAGAAAATAAAAGATAAAGTTCAGGAAGTAGGAAAACCACTTTTTACATCAACTACCACCACAATGACAAAATTTCTAGAAAAGACAAAAGACTTTTAAATACTCAGTTGATGCATTGCTATTTTAGATCATGTTTCCTTTTCACTTACCAGAATATTACTGGAAGCCCACAATTATCACCTGCCTCCTATTTTCTTACCCCTTGACCTTCACCTGACCCCTGAAGTCAACGGACTTCCCTGACTTTAAAGACAAAAAGAAAAGGATTTGAGTGTCCGCCCCACTGTTGGAGGTATACAAAAAAAGGTGTGCTGCAATGGGAAACGCCACAATTTCTAGACTCTAGAGGTTATCACATTCTAAGTTTTCATTGTCTTTGAGCTATTTTACAAACCTATAGGTTGTAGGTAACTAATGAACACCATAAATTCCACCTCTCATAGGGGTTTAATTGGTTTCCCTCCCCACCAACGCCATTGCCATGGAAAAACCAGTTTTGACTCCATTTGCGTATTCATTTCACTATTACTGACAAATAAATGTTGGTTTTGATCCCCATTTCAACTGGTTATAACATTTTCCTAGCTCCCTCACTGAATGAGGTAAATAAAATCTTTAATGCATGTTCATTTGTACATCTGCAGGAGGTATAGCCTGCCCGAATACCAGCACGAGGGGTCTAGCTGGAAGGCTGGATTGGACAGCTCCTCTGTGCAGCCCACACTTGACCGCAGGCAGCACTTTTGGTCTGAGACCAAAAGTGGAGCAAACTCAGCTCTGTCTTCCCAGTCGTGCTTTCCACTGAGCTGGCTCCGAGTCTGCCCCCAGGAAATACCTGTTTAGAGTTAAAAGCACTTAACACTGATTTGTATGTACATGATACAAAAAAAAAAAAAAAAAAAAAAAATCAGCATTAAAGGTTATAATGTGCTCATTCTTTGTCATATAATTGGACCTAATAAAGAAACATCACATTAGTTACCTAGTAAATTTCAACTTGTTACTAAATTAGTAGCTATCCTCACATACATCAAATATTGTCAACACTTTCCTGGAAGCTGCCGCTACTCACAAATTGAGCCAATTAAATAATTAATTGAAGTAAAATGACTCCTGTCCAGCAGAATGGATGTGAGATGTGTTTACTCGTTCAATCAAATCCTTCCTTTTCCAGAATGCATCATTTTCAAAGAAGGAGATCTGAAGCGGGGCCCTGGCTGACTCATTGAAGACTGCATAAAATATTTTGAAGCTATTCAGAAAAAAAAAAACACATTAAAAACAACTTTCATACTGGAGGTTAAGAGGCAGAAATCTTTATAGAGCAAAGTTCCTTTGTTTTGTATGCTATTTCCTGAGTGCAATGAACTTATTAAGCACTTTGATGTAGCAAAAATTGTGATGTGCATATGTACAAATGATCCAAACACAGCAAAAAGCAGCTAAAAAAATCAATAAAGCAGCTTTTTAACAAATGCATTCCAAACTGGATCAAAGAGATAGCCTGGCAGCTACATGCTACTGATCTAACACTCATTACATTTTCATTTCAAGGAAACATCTTTTGCAACAGAAAGGTGAAGTCTATCTGTAATGAGCTTCTTCTAAGGCAGGAGGAAAGCTTCTTTTCAAATAGGAACTAAATAAATATGGGGCCTGTGTGGGTCTCTGCAAACAAATCTGTGCAGAGGGGCTCACCTTTGAAAGAAAGGCCTCTACAAATTCAAAGAGGGAGCTTTTCATTGATTTTTCCATCTTCCTCACTGTCCTTCCCCAGAATAGACTTTCATATGTAAATATGTGGTCAAGAGAAAACACTTGCCTATGGATAGTGGTGTTTTTGTTTTGTTTTGTTCTTTAAGGTATAGTCACTGGGAACTGGATGCTGTAAAAGTTTACCCATATCTGATTTGATAATGATATTCACCATTGATTTTATAGCCCAAGGGAGGGGCCCCTTTCAGAATGTTTCCAGGCACACAAGATTTTTTTCAACGAGTTCACTCATAAGGTTGGTTTGTCTTTCAGTCTTCATATGGCGATAAGTCTTGAGGATGGTTTTTTTTTTGCCCTGTGTTCTGATCATATACACCCATTCCAGGTTATCTTACCCAGGGCTTCCTGCCTAACAGGGACATTCTTGCCTCTCACAAAATGCTGTATCAATCAGATTTTTGTGCCGATTCTCATTTTGCCCCTCAGCCTCTACACACCTCATTTTCCCATTTTACTAACATGCAAACTCATCATTGCCTGTATCACTGGGTTAAAATAAAATAAAACATAACTGACTCTCAATTAGCTTCTGGAAATATGAAAGAAGGAGGAAATAGATGAAAAAAGCTCAGAGACAGAAAGATCTTTTTTAAAACTTTTTTTTAAGAACTGCCTCATGCAAACATCTACCTAGAATAAAATGTCACCAGCACTGCTGTAAGATCGGATCGAAAAAAGAGTAAGACTTTCCATGTTTTGGCCAGGCCCTTAGAACAGAGGCAGGGATTACCAAAGTAGGAAAACAGAGCAGCCTCATCTCCAGGTGGGGTGAGAGGCACCTGGACAGCATGACCATGTGAATGATGCTTGGGAGCACGGTCTCCTGGAATGCAGAACATTCTCCCAAATAAAAGAAGGAAGCCTGGCAGGACATGAAAGCCAATACCCAGCACTTTTGAGTTCCTAAATAACCTACCAGAAGGGCTAAGAAAATTGTGTATAGAAGTCAGGCCAAAAAAGAAATATTAGATTAGGAAAGAAGAAACCTTTGTGTGCATACACATCCAAACGCACATCCACACAAACACACACTCATCACTCCAACCTTCCAGGCACCTGCAAATTAGGACATATCTCCAATACATTTTGAAAGAAATGAGGTGTAAGTAATTGAATGATATTCCAAATAGCATATTCATACCAGTTATTTTATAACATAAAGAAAATGCTTTGATTATATAAAGTGAGCTTTTATAATCTAAGAGTATATTTATTATGTTAGTTGCTGTGTTGACATAAATAGGTGTTTTACAAATATATTCTCACCATAAAAAAGGCAAATAGTGTACACATTTTGAAGTTAAATGTTTAGTTTAAATCATTATTATTTAGGTGTCCAAATGTGAAAATAATGAACATTTATGAACAATTTCTGAAACACGAATGAGTAACCTGAAAAAATGAGATATGTTGATGAAGTTCAATTGATACTCAACTCAAAACAAAATTAATATAAGAGTAAGAAACCACAGAGATATACATGGAGACTAACTGTCCACATTTTCCAAAAGAAAATGAAAGATCTTGGGGAATAAGAGAAAAACATTATACAAAGATGCATTATAATGTATAATACAGTAATACTTAAATTCTCCAGAAACCAGCTATCCAGGCACTTTCCTCTATGGAAGGGTCGCTCAACAAAGGCCCACCATCCTGTGTCTAGCAGTCTCCTTTTTCACTCCCTGAGATGAGATTCTACGTTTCTCATCTCTGGCTTCCCTCCTAACAGCTCTCTCAGTGCCTTCTCCAGCCTTTTCTGGAGTGCAAGCCCTCATCCTAAACTTGCTCAGTTAGAATCTCTCTCTACCCTGCACCCACCCCAATCACCCACTGAAGGCGGATCCTGCTGCAGGAGCTGGAAAGCCCCCACCCTGTGGCCTTCTCAAGGATGTCATTCCATCTGTTCTTTTATCTTTCTTGTATCTGCAAAACGACAGCTTATTCTCTATTGGATCATTGTACTCACTGGGCAAACATGCTCTACTGTATCTCATCTTTACAAAAAACACATAAACAAATAACAACAACAAAACAAAATTCCCTTTAGCTGGCATTCTCTTTTACTACTGCTCCATTTTCCTCTCAATTTTCCCCACACAATCTTCCTCACCTCTTCCTCCTCTCGGGAAATGGGAAACCCTATTCAGCTATGTCTAGCAGGCTCTTTTTGAAATTAAGTACATGTTTATTAATAGTTTAAATCTTTAGTATTTAGGTGTCCAAATTTGAAAAAATATGGACTTTTACACAATTTCTGATAGATGATTGAGTAACCAGAAAAAAATGAGAGATGTTTATGGAATTCAACAGATACAGAACCCAAAATAAAATTAATATAAGACCGATTCCTGATTTTTAGGAGGGAAGGCAGAGTTGAGAAATGCCAAATCGCATCACAGGGAGTGGACAGAGGAGTGTTGCTCAACCCAGGAATATTCTTGATTTTACCATCTTCTTGCCTCATCCCTGCCCTCAGCCCATGTCAACACACCCATCAGCAGGTCCTATGCCTGCTATCTGAAAATGTATCTCACATCTCTCCCCTTACCTCTACTTCCATTTGAGGTCACCATCATCCCTTATGTAGACACCTGAAATAACCCCCATCTGATCTCTCTGCACCCATACTTTCCCCTCTACAACGTACTCCCCATCTCTAGTAGCAAGTGTGATCTTCCTCACCCACCCACTGTGTCAAACCCTATGTTATACTCCTTCTTAGAACTCTTTGGTGACTTTCCATTGAACTTAGAATAAAATCAAAATGCTCTCCATTGCCTCCCAGCCTCTGGTGATCTGAATCATGTCTCTTGTCAGCCTCATCTTCTTCTTAGTTTCACTTGGCTCCAGCCATGCTGTCTTTTTGCATTCCTCTTTGACACCACTTATGTGGCTCGTTCTTTCCCATTCTATTGTACATAGAGAGACCTTCCTGCTTCCCTAATCTAAAATAGAATATAAGCTTCTTAAAGGCAGAGGGTTCATTGCTACCAAGTTTTCCATTGTATTTCCAAAGCATCAATCGTATAGCGGATGGTAAGTACATATTTGCTGCTAAAATGGCGAAGAATCAGGAGAACAGAAGAAATAAAACTTCTCAGTGGGGTCAAAACAAGTAGTACAAAGCGAATGCTATAAAACTTGAAAACTTGATTCATAAGAAAGCATCTTGAGTTTATGGATCTTTTCTTTACGTATCAAGAAAACAACAACTAAAATTAACTGGGGATCTGGTTTCCATATGCTCAGCCTACTAGGAAGGGAGAAAGAGCTCCAGTTGCCCCCCAAGTAACAGATTCTGACTGAGAGATACACCGACTGAGGACAGAAGCCATATCTTCTTCATGAGCTTTGTGTCCCTAACATCTGGTACACTGCCTCTCCATAATAGACAGCCACATGTTAGTTGAATGAATGGACAAATAACTCTAATAACCTATGGCAAATAGAAGTGAATGCAAAGAACTAGGAGAGGACTGAAAAATTGATAACAGATGTAAGTTGGGAGATCACAGTGATAGCTGAGTGGACCAAATCTTAAAAATTATGTAGCATTAGAACTTGTTGAATAGGCAAGAAAAGCTGTCAACTCTATGAAAACCACAAGGGCAAATCCAACTCCTTCCACCCCCACTATATGAGTAAATATGTTGTGGAAAGCCTTAACAATTCTGTGAGTCTTCTCTAAAATCACTTGGGATTTTAAAAGCTAGTCATTTTCTTTAAATATGCAATTTAAAGACTCAATTACAGCGAGTACATGTTTGGATTCTTCCTTTTCTATATGCAGTCAACCATACTTAAGTCACCTTGAAATACAACAAAAGCAAAACCCTTACTTCTAAGGACAATCCAGTAATAGCGATGACTTTACACATATCTATAAGATGTTGTAATTTAGCCAACACTTGCACTTACTTAAACTCCTTTATCATTCACAGCACATCTGTTAGTAGATATACTATCTCCATGATTCAGACGTGAAAGCTCCGATTTGGAGAAGCACAGGGATTTATGCATGATTGCATAGAGAAATCGAACCATTATTTGGATTCAGATTTACTAACTTTAAATCAGCTGTTTCCCACCACCTAAGCATGCCATAACTACTCTTTCCCATTCTTGGACAAAGTTTTTCTGCTGTGTTTTTGTCTTCTCTTCTACCCTGCTGGGAAGGGTAGAAGGAAACTTGAAGACCCCCAAAGTTGTGTGTCCGTGTATGCCAAGAATGATTCAGATGGTACATTTGACCACTTTGTATACCATCTTGTTGTGTATTTGGTGTGGCTCAGTAAATCACACAACCCCAGCACAATGAAACCACAAATAATTTGTGTCTTTTGTCTTTGTAGACAGAAAAGATCATCCACAAAATGAGCAAATATATTGGAAGCCCAACCCTCATTTTCTGATCCCTACTTCGATAGCTTAACTGAATTCAGCAGAGTAGCATTATTAGAGAAGAAATGAATCCTAACAGTTGCGATCATGAACCCTGGAGCCAACTTGCCTTTGTGAAAGCCTGGCTCCCCCACTTACCAGATGAGAGAACTTTGACAAATGATTGAACCTCTACAAGCCTCAACTGCACTTCTACAAATTACTGTACCTCTACAGGCCTCTTCTTCTATAAAATGGGGATAACAGTAGGGTTGTCATCAGAATAAACTAAGTTAAAACAGAGGTCAAACCAGCTCACTGTTTGTTTTTGTAAATAAATCTGTGTTGGAACACGGCCAAGATCATTTGTTTATGTATTGTCTGTGGCCACTTTTGCACTGCAGTGGCAGAATTATGTAGTAATAACCTAGATCTCATGGCCCACAAAACCTAAAATATCTAGTGTCTGTTCCTCTACAGAAAAAATTTGTTGACTCTTGAGTTAATAGATGAAAAACATTTAGAATGGTCCATGGTATAAAAACTTGCCATCTATCTATCTATCTATCTATCTATCTATCTATCTATCTATCTATCTATCTATCTTTTCTTGTGTTTTTTGAGACAGGGTCTTGATCTGTCACCCAGGCTAGAGTGCAGTGGTGCAATCTCAGCTCACTGCAACCTCCGCCTCCTGGGGTCAAGTTATCCTCTCAACTCAGCCTACTGAGTAGCTGCAACTAAAGGCATGCACCACCATGTAGCTAATTTTTGTAATTTTTTTGGAGAGATGGGGTTTTGACATGTTGCCCAGGTTGGTATCAAACTCCTGGCCTCAAGCAATCTGCCGGCCTCGGCCTCCCTGGCCACTGCACCCAGCCCTATGTGTCTATCTTTTTGTGTGTGTATGTGTGTGTAGTATGTGTGTGTGTGGTGTGTGTGTGTGTGTGTGATATTACTTACTCCATGGCAAGCACTTAGGATGTTTATTCTACTTCTTGTCCTGTAAAATAATTTAGTCTCTACTCTTATGCAGAGGCCCAGAGATTGAGAGTCATGGGTCAAACCATTTGGGATTGGACAAGATTATCCTTATACATTTCTGTGAACCCTTTAATTCTAGAAAATTCAAAACCAAATTCAAACAGAAGTAATCGAATTTACTTTGGAAGGGTTTTGAGTCTCATAAAAATGTGCAATTGTGCATTTGTATGTATAGCCTGTATATCCAGTTAAACGATACCCAAACTCCTCAGGGGAAGATTACACATCCATTAACCATTGAAGCCAGAACTGGCCGTGTCACTTGTTTTTGCCAATGAAACAAGAGGAGAAGTGAGGAAGGAGTTTTAAGAGCTAGTTTGAGACTTACTGTGTTCTCTTTTTCTCAGTGCTCCTGAGATCCAAAATTCCCCAGATGCAGCGTGCTCCCTCAGTGTGGAAGGTCCATGAGTAAGGACCATGAAAGTCCCAGCTGAGCCACCAGGGCAAATGGAGTAAGCAAGAAATTAATTAGCCTTTGTTGTTCGAAGGTGCTGAAGGTTGTTAGCCTACCACAACATAGCCTATTCTGATTGATACAGTGATTGTTCAATGTCTGCCCTTTGTCCAGAGTATAAAACTTCCATGAGAAAATGAGACAAATCATATTTAATATTAATAATCATATTCATATTTACTATTGGAGACCTGGCATCTACTATAGAACCTGACATATACATACAGATTAATAAAAGAAGTTATCTGGTAGCATGTGAATAGTTAATAGAAGAGGTAAATGACAATATAGACAACATAGAGATGTTACAATTACTATTAAGTGCTATAAACAAAGAGGGTGCCCTTTATGACCTAGATTCCCTGGGAGGCAAGGAGTAAATGCTAATGGATGTCTACCATGGAGCCCAACAGGAAGAGGTGTGGTGGCCAGGAAAGCAGAAGTGAAAAGGAAAGAGAAGGGCTGTATAAACAATTAATTAAGCAGGAAAGCACAAAGTATGTCTAATATTAGGGAACAGACACGTTTGACAGAAGCAGAGGCAGAGAGTTCATACAGAGGTGGGGTGAGAATAAAATCTACATGAAATGCATGCATTGTTGGATAAAACCCAAATTTGCAAACATTTTTGTTGCTTTAAATGGTGTATAGTCAACACTTAAAAATGGCTCAAATTGTGGATTTTATGTTATGTATATTTTACCACAACAAAAATCTCTGCCTCCAGGGTTCAAGAGATTCTCGTGCCTCAGCCTTCTGAGTAGCTGGGATTACAGGTGCACGTGACCATGCCCAGCTAGTTTTTGTATTTTTAGTAAAGACAGGGTTTCACCATGTTGGCCAGGCTGGTCTTGAACTCCTGATCTCAAGTGATTCTCCCTCCTCGGCCTCCCAATGTGCTGGGATTACAGGCGTGAGCCACTGCGCCCGGCCAAAGTAATATATTCTAAAAAAATAAATAAAAGTTCAGTGTTGATCCATCACCCACCTGGATTTAGGGCAGAGAGTTACTGTTCACTGAGCGTTCGGCCTTCACAGTATTTGTCAGTGGGGGATATAGAAAAAGTGCATCTAGACCCCGTCAGCTTTCCTGGAAGCCTGGACACAAACAAAAACGCTGGAGAGAGTCTCAGATGAACATGGTAGAGTGTCACCCAAAGGTGGACAGATCATTACAACGTAATTTGATTTTTGAGGGAGTTGGGGGAAGAAAGAATGGGCTCAGAGGCTATGAAACAAAGTCCCTGCTTGAAGAATTTAGGTCAAGGGGCCAAGGAAAGAAAGACTCTGGGGGTTGGAGCATCTGTCATCAATCTGGATAATAAAAGTATTATCATTTTATAAATTAGATAACATCCACTTTCTCCCTGTGCTTTTCAGCAGTTATGGCCATTAAGGACACCATGTTATGTAGCAGAAATTGTGTATGCCAGCAATGAACCTTCTGTGCTTACACATTTCGGCCAAGTCACTTCGTATTATCTTATACGTGGCCTCTCTGCATGGCTCAGTGGCTCCCCTCCTCTGCTCCACCAGCCTGCAGATCAGCTCTGCCACAGTGGAGCTCTATCTGCCCCATGTCATTTGTCTTCTTGTTCCTTATTTGACTCCTGCCAGCAAATCTCACCGCTTGATAATTGAGCCAGCTACTGAACTGCTCTAGCAGCTCAGATTCCTTTCCCTAGCTGTCACCATCAGGTCCAGTCTTTCACTCCCACATCTTGCCTCATTCAACCACTTTTGTTATTTCTTTAAAATAAAATGTGTCTGAATTCTGGGCATGGTTTTGGGTGGGATTCTGGGCTTGCATGGGTGATTCACCGTTTTCCTCCAGCTGACTCAGAGCACCCCTGCAACCCAATAAGACTTCCCAGTATTGGGTCTACTCTTTTGTCCTGTCCCTCAGGCCCCACAGTCATGGAATTGGTGAGAAGGAGTTAAGACACTGAAATCAGTCATGGAAACAATCACTCTGTTCACTCCAGCACATTTAGGTGGTGTTCCATGTTTACTGGAATGAATCTGGATGATAGAATCTCAGGACTGGGAGGGCCAAAGAAGTCATCCATTTTATCTCTGTCCCAAACTAGGAAGTTATACAGCAACACATCTGATCTCTGTGGGGAACCCGACTCCCCATGAGGCTTCCCAGTCATATCAGGAGACTTGGGCTTGTGGTGCAGAAGGAAAAATAAAGGGTGATGGCAACAGAGGCCATGGCTTTGACACTATCCTCGCCACCATGGGCAAGTTCTTCAGACTCTCTGCATCTTGGTGCTTTCCTAGTAAAATGTGGGTACAATTCTGACAAAGTCTGCCTCCCTGCGCTACTGCACAGGTTCTGTGAGAAGGTGCATTTGAACAGCACGCGTCCACGCAGTTAAAGAGGGCATCCTTTTACAGCTCTGAGTTTGCAAGGGTAGTGCCCTGGGCATGGGGCCTCCAAAGAGCTGTGCTGGCTTCCAAGGCTGCTGACCAGGTCTATGCTGACCCCAGTGCTCAGGGGTTCATGAGCCTGTCAGAAATAGGAGGGCAAAATAACAAATAAAACTACTCCCAAGACAAATCCAGCTATTGTAGCCAACTGATAGAATTTGCCTATACCTGGCTTTATGAATAGTTGTCATTCTGTAAATAAAAAAATGAAGAGGTAGAGAAAGTCGTTTACAAGAATAAAAGGAAATTGGGTGGGGGGAGGGTGAGAGGACTGTTGTTTTATATATACATATGCATACACAAATGTATTAAAAGACACACAACTATCACACATATATTGGGGAGTTGTTCTGCTCACATAATAAAGAGCTGTTTTACACACACACTCAGTAACGAGGTAAAACATATAAAGGACACAACAGTTCCTGGGACACAGTATGTGCTCCATAGTAAATGCTGGTTATTATCATTGTTTTCAGTAAATCCAACACTGAGCCCAAAATAAAATAACGCGTTTTGCTTATTGGAATAACAAGATCACACGACAGCACTGAAATTGCTTAGTTGGAAAATGCAAGAGGTCTCACTCACTCTTCATCCCTAGGCCGGTGGCTTTCATTCCACGTTGATTGACAAGCACCTGTGCGGTGCTTTCAGAAAGACCACTACACTTAACTGTGCTGCATCCACAGGAAGCCCAGCGCCACTGGAATGGAAAGACGGACGTGACCATGTGCGAATCCCTTCAAGAGGCTGTGGGTTCCGTTTGCACACTATGACACCACAAATACTCCACCACTTCAAGCACCAACACTCAATCATTTCCTTAAGGTTTTCATTGGCATCACTTTTCCTCTTTATTTGTCCTAAGGGAATTTATTCTCAGAGATTTTGTAAAAGAGCATGGAAGGAACTTAATTATCCATTTCCTGGTAATTTTCTACATCCGTTGTTCCATATTGATTTGCTATTTAAAACCCCTTTTAGGTTGTTTACTGATGTCCTCCCAGCCTGTGGTTCTTGCCTATTTAATACATCATCACCAGAGAACACAAATGCTGGGTGACAGTTACTTTCATCAATTCCAACCAATGTGATACTTGGGTTTTGGAAGCAGAGAGTGGCAGTCTGAAACGACTTTGTCTATTGCATCTGGCACATGGTCACGTGAAGGAATGCACACAACGTATAATCAAATGGTGGTGGTCCTGAGAGGAAGGCGGTGACTTCACAAGATCTCACAGCAAGACCCAGTTTCACATCTCTCTGCAAGTGCAGGGTCCCACAGCTCAGATAAAACAAGATGGCTATACTCTTCGTTCCCAATATGTCCTAGAAATTGCTGTTCTCAGTAAATAGCATCTTAATAAATCAAATAAACTATCAGTAAAACAAAATATGTACAAAATTAAAAAGAAATATCTGGGACATCCCACATTAAAGAATGTGTTAACTTCAATGTATTCATTTGAAGCCTGTGTATCCACAGCCACGTACAGTACGTGCACATGGCGATTTTTCTATTTTGGCAATAACTGAGTGAGAAGAAAGGAGGGGTTAGCTAGACACTGAGAATAAGATGGCTGCTCAGATGGGCCTCCGTCAGGACTGCAGGCTAAGAACCGTTTGATGGGGATGCATGGAGCCAAAACACAAATGCCTGGAGTGAATTTTGGGAGCGTGTTCAGTGGTGTAAGATGCTTGGATGTGTGTAACTTGGAATGAACCATACACAGAAAACACAAGGTTGTCTTTTCCCAAAGGGAGGCAGTCTCCTATTAGACTGGGAAGCCTCCCAGGGAATGATGCGGCCCACAGAGATCCCATGTTGTTGCTCTATAAGGTGGTCTTCTCCCAAAGGGAGGACACAAAGGATTTACTATTTCTTATTCTCGACCCAGGAACATAGCCTAACAAATAGAAAGAAAAAGAAAGCCTAGCAGCTATTTATTCCTTAGTGGGATGTGCTCCTTTATATCCCAATATAAAGGAATCTCAAAGACACAAAATATAAGTCTCTTTATTGAAAGATGACTTGATGAATGGTTAATGGAGGAGTAAAAGCACAAGGGTTACATTTAAGAACTTTCAAAACACAGAAAGTTTGAAAACAATAAGAGGAAAGATGTTTGAGGAATGAGATTCAGACCAGCTCTGTGGCTTTTGTTCCTCTTGTTCTGTCCACAATTTTTGGTGGCAGTGGTTGGCAGTAGGCATAGAGCTGGCATCAGCCTCTGTCTGCACACAGAGGGACTTTGTGACGGAACCGTGTTTCCCCACTCAGCTCTTCACTACCAAGGCTTCTACCAGCATGCAGTGGTACTACACTTCCACTTGGGCACTTACGGTTCTGTTTGCCTACAACACTCTTCCTCCAAAGATTTATCCTTTTCCCTCATCTCTTCACATTTCTATGGGGACCCACAGCTCAGATGCGACAGGATGGCCATACTTTTCATTCCCAATATGCCCTAGAAATTCCTGTTCTCTGTAATAGTATCTTAATACATCAAATAAGCTATCAGTAAAACAAAATATGTACAAATCTAAAAAGAAATATTTGGGACATCCCAGGTTAAAGAAATGTGTGAACTTCAATGTATTCATTTGAAGCCTGTGTATCTACAAGGTTGTCTTCAGCACAGGCACGTGGTGATTTTTCTGTTTTGGTAATAACTGAGCGAGAAGAAAGGGTGTCTTTGCACCCACATCCACCTCTCAGAAACCTTCACCAACCATCCTGTTTAAAGCATTAAACGGCCTCAACCTCCTATCACCCTTCCTTGAGTTATTTTTCTCTACAACACTTTTCATCAAACATAGCATGTTACATGTTTATTTTAGTAGTTGTCTGCCTGCTCCCACTGGAATATAAGTTTCACAAAGACAGGAATTTTGTCTCTTTAAAATTTTCTGTAGTCTTCCAGCCCCTGGAATAGCACCAGGTACAGATGAGTTCTTAGTACTTCTGTGTTAAATGAAAGAATGACGGCATCTGGGAACAGCCTGTAGAGAGGTCACCATTCAAGGAAGAAGGGACACAGAGAGGGGACAGACAAGGCAGAAGAAAGAAGGGAAATCCCATTGACAGGAGAGAAAGGGGAAAATGAAGAAGAGAAAGCGAAGAGACACAGAAGACAGCCTGGAGGGAGGGATGTCAGCATGAGGGAAAAGGACATGGCAGCAGTACCAAATGCTGGTGTGCGGGCCAGACACTGGAGACCGCTGGATTTCAAAACTCAGTGCCTGCTAGGGAACTTCAAGAAACACGTGTCAGTAAATGATGCAGCTGCAAATTGCTACCGAGGTAAAGAAAGATTTAGAAAGTAGAGTTAATGAAAATAATCTAGTTAAGAAAGAAAGAGAGAGGGAGGCAGGCAGTCTGGCCAGCCAGCCTTGGCAGCACAGGCCTGGAGAGCAGGCTTGTTACTTTAGCAGTGTATGCCGGTGTGTGCGTGGGCAGGTGTGTGTGCATGTGTGTGTGTCTGATTCGTGACTGTGGATTGAGAATGTGTGGACAGTTATTTCAAGTACACAAGATCTGCACCATGTTTTCTTTTATAAGCAAATGGGAGAAATTAACACTGAATTAAAATGTAGTGTGTATTTTAGTTTCTCTCTGTATTTCAATTCCAGGAAATAAATTATCACAATTTTCACAACTTCAATTCATTTAGGGCCTTTTTAGATAAAAATTTTGTAATCGCCCAGAACTGCACTTCCAAGTCAAAAGAATTAATCTAAATATGTGTTGCTGACTCAAATAGAGAAGAGTAGGAACAAAGTAAACTCCTAAAAATTTTTCTTAAGGCATTTAAAAAACGAAAACAAATGAAAAGCCCTATAGGACCCAAAGACGCAGGCAAAATGAATTCTCTGAAGAGAAAAATGCATTTTGTTCTAATATTCTCTTAATAGATTTTTTTAAAAACGTGATAAGAAGATTGAAAGAAACCTGGGTAACTCGAGATAGATTATGCAAATGCTCATTTCATTTTCCTACTTCTGAGTGAGGCCTGGGCACAGTTCTAAAGCTGCAAGCCCCCGGCACTCGCTATCTCTGCTGCCCAGCTGGCGCGCACAACCAGAGGATTATGCATAAGATGCACGTGGTTCGCGGAGCCGAGACATTTATGCGGAGCCCAAAGGAATCTGGGATACTGTGGTTCTCGGGGGCTTAGAATGATGATTTTTAAAATACATTTCCACGATTTTCACCAGCTTATCTCAACCAAGAGGTTAAATATTAGAGAGAGAGGGAGAGAGAGAGAAAGAAAGAGAGGGAAGGAAGGGGGTGGTTCACTGCTTCTGCAGCCAGGAATGGAAATAACTTTGATTCTTAGGTTATATTCAATATCACCAAGTCCTTTCCTCATCTCCTCTCTTTCTGAAAATGTGAGATTCGTATCAGTGAATATTCCATACCAAATTTTACTATAACCATTCCTTTTTCCAGGGTAGTCCCTCTAACATAGAAAAATATGCCTTGGCATCACTCAGGCTCAGAGGAAGGAAATGAACATACTATGCTATATTTTCATTGTCTCCACTTCCATATCTATAAATTAAATGACATAACTTGCTAGGGAAAAAAAATGCCACGCTAGTCTGAGGATTTTGGCCAGGGGTCTCATGGCTTTTTTTTTTTTTTTTTTCACAACATCTCATTCAACAACCACTCCATAGCTTGAGGATATGCTCCCTCAAAATAAACGCACCTGTCATCAGTGTTCCAGGATCAGAGACAGGCAGCTAATCAAAGGTTCATCAGGAATGGCTGAGAAGCCAGGGATCCAAGCGGAATCAAGCCCAGCTTTGTCATCTCAGCACTATCTCTGTCTGTGGTGAGTTACAGTTCCCTGTATAGACCAAAGACAGGACCCCAAAGAGAAGTAACCCAGAAAATCTACCTTTGCTAGAATGTGAAAATATGAAAAACATAAAGGTTGGATATTTTTCAAAAATAGAAGGAGGCCCTTCTCATTCATATATATATATATATATATATATAAATTTTTTTCTTTTATGTTTTGGAGACAGAGTCTCACTCTGTCAGCCAGGCTGGAGTGCAATGGCATGATGTTGGCTCACTGCAACCTTTGTCTCCCAGGTTCAAGCAATTCTCCTGTCTCAGCCTCTCAAGTAGCTGGGACTACAGGTGCGCACCACCACGCCTGGATAATTTTTGTATTTTTACAAAAAACCCCGTAGAGATGGGGTTTCACCATATTAGTCAGGCAGGTCTCGAACTCCTGACCTCAGGTGATCCACCCACCTCGACCTCCCAAAGTGCTGGGATTACAGGCATGAGCCACCACGCCCGGCCCCCATTTTATATTGATAGAATTCTCATTTTAGATCCTATTAAAATGATATCAGCATTTTAGGCAAAAGTAGCTATAGTTCTATGAGAACATCATAGAACTTAGTCTTTCTTGGGTGAATCTCAGAGATAAAATAACATACTGGAAGAAGAAATAAACCACAGCTCTACTTGTCTTAATCTTTGATTTGTAATAAACAGAAACAATCAAGGGAGATTCTTTTTTCTATATTTGCCCTGCTGTGTACGTCAGGTGTTGACTACCCATGTGTAATCCTAAACTTTCAAATGGAATTTCCCTAGTAATGAGATGTTAACATAACTGCTAACAGACCCCTGCATATCAGTGAACCACGCATAATTTTAACAAATGCAATGCAAAGGGTGGTGGTCTGCATGGATTATTTCTATCAAAAATGAATTTATGCATTCACCATTAGAAGCAGATGCAAGACTATAGCTTAAAAGCAAATTAGAATTCAAGCTGGAGTTGCAAACATTCCGGTTTAACATTTGGATAGCAAAGGAACTCAGAGTTTATAAAATTTAAATATAAGATAGACAGTCACAATTCTGTGCAAGCAGTCAGGGTTAATTCAGATCGTTTCCTCAGCTCTTGCATTCCCTGATTTCAAGCACGGCGAGGCTGGGGCTGTAATTATGGAATGGGTAGTACTCACTGTTCACCAGTTGTGTGTAAGCTTTAAACTAATAACTCAGCAATTACGAGAAAAATGAGCGGTAATTACACCCATTTTACTCGCGGCTAGACAGATGGGACATTTTCTCCTCGTTATTGGCAAACTGTCACCACATTTATTTCATTTTTACTGTTTACTATTTGTTGTGCTTTGATTAAGAGTAATTATAGGCTAGGAAAATATGAAAAACATGAATGTTGGGTATTTTTAAAAATAGAAGGAGGCCCTTCTCCCTGTTTTATATTGATAGAATTCTCATTTTAGATCCTATTAAAATGATATCAACATTCTCAAGATATTTCCAGGCAGGCTTCAGTTCTGTGACAGCTTTTCAGCAGGGGATTCCCATGTTTGCTCATTATTTGGGTCGTCATAGACCCATAAATATCCTGCTTTTTTTTTTTTTTAACAGCAGCCTCTGTGTCCCTCACACTCGTCCATTTTGGTCCATTTTGTGTCTGATGATAAAGCACAGGAGAAATCCACCCGTCGCTGGGATCCACAGGGGAGTAATGCCAAAACACGGCACTGCTACTGTCTTCGCAGCTTTTAGGACGAGGAGCCTATTTCTCTCCCATCACTGTAAAATAATTTTATGTATGTTGTCCAGTAGAACAATGATGTTGAGAGTTCTTTCTACAATTTGCCTCAGAAGCTTTTTAGTATGTGACATCAGTTTTAAGATCATGTGATACTTAATTTTAGTCACTGACAAAGTATGAGCAGTATTGATAACACCAGTGGGAAAAATAGATTTGAATTTATTTTGTGCACTCATGTTTGTAGAAAGTACTATTAATATTTAATTGATGTGGGCTAGAAATTTGAACGATTTTGAAAGAAATGTGAATAACAAATCAGTACATATAGAATGATCATACAATGAGCACAAGTTTTAGTTAATATTTAAAATGGTATCTATTTTAGAGTGAGCCCCATGTGTAAAATAATGTACAATTTGTATGGTTCTTCGTGATGCTTTGTGTATGTGTATGTGTGTGCATGTGTGTGTGTGTGTGTGTGTCATGATTAGCTAGGCTGTGGTTCCAAATTCTAAACCCTTAAAGTTACAGCCCCAGGAGAAATAAAAGCCATCACAATTCACAACTGGCCTGCATTGAAGCATGATTTTGCAAACAAAAATGCTTTTTCCCTTCATAAAAGTCATACTTGAAAACATCTGAGAAGTTATTTTTGGCATCAGTTTTTCTTAATGGGAGGAGAAAAAAATCCATGCCTTGTTCTACACGGGCTCCATATTGATTCATGGAAGTGCCATGTGTTAAGCACCGACTTGCTAATAGTGCTGCCTGTGTGGTGATCTGCTGAGCTAGTGCCATGCACAGAATTGATTAGTTCCCTTAATGAGCTTTAGATTGTGCTTCCACCAGAATAAGGACGCAAAGCAGGGGAAAGTGTGCATCTGGAGAAAACCCACCTCAAAGCAGCTGCAGAGAGGAAAATCAAGAGAAGTGGCAGAGAGGAAAATCAAGAGAAGTGGCAGAAAACTATGGGAAGGTGGGACTTGAGGGGAGACCTGGAGACAAGGCCACCTTTTCTTTTTCAGAAGATGCTGCAGCTTGCTCCATCCCTGACTTTCTCCCCAGTGGAGGGAGAACAGGGCAGGGTGATGTGCAAACCTCAGTCCCCAGCAATGACCATGTGCAGCATGGAAAACTGGGGTCCCCTCTTGTCTCTGCCCTTACCACGTGGGTAACCCTAACACCCCTCCCTGATCCGCAGCTTCCTGTAAACGAGGGGAAGAGACGGAGGATGCAGCCATCTGTGTCTTCATTTGTGTGCAACTGCATTATGAAATTTTAACTAAAAATGTTCCAGAGAAAGCAAACAGTGTAAAGCTATTAAGAAAGGCAGTTTAGCTAATGGATAACGGATGACTGATGTGTGTATAAGTGAGAGATGAGGATGGAGATTCTGGGATGCTGGTGGAGGCTCTGGGAGTGCAGGTAAACAGGCCCAAGAGATGTGGAGAGCAGAGGTTGTCACAGACACATTTCATCTGCATAGGGCTCAATCTGCCGTTAGTAATTTGGATAAGTATCCAAAGTTTACAGAGAAAGGAAGAAGGCAGAAAAGGAACTACAGAATCAAACAGCTCCCCTTTCCTCTCTGCCACACTCACACCCCACACACACACAAAAACACCACACGCACACACACACCAGGGGAGAATGAGATGTCAGATAAGCCTCAGAACTTCTACGGTGTTTTACACAGTACATGAAAGCAATTTAGGAAAGCATTCCTACTTTCGGAAAGAAATATAAACAGACAATATTATCTAGTCTATTGTGTTCATGTTGAAAGAGAACAACTGCGTAAGAGCCCTACTGTTTGTGTAAAAAGAAACTGTCTTCATGTAAAATAACCAAACCTAGTAATACAGAGGAGAACGATGCTGCATGGAATTTTACATATGTAACTCAGCGTTTATTTTGCCTCTTGCCTTTAGTAAATATGCAAGGGTTTTTCTAATGAGATAAACAGCGTGCACGGCAGTGTGGATAAGATGCACAGAGCAAGCTGCTCTAGAATGTTGGTGGCCCCATGGGTGTGGTCTGGGTGGTGGATGTTTAAATTTACCTCACGGCAGCAGCTACATGGGTGTTATACAAGGAAACGGGGAGAGAGAAAACAGACATGAGCTGGTTTCCACTAATTGTAGGAAAAGGTGTCTTGATTAAGTATTCAGGATGCTTTCTCTTTCTCTAGAAGCTCAAAAGAAGCCTTTTGTTTCTTGTAGCAATGCCCATTTGCCAGATCACATTTAAGTCAAGCAGACGGTTATTTGAGTGAAAACAAACCAATTTGCTTTTGCTGGTTCCAGTTCTTTCTTTTGGTCACAGGCTTTCAAAAGAAGCTTTCTTTTCTCCTTCTCTTAAATATGTAACACAAGAGATTCAACATGATTGAAAATATCTAGAAGAGAAGTTCTAAAATATCCTAATCTTAAGGCTTGGATTTTCAGATAAGAATTTATTTGACTCCTATTTGGTGGATTTATTTACTCTGACATGGAGAGCCTTACTACACACTGATAAAAGCCAAGTTAATATGTATTTCAAAGTTTACACTCATCATGCCTGTAATCCCAGCACTACTGGGAGGCCGAGGCGGGTGGATCACGAGGTCAGGAGCTCGAGACCACCCTGGCCAACATGGTGAAACCCCGTCTCTACTAAAAATACAAAAATTAGATGGGCATGGTGGCCAGTGCCTGTAATCCCAGCTACTCGGTAGACCGAGGCAGGAGAATTGTTTGAACCCGGGAGGCAGAGGTTCCAGTGAGCTGAGATTGCGCCACTGTACTCTGCCTGGGTGACAGAGTGAGACTCTGTCTCAAAAAAAAAAAAAGATTATATTCATGTATTCCTGTTGTGGATTGGATGGGAAAATCAAGGCTCAGAGAGGGTAAATATTTGTCCAGGGTGATACATCTTGTACTGGCACAGCTGGGCCCTGGCTGTTGGACTCCACAGCCCTGAAGGAACACAGAGAGGAAGACTTCAATATTGGTGTTCCTCATGATGCAGGCTTCCTTGGTGAAGAGGGGCAGGTGCTAGTCTAAAGAATGAAGAAACACTGGAGGCGGAGAGCACAGCAGGGTGACATGGCTGGAACAGAGGCACGATACGTATGTATCCAGCACAACCAAGAGGGAGCAGCTGATCTAGGTCATAGTTAAAAGCACCCATTAGGAGCACTGAGAAATTACACTGGAAAGAGCCATGGTTTAGAACTAGAATCACCTGGAGAGCTTCCAAAAAGAGAAATCTTTCTGCCCCCAGTCACAGGAGTTTTTGGTTCCAGAGGTGAGGAATGAAGTCCAGGGATCTGCCTCTTCACAAGCTCTCCTGTAATTCTATTTTCATTTTTTTTTTAATGATTTTATTTTTGAGACAAGGTCTTGCTCTTTCATCCAGGCTTGAGTGCAGTGGTGTGATTTCAACTCACTGCAACCTTCACCTCCCAGGCTCAAGCCATCCTCCCACGCTAGCCACCCAAGTAGCTGGGACCACAGGTGCTTGCCACCATGCCCAGCTAATTTTTATTTTATTTTTTTTAGTAGAGTTGGGGTTCTGCCACGTTGCCCATGCTGGTCTTGAACTCCTAAGTTCAAGCAATTGGCTCACCTTGGCCTCTCAAAGATTACAGCCTCCTATGATTCTCATGTGTGATGAGAATGAGAATCACCAGGGCAGAGGGCCTCCCAGGAGACCCAGTGATGGGATCTGTATTTGCTTTGATAAGAGCATAGAGCCTGGACTCGGGGCTCTGGGATACATAGGCTGGGGCTGCTGTGTGTTTCAGGCTCCTGGCACCTGCTGCAGTCTCTGGAGTGAAATAAAACTGTTTTCTATTAGAGGGATGAGTGGCGGGGTGGGTAGATGAAGAAACACTAGAGATTAATATGATAAAATTCCAGAGTGCAGCTCAGATATGTAGGAATAAGATCTGCCTGATGGCTACTGCCTGTAAATACCCAATGTTTTTCCTACTGTCTTGAACTGAGTAAGACAGACTGATATCTCATCTCTAAGTCACACTTGGGTGGCCTTCAGTAAGGGGCCTGACTTCTCCTTGTTTTATTTTCTCTGGCTTGGAGAAACAACATATTTTACAAGTGAGCAACCTGTTTGAGAACAGAAATTTTGCAAACCTCAGAGGGTCATGGTGAAATTATTGTAGAAAACTTTGGTTTAAATTCAGTTTCGCGAGCTGCTCAGGAGGACTTCAGAGCCTTAACTGTGCACTGAGAAGCTCTCAGGGGAGAAACTACCTCCACAGGTCACCCACCAATTTCAGAGTGGACTGCAAAGCTCTGGCTTGAGATGGCAGAGGTTCAACTAATTTGGGATGCCAGCCAAGAGTGGACTCTTCTGCTTTGCTGTTGGCTGAATGGTGTCTCACCAACAAAATTCATATATTGAAGCCCTCAGTCCCAGTAGAATCAGATTTGTAGACAGAGTCTTCAAGTTAGAATGAGGCTGTTAAAGTGAGCCCTAATCCAATGACTGGTGTCCTTATAAGAAGGTTGGCCACACAGAGAGATACCAGGGATGTGTGCACAGAGGAAACACCATGTGAGCACACAATGAGTATGCAGCTACCTGCAAGCCAAGGAGAGGCCAAACTTGCCAACACTTAGTCTTGGACTTCCAGCCTCCAGAATGTGTGAAAATACATTTATGTTGTTTTTGTTACCCAGTCTGTGTATTTTGTTACGGCAGCCTGAACAGACTAATCCATGCTTCATTCCATCCACATTTGTTCAATTGAAACCAGTAGGCTCACCATGCATAAAAACCATGGCGGATCTTGTTAAACTCCCAACTTCCCAAGCCCCAGCCCAGACATTCTAATTCAGTTGGTCCAAGACTGGGATTCAGAAAGTGGGTGACTTCAGAACTCCGTCTAGAGAAACAGATTTCACAGCTTGGCAGAGTGAGCAAAGCCAGCACACAGCAGGTGCTTAATAAATGCTTTCTGAATGGATGGGTTAATGGATGAACACGCTCTTTCAAATAAAAGAGTACAAAGCCAAACTCAGATAACTTTATGACATTTCTCACTTCAGCAAGCAGTGTTTGGTGAGTCAAGTGGTTTATCTGCAGTTGGGACCCTCATCAGAGTGAGTGAAAATAGAAAATGGATAGCTAACCAATGGTGAGGCAGGAGAATAGGGTTTAGGGTAACCGAGGGTTAAGGCATAAGCAAGAAAACAGCAGGTTCGGCCAGTTCTAGGAAAGATTAGCACCCAGGCCATACCCTCACTCCTGTGATGGCAAGACAGTAGTTTCCACCTCAGCCTCTGGTCCACTGTGGGCCAAGTCTTCACTTCAGCCTCTGATTGGTGGTGGGCCAATCTTTCATAGGGTGTGACTAACTGGAGGCCTTCAAAGGGCACCTAGGGGTGTTACCAAATTCTTTTAGCTTAATAGAAACCCTAAAGAACATTGCATTTGGGGCTCTTGAGCTGCTTGCTTGAGCCTGCTCCCACTCTGTAGAGTGTACTTTCACTTCAGTAAAGCTGGACTTTTGTTACTTCTTTCATTGCTTCATTCCTTGTTGCATTTTTTGTGGATTTTGTTTAGTTCTTTGCTCAATGCACCAAGAACCTGGACAACTCACAGTCAAAACGTTCCATCCCTAAAATCTGAGGAGATATACAGTCATTCTTCTTTTTAAAACAGTTTCAAAATACAACTGCCAAATTTAAAAAATTGTTTTCAAGTTAATAAAGCCAAGCACTCATACACTTCTACCAAATTTTCCAAGTAAAGATTCAAGAAGAAAACACTTCATTTTATTCCAGCTTCAGGTTTTGGCCACAGAAGCATACACATACCGGGGGCTGCCGATCTAGGACACTTACCTAGCACAGCCTAGAAAGAGCACGATGGGCTCTTTTGAGAATAATTAATGTACTCTCTCCTTGCATCCTGTCTCCCTAATATTTCCTTTCCCTTCCTTCTGTGGTGGTTGTTTGATGTCCTGAAAGCCACAGCAATTAAAGAAAATGTTCTTGAGCATAGAAATAACAATCAGCCCTGTTTCTTACAGTTTTGATGATTGAGTATGCTACACAGGCATCCGAAACCACAGAGATGCAATAACTGAATGTAAAGTCTCCGATAAAGAGCAGTGTAAATCAGGAACCAAGAGTAAAAATGTTTTATTAGAGGTGATGATACATAAAGATGAAATTCAGCTGGACTGTAGAAGGCTGTTAATTGAATTAAGGTAAAATAGTGAAAATTGGAACTGATCCATATTTGTGGAATCATGTGATGCTTTAATTCAGTTTTTTTTTTAGTAGGCATCCACTATTTAGTAAAGACTTATAACTATCAGTAGTATGAGAAGAATAGGTAGGAAGATTCCTAAATCTCATAGCAATCAGGCAGGCATACACGGTGCCCTTCTTCATGTTTTATGTTAGAAATGCACAATCCAATTCTCTATCTGAGGTAAATACTCCTGCAATTCACAAAACACTGTGATGTGTTTTGATGATATTAGGTCATGGGTCTAAAAAATCAAGTGGTTATTATACAATTATTTTACCATATTCACTTCGAAATTCATTTCAGTTTAGAAAAATGGAAAAATTGAGCAAAAAGTATTTCGTTGTGTCCAGGGAATATTCCAAAACAATAAATTATTTAAACTGTCTTGGGACATTAAAAATATTTCCTCTATAAAATATAATGGGTGCAGAGTGAAAAACAACACAAGTATTAGAACCTTAGAGCCTTCAGCCTATAAAATTAACTGCATTAAATGAAAAGATACCGTTCTTGGAGGCGGCGGAGGGGATAAAGCACCACCATGAAGTTTGAGCCGATGAAGGGAGCAGGCTGTGAAACAAGGATTGAAAAGAAAGACACAGGGTGGAACATAAGGCCTAGAACTTAATCCTGAAAATCACTGAAAGAAGTGGCTCCTGGCTGCAATCCTAGCACTTTGGGAGGCCAAGGCAGGTGGATCATGAGATCAAGAGATCGAGACCATCCTGGCCAACATGGTGAAACCCTGTCTTTACTAAAAATACAAAAATTAGCTGGGTGTGGTGGCGTGCACCTGTAGTCTCAGCTACTTGGGAGGCTGAGGCAGGAGGCTCGACCCCAGGAGGTGGAGGTTGCAGTGAGCTCAGAGCTCACCATTGCACTCCAGCCTGGGCAACAGAGTGAGACTCTGTCCAAAAAAAAAAAAAGTGGCTGTTCACCTGATACCATGAGCATTGATTTCTTGTTAGCAAAGAGAACTCACGTGGCATTGACCGATCTGGAGTCCATCGTGTTGCCCACCAAACTTCCTACAAACTTAGTTTCTGTTCTCTAGACATATCCTAGCTTTTCTTCCTTGGATGAAATATTTAGAGATGACAGAAATAATGACTTCCAACATGAAGCATGTAAAAGCGAAGAGTGGCTGGCAGAAAGGATTGCAGGAGAAAATGGAACACAAAATTAACATAATAAGTAGAAAGCTAGTGTGCAGTTGAATTTCAGTGAGGCTGACTGGCCTTGCTCAGCTGCCAGGGAACACTCTCGACTCTTCTCTCCAATCTCTTCCAGGCCCTCCAGGGGCCCTGGACCATCTCTTGGGTCCCATCACAGCTGAGAGCCTCCATGCCCTGCATGCATCAATGCATCCACTTGCACACACAGCTCCGGACCAGTCTCCAAGGGTTTCTGCCAATATTCTCTTCTAAAGTTTCGCTTTGCTCTCTGCCATCACTCTATACTTTCTTGCCAAGAATTTATAACATCATAAAGACACAAAGTTGTTCAAATTTTGCTCTGGGATTTTGAAAGAGGAAAAATTCAAGCCACAAATATGCATGGGGCTATGCAAATTTATCATTGTGAGAACAAGTTTTTCAGTCCTATTATCATCACTTTATTGGTGGCTGAATTGGAGTTGTTGTTAAAGTTCAGAAGACTGGCATTCACCACGCGCTGTTATTAGGATGTCTACACTAATCATAGCTTACAAAGGCCAATCGATTTGCTCCGAAATTATAACAGCAACAATCTTTGCCTTAGTTCCTGTGTGGGTGAGCACTGTTTGTATATTTATATCCTTATTTCTGGAACAACAAAAACTCTTCTGTAATATATTTTTCCATCAGATATAGCTGAGAAAATAATTATAAATAGCCCATTAAATGTTATGAAACAATAAAAAATCTGATTAAACATCAATCCCAGACTAAGAATATAATGTAAGATTTGATGAATTATGGCTAATTTTATGCCAGTTTTTATGGTTATTAAATAAGTTTAATGGACCACTCAGAAATTCCATTACATAAATCATAGTCCAAAGTCAGGTTCTCTTGTCTAAAATAGCAAAATTCTAGTGATAGGACAAAAATTTAATAGTGCTAGCATAGTTATAAGACAAAATCTTTGGTGTAGTTAGGATAAAAACTATATATTATTTGAGAAATTATGTCCATTCAAAATATCCCTTCTGGAACTACATACCTTCAAACCTCATCAGATAACAGTAGCTAATAGCTATTTTTCATTTCATAATGCAGAAACCCTAGGACCTTTCAACATTAATACAAATGTGGCTGCTTTATATAATGCCTCACATCTGCATGAAAAATAAGACACCCAACAGCATCCAGCTGACTCTAAATGTCCAGATGCTGGGAATGATTCACCCATGTGTCTTCCACATTGAATGTGCCAAACAGTGACGCTGAGTGGGCAATGATGTGCTGCGTAAGGGGAGGGAGAGATACTGACATTTGTTTGGGAAATAAAATGAATTAACTTGGTGCATGCAACAGCACATGCACCGAGTGACAAGAAAACAAATAAATAGAGAAAGAAAGCAGTTGTAGTTCACATACTTGCAACATTTTGAAAAAGTAAAGTAAAAGACTCAGTAACTGAAAAGATTCAATAACTGCTGTGCTGCACGTATATCTGGGGTGATACTAAAATAATTCAACAACCTGCACAAATACATAAATTAGTAATGAAAAACTTTCCTCTAATTTCATACATATCCCATACACACACACACACACACACACACACACACACACTGCTCAGCAAGTTTCTGAAGCTATAGCATTAATTGTTTACCCACCTGTCCTGACACTTCTGATTTTAGGAATTGCTAGGGTGATCTCTCGTTTGGGCAGATGTCCCAAGCTGACATCCCTGGCTGAGCTGTTGATAGTGGCAGGAGACAGACAAATCCCTAGGCAGACAGTGGTGGGTCCCCAGTGAAACCCAACCTTCAAGCCGAAGACAGTTTAAAGCCCAGCTATAAGTCCTGGGTACATCCACAGACTGGATTGAGAACCTGTCTTTCCATTTTGGTGCACTTTTCTCTGATTGATCTCCACCCTTCATCTATTTTACATATACCTACCCTTTCCTAATTAATTTTCTACACTGTCGTGCCTTTGAGTGGTGTCTTCATTTTAACCTTTTTTGCACACTCATAAACCAGTCAGCACACACTCTCCATTTTGAGTCCATAAAAAGCTCCAGACCTAGCCACACTGGGAGATAAACAACCCGACTGAGGGGTTGGGGGACCACCTGCTGTATCCCCTCTCCACTGATAGCTGTTCCATCACTCAGTACAATTCTTCTCTGCCCACCCTCACCCTTGGAATTGTCAGTGTATCCTCATTCTTCTTGGACACGGTACAGGAGCTCGGGAACTGCCAAACATGGGTACAAGCTATACGACAGCAAGCTCAGCGGGTGGGGGTGCCTCCAATGGCAGGCCCGGGGCTGAGCAAGGCCCAGGCAGGGGGATATCGCCAGCCATGGAGGTCTCTGGTTGGCAAAGTGGCTGAGAAAAATTCTGCATCACTGTGATTTAGCCTCACACACTTTATTGACCTCCCATTAAGCTAATAGTCATCAGGCCAGCGCACTACATCTGGTTACAAAAGAAGGTGTCTGGGCTGGGCATCACCCAGAAGCCAGCACTTTTCAGCGAGCTTGAACTTAAAAGACCATCGTCTTGGTCCCAACCCCAATTCCTCAAGGTTAGCCTCAGCCCCCACCCTGTTGGGTTGTCCCTGCCACCTCTGGCCCACTCCAGAGCAGCAGGAGGCATTGCACACATCCCACCTGGAACCTCCACCTCTGCCCACCTCCAAGACAGCCCCACTCCCAAGACCAGACCACCACCACAGCCTCCACGGGCCAACGTTGTTAGATAATGCGTGGTCTCAAATAGACTATTTCTGATTACCAACTACTATAGAAGAATTTAAAATATATATATTTTAGCAACAGATTATGCCGCATTGTTTTATGCTGGCTGGATACCTATTCTGGATATGCCTCTTTATGTGCTCTGACAAAGAAATCCCAATGCAATGCCCTGGCAATGAGAACAGTGACACACAACAATAATATGTAGGGGTGGAAAAAAACATGCCGAGGTAGTTCACATTAGGGGAGGTCTCAGAAGCGCTTTGAGAGGTGAGTGTGCCACAGTGAGGTCACAAAATAGAGATATTGTGCAGGAAAGGCTCAGTTGAGCCCAGCTATGCCAGCAAGCCCAGGGCATTGCAGGCCAGGTAGTTGTCTCTCTGGGTCTCTCTGGATTGGATGGCACCAGCTCCTCTTTTCACTATATTTTGTCTCACCTATTCTGTCAGCAGTGCCTTCTGCAAGGAAACTTGGAGAGAGAGAGACAGAGTAGAGTTTGCTCCAGGTACAGACCTGGAGATTGCAGAAGGCTGGTGGCCTTGAGTCTCACTTCCAGGGTGCTCCACACTCTCTGAGATGAGCAGCACAGAGGAGGTCATAAGGCTATGACCGACAACAAAGCTTATTGCAGGGGTGAAGGAGCAGGGGAGAAGTGAGCAATCACATGCAATTTTACCAGGTGCTATAAAATCACTGACGGGGACTTTGTTTTTTTGTTTGTTTGTTTGACTTTTTTTTTTTCTTTTTTTAATTGAACTGCTTCCCAAGGTCAAATGCCCAAAACAAAAACCTCTTCATCTGGAGAAGGCTTTATTTCATCCAAGCATCTCTAAGCATTTATTCCCTGTCACATTTTGCATGATGTAGAGGCAACATTTCCACTATCATTAACTAAGTGGTTAGACAAGATAGTTACCAATTTCACAAGGGTGGAGGTATTTAGGCAATTTTCATCAATGACATTGTGATGGGTTAATTTTATGTGTCAACTTGACTGGGTTAAGAGATGCCCAGATAACTGGTTAAACATTATTTCTGGGTGTGTCTGTGAAAGTGTTTTCAGAAGAGATTAACATTTGAATCAGTGAACTGAGTAAAGAAGATTGTCTTCAGCCACGTGGGCTGGCGTCGTCCAGTTCTTTCAGAGCCCTGATAGAACAGAAAGGCAGAAGAAGGAGGAGTTTTTCCACTCTCTTTTCTTGAGCTGGGACATCTGTCTTCATTAATAAAGAAGTGGGGAGGCCAGGCGCGGTGGCTCACGCCTGTAATCCCAGCACTTTGGGAGGCCAAGGCGGGCGGATCATGAGGTCAGGAGTTCAAGACCAGCCTGGCCAATATGATGAAACCCCATCTCTACTAAAACACAAAAAATTAGACAGGCGTGGTGGTGTGTGCCTTTTGTCCCAGCTACTCAGGAGGCTGAGGCAGAAGAATTGGTTGAACCTGGGAGGCGGAGGTTGCAGAGAGCTGAGATCGCACCACTGCACTCAAGCCTGGGCGACAGAGCAAGACTCCATCACAAACAAATAAAGAAGTGGGGAAAGGTGGAGCCTGGAGAGTGGGTCAGGCAGGAGCTTGGTTTAGGAGTTTTCCCAGTTCTAGGGGAGGGTTCCTAAAGGTTGTCCAGCTGTCCAGTTCAAAATCTGGAGTATAACCCATGATCCGAGGAAAAGTTGAGGTCTGGCCTGAAACATTATGGCTAGGATTCTGGGGCAGCTTTGTGGGTTCACAGCTGAAGATTTGCAGCTCAGGTCATTGCCTCATGAGCTCCAAGCACACAGACCAACTCCAGGCCCTGTCTCCTGGGGCGGAGAAGCATCTAACACATGGACGGCCTTGGCTAGATTTGGATTTTGAATCACAATGTTTAAGACCTCAAGGCTTGAGGGTCTTCAGGCAAATTACTGAGCACAATTATGAAGGCAGCCACTAATAGCAGCAGCAGTTCATTCAATATTTATATTTCTTATGAGCCATCTACATGGTTCAAAAGTTAGCACATTCTTCCTTAGGCTCCTGCAGGCTTTGACATACCTTTATGAACTGCTCCAAGGATTGGGAAGTCTTCATTCTCATTTGCAAACTGTATATATTCTGAATACCTGCTCATATCCCATCTCGATTATCTCATCAATAATTTCCATCCCTCTGATTTACACCTGTAAAAGCAACTCACTTGCTTTTCCCAACCTAAAGAGTGCTGTGGAGTCCCTGGAGTAGAGCTGCTGCAATTTCATCACTCTCTGACCTGTTGGAAACTCACTTTCACCGCAGCTTAACAAGGCTGCAGAGTCTTGTATCTTACATGCATATTATAGCCAACACTGTTGACTAATTGCTCAAGAAATATCTTGGTTTTGTTCTGATGGATATATACTCAGTTTTAGGGAATACATTATGTTTGCTTTAAGTCAAATACACCAAAATCAGTTTCTTCTGCCAGGAATTAGTCTAAGTGGGACCCAACTTCAATGAGATAAAGACATTTTTAAAAATCTGTTGGTGACTTCTGGGAAAGGATTTCCTCCTTAATAAGGGACAGGCACAAAAGAGGTCAGCCCCCCACCTTTTTCTCTGCTGGCCCCACCTGCTGACCTCAGCACTGTTCTCTAGGGCCATACTTCCCCATTTAGTTGGTGGCATTCTTTTCTCAGGGGAAAAGGTAAAAGATTATAAAGGAGTGAGAAAGTCAAGTTACTTTTAGCTGGTGAGAACACATGGACACATGGAGGGGAACAACACACACTGGGGCCTGTTGAAGGGTGGGGGTGGAGGGAGGGAGAAGATCAGGAAGAATAGCTGATGGATGTGGGGCTTAATACCTGGGTCATGGAATGATCTGTGCAGCAAACCACCGTGGTACATGTTTACCTATGTAACAAACCTGCACATCCTGCACACGTGCCCCTGAAGTTAAAATTAAAGTTGGAAATTTGAAAACAACAACAACAACAACAACAAAAAAACAACTTTTAGCTGTAAGAATCCTGCTTTGAGCTTCAAAAGCCTAATCTCTGTGTCATGTCATTTAGTTGATGACATGAACAATAGATGCCAAAAGCTATGTGATCAGCCAGAACCAATTTTTTCCACCCAGACTGAGTAACGAGCCCATGGCTAACAGCAGAGAAGCCCTGAGTCAAGGACCTATCCACAGGAGGCACATCCAATGGGAGGAGACACAGTGGAAAGCACACATGGCTTTGGGCTAGCTGAGAGCCCAGGGAATCGAGGCCTGTGTGCAGTAAAGGGTTAATCCCACAGGCTTAGGGGGTCCAAATCCCACACATTCTAAAGAAAGAACTTGCCCTTGACTGACTCCTAGGAGGTAACCTCTAAGCTGTTGCAACTTCCAGCCTGATAAAAGTGTCATTACAGACTGAGGCTTGGGGCGAGGCAAGATTGTTTATGCCACCAACTGGATTAGGACAAGTGTCTGTTTTTATTCTTCTGGGACCCTGGGCCACGCTGTGTCAGTTCAATCTCTGGAGGAGGGGTTGGAGACTCAAGTGTTAAGGTAAGTCATCTGAGCACTCTATGTGACTAACCCCTAATGAAAACCCTGGACACCAAGGCTTGTATGAGCTCCCTGGTTGACAATACTCTGTATGTGTTATCACAGCTTCTTACTGGGAGAGTTAAGCCCTGTCCCTATAGGTCTCCGGGAAAGACAACTGGAAGCCTGTGCCTGGTCTTTCCCGGACTCCTTCCTATGCACTTTTTCCTTTGCTGATTTTAATCTGTATCCTTTCACTGTTTCATAAACTATAACCTTAACAACAATAGCTTTTCAGAGTTCTGTGAGTCTCTCCAGCAAATCATCAACCCAAGGGGTGGTCTCAGGAAACCCCAACACAGTCCAACATTTCCACATGGGTTCCTGTTAACGACATGGTCTTGGAGCAGTAGAAAAAAGATGGCTGCTTTGATGTGCCCAGGTGGATGGTCCTACAACAGCCTAAGAGAGTTCCTCCACCTCTGGAGAGGGTGGTCCACAGCCAGGCATTTTCAGGGTGTCTCACAAGGCCATAGATGTTGTTGAAAGAGCCTTCTGTGGAGAGGCTTTATATTAATAGTTAAGGACACAAGAGGCCAGAGGCAATCTGACTCAATGATGGAAACTTGGTAGATGCAGATGCAGGCCGTGAATTGGTATCAGTGATGGAAAGAAGGCCACACCCTCTCTACTTGGTCTGCTGAGATCCTTTAGCTCCAGGTTAGACTCCTAAACACAGAGGAAAGCACCCAGACAGAGTGGAGAAGACCCCGCGTTGACTGTGATCATCATGAATTAAATGAAATTAAGATTCTACCACCTGGCATCATGCAGTATATGTTACAAATTAAGTTGAACTATACAAAAATAAAACTTCAATTCCAACCATGCCGTCTTTGTGGATTAAAACTCATACCTGGCCAGGCGCAGTGGCTCACGCCTGTAATCCCAGCACTTTGGGAGGCCAAGGCAGGCAGATCATGAGGTCAGGAGTTCAAGACCAGCCTGGGCAACATGGTGAAACCCCATCTCTACTAAAACTATAAAAATTAGCCAGGCATTGTGGCGGGCACCTGTAATCCCAGCTACTCGGGAGGCTGAGGGAGGAGAATTGCTTGAACCCGGGAGGCGGAAGTTGCAGTAAGCCGAGACCACACCATTGCACTCCAGCCTGGGTGACAGATTGAGATTCCATCTCAAAAAAAAAAAAAAAAAAAAGAAAAAAAGAAAAACCTCACACCCATTACATACATGAAAAACTGTTAGCTTTTTAACCCAATCACCAATACAATATTACTGTTTGGTAAAAATATTTTTGTTTTCCTTTACAAATCATATTGGCTATCAGGGAAATGGACCCAAATATGCAGATGAAAGTTGTTTATCAAGAGCATAGAAATGGACTTCTAGGTTGAGTCCTAGAAGCATGCTCTCTGCTTTCTGGTGCTGGTGCAAAATCAATAGCAGCACTTTCTCAGCACCTCTTTGATCTCAGCACATGGCACATGTGAAGCAAGAGGCTGTTCGATTTTGATTGTTCACTGCACTAAATTTTTACAGCTGCAGTAACAAATCACTGCAAACCTGGTGGCACAAAATAACACAAATTTGTTACCTCACGCTTTAGAGATCAAAATCCTAAACGGATCTCACTGGACTGAAATCAAGGTGCTGGCAGGACTGTGCTCCTTCTGAAGGCTTGAGGAGAAAGTGTCTTTTGTGTTTTCCAGCTCTTAGAGGCCATCCCTGTTTCTTGGTTCGTGGCTGCTTCCTCCATCCTGAAAGTCAGCAGTGCCTGGCGGAGTTTTCCTCACATCTCATCATGCTGAACTTGACTCTCCTGACTCTGACTTTCACTTATAATGACCCTTGAACAACACCGGGCCCATCCAGGTGATTCATGGTAATCACATCTCCAGATTCTTAATCACATCTGCAAAATCCTTTTTGCCATGTAAGGTGAAATATTCACCTTCCAGAAATTAGGACACGCACATCTTTAGGGGCCATTACTCTGCCTGCCACACTTACTAAGTACCAGATTTTCCACCAGGGGTTAAGGATACCCCCTCAGCTGTGGAGATACTCTCAGTCTAGACAGGGAGATATGTCTGGAAATGCGTATTTGTACTAGGTAATCACTAGCTAGCTTAGGGAGATTCTGAAGCAGCCAGAGAAGGTGAGAGAAAATGGAGCCTGCTTTCTTGCAGTGCACAGTCCACAGCGTGCCACACTCATGCACCCATCTTGACAGCAACTAGACATATTAGGATTCTGACTCTCTTCTCTACCCTGCTTAAGGAACCTAAAATATCATGCTTGTCTTAGTCCACATGTGCTGCTATAACAAAACACAAGAGACCAGGTCATTTAGAAATAACATAAAATTATTTCTCTCAGTTCTAAAGGCTGGGAAGTCCAACATCAAGGCACAGACAGATTTGGTGTCTAGGGAAGGCTTCCTCTCTGCTTCTAAAATGTCACCCTATAGCTGCACCTTTACATGGGAGAAGGGCAAAAGGTACTATTGTGCTCCCTTCAATCTGTCTCTCTTTTTTTTTTTTTTTTTTTTTTTGAGACAGGGTCTCACTCTGTCACCCAGGCTGGAGCACAGTGGCACAATCATGGCTCATTACAGCCTCGACCTCCTGGGATCAAGCCATCCTACCACCTCAGCCTCCCAAGCGGCTAGGACTACAGGTGTGCACCACCATGTCTGGCTAATTTTTTTCTTTTTTAAAATTTTTGTAGAGACAGGATTTCGCCATGTTGCCAATACTGGTCATGAACTCCTGGGTGCAAGTGATCCTCCTGCTTTGACTTTCCAAAGTGCTAGGATTACAGGCATGAGCCACTATTCAACCTCTTTTTTAAGACCACTAATCCACCTGGCATGGTAGGTCATGCCTATAATCCTAGCACTTTGGGAGGCCAAGGTGAGGGGATCGCTTGAGTCCAGGAGCTCCAGGCCAGCGTGGCAGCATAGCAAGATCCCATCTCTACGAAAAATACAAAAATTAGCCAGGTGTAGTGGTGCACACCTGCAGTCACAGCTACCTGGGAGGCTGAGGCTGGAGGATTGCTTGAGCCCAGGAGGTGGAGGTTGCAGTGAGCCATGATTGCACCACTGCATTCCAGCTTGGGTGACAGAGTGAGACACTGTCTCAAAACAAAACAAAAATAAAGCACTAATCTCATCCATGGAAGCAGAATGCTCATGATGTAATCATTTCCTTAGTGGCTCCACTGCTCAGTCCTATCACATTGGGTTTTAGGTTCCACCATATGAATTTTGGGGGGACACATACATTCAAACCAGAGCAACTCTTATTTCATTTTGTTCTTTCTACCCCCTTTTGAAGGCTACATTCAACCTTTCTTAGAGTTTCCATTTTATTTTCACACGCAAATGCTGATGATCTTTAGTTTCCTCACCAGCCCCTTCAAAATCCTAATGTGAAAATGTTCGTCGCTTTTTGCAAACCACACAGCCAAGCCCTGTTGTGCATGAGTGAAAGCTGTTGTTGCTTGCTTCATTAATAGCCACACTGTCAAACAAGCTGTGTGTGTTATTTCTTCACTCCATCCTCAAGTTGACAAGAAAAAAGCTTAAATGCACTAGAAGATGCTTCAATAGAAAAAAAAAAAAAAAGTCCTGTCTGCACAAGTCTGGTATGTTCTTCTCTCTTAAAAGAGCAAGATGGATCATTTTTGTGCCTTCTCCATCATGCTTCTGTGTCACCGTTGCAGAAGCTTCCACCTTAAGACAGTGAATTGCAATAATAAAATGTTTCTTCCTCGCTGTCTTTGATGGTGGCAATGTAAAGGCTGGAGTTTAATTACATACAACATATGGACAAAAATGGTCATGCCTACTCATTTCAGGCCAATGGCGAGGAAAGCAAGAAATAGAAATCAAGAGAATCAGCTCAGTTTAAGTAAGGGAGTGATGCTGGAGTGTATCTTATTTTATCTCATTTTAAACTAAAGGAGATCAAAGTTGAGAATGTTTTCTTTTCTTCACTGGACAAAAAAATATGAAATGCTAACTGTGCATGAAGCATCATTCCACCTTAACCCTTTAATGCAAGTATGGGACTTGAACCATAGTATGTCTATCAAAAATATTTTTTAAAAATCAAAATCTGTGCTCAATAAAGATTTTTAAACTTGTTAAAGTATTTCAGATTCTCCATTATAGAGTTTTGCATGTTTGAAAGGATGAGCCACTGAGCCTAAGAGTGAGTTGATGGGTGTGATATTTACACTCTCTCCTAGGTGGATATCCTTCTGGACCCTAATGGGGTAGGTAAGGTTGCCTTACATGACCTCGTGTGTGTTGAAGCCTAGAGAGGCATGAACAGTGTATATTCATGGGCAGGCATACTCTGCCTAATCTTCTATCCCCAGAGGTTACTTTTGAGCTGACACAAGGAATATATCAATAATTAGCCCTTAAGATGCAATTCTCTGTTGGTCTAATTACCCAGGCCATTTTCACAGGCAATAAAAGCAAATAAACCAGGCTACGACTCCTTTTAAAATGTAAAAGGAGTAAAAAGCAACATTAGTGGGCTAGTTCAAGTGCCTTTCAAACTGCAAGAAAAAGAAAAAGTGAAATGGACCAACTCCAGGGCTTTATTTTCAGCTGAGAACAGGATACCAGAGGGCTGCACAGACACAGGCGCAGCTACACCCTTTGGTGACTTACTCTAAAGCAATGTCACCACTATTTTCTGGAAATAAAATTGACAGGCAGAAAGATATCTTCTACAACGCGGCAATCTGATCAGGGAGTACCCCGCAGGAGTACCCACGCTGAAATGATTTCTAAAGTACTGGTGGTACAAAGTGATACATTTCTATTTGTTTTGTGTATATACAAGAGAATTTCTGGAAGGATGGATACCGATGAATAACTATCAGTACCTGAGGGTGGGGGAGGCATACCAGGGAATGGAGAGTAAGGGACTGGAGTGAGACTAGAATTTTTTCTGTATGCTTTTTGAGTTTTGAATTATAAATGATAACCTGTTTACAAAAGTAAATAAAATAAGAATGAGCCAACCAGCAATCTCCAATTCAGAAATGCTACTTTGTGGAAAGAAACTGGCCAGGTAAAGTTTCCCTTGGATATCTTTTAAGTGATATTGAGGTATTAATAGAGCTGAGAATTAACATTTGTATTGCAGAGACATAGGAGTCCAGGAAAGGTCCCACAGAGAACCAGGGTTCCAAGGGATCTCCTGTCATAAGCTGTCACAAAGAGATTTTAAGATGAAGCAGCGCCATTTTAGTTAGAGGCTGGCTCATTCTGAGATTCTGCAGAGACGAAGAAACCAAACACAGCCAAAGAAAACATATCAAAGGCAATTGCACAAATGTCACTTCCTGCCTGCTTTACAAAATTATCATTTAATTTCTGAACCTCAATGGATCTGTGAAGACGCTGACCTTCTAGCTTTTTGTCAAGCCCTCTGGACAAATGTGCCTCTCAGGCTGCTTCTGCCATGGCTTAAAAATTAGCTAATATGTGGTTTGCACTTCATAAGAGTAAACACCATGTTGAAACTGAGCCAAACTGACACTCTAATAGGTCACAGTGAGCTGAGAAGAAATTTCATTGCAAATCCTCACCATGGGGCGTCCTGGGAATTCTACAAGAATCTTCATATTCATGAAGCTTAATTATAGCAAAATTGCCAATCTGTAAAATATGGCTGCATTTGCATACGACTTTCAAGTCTGAAACATGAACAAGACGACTACGGTCCCCTTGGGATGCCCACAGTATGTGTAGAGAAACACAAGTGAAACAAAATTGATGGGGGGGAGTGGGGGTAGGAAGAAAAATAAAAACACATCAAGAGGCACTTTATTTACCTAGAAAAATGAAAATGCCAATCACAGAAAGGCTCTTATTATGTACTTGTAATCAACCATAATATTCAAATTGCTGAATAAAGAATCAAATAAAATCATAAATTTAAGACATTAGTCTTAAAAATATTACTCATTTTAGTTCCTGAGATGAATGGAAAGTTGCAAAGGCTGTGCGCACACCTTGTCTGTTCTGATAATCGGGCAAATGAGGCTTCGTCTTCAAGCCCCTGCAGTAATCAACTTGAGCTCTTAAGTGCTTCTTTGGAAGAGGGGAGGCATCTTGGGATACCAGGATTGCAGGCCTCAGCAACATACAGACGGACAATCATCAGTAACGCTGCCCCCACAGATGTCACCAATGTGCCTCCAAGGGAAAAAAAAATAGTCGTGTTTCTAACTATTTGATAAAAATGGAGGCAATTACACTCTGGGAAGGCTATGATTTCTTAGCAAAATAAAACCTTGGCCCCATGCATTCTTCCCTTCCTCCTATAGAAGGATTGTCTGGTGTACTCCTGTTCACAGCAAATGCAGAATCCCACACTTCAGAACATCCTCTGTTCACAGCTGTTTGGTGATCAGATGAGTATCTATCTATCTATCTATCTATCTATCTATCTATCTATCTATCTATCATCTCTCTCATCTCTCTATCACTCTAGTTATCTATCATCTCTATCGTATCTATTCTGTTTTCTGTTTATCTATTATCTATCTACTATCCATCTATCTACTATCTATCTATTATCTATCTATCTATCATCTGTGTTCTATCAGTTATCTGTCCATCTATGTATATGCCTATCTATTTATCTATGTATCTATCTTTCATCTATCTGCCTATCATCTAATTTTCTTCTGCATATCAATTATCTATCTATCTATGTGTATGCCTATCTATCGTCTATCTGCCTATCTATCTATTATCTATGTATGTATCTATCGATCGATCCATCCATCTACCCCATTAGGCTGTACCTGATGGGGGCAGCATCATGTTCCTCACATGGTCAAGCATGGCTGTGTGCCAGGGGCCTTCAAGTAACATTTAAAGCTAAAGCCAATGATAGAAACCATAATTAATAATATTTTCAGACAGGTTGCCAAATAATATACATGTAAGCGAAGACCAGATGCATTTCAAAAATGTTAAAGAAATTGAATGTGAATAAATTAATTGCTTAAAAGAGAACAGCAAATGGTGCATGCTGTGTGATATGGTAACAACAGCAATACTAGCAGTGGTCATCTATCAAGTGCTAGTTATAATGCTGAGGACTGTGTTAGATGTTTTGACATCCATCACCTTACTGCATCTTCCCAAAACCACAGGAGGTAGATATGATTATCTCAGGAAACTGAAACTCCTGAAGTTACATAGAAAAATGGCCACACAGTTAATGAGCAGCAGAAAGATAATTTGGCCACAGATATGCTTAACTTGAAAATCTGAGTCCTTAAAGATCGTATACTGTGCCCTCTCTTCAAATCCTAAAGAAATGACCAGAGAAAGAAAGGAAGGAAGGAAAGCAGGAAAGAAGAAATCAAAGGAGGAGGGAGAGAGGTAGGGAGGGATAGGAGTCAACATTGAAAAACAAGGGATAATTCTATCAACTGGCCAGAAGTTATAGAAATTTATATTGTAACAACAACAATAACACCCATCTACAATCCCTTATCTGCAATCCCACGATCCAAAAATACCTCAAAAATGAAAAAGTATTTTCATGATTCACCTGCTGCCAAAACATGGCCCAAATGGACGTGAGGTTCTATCTGAGCCTTGTTCATTCCACACAGAATAAAAATTCCACAGTTCTGCTGAAGAAATCGTGAAGCATTACTGCCCCACATTCCACCGTGAGGGTGTAGAAAACATGCAGAGTATGGTAACACTTACTTTTAGATAGCTATCTAAAATGCGAGAAATTCTGAAACACATACAGCCCCTGAGGCTTGCCTAAGCTGAGAGCATGTCTGCTGACCTAAGAATCCCTCTGCCATTATATGTCCTTGACAGTCAAGACAATAAGACAACAACCTGTGGTCAAAATCAACCGACAATAACAGAAACTTAGTGAAAAAAGAAACATACATCTCAATAACTGCTGAAGAAAAGCAGCCTCCTCGATTGCAAGGAGAACTCATGGCAATGTTATCCTATTAAGATCCGACATCACCTTCTCTCCCTTCCAGGCTAATTTCTTAACTCAGTTTAGTTTGAGCCCAAGCAAGGGCCTGTTTTGGACTCTGATTACATTTGAACACCCCAGGCTCACTCACCCTTGGCCTGGAGGCTTCTGGAAACAGAGCATTTTGTTACATAGTTTCCATAGAAAAGTAGGGAGAGTTTGATTGAAATGATTTATAGGAAATCTAAGAAAAATCTTAGCATGCACGATATCATTTATATGCATTTAAAAAATACACTGTGTTAGTTTCTATGGTTTACAGATTCACAAATACGTTGCAGAGGTTTCAAGATGTGTATAGAAAATGTGAGTGGGACCTCAATTCTATCTAACACTCGTATTCATAAAAAAAGGAATGAATGAAATGTGGCAAAGCATAAACATCTGACTCTATGTTGGGCTTAAGTACCTGGTTTTTGTTTTCTTTCGTGCTTTTTGTTTTTGTGACTCTCTGTCCTTTTCTGTGTATTTAAAATACAATTATTCGACAACAAAAATAACCCTCACAAAATATCTGCTCTGTACCAGGCACAAGAATGAGAGTGAGGATAAGAGAGAAAACATCCCTATTTGAAAGGTTTTATAATTAAAAATAAAAATGTATGTTAATTTATTGTGTCTTCTTGGGATTAGAAAACAAACAGAATTTATTAGCATTGTGTTGATTTGCTTCTTTTAGTGGAGTTTAGATTGATAAAATCATTAACACGAACAGATTGCCCTAACAAAATGGACATATTTCCAAATTCTAGAAATACTTCAGGCAGGGAGAGCAGGAGGGAGGCCATTAAGCTCTCTTTTGTAAGCAGGATGTCTGCTTTGGGGCATGCCCAAAGGGAAAAAAAGCAATATGAAAATAGAGACGTGTTTAATTTCAGCTTCTAAAACTGCACCTGTTTCTTTGAGCAAAAGTTCCCTGTTTGGCAAATAAGTGGAAATAATATAGTAAATTAACGTTTGAGGGAAGAAAACCCTAAAATTGATATTTTTATGATTTAAAATATGCCTAGCAAGATATAATTTTTTTCAAAGTACTTATTGAACACATAGGGTTAGAGCATAAAGTAACCTGCCCAGCCTTGTGGCAGCCCGTGGGCATCAGCACTGAGTGGTGTGTAATTACAGAGGTTACCTGAAGCCTGAGGAATAAGCACATTACGTTCTTAAAAACAAACAAACAAACAAACAAAAACACAACACTGTGAAAAGACAGAAGCACTAGAATTTATAAGCATTGATGATTATGTAAGAAACATCTAAAGTTCACTGTTAATATTGAAAGGTCTAATCCTGGATATCTTTTACCTTCAGTTCTGTACATTTTTTTCCTTTTTTTAATACTCTATCAAAATTATTATCTTGACAGACATGTCAGCCTTAATATGTGCTCTTGCTTAAACAGCATGAGTTCCGTGCTTTATATTGAGAATGGCATATTTAAATTCAAGTGCAGACATACAGGAGTGTCCTATTTTGGCCACAAGTGATGCAAAGTCCAAATCTTAACACTCTTCTCCCAACAAGCATGCATTGAAGAGCAGATATCAGATGTCGTCTTCTCAAAGTTTTGCTTTATGCCAAAGTTACCATTCGGATTAGCTTAGCTCTCTTTGAAGGCAATTAATGAGAATGGAAGTGTTAGGAGCTGGATGTTTGTGCCCCCTAAATTAATATGCTGGAACCCTGTTCCCCAACATGATGCTATGGGAGGTGGTGCCCTCAGAGAGCCACAAGACCACTCACTTCCTTCCCTGCTCCCTGCCAGGCAAGGAAAGAAGGAGAAGTCGGCTTCTGCCACCAGGAAGAGGGCCCTCACCAGCACCCTGTGGGCATCTTGATCTCAGACTTGCAGCCTCCAGAGCCATGAGAAATGAACTGTTGTAGTTTCAGCGACGCGGTCCATCGAACTTTATTACAGCAGCCTGAACAGGGTAAGGTAGGAAGTAAATGGGAAACAAAACAAAAAGGGGAGAGTGCCTGAGGTGTCATCAGAAGCCCAGCTTGAGGGGCTCTGAGGTATGCAGGGGCTTTTCATAGTTGTCAATGATGTGTGTGTGTGTGTGTGTGTGTGCGTGCATGTGAGTGTGTGTGTGCGTGCATGTGAGTGTGTATGCCAGTATGTGTAGTGTGTATGCGTGTGGTGTGTATGTGTGAGTGTATGTCATGTGGTGTGTGCATGTATGCATGTAAGTGTATGTATGTCAGTGTGTGTGGTGTGTGTATGACATATGTGCACGTGAGTGTATGTCTGTGCATGGTGTGGGGGGAATATGAGCATGTGAGTGTATGTCAAAGTGTGTGTGTGTGGGGTTGTATATGTGTGTGTGTGTGTGTGGTGTGTGTGGACATGTATGTGTGTAAGAGAGTATGTGTGTGTCCTGTTAGCAGGAGTGTCCAGGGCCAGGTCACTGAACACCTCCATATGCACAGGCCAGTCGCACACAACGTGGAATTGCCTGTGTTGCCGGCACTCTCCTCCCACCGCTTCAACACTGGACCATGTACATCTATAGACTTTGTCTCTGGGCATCCAATTCTCCCTCTTAGAATAAGAGCACTTGGGTTTTCCTTCGAGGAGCCATCCCTCATGGGCATGAGACCAAAGTCATCACCTCTATGCCCCTAGACATGGTGAGTCGTTCACAGATAGGCATGTGACATGACCCTTCTCAGGGATTTTGGAGAAAGAAGACTCTTTCCCCCTGGGGTACTGAGCTACTGTCACTGGGGTTGTGTGCAACATGCCGTGCTAGGTATGCCAAGGAGCCAATCTAAACCAGAGTACTCCAAGAGCAGTAAGACTGACAGCAAGAGTGAGAGGTGCTCCTGTCAGAGTTTCTGGACACCTTGATGCTTCCGGGCCTGAAGGCAGTTACTCCTGGAGTTTTCAGTTCTGTGAGCCAATAAGACTTTTTTTTTATTTCTGCTTGTCACTTGCAATCAAGAGTTCTGAATAATGCAAATTATTGCACAAATTCAAAACTCAGCTTATAGATGCAAAATAAATAAAATTCAATATTTTAGAATTATGAGTTTATAACAGGCTTATAAATATGTTTTCAGATATCAGTCTCAAAGTCTAGTCAAGCTACAACATATGCACAAATAATGTATTTCTATTCACAAAGCCAGTCTTTTCTTCCTAAGTGTCTCCCCTCTCCTGCAAATGTCCCCTTATCCATAGTCCGGGATAAAGGAAATGGATTATTCTAACGGCTGAGAAATACCTTCCCACTGGCATCGCATATATATAGAACCAGTGGTAAAGTCTGTAGGGAGATCTGTATTGGCATGGAAGGAGTAAGTGGGGACTCCCCACTGGGACTTCCATCGTATTTTCTCATCATATTTGTAAAGACCTGACTCTTCATTTGTTGTTATCAAGGCCTGTGTGAGTTTGCTACCTTGCAATATCAGAAATTGAGGAGGAAGTTCCCTGCCCTGCTTCCCCCCGGGATGAAGTTGCAGATCACTTGGAGAGAACAGACAGGAGAGGAAAGAGGAGGCCCCTGCTCCTGATGGCACAGCACCCCAGGGAAAGTGACCAAAACCAGCAGAAGCAACAAGGAAAGTCAGCTGTGCCGAGAATTGCATTGCAAATTCATTCCACGCATTTGACCTGTGAGAGGAAGTGTTTCATGCTTTCATGTTAGGGAAATTTGGCCAGACTGGGAACCACTGTCCATTGCTCCACAGACGTGGAGTGCCCACTACTTACTTGTCAGACAGTGTCCTGAAAATAAGGGACAACAGCGGATGTGACGAAGAACCTATCTTGAGGACTTTTGTTCAGAGGAGATGCAACAAATGGTACACAGGTGATATGGCTTGGATGTTTGTCCCCTCCAAATCTCATGTGGAAATGTGATTCCCAGTGTTGGAGGTGGGGTCTGGTGGGAGGTGACCAGGTCCTGGAGGTGGACCTCCCATCCCCTTGGTGATAAGTGAGTTCTCACTCAGTTCGTTCACAGGAGATCTGGTTGTTTAAGAGTCTGGAACCTCCTCTTCTCTCTCTCTTGTTCCTGCTTTCCCCGTGTGGTGTGCGTGCTCCTGTTTCACCTTCCGCCATGACTGCAAGCTTCCTGAGACCCTCACCAGAAGCTGAGCAGATGTTGGTGCCAGGCTTTTACAGCATGCAGAACTGTGAGCCAATTAAACCTCTTTTCTTTATAAATAGCAAGCAAAGGAATAAAGGAACGGCAGAATTTCAAAGAAAACACAGAGACAGGCTGGGCATGGGGAGGTGGCAAATTCAGAATGAGTAGTCAAAAGCAGCCTTCTGGGTGCATCCTTCCTGAACTACAACTTGAATGACAAGAAGAGACCAGCCAGGCCCTGTCAATACCTGTGGACAGAATCCTCTGCTGGGAGACAGTATGTGAAAAGTCTCCAATCAGGAGCAAACTGGACTCTGAGCAGGCTGTTGTGGAACAGGGCTGTCCCCTTGGCCTTCTGAGAGTGCCCACTGCACCTGTTCCCCTTGCCTGGAATGTCCTCTCCGCATTTTCATATTTTTTTAACCAATCTAAAGAACAACTTGTCACTTTCCAGGGGATAAATTCCCTGAACTCTGACAGGCCAGGTCCCCTGAAATTCCCTGTACAGCCCCCACTCCTGTTGTTCATTTCCAGCAGGTCTCACAATTGTAAGCAGGTCATTATTTACATGATTACTTGAGGTCTTCCCCAAGACCATAGGCCCATGAGCACAGACACAGCTGGCACTATTGCTCACCGTTCCACCCTGAGCACCCCATCTGTGCCGGGTCTGGTCCATGGCAATGCCCAATCCATCCTCTTTGAATGAATCAGTGAATGAATGCTCACAGACAGATACACCCCCATCTTATCCAGAAGACAGAAATTGTCCGCTGCCATGACCTCGGGTGCGAAGATTGCAGAACCATGGTTAGGCACGCTGCCACAGCATTCCCTGAGTATCTCATGCCACCTGTTCTTTGGGCCCTAAGGTGACTTAGAGTGTGGAATCAGCTCAGGCTTTTCCCCAACTTCAGTTTGGTAAATGTCTCTCCTGGCTGACACCTGCTAGACGGCCAGCTCCTCAGGTGCCTGTGGAGTTGGCTGCATCCCTACTCTCAGTGGGGACTGCCAACAATTTAATGGTAACCTGAGGAGACCAACCACATCTCCAGCATGCCAGGAAGGGAGAAAGAAGCTTCTTTCCTCTTCACTGCTGATGAAGATAGGCACATACTGATGATGGGTGGCCACAGAAAAGCATTCTAAATATGATGAGGATGATGATAGCTACACCCGTGCACTGTGCATGCCCAGCCCTGAGATGAGTGTTTTCTATGCAGTACCTCATTTATCCCTTAAAACAACCCTATGAACAGAGTAGTATCATCCTCATCATTTTCCAGAGGAGAAAACCGAGGAACAGAAGGGCTAAATAACTTACCCAAGATCACATAGCAAGAAAGTGGCAGAGCTTGGGTTCCAGGTGGTCCCATTGCTGATACTTTCATCCCTGATAGAATTTTGCCACACAAATGATGACCTGAGTCCACTCTGTTCACTAACACCTGTTCTTCCTCACCTTGCATGGGCAATGGCTGCTTCTGCCTACAGTCAGGCTGGAGGCTTTCAGAGGGAAGGATTCCTTTTTATAAGTACGGTAAAGCCCCCGGTGGTTGTTTTCCTGGGCGTTTTGTACTTGAAATATTTAGGCCCTCAGCACTCACACCTGGCCACTGCTTTGCCCCTGCGCCTGGGCTACTTCAGGTCTATGGGACCAGTAGCGGTTAGCGCTAGATAACAATGACACAAAAATGAACCAAACGTTCCAAGGATCAGAAGCATGGACTCCACAGACTACTTCAAAGTGATGTGCAGCAAGGCACAAGAGTTCCAAAAGCCACGGTGGCTGGTTAGTTCCCCATTAAGTTGCTTCCTTGGTTGGCTTTATTATTTCATCTGCTCCATTAGTGAACAGCAAGCGTTTTGCAAAAAAGGCATTGCACAGCCTCACCAAGCTCCTAGAGAAGCCTTTCTAGAGGCTGCTTCATGTATCCCCACAAAGCAACATGGGCAGCAGGTTGGTGGGATGCCCCACTCTCCCGAAGAAGCAGCAGACTTATCCAGGTTAACACCCTCCTCTCTCCTTTGTCCCCAGCATGCACCGATCAGGAAGATGAAACCAAGTGAAAGCCACTTCCTGTGTGGGTCTTAAAATTCAATAAAAATAATATCTCAGAAAAAAGCCAGAACACACTTTCTGTTCAGATGGAAAAACGCATGTTTTCCTCCCCACCTTCACCTACAAGCTGAGTTCATGTTATTTCAACAGCACATCATGGACCCAGATACAAATGGACAGTATCTGAAATGCAGTCCCAAGCAGGAGAAATGTAGTTTCATCAGTGAGTCATTTTTAAGGCTTGATTTCTATTTGTATTTAAACATACTATCAAAAAATAAATACTTGCATATTTTGTGGAATGTCTGTTGAAAATATGTGCCCAAAGTGTCTAACTTGGGACAACTCTGACCTCAGTCCCTGGAAGGCTACCTTCGATTAATGCCTCTTGATATGGCTTGGCTGTGTCCTCACCAAAATCTCATCTTGTAGCTCCCATAATCCCCACATGTTGTGGGAGGAGCCAGGTGGGAGGTAATTGAATCATGGGGGCAGTTACCGCCATGCTGTTCTCGTGATAGTGAGTGAGTCCTCATGATAAGTGATGGTTTCATAAGGGGCTTTTCCCCGCTTTTGCTTGGCACTTGTCTCTCCTGTCGCCATGTGAAGGAGGATGTGTTTGCTCTGTTTTCTGCCATGATTCTATGTTTCCTGAGGCCTCCCCAGCCATGTGAAACTGTGAGTCAATTAAACCTCTTTTCTTTATAAATTACCCAGTCTCAGGCATTTCTTCATAGCAGTGTGAGAATGGACTAATACACCTCTCCACTCTGAATTTAATTTCTTTGGTTTGGTTTTCAATTATCTTATCTATCATAGATCAAAACTTATTTCCCCAGTACCTTCCTTCTAATACCTTTCCAAATTTTTATCTGGAAGTGGAAGGCCCCAGTCTCATTCTATTAACTCTGCTATCCCACAGCCAGCATGTTTAGAAATACAAAATACAGTTGCTAGAGCTCCAGGCAACAGCACTGGGATCCAGTCACTAGCCATCCTCTACAGCGTCTGAAAATGACTCATTGCCTCACTCACTTATTCAGCAAACACACTGCTGTACACTAGTCCCTTCACTGGGTGCTGTCTTATGACAATTTCCCCAGCCTCCAGCCTTCCTTGCATTTATAAAAGATACTGATATGCACTAACTCACATCAGTGGATTCAGTTACACACAATGACAGGCAGCACCAGTTGTGTTTGTGCAGGGAAGTGGTCTTCAGTGCTGGTAGAACATAAAACTCACTTGGAAAGCTTTTCAAAATATGAATGCTGGAGCCCAAGCCCAGACCAATTAAAGCAAATCTCTAAGTATTTGTAAAAATCCACCCAGGGGGTTGTAATGAACAACTAGGGCTAAGAACCTGCAGCCTTGTCACTGACAATACCAGCCTTGGACCAGCAGATTCAGCAACACCTGGGAGCTCATTAGAAATGCAGAATCCTAGGCCCCACACCAAGCTACTGAATCAGAATCTGCTTTATTTAACAAGATTCCCGGGTGATTCATGTGCACTAAACTGTTTAAGTACTATTCTGGGAGATTAGAACATAAAACTTTATCTGCTGAATTAATCGATTGTATTACAGTGAGCTGCATGTCATATCATTTTCAGAAACTAACGTCTGTGTAACAGCTTTCCTGGAAGATGAGATCACTCCAGACCACCCAGAGATGCCTAAGGACTCCACTTCCTTTCAGTAGTATAGTCCAGTCAAAAGACAGTGATTGGGAAAAAACAAAGAAAAGATACAGAAATTGGGGCTATAATGAGGCTCTGTAATGAAAAGATTGTATTGAGTTCAGGAAGCAGTAATATCACCTCCGTGCCAAACACACACACACACACCAGATAATAAATTCCTTGAGCGCAGGGATTGCGTATTTCTCTTATTCATAGCTATATTCACAAAGCCAAGCTCAAGACCTTCACAGAGTAGGCGGTCACTAAATATTTCTTGCATCACTTAGTGTCCTGAACAGAGAACAATTCTGTTAGTCATTTATTTTGAGACCTTAGACGAATCTCTCCACCTCTCAGTGGAGAGATTTTCAGTGTCTTATCTATATGATCTGTTTAAATTATTTACCCTAAGATACAAAAGCAACAAAGAGCTCACTGATGCATAATTATGTGATCAAGACACAGGGAAAGCTCCTTATATCTAGGAGAACTGTGGACTGGTCTCCACACTTCCACAATCCACGTGCCCAAAGAGTAATTAGTACTTCCATACTCTCAACATGTACTCATTAAATGAAGAGTCATGGAGTTCCTATGTGCCAGTTACTATTCTAGAAATTAACAGAACAGACCAAAATCTCTGCTTTCCTGTAGCTTATATACTAGTTGTCTATAATTCAGTCACCAAAGTGTTAAAGAATATAAAGACTGATAAAATTACTATCATTCTATTTTCCCAAATGTTGTTATAATTTTTTTTTTTTTTGAGACAGAGTCTCGCTCTGTCAGAGTAGAGCAGCTTGATCTTGGCTCACTGCAACCTCCATCTCCTGGGCTCAAGCCATTCTCCTGCCTCAGCCTCCCAAGTAGCTGGGATTACAGGCGTGTGCCACCACGCCTGGTTAATTTCTGTATTTTTAGTAGAGATGGGGTTTCATCATGTTGGCAGGGCTCATCTCGAACTCAGGTAATCTGCCCGCCTAGGCCTCCCAAAGTGCTGGGATTACAGGCATGAGCTACTGTGCCCGACCATGTTATTATAATTTTTAAGCCTACAATATACTTGTTTTTCATTTTCTAAGGCTTGATTTTTTTCAACATATGGCTATAATAAAAAAAAGTCCAAATTCAATACCATCACACACATCCTTTAAAAAAATACCAGGACAAAATAATTATGATTATGATTTTGGAAGTTGTTTATAAAATACAATGTCACAATATAGTACTAGTTCAAGTTAATTCACCTACGTCTTTACTTACAAATAAAATCAATTTTCCCATGCAGCTATTTTAAGAGAAGAGGTGCAATATGTTTTTTAAGTTATTTGTGGTAAAGTACATGTAACATAAAACTTACTATCTTACCCACTTTTAGAGGACAGTTCAGTATTGTTAACTCGGTACTTATTAAACAATTTCTCAATTTCTCTTTCCTTCCAGTCCCTGGTAACCACCATTCTAACTTTCTGCCTCTATAAATTTGACTACTTATCAAGACCATCCTGGCCAACATGGTGAAGCCCCATCTCTACTAAAACACAAAAAATTAGCTGGGTGTGGTGGCGTGTGCCTGCAGTCCCAGCTACCCAGGAGGCTGAGGCAGGGGAATCGCTTGAACCCGGGAGGCAGAGGTTGCAGTGAGCCGAGATCGCGCCATTGCACTCCAGCCTGGTGACAGAACGAGACTCCGTCTCAAAAAAAGAAAAAAAAAATTGACTACTTTAGATACCTCATATAAGTGGAATCATATAGTATTTGTCTTTTTGTGACACGCTTATTTCACTTAGCGTAATACCCTCAAGATTGTTGTGGCATATGTCAGAATTCTCTTTCTTTTCAAGACTGACAAATCCTCCAGGGAATGTTATGTACCACATTTGCATTACTCATTCATTGGGTGATGGATATTTGGGCTGTTCCTATCCTTTGGCGATTGCAAATAATGCTGCTATGAACATGGGTGTACAAACATTTCCCCAATAATTCATGTTTTTAAGTTAGTTCTCAGTTGCTTTTGCATAGGTGACTTAGCATTCCTAATCAGAACACAATCAACTCAAACAAACAGAAGACAAGCCAAATGTACTTTTGTCATATAACTTGTACAAGAGAAAATAGTTTCCATTAAAAAATATTGTAATCAGATTATAAGAAAATGCATCCTGAGGTAAAGGCAGGACCTAAAAAGAACTTAAAAATACTACTTTGCCATATGAAAGCCTGAGACAAGCTTAACGAGACACCATTCACATCCACAGTCTAGTCACATACATGAGTGTCTAAAATTTCTCCCAACTGTAGTCTTTGACCAGGTTTACTTTCCTGAAGAAATGTAAAAGTTCATTTTCCTCACCACATGATTTTAGGAGAAAATCCATGCACAGTTTTAAATAAAGGGATATTTAGAAAGAGATCAAAGAGAGAAAAAGACATGATCCAGAGTTTGAACACTGTAAAACTTATAAGGAGAACAGATAATTTCTTCAAAGGAAGAAAAGGCGAACAGACTAGCCTGAATGAATAAAAAAGTCTTCATACACTAACATGAACAAAGAGGCCTGGCACAGTGGCTCATGCCTGTAATCCCAGCACTTTGGGAGGCTGAGGTGGGTGGATCACGAGGCCAGGAGTTCAAGACCAGCCTGGCCAACATAGTGAAACTCTCCCCCCGTCTCTATTAAAAATACAAAAATTAGCCAGGTGTGGTGGGTGGCGTGTGCCTGTAGTCCCAGCTACTTGGGAGGCTGAGGCAAGAGAATTGCATAAACCTGGGAGGTGGAGGTTGCAGTGAGCCGAGATTGCACTACTGCACTCCAGCCTAGGCAACAGAGCAAGATGATTCCTTAAAAAAAAAAAAAAAAAAGGATGACTATGGGCAAAATGGAAAAATAGTTTAAATTTATAAAAATGAATTGACGTTAGACTACATGGAAACTGTACGGAAATTGAATGACCACTGGAAGTAAGAAGAATACAAGACAGCAGTTCTCCAAGAAACCACAGTCAGACAAAAGAGCAGAAGGGTGCTGTATTAGTCATCTTAGGCTGCTGCAAAAAATACCACAGGCAGGATGGCTTAGACAACAGAAAGTTATATTTTCACAGTTCTGGAGGCCAGGGTCCGAAATCAAGTTTCCAGCCACTGTGTATCTGGTGAGGGCTCTCTTCCAAACTTGCAGACAGCCACCTTCTCACTGTGTCCTCACATGGCAGAGAGAGAAAGAGCAAGCTCTCTGGTGTCTCTCCCACTTCTTATAAGGACGCCAGTCCTATTGGGTTAGGTACTGCCCTGATGCCCTCATTTAATCTTAACTACTTCCTTAAGTGCCTCACTTCCAAATACAGTCACATTGGGGGTTAGGGCTTCAACATATATGACTTTTAGAGAGGGACATAATATCAGTCCGTAGAAGGTGCTCTTGATGGTCTTTAGTTTAGCTTAAGTAAATTTAGCAAAATTATAGTGCCTAATAATTACTGTGAGATGTCGACCATCAACTGCTATATCCGGAGTTGGAAGCTGCAAAGAGAGGTCCCTGTGTCTCTTTTTGCTTCAAAGGCCAAAACTACCCACTTTCTTTTGACTAACTGGAAATCAGCCAACAAAAATGCAGTGAAGTCAGTGACAAGTCTGATCTAGCATGAGTAAGATAAAGCTGAGGGTGAAACAGAAAAAAGAAAACAGCTTGAGCAAAGGAGGCCAGAGTAGTATATTCAAGGCAGGCTTCAGAAAGATATTTATAGTGAGCCTAAGTGGCTCACAGGACATCCTCCGCACACACACATACACCAAGAACAGAGTGCCTAAAGGGCTTTGCCTATTATTAATGCTATTCAATTTCTGATTGATAACCTTAAATAATAGAGTTTCCACACCTATTGATGGTACCAACATGCACCAAATTCCTTACCTCAATCACCCTTGATGACTGTCTTTCTCTCACCCCCACATCTAATCTATCAGCCAACATACCAAAGCTTCCCCAAACATCTCTCACATCTGTCCTTTTTTCCTCTGTCCCCATGTCTGCCACTCAAGTCAGTCTCCCCCAGCCTCCTACTAGTCATCTAATGGTATGTTTGCTCTCCCCCCAACTGTTCTCCACACAGCAACAGCAGTCACATCAATCCTCAGCCCAGAATTCAACAGTTTGCCATTATCCCTGCATAAAAATCCAAAGCTATTGCCTTAACCAGGAAGGCCCTTCATATGCAGGCTGGCCCTGCCCCATCCCTTTCCTGGCCACCTCCCATCCTGGCTCCCTATCCAAGCTCACTCCACTTAGGGGTCTTCCACCAACCACAGTCCCCTCCACCTGAGCACCCACACATGGTTGGTTCCCTCTTGTTCCATCTTTCCTTCCACTTCACAGCTGGCCATTTGGAGTTGGCTGTGATGGTGTCTTGTTTTACGGTAGTAAAGATAAAAATGATGCCCCCCCAAAATACAAAAAATAGGATTAGAATCCAATGAAACCCAGTGTATCTACATATTAGACTTTATAAAAGTAGAAATTTCAGATTTATTCAAGACCTATAAATGTTGTTTGGTCCTATGAAAACATCTAACTCATATTTAACCCTGAATTGTCCAACTCAAGGCCTTAAACAACCTCAATTTTATGCAAATCACCTCTAGTGGCCTTACGTTGGAAGTAGTTTTTTCTAAATTATATTCTATAGAATAACATGAGTGGTCTGGTGGTATGGCTTGGATCTGTGTCACTGCCCAGCTGTCATGTAGAACTGTAATCCCTAATGTTGGAAGTGGGGCCTGGGGAGGTGATTAGATCATGGGGGTGGATTTCCCATGAATGGTTTAGCACTATCCACAATATTTTTCAGATGGTAAGCTCTCATGAGACCTGGGTGTTTAAAAGTATGCAGCTCCTCCCTCACTCTCTCTTGCTTCTGTTTTTACCATGTGAACTTTCTGCTCCAGCTCTGACTTCCACCATGACTAAAAGCTCCCTGAAGCCTCCCCAGAAGCAGATGCTGGCACCATGCTTCCTCTACAGCCTGCAGAACCGTGAGCCGGTTAAATCTCTTTTCCTTATAAATTACCCAGCCTCAGGTATTTCTTTACAGCAATGTGAGAATGGACTAATACATCTAAAAAGAGAAAATAAAAATAAAAATTAACTAATTTAATTGGTTTTAAAAAGTGGCCACAATCACTTTGACATTCGTGCTGCATGGAACTGGGTTGCTATTGCTTAATGTATTATTTCCTAAAATTTTTTGAACCAGAATCCACATAATCTTTTCCCTATCTTCCTAATCTCTCCATGGACACAGTTTGAGAAATGCTGGTCAAAAATATCTCATTTTATTAGCTGAGAAGGAATACACTCAACTTGGAGATGATTCACTAGTCTTAAAGGACCATTTTATTTGTGGTTCTAGTCTTTGGCCAGAATTTTGGGCTCATAACCAACAGAAAAATGCTTCAGTTGTTGTAGCATTAATTTTTAAAATATGACATTTATAATCTGCCTATTCCTGGCTTGGTGATGTGCCAATTGCTCATGTTTAAACACGTAATCTGAAGTTTCAAGTAAAAAATATGATTTGTCTTATAGGTGTTTTTCCTCAACTTTTCATTATAGAATATTTTAAACACACGTGAAGGATATAACGAGTATAATAAACCTCCATGTACCATCCCCCAGCTTCAGAAATTATCAATTCAGGCTACAACCTCACCCCTGGCAATGGATTGTTTTGAAGTAAATCTCAGGTATCATTAAAGGTATTTTCTTTTTTTCTTTTTTTTTTTTTTTTTTTTTTTTTTTGAGACGGAGTCTCGCTTTGTCTCCCAGGCTGGAGTGCAGTGGCGCGATCTCGGCTCACTGCAAGCTCCGCCTCCCAGGTTCATGGCATTCTCCTGCCTCAACCTCCCGGGTAGTTGGGACTACAGGCGCCTGCCACCACGCCCGGCTAATTTTTTGAATTTTAGTAGAGACGGTTTCACCGTGTTAGCCAGGATGGTCTTGACCTCCCGATCCACCCGCCTTGGCTTCCCAAAGTGCTGGGATTACAGGTGTGAGCCACCGCGCCCGGCCCATAAAGGTATTTTTAAAAGCTAACTGTCAGTTAATATTTGTTACTACGAGTAAAAATGCCATAACTTCCACACTCCCACCTCATTATATAAACACACACACACACGCGCACACGCGTACACACAATGCATGTTCATTAAAACGAATAATCCCAGCTGCTTCTGCTGTGGGGCTGGCGTCTCGGAGTCTATTTCATGGCATGGCATGGGAAGGAGTGTTGACGGATGCCTTACATGTGTTCGGTTACTGTTGATAAGGACACTGTATAAAATATTTGCCCGAGACCACGGGGACTAATATGGTAGCACACTTTCATCTGTCAGATTGGCTTGATCCACACAAACCTGTCAACAAAACCAGGTCAGCAGGCTGGAGTAGAGAAGGGAAAAATCAATAAATCTTTGAATTAATCATGCAGCTATCAGAGAGAATTATGGGTTCACACAGTGAAATGTATACTTGGGCCTATTTGCTCCTTTCTTCTTCCAGTTATTCCTTCATTTCCATCCAATGTAGAGTCCCTCCTATAGAATCCCCACGCCAATAACTTCGTTTCTGTAACTAGGTTCAAATAACTGTCCCTAATTTATAGCTTCTGCTCCACCATAATTCTTCTAAGAAAGGGTTGGAGACTAAAGAAAAATAAGTCCAATTTAAATCACAAGAAAAGCTGCATTCTAAATTGCTATGAGTGTTGCCTCTAGTTTTTAAATTCAGGTCGTATATGTTAGTCACAAATAAACAAATAAATCTTGCCATAAAACTGGATTTTTACATCCTATATAATAACCTGATGTGCACAAATAATTTTACTGAACCTTCACAGAGGTTCTGATCCTTGTCACCTTGAATATCCTTGCTGTTACACACAGAGTTTACAATGTTTGTCCCTCGTGCTGCCTCAATTTAACTAACCCTTCAAAAGAGAAATATCTTTAATCACATATCTATAGTCCTTCCTATTCTCCTTCTGCATAACCATTTTACAAGAATACATATACTCTATAGCCACTATTAGTAAAAAGCAGCACCGTCTTAGATCCAGAATTTAAAATAGAAGTCACTATGAATATATTTTTCCCACCACCAAAAAGGTGTAAAATTTATAAACTGATCAATAACTATGCAACAAGTGTATATTTTAAATACATGAAACTGCTTTTCCAGTTTCACCATTTTTCTTGAAAAGAAAGTAATTATCCATATCCTTACTAGCAAGAAAAGCTTTGTTTTTAAAAATCTCAATACAAAACTAAAAACACTTAAATATTTTGATAAAACAAGAGAGAAACATTCATCTTATGTCAACAAGTCAAAGCCAGTAAAAAAAGCACAAGAAATTCAGGAAAATACACACGTTCAGGACCATAAACTAAGCATGTGCAGAGTCCTATCAAAGTCATGCATCAGGCCTCGCGGAGCCCAGAGGTTCTGCATGTTTTGCATCTGAAATGGACTTCAGGCTTTCATGGAAAAGGTTTACTGGAGAACCCTGGGAGGCACGGCCAGCAACAGGATGTTCAGGTTTTCTTTACTTAGCGATGGAATTGTGTCAAATTCAGTAAAAGAGGAAATGCTTGAGACTTCGATTGCCGTATTGTTCGTTTGATTGTTTTTTTGTTTTGTTTTGTTTTTAATTTTTTAAAATTTTTTTACTTAGAGGCAAGGAATAGAGTAGATTCAGCATCAGAGGAATTGACTTGATGGGGACACAGTGTGGGACACAGACTGACATAGAAAGTGTGAACACAGAATTTACTGACCTTGAATAAATCCCTGTGGATCATTTAAAAATTACCTGCAAAGCTGAGATACACCTTTCTTCAATATTTCATCATGCATGGTAAGCATTTGGCAATACAGATTTTTTTTAAAGTCTTGAATCCTAGAATAATTTTTTTAAAGAACAAATTACTTTGCTTGGAAATCAGAACTGTGGAAACGAGTCACGTGCATCCGGGCCTCGTGCTCCCTGGCTCTCCACCGAGGGATTCAGCCTGGCTGCGTTCCGTTTTGGGAAATGGCCCTCCTCAATTTCAAGTTCATTTGGCTTTTTCAATGATAGGGTTTCAATTCAAACAGATAACAATGCCGAGAACTAAAAATTTCACCATCTAATTAGCGGGGGGGAGTCTCAGTATGGCCTTTCTTTCCTAGTATCATCTGCAGTTAGAAAATGACTTGATGAAGGCTTTTTATAAAAACCCTTTACTTTTCCTGGTACAAGAACAATTGTAGTGAAAGATACTGGTACAATGCAATGGGCATAGGAGGAAAAAAAAATGTGTGCATAAAAAGAAGCAGAGGAAACCAGAACAAATAAGAGATCAGAGAAAAGAGTGTGGCTGAAGGTTTCAAAATGTAATTTAGGTTGAAAAAAAGGAAGACACGATCCAACATCTATATCAGGCATTTTAATGGAGTATGAACCCCTGGTTAATCTGGGTAAGGACAAGTGGGAGCGGGGGGGTGAGGGAATGCAGATAGTCACAAGGTTGAAAGGAAGCAAAAAAGGCCTGGACTGTTGCAGCTTTCGATACTGGTGTGTTCTTCTGAAGATCCACTGCCCCATAGCTTTTATTACTTACTCAACATGTCCATGATCCCCCCAAAAAGTCAAGAAACATTGGCCTAAGGATATTTCCATCTATTAAAAAAATATGTATATCGACTGAAGATCTATTTCCCTGCCTCCCAAAATTCACATGTTGAAACCTAAACCTCAATGTCATGCTATCGGGAGGTGGATCCTTTGGAGGGTGATTAGGTCGTGAGGGTGGGGCCGTCATGAATGAGGTTAGGGCCCTTCTAAAAAGAGACCCCAGAGACACCATTCACCTCTTCTGCCATGTGAGAAAATGAGAAGACAGCTGTCTATGAACCAGGAAGAGAACCCTCATCAGACACCAAATCTACCCACCTCCTTGATCTTAGAATTCCCAGCCTCCAGAGCTATGAGAAATAAATTTTGGTCATTTATAAGCCACCCAATCCATGGTAACTTGTTAATGCAGCCCAAACAATCTAAGACAATATTCATATGTAAATACTTTTTTTTCAGAAATTACAGGTAAACATTTTCAGATATACAACATATTATTTGCATTAAAGTATATTTTAAATATTTGATATTGAAGTAAAGCTCAGTTATAAGTTTATTTCAAAATGAATCATTTTGGGAAGTACAGTTTTCAATGAACTTCTTTCAGAAAAATAAGTCTTTGTAATTCCTTCAGTATAATAAGCCTACTGATTATAATTAGGTTATATCTGGCGTGTTTCTATCTCTTTTGTGTCTTTTTAAAACAGGTCATATAATTTTTAAAATGGCAACTTTAAAAGCATTGCCTTATCCAGAATAAGTGCTTAAATGACAGTAATGGAGAAATTTTCAACTGAACACAGAACTAGCGCAGACACAACCACCACAAAATCCCAGGTTGGAGTCCCTGCACCACCATTCACTGCTCAGGTGACTTTTCACATCTGGGTGCTTTCTTCATCTATAAAATAATTCTCCAATGAGAAATTGGAGCCAGTGACAGAGATGGGAGGCTGATCTAAGTGATATTTACATCCTCATATGGGCACGTGTGGGTGATCTGATTGGCTCAGCAGCTGTCATTTCTGCTGTCCCTTCCCCCCATGTAACCTTTCCAGGGCTCCAGTATCCAGCTCAAAAAGACACCCTGAAGTTTCTCCACACAGAAATTCTACCATTCTTAGATCCATCATCATAAATTGGTGAAGCGTATTGATCACTATTTGAAACAACATGCCCTCACACACAAAAGCTATCCATGGCAGGCTGACACTCTGTGCTCACCAAATGTGTATAACCCTTTAGATAAAAAACTGAAAGTAAAGTCTGAGGCTCGTGGTGTGGCTATGGATTCAGTGCATCAGGAAATGCTGTAACGCGCCTCTGAAGGTCTCGGCATGTCAGCCTCGCCTTGACTTGCACTGTCCTGCTTTTTAACAAATGCTGCAGTGTAAAGCTGTAGGTGGTTCCAACAATAAAATCATTTCATGAAAATAAAAGAAGACAGCTTTTGTTTTGGGAATAATAAATACTGGGAATTTGAAATTTCGATTTCCCTCAGAACGGCATCACGTAGGAGATGTCAGCTGTGAAATCCCAGGCTGCCCCTGATTGGCCAACACAGGCACTCTTTGCATTGGGAGGAGAGGCTGATGTGAAATTTTATTTTAGAGTAGTAGAAAAAAATATAGAAAAGCAAAAGCTCTTATTAAAGCATTAAGAAGAATTTAAAAGGAAATAACACCACCACTCTCATGGAAAAGTTGCTTATTCAAGATTCACTCCATAAACATGTATTAAGCTTCTACTATGTGTCTGGAATGGTAATGTTATCATTCAGTCGACAATATTTGTTGGCTCTTATGCATGTACATAATATGGGAAACTGAAAGAAAGTTTAAGAAAAGGCAAAATCTCTGTCTTCTAGAGAGGGAGAATTTCAAGAAAGGACCTTGGGTCACTTACTGAAGCTCTCTCTGCCTCAGCCTTCTCATCTGTAAAGTGGGGTCGATTAAAGCAATTACTTCACGGGGTTGTCGAGAAGTTTTTAGGTATAACCTGACATGTGCATGCCATAGAATTGTTAGCTATTCAATAACTGACATGTGCTACAAGTATTTTAATGTAAATACTAATCTTTACTGCAAATACATACTCTGATTTAGCTGTGATGGTTAAGGCAAAATATAAGATCCTTTCATTCTGCCTTGTCATTTTATATCATACTTTTGCTATTTAAGAAAAATAAACATTTTAATAAATAAGTAAAGAGTTGTTTATTTTAAAATCCTACAGACTATTAGTTCAATAGCATTCTAATGCTTTTATGTTGAAATTGAAGGATTTTGGATTATTTCCCCATGACTTCTTCAGCATACCTTGCATTTTAGCAATTCTTAAATAGAACTACTTTTCTTTTACTTCCTAACAAGCCTCACACAAACAACGGCCTATTTGTTTTGAAACCACGGTGTCCTGACCTTCTGGTTTCTGGGATACAAACACTTTAGACAGAAGATAATGATAATAATAATAAGAAGAAGAAGGACAATGACAAACATTAATGTCAAGCACTGTGCTAAGAACTTTACCTATATTAATTCATTTAATTCTTATAACAATCTTACTATAATGTTATTTTTATTCCTATTTCCATTCTACAGTTGAGGAAATTGAGGCATAGCAAGGTTATATGACTACTCAAGGTTACATAACTTGGTCCAGGTTGAATACGGGGTATGGACCTAGATACTGGCTTCAGGCTCCACACTATCCACAGGCTCTACAGAGAAATGCACACCTAGAGGTCCAGAATTACTTAGCTATGTTCAAATTCATGGAGCACCTCACTTGGCCTGGAACTGCAGTATGGCATTCTTCATCTTTATGAAAACACAGTACCTAGGTCCACAGAGAGGTATTTAACTATCGAAGGTCTCACAACTATGCAGTAGGGACCCAAAGCCAGGCTCCTCTGAGTGCAAACCCAAGCCCTGCTGTGCGCTGCTGGCAAAATGAAAGACATGCAGAAACCTGAAACCACCTCTAAGAGCACACAGGATCTGTGTATTTTTGCTTATTTACTGTATCTGTTTATAGCTTCTTTTCAAAGAACATTTTGACTCTGCTCTACTGCAGAGCAGTGTGTGCTGTGGATTTTCTGTTGCTCATAAAGTCCAATTCTGGACAGCCAATATTTTCAGCAGCGTCATTGTATTTTCAGGAACTACACACACTCAAATATTCTGTAAATACTCTCATTACTTCTCCCATACATGAGCCTTGGACAGTCAATGCAACTTTGCAAATAGAATTTATTTGTTGAAGTTTCAACCACAGGTGACGATTTAGCCAATAAAAATTCAGTTAGTTTGGAATTAATTTTGGAATAACTGTATTTTCAGGAACTACACACACTGAAATATTCTGTAAATACTCTCATTACTTCCCCCATACACGAGCCTTGGATAGTCAATACAACTTTGCAAATGGAATCTAGTTGTTGAAGTTTCAACCACAGGTGACAGTTTATCCAATAAAAATTCAGTTTGTTTGGAATCGATTTTGTAATCAAGGGTAACTTTTGAGGCAATTTTTTCATGCACATGTTTTCAGACTACTAATCACTTGGGAAATTGATGAGTCGTTTGTCCATTAACAAATTTCCCCCTTTTCCTTTTGAGGAAGGAGACACAGGACTTGAAGATGCCCAATAAGCCGTGGCACCCGAACGTGAGGATCTGAAATGCAGGTGAAGCAGCTTGCCTGCCGCCCCTGTGCTTGGTCCAAGACTGCCTGGATCCTGTCCCCTACTGGCCCCCAGCCCATTCTGACACAGACCAGGCTACTTGCAGCTGGGACAGCGGCAGCTGGTGGTGTGGCTGCCAGCTGGATGCTGGCACCGCCGGGGACAGGGCTGCAGGGACCCACAGGGCCTGGCACGCCAGCACTCCTGGCTACCCTGATGGGGCTGTCTGCTTTTTGTTTCCTTCCTTTAAAAATGCTTTTTTTTTTTTTTTTTAAGAATCTCATTGAGTATATATTTATCAGTTGTCTACTGTGTGTCCAGCAGGAGATGGAAAGATATCAAATGTGTGAGAGAGGACCAATAAAGAATTGGAAGAATTTGTAATCATAGTGGGTTAAATAGCTTCCCCCAAAAATGTCCTTTCTGGAGCCTCAGAATGTCACCTTATTTGGAAACAGGGTTGTGGTAGATGTAATCATTTAAGTTACCATGAGGTCATACTGAAATAAGGTGGGTCCTTCATCCAATATGACTGTTGTCTTTATTAGAAGAGGAGAAGAAATGCAAAGACACACACAGGGCAAAAGTCACGTGTCGGTAGAGGGAGGGACCGGATGGAGTGAGACTTCTGCAAGTCAAGGATGCCAAGGAGCCAAGGACCGCAGGCAACACCAGGTGCTGGGAGGCCTGACAGGGACCCTCCCCGGAGTACTGACAGAGACCCTCCCCGCAGCCCTCTGAGTCAGCACAGCCCTGCTGACGCTGTGACTTTGGATTTGCAGACTTCAGAACTGTGAGGAAATAAATTTCTATTGTTTGAAACCACTCAGTTCATGGTATTTTTTTTTTGTAGTCCTAGGAAACTAATACAGTCATGATATTAAAAAATAAATGAATAAATCAAAGGGAAATTCCTTTGTGGTCATAGGGAAGGTTTCCTTTGTTGGAGGTGGCCAGAGGGATGCAGGGGGAGTGAATAAGCAGGACCAGGAGAGAAGGCAGGTCCGAAGTTGGGGTCACACAGGTACAAGTCATGGATGAAGCCCTGGAAGATGATGAAATGACCAATACAGAAAGTGGCTGGGATTGGACTTTCAGATTGACATACATTTCTGAGAGGGGAAGATGCAAACTGAAGGAAACAGATAGCACAGAAATATTCAGAGAGAAGATCAACCAGGCAGTGTAGCTGGATACAAACCAAAGGAGAGCAACTGCTATGAACTGCCTTGTGTCCCCTAAAGTTGTAGATGATGAAGCCCTAACCCCAAAGAAAGAGACAAAGAGAGAGAAAGAAAAAGAAAAAAGAAAGTAAGAAAGAAAAAAGAAGGAAGGAAGAAAATAAAGGTAGAAGAGAGAAAGAGGGAGAGAGAAAGAGAGAAAGAAAGAAAGTAAGAGAGAGAGAGAAAGAAAGAGGAAGGGAAGGGAACGGAGGGGGACGGGAGGGGAGAGGAGGGGAGGGGAGGGGAGGGGAGGGAGACCTGAGCACCTGTGTCACAAGAAATACAGTAATTACTAAGAGAAGTAATTTGGAGTATGAAAGTAATTAAGGTTAAATCGGGTCATAAGGGTGGGCCCCTAATCGGATAGAATTAGTGTCCTTGCAAGAAGAAACATGAGAAAGTCAGTCATGTAAGGACAGCAGGAAGGTGTCCATCTGCACACCAGGATGAGGCCCCCATCAGAACCTGACCATGCTGGCAGCCTGATCTCAAACTTCTAGGCTCCAGGACTATAAGGAAATAAATTGCTGTTGTTTAAGCCACCCAGTGTGTGATATTTTGTTTTGGCATCCAGAGCTGCCAAATACAGGAACCAACAGAGGAAGTAGGTCAACTGTGTACATCTAACAGGGAGGTCAGAGAGAAACTGGACCAGGAGACAGCCTTGGGATTTAACATTCGGAAGTCATGGGTGATCTTGAAGTAGTGAATTTCAGTAGATTGTAACAGGCAAAGCCCAAAATACTCACCACTATAAACTATTATCTCAAAGTTTGCCAGAAGAAAGAGAAAGAATGAAAGGAGTGTGTGTGAGAGAGAGAGAGAAAGAAAAAAGAAAGAAGGAAGGAAGAAAGTAAAGACAGAGAAAGAAAGAAGTATGAAAGTCAGCAAAGGGAAAGGTTTCTTTAAAACTGGGGGACCTGAGCACCTGTGTCACAAGAAATACGGTAATTACTAAAGAGAAGCTGTCTGAAGCAACGGAGGGCACAGCTGATGAAAAGAGGTCCTAGAACGCCGGAGCAGGGAAGGGGACCAGGAGGGCAGCACGGTGGGAGGCTAAGCTGGAAGGAAAGAGGACAGCTCTTCCTGTGGGAGAGAACGTGGGGCTGAGCCATGCAGGAGGTAGAAAGGGTCGTCTGAAGAGAGCTGTTCTCAGCCCCTGCAGAGTGAAAAGTTGCGATCCTTTGAACACTGGAGAGTAGGTGCAGCAGAGTTGAGAATGGGGTGCTCCAGGATGCTGAGAAAAAGCTTGGGAAAGACCTCTTCAGCTATACAGACGTGGGCAGCAAAAACACCTGAGCATCCAGACAAGCAGCGAAGAGCTGGTTAAGACCGGGCCAGGCACGGTGGCTCACGCCTATAATCCCAGTACTTTGGGAGGCCGAGGCGGGCAGATCATGAGGTCAGGAGATCGAGACCATCCTGGCTAACATGGTGTAACCCCGTCTCTACTAAAAAAAAAAAAAAATAGCCAGGTGTGGTGGCAGTTGCCTGCAGTCCCAGCTACTCGGGAGGCTGAGGCAGGAGAATCACTTGAACCCGGTGGGGAAGAGGTTGCAGTGAGCCGAGATCGCGTCGCTGCACTCCAGCCTGGGTGACAGAGTGAGACTCCATCAAAAAAAAAGAAAAAAGAAAAAAGAAACCGGCCTGGCATAAATGCTCAATGTGCCCAGTCTGCAGGAACGCTCCACAGGCTGATGGTGGAGAAGGGAAACGGGGTGGCTCCTAGACTGAGGATTCCACAGGTGACGCGGTTGCTGAGGAAAGAGGAAGTCTGGGCTGCTGGATGGTTTACTCCATCCTGTCCCATCTGCTCAGAAGGAGAGCCACAAAGGGCTGACAGCCATGGTAGCTCCGCCTGAGGGATTTCTGGAGGCCAAGCAACCCATCTGCTTGAGGAGACCTTCCTCCACCTGCTCCAGCCCAGAGCAAAGGACACAGCACCATGAGCCTGGTCCAACCCACCTTTATCTCTGCTCGACAATACCTTGAGTTCACACTGACTTCTTGAGTAGCTAGCAAGTTATTCTGAGTCAAAAATTATATTTCTCAATCTCAAATCCTGTTTTCTTATACTGTGGCACATTGTCTAAGCAAATCTTGATTTGTGACATCTATTTTAGCTTGTCGATAATAATAATAATCTAACAGCATTATGGTTATCACTACACGATATTCTTTCCTAAATGATCCTGTTATTCTCTTGAACTTTCCTGAAATGAAAACTCTTAGATGAACAACAGACCAGAGAATACGCTTGTGTCCAAATTACATCTGATTGACTTAGCTGGCCATCTGTTTCCCATGTCTAGAAAGAACCAAACATCACAGGGAGAGAGAGAAAGCAGAAGATCCTTCATGGCAGAATATAAAATGAACTCCATTTACACTTAGGTGGAGCAAGGGAAGAGTATGAGTCAATGTGTTTTCGGACCTTAAAATAATTTGGGATGAGACCTTTCTTAAGGCTTGAAATACTTGGGTACAAGGCAATAAAGTACATAAAGCATAGATTTTCTTCATTTGCTTTCTCCAGCATCTCATGATGAGCATATGCAAAGCGATCGTTGAATGTATGAAAATGAAGATGAGCCAACATCATTTAAAAAGTTGCATGGCACAGAGAAGAGTTAACACGGTAGGTCTGAGACTGTCACTCTTATGAAGGGCTGCTTGCAGGACTGTCCCTTGGCTGGTATCTGGGAACTAGGATATTGGCAGCGTTCCCACCACCCTCAGAGTGGCTCACTGCCTGAACTGCATAAGCCATACAGTTCATGATGAGCACCTGCCTCCCTGGTGGAGTCTGGAACTCTGGCACATACCAAACATACCAGGGTGCCTACGTGACCTGCCCTCAAAGGAAACCTTGGCCACTGAGTCTCCAGGAGCTCCCCTGCTCCCCTGGTAGACAACATTGCACCTCTTATCATGACTCATTGCTGGAGAAATTAAGTGCTTCCTAGTGATTCCACAGGGAGAAGACCCCTGAGAGCTGGGGCCTGCTTTCCTCTGAATGTCACCTCATGTGCCTTTTGCCTTTGCTGCTTTTGCTCCATAGCCTTCTCCTGTATTAAGTCACAGCCATGGATGCAGCTACATGCTGAGTCTTCCTGGCAGATCACCAAACCTGAGGGTGGGCTTGGGGACCTCTGACACGGGCATATAACATCCTGCAAGATTAAATCTAAGAAAGTGAAAAAATAACTGAGACGGCAGTTGGCTTAAGAAGTGGAATATTCAATTTGGAATTTTAATATCCTGACACTGTATTGTGGGAGAGGACTAGAGAAATCACTGTATATCCATGGGAGGAAACTGAGGCAAAAAAAAACCAAAAACAAAAACAGAGAGAGAGATAGAAATGCCTTTCCCTAGGCCACCCAGCTAACCTGAGTCAGCGCTGCAATCAAGTCATATTCCAGAAACTTAAAATAGGAAATCAAGGGGGATTTTAGTGTGACTGAGTGGCCCAACAAATGAGGTTTTACACACACATACACAACACACAGATACAGAGTACACACATCACACACACCCCATGCATATATCACACACACACAGAGCACACACACCACACATAGCACACACTCCACACACACACACACTCCACACACACACAGAGCTCACACACCACGCACAGCACACACTCAACACACACACCCCACACACATACAGAGCTCACACACCATACACGGCACACACACACACCACATATACACAGAGTACACACCCCACATGCCACACACACACCACACACACATACAAACACACATCACGCACCACACACACACATGCACACACCACACCAAACACCACACACATATGTGGACACTCACATCACACACATGTACACACACCCCTCCTGATATCCTCTGGGCTAAATTTGCCCCAATGCTTTCTTTTCTTGTTTTCTTTTTTAAAGAAAAAATATTAACATACCTATCTCTATGTGTCTATCTACTTGTTTTGGTAGTTCAAAAGTCAAAAGCGTACTTCTCTGTGTTGGGTTGTACTCCACAATACACAGTTTGCAGCTTTCAGAATGGGTGCAGGTCTCCTCGTGGCAGGCTGAGGCCCTGCAGACTAGCTGCTATTGTGGCTGCTTTGGAGCGTTGCTGGCAGCTGTTTGGAGACTCAGGCTGTGCCCCTCGCCTTACACGACCCCCATTCTTGGTGTCACACAGGGGCTCTCCAGAGCTGTAAACAACCAGCTTTTAATTACTTTCAGGTGGCAGCGGGGTAACATGCAAAAACTAATTTAGTGAGCGATAGACTTAAATGGAAAAAGTATAACATAATTAATGATTTTTAAAAACAAAGAGACCAGGGCCCTCTCTTCCTATTTCTCAGTTAATTCACTCCCAAAAACACAGCATGGTAAAAACATGACATCTCTGTGTCTTTCTAATTCCAGTCTGGTGTGCACGTTCTGAGCTGAGAATACTTTCCAGTATTTAAAATGAGGTTCTTATTTACTAAAAGCAATATAAATAAAAGATTAGATGATACATACAAAGACAGATAGCTAGGTAGATGATAACAGATAGAAAAATGTTCCTTTTATACTTTTCATTTGGTCCCACGAATTTCTTTTCAGTGAATGTTAAAGAAATGCTTCTTTAATTCTGCAACTCTCTGGCACTTTTAAAATCAAAGATGAGGCTTTCAGGTGACTCTAGGTTTTTTTTAAATTTTACATTATTTTAATGTTTATCTCATTCCTTTTACTCATAAGCTCTTTGAGGGCAGACTCAGGTCTCCGCAAGATAGCAGCCACAGCATAGCAGACGTCTGGAAAATGCTCAGTGAGGAGCAATACAATCACAATAGAAGTGCCATAGAAAGGGAAGGTTAACTTCTACAGTCAAGAGTGCACAAAGCAGAGGCCCCCCACAGCATGACCCTCAGGTCCCCCCGACAGCTGTGCTAGCTCTCCCTCCCTCCCCAGATGAGAATACGGCATCCAATCTGCTCTTAGTTCTGGTTTGCTGAAACGTGCTTAAGGGCAGCCTTGTCTAATTTGGTTGGCTGTACCTATAATCTGTTTTCCCCTCTCTAAAAT